>NC_082721.1:65157159-65855659 GCF_030144855.1 Hypanus sabinus | reverse complement strand
CAGTCGAAAATAAAAGGACTGTATTAACCTGGAGAGAGAGAAGGAGAGAGTGCAAGAGTAAAGGGAGAAATTGCAAGAAAGAAATAGTGTGTGTGTGTTAGAGAGAGTGTGAGGGAATGATAGACGGAAGAGTAAAAGAGGATGAGAGAGAAGAAGAGTGAGTTTCATGAGAAAGGCAGAGTGGATCCTCCAAATCCCACACTGAATTCACCCCTCCCATTTGCCATTCTCACTCACTGACACTCACACTTACTCCACAATGTCCGTTGGCTTTGCCCATGACAATCTCTCTTGCTTTATCTAAAATTCTCTTTGTCCCCCATGTCTCCCTCTCAAACTCTCCACTCATACACTTTGGAAAACCAACATTCCTCCAGTTGTGACTCAGGGATGCAGTTTTCCACAGGATGTGGATGTATTGGGATGACTGGGAAACCAAAGAGAGGAATTAATGGGAATTGTTCACCCTTCACCACTAAGATGAGTCAGTGGGATCTGTGGGCTGGGAACTTCGGGCCAGAAGGTTGGGAAGCAGGACCCCAGTTTCTCTGCTTTCTTCCATCCTGCCCTGAATCAATGATCCGGTGCCCCTCAACCTGCTTATTCCACCTCACTGCTCTTCTTAATTATGCAGAGAGACACAACCAACCCCAAGGCCCAGGTCCACCCCTACTCAGTGTTAAATAAAAAGACAATGAAGATGGTGGAAAGAGATACCATACTGTAACATCGTTTAACAACAGGAACTTGCTTCTAGATCAAAATCTCCCATCATCTCCAAAGTGTGGAGCATTTGACGAACTGTCCCAACACCTGGGGTAAAGTGGTATCTAATCTGCAAAGGGATGAAAGCAACCATGAAGATTCCGTTATCACTGGGCCCAGTGCACCCACGACTCGGAGAGGGTCTGGGGGTGGGGGGGTGGAAATGATGGAGGAATCTATCCAGGATGATTCTAAGATAGGTGGCATTGTGGATAATGAAGTAGGTTTTCAAAGCTTGCAGAGAGATTTAGGCCAGTTAGAAGAGTGGGCTGAAAGATGGCAGATGGAGTTTAATGCTGATAAGTGTGAGGTGCTACATTTTGGTAGGAATAATCCAAATAGGACATACATGGTAAATGGTAGGGCATTGAAGAATGCAGTTGAAAAGAGTGATCTAGGAATAATGGTGCATAGTTCCCCAAAGGTGGAATCTCATGTGGATAGGGTGGTGAAGAAAGCTTTTGGTATTCTTAAATCAGATTATTGAGTATAGGAGTTGGGGTGTAATATTAAAATTGTACAAGGCATTGGTAAGGCTGAATTTGGAGTATTGTGTACAGTTCTTGTCACCAAATTATAGGAAAGATGTCAAGAAAATAGAGAGAAAACAGAAAAGATTTACTGGAATGTTACCTGGGTTTCAGCACCTAAGTTACAGAGAAAAGTTGAACAAGTTAGGTCTTTGTTCTTTGGAGCGTAGAATGTTGAGGGAGGACTTGATAGAGGTATTTAAAATTATGAGGGGGATAGATAGAGCTGACGTGGATAGGCTTTTTCCATTGAGAGTAGGGGAGATTCAAACAAGAGGACATGAGTTGAGAGTTAGGGGGCAGAAGTTTAGAGGTAACAGGAGGGGGAATTTCTTTACTTAGAGAGTGGTAGCTGTGTGGAACGAGCTTCCAGTAGAAGTGGTAGAGGCAGGTTCGGTATTGTCATTTAAAGTAAAATTGGATAGGTATATGGACAGGAAAGGAATGGAAGTTTATGGGCTGAGTGTGGGTCAGTGGGACTAGGTGAGAGTAAGCGTTCCACATGGACCAGAAGGGCCGAGATGGCCTGCTTCCATGCTGTAATTGTTATATGATTATATGGTTATATGTGCAAGCTGGGTGCACCCTTTGCATTGGTCAGTGGCTGGAGTCCTGGATAACACAGGGCTGGGGTTGATGGGGTCAGCGGCTCAGGGTTAGGAGTGAAAACAACAGATCAGAGGTCAAAGGCTAACCTCTAGGTCAGAGGTGCAATTGACACACACACACACACCTGAGGGCCACGTTCACTGATATTTCTTCGGTTATCAAATGTGCTGACCACACTGAGTGTCAGACACATTAACATTGAGAGGACACAATGCTTCTCACAGTCCATGAGTGATTCGTGAGGGGTTGTTACACTGGACACAGCCCCACAGCAGAGGCACCAGCCTTGACTGTGGTCCTTCCCCAATGAGCTTTTGCAGTGTCTGCACTGAGGTTCAGTGCATCCCCCAAGCTCATCCTTCTCAACCCTGGGCACCAAGAGACTCCAGAGCACAGTGATATCTGGTGTCTGTGAACCCTGGGGATAGAGACACACCATGTGGACACACACAGGGGCCTGAAAATGAAGCACACAACAACAGAGAACCCTGGTCTGGAATGTTTGGTGTGTAGAGAGAAACAGGATGCTTACCAGAATCACAAAACAGACCGGACCCTGGAAACTCCAGTTAAACCCCAACTCGTGCTTCAACCAACAGCTGTGAAGATGGAAGAGTTTCGTCACTGGGTGGTAGTCAGTTTGTGAAATACATTGAGAATGTCAGCCCATCTACAGTGCAGGAAGCAGCAGCCAATCTCTGCATGGCAAGATCCCAAAAAAAAGCAGTGCATTGATGACCAATCATGCCATTGGTTAAGGGATGTTGGCCTGAATGTGGTGGAAAATGGCCTGTGCTCTTCTTTGATATAGTTTTGTTTGATAATTTCTGTCCGTCTGAAACTACAGACAGGACTTGGCTCTGATTGCTCCTCCAGTGACAGCACAAGTGACAATGTGACTCCCCCTCAGCTCTGAACTGGAACTCAACCTCCGTCCAGAGTTGGGTATCTGCCGTAAAACTGGGAGGGCAGAGCCACTTGCGAGGGATGGGGAGGGTCGGTACCCCGTCTCCCTCTGCCCCACCTGCAGAGACTAGGGTTGATAGTAACCAGGTCTCACAGCATCAGGCAGCTGGTGTTTCAACAGAAGCTTTGTTTGCCTCTCTCATTGTGGTCAATCCCAGAAGAAGATGAGGGAATTAGACGACTGGCTCCGCAATGTTCTGTGATGCTGTGATATCAGTCAGACTCACTTCTCCACGTCCTTGGATGCAGATCAGTGGGAGATCAGGTCACTGCAAACTCTCCCCTGTGATCACAGGTCAACAGGCTGCAGAAGTGGGTGTTGGATCAGGGTTTAAAGAGCTGTGAACCTAGACTAGGGAAATGGGTTCCAGTGACGGTTGATTGGTAGACTTCTGTTGCCCCTGTGTCTTCTGAGGATTCTCCTCTGGCCCATGGCCAATCTCAGACCTCTCAGTGGAACAGTAGCTGAGATCAGTTGGGACAGGATCTGTCAGCGGTTGAAGTCAATCCCTCCCCAGTCCCTGGCATCATCGTAGAAAATACCCACAATAACCCTCACAAGTCTTTTCCTTTTTACAAGTTTCACGGCAGCTTCCCACAGCTCTCCATGCAATCAACACATGGGGAATATTTACTACAAAATTATCAAGGTTTCAGATGAAGGATTTTGGGTGAATTGTCTGCTTTGTTCTCAGAGATGGTACACTTGTTATGGTGGGTGGAGAAAGCATCAAAGGGGAATTGATGGCCATGTGTGGGAGGATAATACAGGGATGGAGGGAGATAAGGAGAGGGGCAATGGGTGTGATGGGCGAAGTCTGCAGGAAGCTAGCAGAGACCTGATGGGCCAAATGGCCTGTTTTGGCATTGTAGTCAGTTGCATCACTCTATCACATTTCCTTATCATTTAATACTCACTCGGTCTCTGTTCCATAGCCTCCAGGGTTTACTGCCGCTGAGATAATGACGATCACAGCAGGAACAGCATAAGCAGAAACGTACAGTTGTCTTTGTTTGATGTTATGTGTGCGAGTGTAATTGGTGACTGTCAGGTGTCTGGACATGATGAAAAGCTGCAAGCTGTCCAAGAACATCCAGACGAAGACGGCAAGGAAGAGGTAATGGAGACACCCGGCAATCAGGGCGCACACAACCTAAAGAAAGAGGCAATACAGTGGATAGTGAGCAGCTTGGGGCAAAAGCAGAGGGCAGGCAGAGACAGGGACGCAGGCAGGAACATGCAGAGACACACAGACGGTTATAGACAAGTGGAAAGAAACAGAGAGAGATAACCACAGCTAAAGATATTCACACGGTCACAGTGAAAAACACAGAGTCAGAAATGGACTGACATTGGAACTGGAACACAGAGCGAAACACAACGTTTTCCAGCTCCCCCTTATGTCTTCTCTTCTCCTCCCCTGCCTATTATCTCCTCCGGTTCCCATCCTTCCCTTTCTCTCCTGCTCCATGATACTATCAGATCAGATTCCTTTCCCTTCAGCCCTTTAACTTTTTCACCTATCACCTCCCAGCTGCTGCATTCGTACCCACCCCCACCACCCACACTCCTTCCCCGTCACCTCATCTCACATATAACCTGCCAGCTTGTATTCCTTCCCCCTCCTCTCCCTCTGATTCTGACTTCTGCCACCTTCCTTTCCAATCCTGATGAAGGGTCTCAGCCTGAAATCTCAACTGTTTATTCCCTCCATAGATGCTGGCTGACCCGCTGAGTTTCTCCAGTGTTTTGTGTGTGTAACTCAGAGATACTAACACAGAGGCACTGAAATAAACCAGTACACCAACACATGTACACAATGGAAGAGATAATGTGCAAACATATAAAGAACATGGTGGTGATACACACCAAAGATTTATTAATGAGTAGTAATTCAGTGATACAATTAGAATAATACACAAAGGTGATGGAGGAACTCCAAGGGTCAGTAGGTATCTATGAAGGGACATGGACATTAGATGTTTCACATTGCCTGACCTCCTCTGTTCCTCCTGCTCCTTTGTGATTTGCTCCAGGTTTCCAGTGTTTACAAACTCTTGTGAGTCCATAAACTTAGAAGAACTTTGGTACTTTTTACAAAATATCTTGTTGCAGCTCCAGATCTGCAAAGTGTGCTGATGTCACTCATTCTCCAGTGACCGGGAAACTCAGTGACACGGTTAATCCACTGCACCCCAGGGTGAATGTGAATGGGGAGGTTTGGAGTGTCCCATGAGGTCATTGGGCAGGAGGGCAGAGGGAGGGAAAGGGCAACGTTCTGAGGTGACAGGACCATGAGGAAGGGGTGGGTCTCCAATGCTCGGAGGCTTTGGCCGCCATTGAAATGAGGATCTGATTAAAGGGATGGCACGCTGGTCATGATGGGCCAATGGAAGGAGAGGACACCAGAGGAGAGTGGTGGGAGAGCAGGGGCTGAGATCCCAGCACTCCCACGTTAAGTCTTGCTTTTCTGCAGAATATGACTAACCGCACATTCAGGAGCTATCTGAGAATTAGAGGTGGTAATTTGTATTTCTTACCGGCTGTTTAATCCGTATTCCGATCAGAAAGATGAACTGTGCCAGGAAGAGGGTGATACTCAGGTGCTTGTGGAGATTGGTGTTAGCATTCTGGATGGATTTGCAGTTGACAAATATGGCGATGGAGGCAGCGAGGCAGAGCAGGGAGATGATGAGGCCGATGTAGGTGATCACCTCCAAGTGCCTGTCGTCAATCTGCAAGCACAAAGTGGGGAACCACGCTCAGGAATCGGCTGTGATAGCGTCTCCAGGGACAGCATTAGACAGAGTTACTGCAAGTTCACACTCATGGGATGTCCAGCCCCTGCAGTCCTGTGTCAGTGATTCTGTTCCACACATGGCTCCTCCATCTTCTCTTTATACAACCCATCAATACACCCCTCCACCACTTATCACTAGATCCTGACAATCTAGGATCTCCGATTCTGATCCCATAATCTCTAAGCTTAAAGCAAAATTCGCTTTATTTGTCATATGTAAACATCAAAACATATTGTGAAATGTGTTATTTTATGTTGATAACCAACCCAGACCGAGGATCGTGCTGGGAGCAGCTGACAAATACTGCCACTCTTCCAGCACTAATATAGCATGTCCACAACTCACTAACCCGAACCCAAATGTATGTCATCGGAACGTGGGAGGGAATCAGGGCACCTCGAGGCAACTCTCGCGGTCACGGTGAGAAAGTACAAACCCCTTAGAGGCAGCGGTGGGAATCAAACCACAATTGGTGATCACTGGTGGTACAAAGCGATTGTGCTCACCACTACGCTACCGTGTTGCCCACATCTAATACCGTACTGTATCCCTAGCACAACTAATAAAGGCAGGAATGCTACAGTGCCACCCATAACTAATACCGTACCATAACCTTGGCACGTCTAACAAAGGTAGGAGCAGTAATTGTTCTGCTGGAGGAACTCAGCGGGTCGAGCAGCATCTGTGGTCCTTGAATTATCTGTAATAAGGGTGGGAATTACAGCATGAATGGTGAGGACCTGGTGTGTGGAGGAACAGTGTGTACGAGTCAATGAATTCCTGAAGGTGGAAATAAAGGTCACTAAGGCAGTAAAGAAAGCATCGATTACTTGCCAGCATTAGTCATGGAATAAACTATAAATACTGTACAGGCAGGAAATGCAAAACTTTAAGCAACATTGTCTAGACAACAGCTAGGGTACCGCTGAGTGATTTGCTACACTTGTTCTCTGTAACTGTGGCTATGGAATTTCCTGAGAAATGGTGACAAGCCTCCTACCAACATTTGGCGGTTATCCTGTCTCCCTCCGCACTCTGGGAAAGTGTCATGAAAATTATCAGTGGAGAGGGTGAAGAGGTGATTCACGAAGCCCTGGCTCACCGAACCTATCCTCATAAGACATGCTTTCCAATCTGATAAATTCCCCCTAAATCTTCCACATCATTCCTATAGTGAGGCAAATCTAACCCACAGTTATATTGAGTTGGAATATTTCTTTGTGGTTCATGAACTCAGCCTCTTCCCCACATCTGACTAAAGAAGGCCACCACACCATATGCCTTCGGAACCATCCTTTTGACTTGCATGGATCAGTGTTTTGTTTTCCTTGCAGCAGAGGATGCTGACAGAGCACAGAATGAATAGATACTGGGAAAATTCAGCAGAAGAGTCGAACTGCAGATGGCAGAGATTGAGCAGACGGGGTAAGGAATTTGAAGGGATTTGTGGAAGGATTGTTTTCACCCATTGGGACACACTGCCTTGAGGGGGTGGCAGAGGCAGGTGCATCACCACATCCAGCGATATCTAGACGAGGATTTGTATCACCAGAATATAGAAAGCTACAGAACAAATTTTAATGAAGGTGACCCTCGATGATCAGCATGGAGAATGTGGGCTGAAGGGTCTGTTTCTCTGTTTGTGTCTCTCTGACTCTGACTCTGACTCTCTTCATTCACCCCTTTTCATCTGACTACAGATTTTTCTATTGAATGATTTCTTACCTCAGTCTGAACTGGAGCCATTAAAACAGCAAAGCTTGTCAGATGGTTACACTGACAGATTACATGGGTCTGATTGGAATGGATCCGTTCACAACCATCAGATAACCAGACACTTCTCTCTTTGGTATTACTCCAATAGACACATTTTGGCTCTTCACCATCTTCCTTTTCCTGTAATTCTGTTTCCCGTAAATCCTTTTCCAATAATTTCGGACAAATTATTTTAACAATTATTGAAAGCATTCTAATAACAGGTTAAATATTCATACATCCCAAAGTAGTACAAAGGCCAAAGTTGTTAGGTACACCCCAATCCCATAGATACAGCAAACAAAATGATCTCCTGTAGGTGGGAAACAAGTCACAGAACTGCATTTAACACAAAAGAGGGAATATCATTCTAACCAATCCCATGACACTGTTCCATCAAACAGCCACGGGACAGGAGACACTGATTAGAAACAGAGCGAAGCTCCATGTACATTGTCCCATGACCTCGACTTGGGGAGGGGGAGACAAGGTAAATGGAAAATGTAACTCCCAGAATATCCCATCAAAATTGTAAAGTGCAGGTAATACAATTAGAAAAGATTACCTTTATTTACCACATGAACTCCAAACCTTTGAAACATACAGTGAAACAAGTGCATCATTTGTATCAAAACCCAACACAGTCTTTGATAAAACCCATGTGGTCACAAAGAGAAAGAACAAGCTACTTATAGATACTGGCAGGAATTGAACCCCTGTCTTATTGCTGGCACTGTAAAGTGTTATGTCAACCACTCTGCTACTGTGCAAACTTGATGGCTGAATGGGTAATTACAGTAATGCAGTAATGGGTATTTTCCTTTCATTGAAGTGGTGGTTGTACTTTGTAACCAGTTACTCAATGACCTGAGAAATGACAACAGGGGACTCCTCCTTTGATGTGTCTCACCACCAGTCTCTAAACATTCCCCCATCTCTCTCAGGTGAGGGATCTCCACTTCCTCTATCAGGCCCCATTGTACTGTCCCTGAGTAATGGTGACTGGAACGGTCACCATAAACTGACCTGAAATGGCCCAAACCCAGTTTCCATGGAAATGTTATACCTAAACCCAGGACCTGCACCTGTTCAGACTCCCATTTTTAGCAGGAAGTTCATTTTTAATTGAGGAACATCACAGATTGTATCTACAAACCTGGTTGAGTTTCAGAGTCAAATTGAACTTTTCCTTCCGATTAGAGCTGATGGCCTTGTTGCTGATGGTGGCGGCTATCACCTTGGAGTTTAATGACACATTGTTCTGAGATGGACGGCCGCCTTTAACCTCTTGGTTCAGCAGGGATTCCAAGTCTTTGAATACAATTAAGGAAAAGGCCTGAAACTCTGTGGAGATAATAGATCAGCCTTTGGTGAATGTGGAGAGACATCACTGAAACACTCCAGCAGCTGGATATAAAGGCAGGTCAACACAAAGCATGTCCATTGCAGTAGTGCTTTGTAAGTCTTTCAAGTATTAAAATCAGCTGTTAATGGGGATGGACATGGCGACCATCATGTGGGTTGCCCTATCGTGGAAAGTTAATTTGTGTTGATTAAGCTACACTCTTCTGGGTAAATGGGAGTCTATCACATTCCTGACCGGTGTCTTGTGGATGGTTCAAAATCTGGAGGTCCACAGAAAATGATGCATTTCTGGGAAAGATAAGACCATAAGACAAAGGTGCAGAATTAGGCCAATTTGTTGTATAGTCAAGATAGTTATGGGAGTCAGACCTTTTTCCATTCTGCCAAATGCAAAAATGCCATTCCCTATTCCCAGTTCCTCCGACTCCGCCACATCTGCTCCCAGAATGAGGCTTTCCATTCCAGGACTTCTCAAACGCCCTCTTTCTTTCAGGATCTTGGTTTCCCTTCTGGTGTCATCAAAGATGCCCTCACACGCATCTCCTCCACTTCTCACACTTCAGCCCTTAACCCATCCTCCCGTCACCACAACAGGGACAGGGTTCCCCTTGTCCTCACCTACCACCCCACCAGCCTCCGGATCCAACATATTATCCTCCGCAACTTCCGCCAACTTCAACAGGACCCCACCACCAAGCACATCTTTCCCTCCCTACCCCTCTCAGCTTTTTGCAGGGATCGTTCCCTCTGCAACTACATGGTCCACACGTCCCTCCCCACAGAACTCCCACCTGGCACTTATTCCTGCAAGCGCAAATGCTACACCTGTACAAACACCTCCCCCCTTACCACCATTCCAGGCCCCAGACAGTCCTTCCAGGTGAGGCAACACTTCACCTGCGAGTCTGCTGGAGTCGTCTATTGCATCTGGTGCTCCCGGTTCGGTCTCTTCTACATCGGCGAGACCCGACATAGATTGGGGGACCACTTCGTTGAGCACCTACACTCCATCTGTCACAATAGACAGGACCTCCCGGTTGCCACCCACTTCAACTCTGCCTCTCATTCCCATCTAAATATGTCCATACATGGCGTCCTCTACTGCCATGATGAGGCCAGGTTGGAGGAGCAACCCCTCATCTATCGTCTGGGTGGACTCCAGCCTGGTGGTATGAACATTGAATTCTCCAATTTCTGGGAATTCCCTCCCCCTCCATCTATCCCAGGTCCCTCTCTGCCTCTCTCCCCTTTCAGCTTTCTGCTTCTTTATCTCTACAGTTCTTTCATGCATATCTGTTCCCCCCTTTATCTTTCCTCTGATTGGTTTTCCTCCTGGTGCCTCTAGGCCCTACCCCCTCCCCTATCTCTATTACTGAGCTTCGGCCCTCTCTTTCCCCCATTCCTGATGAAGGGTCTTGGCCCGAAACGTTGGCTACTCTTTTCTCACGGATGCTGCCTGACCTGCTGAGTTCTTCCAGCATTGTGTACATATTCTTTCATCCACAGCATCTGCACTTATATTTTTGTGGTTTTTTTCCTTGCAAAAGGCTTCTAGTTCTGAGATTCTTGGGCCATTTTGCATACACTGTTCTTTTGACATCTATCCACAGATTTTCGATGATGTTTAGGTCGGGGGAGTGTGATGGTTATGACAAAACCTTCAGCTTGTGCCTCTTGAGGTAGTCCATTGTGGATTTTGAGGTGTGTTTAGGATCATTATGCGGTTGTAGAAGCCATCCTCTTTTTACAGACGGTGTGATGTTTGCTTCCAGAATTTGCTGGTTTTTAATTGAATTCATTCTTCCCTCTACCAGTGAAATCCTCCCCATGCCACTGGCTGCAACACAAGCCCAAAGCATGAGCGATCCACCCCCATGTTTAACAGTTTGGAGAGGTGTTCTTTTCATGAAATTCTGCATCCTTTTTTCTCCAAACATACCTTTGTTCATTGCGGCCAAAAAGTTCTACTTTAAATTCATCAGTCCACAGGACTTATTTCCAAAATGCATTAGGCTTGTTTAGATGTTCCTTTGCAAACTTCTGACACTGAATTTTGTGGTGAGGACACAGGGAAGGTTTTCTTCTGATGACTCTTCCATGAAGGTCATATTTGTACAGATGTCACTGCTCAGTAATACAGTGCACCACCACTCCAGATTCTGCTAAATCTTCCTGAAGGTCTTTTGCAGTCAAACAGTGGTTTTGATTTGCCTTTTTAGCAATTCTCCGAGCAGTTCTCTCAGAAAGTTTTCTTGATCTTCCAGACCTCAACTTGAGCTCCACTGTTCCTGTTAACTACCATTTCTTAATTACATTACTAATTGAGAAAACAGCTACCTGAAAACTCTTTGCTATCTTTTTATAGCCTTCTCCTGCTTTGCGGCCATCATTTATTTTAATTTTCAGAGTGCTAGGCTGCTGCTTAGAGGAGCCCATGGCTGCTGAATGTTGGGACAAGGTTTGAGGAGTCAGGGTTTTTATAAAGCTTTGAAATTTGCCTCATCTGACCTTTCCTAATGATGACTGTGAACATCCCTAACAAGCTAATTAAGGTCTGAGACCTAGGTAAAAGTTATCTGAGAGCTCAAATCTCTTGAGGTGCTCAAACTTTTGCATGGACCTCTTTTCCTTTTTTCCACTCCAAAAATTAATACAAAATAAAGATAATACACTAATCTTGCTTAAAATGTTGAAAATTAACTTTATGCCTTTAGGAGATCAGTTCATCTTCTACTCACTTAACTATTCACAGTAAGAGATTTTGACCGGGGTGCCCAAACTTTTGTATTCCACTGTATCTCACTCCTGTACACCTCTTCATCTTCATTTGAAATTCTGTCAACAAGAGTTGTGTTGTCAGCAAATTTATAGATAAAATTTGAGCTGTTCCTAGCCACACAGTCATGGTTGTAGAGCGAGTAGAACAGTGAGTGAGCACGCATCCCTGAGATGCACCAGTCTTGATTATCAGCAAGGAGGAGGTTATTTCTGATCTGCACTGACTGTGGTCTCCCAATGAGGAAGTCAAGGATCCAGTTGCAGAGAGAGGTACAAAAGCCCAGGGTTTTGAGACTGTTGATCAGAATTAAGGGTCTGATTGTGTTGAATGCTGAGCTGAGATCAACAGCAGCCTGACGTAAGTGTTGCTGTTATTTAGGTGATCCAAGGCCGATTGAAGAGCCAGTGAGATTGCATCCTATTGTCTGTGGCAAATTAATTTGACAGATTCTCCCCCCTCTGGCGAAATAAATTCCTCCTAATCTCCATTCTGAAGGGTTGTCCTTCTATTCTGAGGCTGTGCTCTGTGTGCAAGACTCTCCCACAACAGAAAGCATCCTCTCCACATTCACACTTTCCAGGCCTTTGAATATTCGATATGTTTCAGTGAGATTTCTCAGTCTTCTAAATTTCAGTGAATACAGGCCCAAGGCTATGAAACCACCTCATATGTTAACCCTTTCATTCCCACATTCATTTTATTGAATCTCATGTTGACCTACTCCATGATCAGATGAGCAGATATCTTGAATTTAGCAACTACCTGTCAGTCTGCATACTGATTTGCCTTAGATTAATACAGAGTTTTATACCATAAATTTGATCGTAATGTTGATTACACATGGATTAAATCAATGGCCAAGCACTGCTCATTCTAAACTACGTTTGATTTCTACTCAAGGCAGAATTGTCTTCACCAAGGTTTACACAATAAGATCAAACACAGCAGCATATTTTGATGTAGCGGAACACAGACTGATCCCACAGAATAATAGTTCAGTCAACAACCTGGACAAGGTAGAACATCCCCTGTGAATGAGTCTGTAAATCACTGGCCAAACTCATTCTTATACCGTGTACACAAGCATGGGAAAGAGACAGAAAACTTACCAGTGTTATTTTCTCCAGCAGTGCTTTTCCAGTTCATCTCAAAGGAATTATTCTGAGTTTCCAATTTCACCAGTTGGTCTCCACTCACATTGTTCCTTTCAGGCACCTTGACCTTAAGAACTATGAAGAAAGTTAAAATAAGGTGAAGCATTCAGAGGCAAAAGGGATGTTCTCATTTTTTTTCCTCCCTCTCTCCCTCTCTACCTCTACCTGTATGAACAATACTTCTCTGCAAGGTCTTGTTCAGGCTTTCTGAGAATCCCATCTGATGGATACAATTTGGGCTTTCTTAGGCTGAGTTAGCTTATTGTAGTAAGAAAGCAATTAGACTCAAGTTCCCACAGAACTGAGAGAAAATACTCATGCATGTTCTTCACCCTCTGGGGGCACTGTTCAAAAGCAGGTAAAATGATAAATTCTGGCTCAAATATGTTAGTTCACCAGGTCTAATATCTTACCAGCACTTCTTATCCTTGGCACAGACAGTGATCTTGACTCCTTACCAGAGGTAGTGAGGATTCCCGCTCCTATATCACGAGCACAGAACCTACACTGATGTTTCATGATTTTAGTCTTTTTCTCAACTTCAAAACATCCGTCTAGATGTTATTTTTGAAGTATGGTGGAACCTCTATAAAGGAGAATTGAACTACTTTGTATTTAGTTACCATGCTTAGAGGGAGTGAGGAGAAGATAGAGCAGGAAGATGCAGTCGATGAGGAACATCAGATCCATTGACACACCAGAGAATGTGGCATTGTTCTTCTTTAGCAGTGAAGGGTGAGACATAATTTGATAAAAATCTTCAGAATTGGCAATGGTTTGGGCAGAGTTAATGAAGAGAATGGTCTTCCATTGAAGAAGGGTGGAGAACCAAAAACCAGAGATTTAAAGGTGATTATTGTTGAACCAGGGGTGCCAGGAGAGACACCCTTTCCACACTGTGAGTGGTCTCAGAACCCACTGCATGGATGGGAAGTGGAACTGTTTCATCATGAGCTTTCAAATGGGAGAACACATGGAGTGTTGGAGAGAAAATAATTATAGGGCTATCGAGAAACAGGGGATGAGCAGACTGTAATGTCCCTGGTTTCAATGGGTAGAATGGCCTTCTGCACAACGTTACTATGATACTACACTGTGGGGGAATACTTTGGAGTAGTTTGTTTGCAGACAGTGAGGTCACAAGTAAATTAAATAGCCCATTATATAATGTGAATGGGGGTTTGTGGATAATCTTGTCTGGGACCTTTGGTAGAATTCTCCTGGTCTTCTATGATATAGTGTCCTGTATTCTCACCAACTGAGCAAATGACAGAATGTCCCATCCAAAATGAGGCACCTTTGACAGGGTGGCACCCCATCAGTTCTGCACTGGATGGCAGCCTAGACATTGTGAGCAACAGGCAGCAGTGAGGGTGAGGGTAACGTGTGCAACACATGAGAGCGGACACTCACAATCAGCGATGTGGCATGTTTCAGCACAGTCTTCCAAAGCAAATCAGAAATAAAAGCTGGAAATGTTGGTAAATTCAGCAGGTCAGGCAGAAACATTAGAATGAAAAATGGTTAACCTCTTCAGCATGAAACATTAACTATTAACCTTTCCAGAAATGCAGCCTGAACTACTGACTGCTTCAAGCATTTTTCTTTCTTCCACATTTCCTGTAGCTTGGTTGATTTTTAAGCGTTAGAAATATTAAACAAAGGTTTCTATCAAGAGCCAACATGTAATCATTTTCAAAACCAGCTAATTATTGAGAAAGTAATCACCACATTTACTTTCCTTAACTTGAAACTAGTTTCACAGACCCAATAACTAGCATTCAGGACCTTTACCCCAGTGGTCAATGTTTTCAGTGTCCAATACTTTACCAAAAGAGTTTGTTTCTATGGTCTCTGCCTTTGAACCGGGTAGTTTCAGAGCAATCGCCATTGCCATGTTCTCCAAGAGGTCCACTGTGGCCGTTGCCACCTCCAGCCTTTGAGTGGTCTGCATGCTATCCAGCCGCGAACTATTAAGAACTTTGTTTACAAATGCTGTCATATCCTAGAGATGAAAATGAACACCTCATCAATTGAGAACCAAAATACTACAGATGTTGAATATCTGGGAAAAAATGGAACATGCTGGTTTTCTAATGAAGGATCATTGAGCAAGAACATTAATCCTGTTTCCCTCTCCACAAATGCTGGCTGACCTGCAGAGTCCAGCAATTTCCATTTGCTCTTCCCCCAGTTCTGTGGAAGGGTGATTGACACAAAATGTCTGGTTTCTCTTTCCATCGATACTGCCAGACTGGCTGAGTTTTTCCAGCATTTTTTTACTTTACTAGGGGCTAGCGGTGGAAAGAGTGAGAAGCTTCATGCCCCTGAGTGTCGACATCTTAGAGATTCTATTCTGGGCCCAACACATTAATGTGATCATTAAGGCACATTGGCAGATATACTTCATCATGAGTTTGAGAGATTTGCTATGACACCAAACCTTCCAGCAGTTTTATGCAATGAATTCTGCCAGATTCCAGTACTGCGTGGAATTGAGGCTCTAAAAACAGGATTGAACGAGACTGAAAAGGGTTGTCCACTCTGCCAGACCTATCATGGTACAACCCTCCCCACCACTGAGGACATCTTCAAAAGGTAGGGCCTCAAGAATGCAGCATCCATCACTCAGGACCATCACCACCAGGACAAGCTCTCTTCTCATAACTACCATCAAGGAGGTAGAGAAGCCTCAAGATGCATACTCAACATTTCAGGAACAGCTTCTTTCACCACCATCAGATTTCTGAATGGTCTGTGACCCTCATTATTCCACTTTTGCACTATTTGTTTTTAATAATTTAAAAGTTCAAAGTACATTTAATATCAAAGTACATATATACCAAATACAACCTTAAAATTAATTTCTTTACAGGTAGCCACAAAACAAAGAAACCCAACACAGCCCATTAAAAATGAAGACCGTCAAATTATTATAATAATTAGTTATGTTTTGTACTGTACAACTGCTTAAAACAACAGATTTCACGACATGTCAGTGATTCTGTGATTCTCAACACTGAACTGACTCCACAACCAAGAGAACCTCTTTCAAGGACCCTACTACTCAGTATTATTTATTTACATTTTTCATTATTTACATAATTTATTCTCTTTAACATGTTGGGAATTTGTCACACTTTGGTATTTGTAGTTCTTAATAACTTCTATTGTATTTCTTTATTTTCCAGTGAATGTTTTCAAGGAAATGAATCGCAGTGTTGTATATGGTGATGTATATGTTCTTTGATAATAAACTTACCTTGAAAATTGGCAGTTCTATTAGTTTTCCATAACTGTTTATTTTCTTGGGGCTATTGAAAGTTCCCTTCTTTATGGAAAGATTTGCATCCCTTCCTGTTTTTATTCCTACTGCACTAATTGTTGAATCTTTCTCCACCTACATTCTTTTTCACTCCCATTTCTATTACAACTCCCCTTTCCTCTCCCTTTACTTCACATCTTTGATTTCCTCTTTTTCTCCATCGTCTTCTGTTCCCTTGCTCCCACTTTCTCAACCCTTTCTCTTTTTCTACCTGTTTTGGACTCCCTTTGCCTCCTCCATCATTCTTTGGTAACTATCCCAGTACAGTCACTGTGTGGGCAAGAGCAATGTTGTGTTGTGAATTTCCTATGAATCAAAGAGAAATGTGCTATAAGAACATTCCACCATTCTGTAAAACCCATGTAACCTAACTCCATCTGGTGATCTTCCCCCATCCCGTTACTACCCCCAGTTAACAAAACCCATCCCTCGCGGGTCTAGAATCCACCTTTGACCCAACATTGATGGGTCACTGAGGAGTGTTCTGAGTTTCCACCACCATCTGGGTGTACAAGTCTTTTCAAGTTTCACTCCTGAAAGGCATAGCTCTAACTTTCAGATTCTGCCTACCAGTTCTGTACCTCCCAACACCCTCCCTACCCCCTCCACACTCCATACTCCCTCTCTTCACATCTACTCCTCTCCAGCTCTGTTTTCCATAATACATAGATCATAGCACAGTACAGCACAGGAACAGGCCATTCAGCCCACAATATCTGTGCTGAACATGATGCCAAATTGAAACCATTTCTCTTCTGTATCCACATGATCTATACCGCTCCATTCCCTGAAATGTCACGTGTTTATTGAATAGTGTCTTAAACACCACTATTCCCACCATTACCTCTGACAGCCTGTTCCTGACATCCAACACTGTGTAAAAACCTGTCCCACACATCTGTTTTAAACTTCCCCACTCTCACCTTAAATGCATGTCCTACAGTATTTGGTGTTTCTACCCTGGAAGAAAGTATCTGTTCAACTTCCTTCCCAACTTTCTTCCAAATACATCTTGTCCATTGTTACTGATGTTTCTGGATAAGTTAAAAGACCTTTACATATCCTCTGTGCTCTCTACTCCAAGGAAACCAACTTTAACAATCATTCCTCAGTCAAAATCCTCCTGACTATATCCTTGTAAATATTCTCTTTTCTCTCTTCACCTCAGGAACACACCACTTTTACCCCAGGATAAAACTGTTGGGCTTCTAATTCCTTACCTTGGTATCGTTTGTCCCACTGAAATTCTGACAGACTTTATCATGGTAGCAATCAGCTAACTTCAGCATATCTGCAGAGTTTAACTGGGCAGAGGAAGAAGACAACAGTTAAATATAATGCAACAACCGAACAGAGAAATAATCAAGAGTAACAAGCAATCCGAAAAATAAGTCTGAAAATGAAACCTCAAAAACTCCTTGGCTTCACAGGTGAATCTAACACAGCTTCTGATGGCAACTCTTACTAGAGGTCACGGGGTCAATAAAAGACACTTCTGTGCAAGGAAAAGCAGAAAGGAACGGCCTAAAATATCCTTTACAAGGACCATCAGAACTGTAGTACAGATCTTGGCCAAACAATCTGCAGGCATGGACCAACGATCAGCTGATCAAGTTGAAATTCAGTCATAAATTCAGATATCATGGAAACAGGCCCTTCAGCCCACCGAGTGGATGCTGACCCTCAAACTCCCATTGATGCTAATGTTAAACTCATTCCTTTATATTTTCTTTACATTATGATAGAGACATTTAAGAGGCTCTTAGACAAGAACAGGAACGTGCAGAGAATCAGGGATATGGACATTGTGCAGGCAGAACGGATTAGTTTAGTTTGGTGCTTAATAAGTTCAGCACAACATTGCAGGGTGAAGGGCCTGTTGCTCTGCCATACTGTTCCACTTTCCAGATCCAACAATATTCCCTACATGCTACCCTTCAACAACACACTAGGGGCAAGTTATAGCTGGTAATTAATGTACCAAATTGCACATCTTTGGGATGTGGGAGAAAACTGGAGCTCCTGGGAGAGTCCACAGGGTCACAGAGCAATTGTGCCAACTCCACACAGACAGTGCTGGAGATCTGAATTGAATCCAGGACCCGAGGTGTATAAGGCAGCAACTATATCAGCTGCTGCGCTGTGCTGTCTCACTGTTCCAAGCTTACACTGGTGTCACTTCCCCACCGTTCCTAAACTACAGTGACGACTGCATTGGTGCTGCTTCCTGGACCCATGACAAGCTTTACCTCCAACTTCCAACCTGCCTTCAAATTTACCTGGTCCATTTCTGACACTTTCCTCCCCTTTCTTGATCTCGCTGCCCTTATCTCTGGAGACAGTTTATCCACTGATGTCCATTACAAACCTTTGACTCTCATAGCTACCTTGCCCATAACTCTTCCCACCCCGTTACTTTTAAAAATGCCATCCCCTTCTCTCAATTCCTCAGTCCACCGCATCTGCTCTCAGGATGAGGCTTTTCATTCCAGAATGAAACAGATATCCTCCTTTTTCAAAGAAAGGGTCTTCCCTTCCTCCACTATCAATTTGTCCCTCAACCACATGTCTGTCTTCACCTCATCCTTCCGCCATCCCACTGAGGATAGGGCTCCTTATGTCCTTAACTACCACCCCACCAGCCTCTGCATCCAGCACATAATTCTCAGTAAATTCTGCCAACTCCAATGGGGTTACACCATCAAGCACATCTTTCCCTTCCCCCCCCCCCACTTTCTGCTCTCCGTGGGGGTCACTCCTTATGTGACTCCCTTGTCCATTTGTCTGTCCCTCCCCACTGATCTCACTCCTGGTACTTATCCTTCCAAGCGGAACAAGTGCCACACCTGCCCCTACACCTCCTCCCTCACTACCATCCAGGGCCCCAAACAGTCCTTCCAGGTGAGGCGACACTTCACCCGTGAGCCGGCTGGGGTCATCTACTGTATCTGGTGCTTCCAGTGTGGCCTCATGTATATCAGAGGGACCCGATGTAGATTGGGAGTCTGCTTCGCCAAGCATCTATGCTCCGTCTGCCAGTAAAAGAGGGATCTCCCAGCTGCTGCTTTCCACTTTAATTCCACTTCCCGTTCCCAATCCGACATGTCCATCCATGGCCTCCTCTACTGACATGATGAGGCCACAACAGGTTGAAGTTTAAATTCCATCTGGGTAGCATCCAACATTGATTTCTTAAACTTCAGGTAATGACCCCCCCCCCCTCCACTCCACCTTCTCCATTTCCCATTCTGATTTCCCTCTCTCATCTTTTCTCCTTGCCTGGCCATCACCTCTCTCCAGTGCTCCTTCTCTTTTCTTTCTTCCATGGCCTTCTATCCTCTCCTATTACATTCCCCCTTCTCCAGGCCGGTATCTCTTTCATCAATGAACTTCCCAACTCTTTAATTCACCTCTCCACTTCAGCTTGGGTTTTTCGTTCCCCACCCCCCACTCTCTTACTCTAACCCCTCATCTTTTTTTCTCCAGTCCTGCTGAATGGTTTTGGCCCGAAACGTCAACTGTACTCTTTTCCATAGATACTGCCTGACCTGCTGAGTTCCTCCAGCATTTTGTGTGAGTTGTTTGGATTTCTAGCATCTGCAGATCTTTTTCTTGTTTGTGATCAGAATATAAAGGAATGAGTCTTGGATTAGTACAAGTCAAGCTGAGCAACGGATGGTTGCCAAGCAACCAACATCCACATCTAGAGAGTAACCTGAGCACTCTCAACTTGCTCTAATGCAAAATCAGCAAGCTGGAATTACACAGAATATTCTCACAAAGAGTAAGGAACAGTGTTTAATCTGGTGGGTGAAGAGAAGACATTGATGTAGAAGAGGGTGAAGGGCAGACAAAGGAAGAGTGAAACATCTAGTGAGGACTGCAAACAATGGAAAACATTCCAACTTATCTACATTCGGGGATAATGGATGTTAAGTTTGCGCCTTGGAGAAATGGAGTGAGTTCTCATACCTGCTGGGCGTTTGCTGAATAATCCAAGTTGCACTGCGACGGCATAGAGTTCTGCTTCTCAGAGACAGGACAGGAAAGTGGATCCACTGGAATGAAGATGGCATTTTAGAGATCAGTGCGTCTACCTGCCGACTCTACCCCCACCTTCCTGCTGTTCACCGATCAGGCAGGGAAGCGCTGACCTCTGTAACCAAGCTGGTATACTCCCACAACGAGCAGCATCAGACTCGGACACACAGGACTGTGACTCGACGCCACATCTTCCTGACCCCAAGAACAACTGTGGATGCCTCGCCCAATCCCACACCCTCTGGAACCCAAAGGAACCGATACCATGGTTGGCATTGTACTCGTAATGTTGGCACAAGCAACACTAATGTGGAAATGTTGGTATGGGCCTCATTGCTGGTTTAGAAGGGTCAATTTGTAAACATCTCCACAGCCATGAAACCAGTTAAATGTGTAAGTGATCAGCCCTCTCAGGTTGGAGGAACAACACCTCATATTCTATCTGCTTAGCCTCCAACCTGACAGCATAAACACTGAATTCTCAAACTCCCAGTAATTTCTCACCCTCCCTTTTCCATTCCCCACTCTGGCTCTCCTCTTATTCCTTCTCTTCTCCTCATGACCCTCATGTGGAGGAAAGGGCTTGAAGACTAGTGGTTGGCCGTACCATGGGGAGAGGATGAGAAAAAAATAGAATGAGTCTGTCTTACAATAGATCATATCATCAATGAGGAACCGATTATATAGGTGCTAATTGTCTGAGAGGTAATGTGATTATTTGGTACCCTGAGTAATGAGGAACCGATTGTATAGGTACAAACATTGTATAAATTGTGGAAACAGTGTCTGCAGACCGGCTGACCTTGTGTAATTAGATTTACCGTATAAATTTGAATTGTAACCTCATGTTGATGGAGACATGCCCATGAATTCACGATTTAAGGCGGTAACTAGCTTCGAGCCTACTTGCTCTATGATCAGTACTAAATTCTCTAACAGAGTCTGGCAACGAGGATGGGACATGGGATCCCAATGAACCCATCGGAGAAGCTTTCTTATCATCAACACCAGACCAGCTTACCCACCTATGAGACTTGCTTGAAAGATAGAGGTCAGACCGGGGTAGGGACCGGAGCTGCCCCAAACCGGCCGGTGATCATCTCTGAGTTCAGACTCAGAACAAGACAGGCTTTGGAAGAAGAGTCCTGACAGCTCTGATTAAAGACGGTATTAAAACAGAGGCAATTAAAGGATGGTGTTAAAACGAAGGCAACTGAGACCTTGAGATTAGAACCTGGATCCATTGGCCAATGGAAAAGAAATTATATGGAGAATACGATTGTATGTCTTTGAGTGTATGCCTCTGTTTGTCTTAAGTGTTTACGTCCTTTGTAGAGAACAGTTAACAGGCAGGTAAAATGGATAACAGGAACGGCAAGCCTCAGAAAGGGATTCGGAAAAAGAATTCTGGATCAACACCAGAAGCCAGGACTCAGCCTGTTGATCCCTTAACGATAGCACTCACGAACAGGAACACCTGATAGAAGATAGGAAAAAAAATAGGATTGACCCAGCCTCACTCATTACTGTTCTCTACACACTCAACAGAGACCGAGCCTCAGCCTCCACTCCCACTAACCCCTACTTAACCCTTCTGTCTCTAACACATATTGCACTGACCCAGCATCCACTACCCCACTGTCCCTACACTTTCCACACTGACCCAGCCTCATTCCCCACTGTCCCGACACACCCACACTGACCCAGCCTCATTCCCCACTGTCCTCGACACACCCACACTGACCCAGCATCATTCACCACTGTCCCCGACACACTCCACACTAACCCACCCCCAGCCTCACTCCTCACATTCCACTACACACCCCAAAATGTCTCCTTGACAGTCAATGATACTCAGAAACTTGTAGAGACACAAGATGTTCTGCAGATTCTGGAAATCCAGAGCAACACACCTACAACTCAGCAGATTTGTCAGAGACTGCGTAGGGAAAATTGGAGTTGAGATTTCAAAGTTTAAAACTCATTAACACTTTGAAACACAGTTTCTTTTTCTTTGCATGAATTCTCCCTGACATGTGTAGTGTTTCGAACATTGCTTGTTCTGATTCTCAGCTCTCAGTAATCATTCTATTTTCACCTGTACAGGCCAGCTGAGTGTCTCCCTGCTTCTGCTGATATCCAGCTTTGCAGACGCAGTAAAAAGACCCAGCAGAGTTACGACAGGTCATGTTCACTCCACACGCATTTTTATCCTGGCATTCATCCACATCTGTTGTAGAGAGGAAGCGAGGTACAAATATTACCAACACAGATGTAGTCATAGAGTCACAGAGGACTACAGCACAGAAACAGGCCCTGCTGCCCATCTAGTCTGTGCTGAACTGTTATTCTGTCAGCCCCATTTACCTGCACCCAGAACATAGCCCTCCATACCCCTCGCATCTATGTATTTATTCAAATTTCTGTTAAATGTTGAAATTAAACCCGTTTCCAATACTTCCACTGGCAGCTCGTTCCACTCTCACTCCACCCTCTGAGTGAAGATGATGATAATGATGACTGGAAAGTGAATGGTGTGTGGAGTCCCACAGGAACATCACTCAGATCTTTGTTCCTCATACTCTACATCACAGATTATTAACCATTTCCTTCACGGATTCCCCTGGATCTAGCATCAGGGAGGCACAGTGCTGCATCTACTACAGATGCTGCTCCACAGACCTCAGCACCCCGGGTCCAAATGGAATTCAAATTCCTCCACAGCAGCTGCAACTGAGGAAATGATTTGTCATTGGGACATCTCTCACTAAAATGAACACGTGTCTTAAAAAGTCATCCATAATATCCTCCTGGAATGACCCCCTGGGTTTGGAAATAGGTGTCTGATGTTCGAGGCCTGGTGTTTGGTGAATGCTGTCCCCTGGAATCGATGCTGACAATTGAGGTCTGATGGTCCAATCAGAAGTCCAGAAGTCAAGGCCCATTGGCTGGAGCCAGATCTGCAGATCTCCATGAGTCCACTCAGGAGGAAGAAACCTGGTGTCTGTAGGCCCAAGTCCGGTCTGCTCGAGGCCTGTCCTGGGGTTAAAGGACTGTGTATGTGCGTCGGTGGGAGGGAGGAACTGGGCTTGTTTTTGCTGTTGTTGCTTTGTTACTTCTTGTGTTCTGTGTTGTTCTTCTGAGCATTGTGGGCTTGCTATGTTGGCACTGGAATGTGTGGTGACACTCGTGGGCTGCCCCTAACACAACCTCGGGTATGCTGGTTGTTAGCACAAATGACACATTTCACTCTCGGTTTTATCTACAATCGAGAATCTCAACACCTGAATCTCGGGGATGGATACATGGTGAGCTTGCTAAGTCTAGCCCGACCCACCTTTGGAACTCACAAAGCAGAGGAAAGCTGCTGCAAAGGGTTTCCTTACTGAGGATAGGACTGGTATTTTCTGTTACAATTGTGAAGAAGGTGGACATTCCAAACGAGATTGTGAGTGACAGGAAAATCTTTGAAAAGTAAACCAGTGGGTAAAACAGAAAAAGATGGGAAACAACAGGGGGACCCAGTAGAGGGACAGACTGACATCCTGGAGCAAACACATTCCAGTCAGTGTATTAACAGCAATACTAAGATGCAAAACATTATTCCTGAAGGCTTAGTGGGGCCAAGTTCTGATGTCTCCAGACAGACTGAAGGTATTTATGCTCGAGTCAGACTTGACATGGGTTCTCTAGTTATTTAACTCTACAGATCCTTTTCACCAGGGATTTGACTCATTTACTGTTGGCTCCGATCAGTGCCCTTGAGGTTTGGGGGCTTAGAGCTGACGACTACCCTCATGATGGTTTTTTGTCATTGACACTGATGTATTCAGGAGCAGATATTGCGGTAGCTGAGACTACTGATACACTTGTGTTGGTTTGCCCAGATCCAGTTGTCAAAGGTAAAACTGACATTCTTGTGGAAACAAACACTTCCATTGTGAGAAAGCTCACGGGAGCATGGAAAGAGAGAAAGGGAGAGAACTTTCTGAGAACTTCGTCTATTCTCCCTGTATTCAGAGCTGCTTTCAAGAATGTGCAAGTTTCTCCTGTACAGGATGATGAGAATAAAAGAGGAACTGTGTGGTGTACTCAGTCTAAACCAGTCACTTTACCTTCTACTGGACGAGTTCGAGTGACTGGAACATCCAGATTTTCAGGAATGCCCAGTACCCCAACCACTTTTGTGGATGCTCCTGACGATCAGGAAGAAAAGCCACTCTTGTCTGCAGGAGTGCTGGTGAGACCTGAACTGCAGAAATCTTTGGCTGTCTATTCTAACAGGAGAACAGTGATTGTCAGCAACACCTCAGGAGGAGATGCTACCCTCAGATGTGGCATGCAGAATGCATATCTTTTTTCTGTGTTGGCAGTTTCTCGTTTCCCAATATAGAAAAAGGAAGAGAAACTGAGTCCTCTATTGAGAAAGTTGACATTGAAGTCAGTCAAATTTGATGACTCACCAATACCAGAGGAATGGAAAAAAAGAATAACTGATAAGATGTTGGAACACAAAAAACACAAATCAATTCAGTGATTTGCTTGGGAAAGGCCTTCAGAGCCGAGGCAGGAAGACGGGTATTAAGGCAAAGGTTACCTTAGTTGATTTGAATCAGGGAACCAATAGCTTTCCACCTGCTGGATGCCGAGATGGTTGCTAGCCTGCTCTCCTGGTCATTGGATCTGGAAGCTGCCTGTCAACACCTGCAGATCCCACTGGAGGAATCAGCATTAGCCCCACCTTTTTTGGTGATGTGATGAGTGAGAATGCTAAAGCTGTGCCATGGAGAACATTCTGACTCATTGCATCTCCATCTGGTTTTGAGGGGTCACCACACAGGATGAGAAAAACCTGCAGAGTTGTAAATATAGCCTACACCACTATGGGTAATCGCCTTCCCACTATCAAGGACATCTTCAAAACGCAACGCTTAAAAAAGGTGGCATATATCACTAAGGACCCCCACCATCCAAGTCCTGCACTCATTACATTAATATCATCAGGGAGAAGGAACGAGAGTTTGAAGATATACACTCAATGTTTTAGGTAGAGCTTCTTCGCCTGCGACACAAGATTTCTGAATGGACAATGAACCCATGAAAACTATCGCACCATTATTGCTCTCTTTTCTCAGTACTTATTTAATTGTTTAATATATATTTCTTATCATAAGTTATTGTATATTTTATGGATTGCAGTGTACTGCTGCTCATGACATATGGCCCATCTCATCCATGCCAACCACAATGAGCAATTTCCATTTACTCGTGAGTCCATTTTGCCTTCCCATTTGAACTAATGATCAGATTTATCAAAGCAAACAATAGAAAAAACAATGATAACTTTCCTACCTCCCTGCAACAACTCCTCTGTGTAACTTACAGAGGACAGTGCCCATTACATTCTTTGTTCGTTGTGGGACTCTGCAGGAAAATTATGCAGGACTGATATCCACAATCAGTTGGGGTTTATTCTCCATTTTTATGTTGATACCAAGTCCTTACCTTCACAAACTTTCTTTGTCATGAGGTTGGCGGTCGCAGGTAATGCCTGAAACCCTGTGTTGCAGTTGCACTGGTAGGATCCCATTACGTTGATACAAGTTGCATGTTCGTGACAAGGTGAGGACTTGCATTCATCGATATCTGTGTGAACAGGGAAAATCTCTCTCAATAGTAAACATGGATTGCTCCCTTTTATACCCGGGCTCTGTGTGTCGGGATGGAGTAACTCAGCACTGTGTTGTTTAATCCAGAGAAAACCTCCACTGGAACAAAGGATTGAGTGAGTATTCTTGGGAAGGGGCCTTATGGTTTGAGAAAGAACATCAGGTGAATGGAGTTAAGAAGCAGATGGAATTGACTCAAGGAACCAAATGGCCAGTCACCTGTTAGAAACTGGGATGCTTGCTACCCTGCTCTCCATTCTACGGGACTGTCAATAACAGTGTGGAAGGACAGCAGCAGCCCTGCCTTCTGTACCAGAGCTGCTTTTCACTGGACGGGAGCAGGGATGGAAAGAGGACTCTCAGTGCTCCATTCATCTTTAATATGACTGTGGCAAGACCAGGTTTAATCACATTTAAATTTCAGTTAATTGCCCACTCCCTCCCTGAATCTGCATTGGAAGTACAGCACTGGAAATACTCAGTGGGTCAAGAACTGTCTGTGGGTGAGAAATAGAATGCTGGGAGTAATCAGCACCATCCCTGTTTTCAGATCCCCAGCATGCTCGACTCTGCATCTTACATTTTTAATTTACTTTCTCTCTAACTGCAGGCATTCATCCATTACCTGGATGCATTGTGCCTCCTTTACAAACTCGGTCTCACCACTCTATCAGGGACACACTTTCGACCTCATTTTCTCACTTTTGCAGCTCCCCTCTCCACAGATGCTGTCTGATCCTCTGAGCTTCTCTCTCTCATTTCGGATCACCAGTTTCACAATTTGCAGTACTTAAGCCATAAGACAAAAGACTGCTTTTAACAGCCCATCGAGTCTACTCTACCATTCCATTATGGCTGAATTATTATCACTCTCAACCCCATTGCCCTGTAACCTTTGATGCACTTCCTAATATACCATCTATCAAATTGCACATTAAATACACCCAATAACTTGATCTCCACACCCATCTGAGGATAGCTCCTGGATCGTTCCCTGTTACACCTGGGCTCTCAGGGTCTGGATGGATAACTCACCTCCCTGTTACTTAAACAGAGAGCAGAACTTCGCTGGAACAAAGGACTGAGAGACGGTTCTTGGGGAGGGAACTTAAGAGAAGACAGACGAGGGGTAAGAGGGCCGGCATCCATGCTAGGCTAAAAGCTAACCCCACCAGGTCAGCAGTACCGTCCCTCCTGCTCTCAAATGTCCGCTCCATCGACAACAAGCTGGATGAGCTGCATCCGCTGAGAGAAACACGCAAGGAATTTAAAGTCTGCTGTGTGTATGTCTTAACGGAATCCTGGTTCAATGACAACATACTGGATGCGGCGATACAGCTAGAGGGAATGACAATGTTTCATGTGGACAGAGAGGCAGCTAGCTCCGGCAAGAGCCAAGGAGGAGGTCTGTGTGTTTATATAAACAAAGACTGGTGTGTGAACGCACAGTAGCTGCTAAACACTGCTCACCGCTGGCTGAATTTCTCATTGTGAAATGCCGGCCGTTCTATCACCATGGGAATTCACCATCGTGCTTGTGGCAGCTGTTTACGTAGCTCCCAGTGCTAGTGCTAAGGCTAATTCTAACGAGGCACTGGGAGGCCTACATGAAGCCATCAGTGAGCTACTGACTACACATCCTGACAGCTTTGTGGTGATTGCTGGGGACTTTAACCACACCAGCTTAAAGACTGTGTTCCCTAAATTCCTGTAATATGTGGATTTCAAAACCAGGGGAGACAACACACTGGACTTGGTTTATACAAACACACCACAGACATACAAAGCAGCCCCCTGCCCCCATCTTGGCCACTCTGACCACATATCTGTCATGTTAACACCAGCATATAAACCACTGCTTAAACGTGTGAGAGCAGAGAAAAGACAGATAAGGGTCTGGCCAAAAGGTGCAGCCTCAGCACTACAAGACTATTTTTTTACACACAGACTGGGACGTATTCAAAACAGCAGCCTCCTATGATGACCATATAGACATTGAGGAGTATGCGGAGGCAGTAATCAGCTACAGAGCCAAATGCACGGAGGATGTCACTGTGATGAAGACCTTCACCGCACGTGGTTATAAAAAGCCATGGATGACAACAGAGGTGCGTTCACTACTGAAGGCCTGTGACACAGCCTACAGATCGGGGGACAGGAGTGCGCTTCACTCAGCCAGGTCTGCGCTTTCACTAGGGATCAGGAAAGCAAAAAGGGCCTACGCGGGCAAAATACATGGGCACTTCTGTGACACAGGTGACACCAGATGGATGTGGCAGGGAATTAAAGTCTGACAGACTACAAGATTAGGCAGAAAACTGATGACAGTGATGCCTCTCTTCCTAACAGGCTTAACAAATTCTTTGCACGCTTCGAAGCATCAAACACTACAGCAAGGGGGAGAGCCAATCCCTTCTTACCATCTGACCAGCTGGCTCCAATCATTGATTCAGAGCAAACACAGAGGACCCTTGCCATGGTTGACCCACGAAAAGTGGGAGGTCCAGACAACATCCCTGGACGTGTGCTCAAGGAATGTGCTGATGTATTAGCAGATGTCCTGACAGACATTTTCAACATCTCCCTTAGTCAAGCCATTGTCTCCAGATGCTTCAAAACCTCCACAATCATCCCTGTAGCAAAGAAATCAGTTGTAGCCTGTCTGAATGATTACCGTCCCTTTGCCCTGGCCCCCTTAGTGATGAAATGTTTTGAACGGCTTGTCCAGCCTCATATCACAGCCAGCCTCCCCTCATCGCTGGATCCTCTACAGTTTGCTTATCGTCCAAATCGCTCTACAGAGGACGCAATATCCACCACACTGCACACAGTTCTCTCTCACTTGGACAACAAAGACACTCATGCCAGAATCCTGTACATTGATTTCAGTTCAGCGTTCAGTACCATCATCCTGCAGAGACGAGTGGAGAAATTGTCGCTGCTTGGCCTTAACACTGTCATGTGTCGCTGGATTCCGGATTTCTTGACAGAGAGACCACAGTCTGTCTGTGTTGGCAGGAACATCTCTGACTCCATCACACTGAGCACTGGATCCCCACAAGGCTGTGTGCTTAGCCCATTGCTGTTTACACTGCTAACACATGACTATGCAGCCAGATTCAAGGAGAACCTGATCATTAAGTTTGCTGATGATGCCACAGTGGTGGGGCTCATCAGCAAAAATGATGAAACAATGTACAGGGAGGAGATCAAACACCTAGAGCGCTGGTGCAGTGACAACTTGATGCTTAATGTCACCAAAACCAAGGAGATGATCGTCAGTTTCAGACGGTCTCAGTCTGAGCACACACCCCTCAGCATCAGCGGCTCCACAGTGGAGAGAGTGGAAAACATCAAATTCCTTGGGGTTCAGATCTTGGACAATCTCACCTGGTCCAGGAACACCATTGGGATTGTGAAATGGGCCCAGCAGAGATTGCACTTTCTGAGGAAGCTTAAACAAGCATCACTCCCCACTAACATCTTAACTACATTCTGCAGAGGAGTGGTTGAGAGTGTGCTGACCTTTTGCATCCCAACCTGGTACTCCAGCTGCAGTGCTGCCAACAAAAAAGCCTTGCAGAGGGTGGTTAGGGGAGCAGAGAAGGTTACTGGGGTCTCCCTACCATTTGTCCAAGACCTCTTTCAGAGTTGATGCCTCCAGAAGACATGGTACATCATTAAAGACCCCTCACACCCTCTACATGAACTGTTTGTTCTTCTGCCATCAGGTAAACATTACAGGAGCATCAAAACTAAAACCACAAGGCTACTAAACAGCTTCCTCCCACAAGCAGTCAGACTGCTAAATAGCTGCTCTACCTGACTCTGCTTTGGACACTTTTAACTTGCACTGGACACTTATAACTTGTTTTTAACTGACATATGGCTGCTGTGTTTTACTATTTATTGTTATGTTTATTATATAGTGTTGCATTTGTTATGTTATGATTGCACTGCTCCTGGGAAAGGCTGTTTTATTCTGCCCTGAAGAGCTGATGTACAGTTAGAATGACAATAAAGTTTTTGAATCTTGAATCTTAAGGGTTGGGACAGAAAATCAGTTCAAATTACAAAGTAAGTTTTATTATCAAAGTACAAGAGATGACACCACATAAAACCCTGAGATTAATTTCCTGCCTTCTACCTTTAACCATTGACACCCTTGCTAATTGAGAACCTATCAACCTCTGCCTGAAATTTAAATGACTTGGCCTCCACGATTACCATTTCAGCTGCTAATGTTACAAGCTGCCTTCATTGTTACATGGTCCATCTCTAACCTATTTTCCTTCCCTTTCTGGATCATACCTGTGTTCCCATGGATTTCCCAACCCCTCACTAAAACTCTCTTAGGTGGTAATGTTGAATTGTGAGAGTTTGGGATCAGGATTGGAATAGTAACCACCATGCCAGCTACAGATGCCAGCTCTAGTCAGACCAGTTCCTGACCATCATGTTACACCATCAGCTGTTCACAAAGGAACATGATTGATCACTAAATTTATTTAACAAACTAAAATATTCAGACCTGATCATCAGTTGTGTCAAAACAAACAAAATAAAGACACAGGCAGATACAAAATGCTGGAGGAACTCAGCAGGTTATGAACTCAACAGACATCACAGTGATTCTCCTGTGGGACGTGCACAGAGCAGTGCCTGTGATATTCCTCTTTATCCCGGGAATCTGCAGGACAATCCTTTAAGGATGTCAACTATAACCTCTACTCAGGCTTGCTTCTCTATGTTTACATTGAGTCCTTAACTTCACAAACCTTTCCTACAGTGAGGCAGGTGGTCACAGGCAATGCCTGAAAACCTGCAGTGCAGTTGCACTGGAAGGAGCCCACTATGTTGTTCAAAGTTGTGTGTTTGTTACAGGCCAAGGATTCATACTCGTCAATATCTGTGTGAACAGACAAACTCCTTCACAATGATAAACACTGGTTGCTCCCTGTTACACATGGACTCTGTGGGTCTGAACTAAGCAAAGTGTAAACATGGAGCTTAAACATGGAGCACAATCATCTAGGAACAAACAATTTATCGGTTTTCTTGCAAAAGGCCTTAAAAGTTGATGCAAAAAGACAGGTGGACGGGGTAAAAGAACAGACAACCCAAGATTGAACCGAATCAGCAAACCATTGACTTCCCATCTGCTTGAGGCTGAGATGGTGTGTAGTTCATTGGATTCAGAAGCTGTGTGTCATCATCTCAAGATCCCAATGGAGAAGGTCAGTAGTAGACCCACCTTCTCTGGTGATGCAATGGATTACATTAACATTGATGAACTCCAACCATACCATTGGCTTTGTGAGATAATTGATGGCCTATGATCCACTTGGAGCTAAGGGCTAAAGAAGAACCATCAGGCTCTTGAACCAAAAGTGATACATTCACTCAACTTAACTTGCCCCATCACTGAAATGTTCCCACGACCAATTGGCTCAATTTCAAGGAATCTTCATCTCATGTTCTCGATATTTATGCTTGCTTGCTTGCTTCTTTGTTTGTTTGTTTGTTTGTTTGTTAGTTAATTAATTAATTGGTTTATTTGCACAGTTTGTTGCCTTTTCCAAATTGGTTGAACTCCCAAGTTCTAACAGTCTTTAATTGATTTTGTTATGGTTATTATTTTATAAATTTATCAAGTATGCCCACAAGTGTTGAATCACAGTGTTGTGTATGGTGACATCCATGTACTTCGATAGTAAATTTACTTTGGCTTTGACTTTGATTTTGATGTTGGTCTGTGTGGGAATCTAGGATGCAGGACGTGATCAGTAATACACATGGTGGCTCAATCTGCCAAGCAGTTTGGATGTGGTCCTAAAGGTTGTGTTGCATGTTGGATTCTGGTTTCCGAAGGATCTACCTCATCAGTGAATTCTTGTCCCTGTACCTGAAAATACTTGGAAACAATGATAAAATAAAGAAAAGCATGCCATTTACCAACACACATAATTTATCTGTGGGATTTGCATAGTGCAGTCCCTATCAGATTATTAATTTATTCCAAGAATATCTTCAGAACAATTCTGGAGGATATTTGACACCAACACTTCATTTTGATTTATTCTCAATTTTGACAGTGACAGAAATTCCATACCTTCACAAACCTTCCCTGCAGTGAGGCTGGCGGTCGCATTAGATGCCTTAAACCCTGCAACACAGTTGCACTGGTAGGAACCCATTGTGTTGTGACAAGATGCATGATGGTGACATGGAGAGGATTCACACTCATCGATATCTATGCGAACAGACAAAATACTTCAGAATCATAAACATCGTTTGCTCGCTCTTCATCGTGTTTCACTTCCTCCAGGAAAAAGGTGTCACTGTGGTCATTGAAGGAATCCCGGACCTTTGGTGGGACATGAGGAAGAGACCTTACTTCAGTCCAGACAAGACCACCTCCCTCAATACTTTCTTCAGTCCGTCAGGGACTGCATTAATGCTGCTTTCAATACCCATAATGAACAAACAAACTTTATCATATTTGCTGCCAATTTCCAAGCTGTTCTCATCTTTACATGGTCCATCTCTGAATCTTTCCCTCCTTCTCAAGATCATAGTCATGCCCCCATGGATTTAGAAACATAGAAAACCTACAGCTCAATAAAGGCCCTTCGGCCCACAAAGCTATGCCAAACTTGTCCTTACCTTAGAAATTACCTACGGTTAAAAATAGCCCTATATTTTCCTAAGCTCCATATACCTATCCAGGAGTTTCTAAAAAGACCCTATTGTATTGCCTCCACCACCATTGCTGGCAGCCCATTCCATGCACTCACCACTCTCTGAGTAAAAAACTTATCCCTTACATCTCCTCTGTACCTACTTCCAAACACCTTAAAACTGTGCCCTCTCATGATAGCCATTTCAGCCCTGGGAAAAAGCCTCTGACTGTCCACACAATCAATGCCTCTCATCATCCTACACAACGTTATTAGGTTACCTCTCAACCTCTGTTGCTCCACGGAGAAAAGCTCGTGTTCACTCAACCTATTCTCATAAGGCATGCCCCCCAATCCAGGCAACATCCTCTTAGATCTCCTCTGCACCCTTTATATGGTTTCCACATCCTTTCTGTATTGAGGCGACCAGAACTGAGCACAGTACTCCAAAGGAAGTCTGACCAGGGTCCTATATAGCTGCAACATTATCTCTCGGCTCCTAAACTCAATCTCACGATTGATGTAGGCTAATGCACTGCATGCCTTCTTAACCACGGAGTCAACCTGCACAGCAACTTTTGAGTGTTCTATGGACTCGGACCCCGATCCCTCTGATCCTCCACACTGCCAGGAGTCTTACCATTAATACTATATTCTGCCATCATATTTGAACCACTTCACATTTACCTGGGTTGAACTCCATCTGCTACTTCTCAGCCCAATTTTGCATCCTATCAATGTCCCTCTGTAACCTCTGACAGCCCTCCACACTATCCACAACATCCCTAACCTTTGTGTCATCAGCAAATTTACTAACCCATCCCTCCACTTCCTCATCCAGGATATTTATAAAGATCACGAAGAGTAGAGGCCCAGAATAGATCCCTGCAGCACACCACTGGTCGCCGGCCTCCATGCAGAACATAACCCGTCTACAACCACTCTTTGCCTTCTGTGGACAAGCCAATTCTGGATCCACTAAGCAATGTCCCCTTGGATACCATGCCTCCTTATTTTATCAATAAGCCTGGCATGGGGTACTTTATCAAATGCCTTGCTGAAATATATATACACTATATCAACTGTCCTACCTCCATCAATGTGTTACGTCAAATCCTCAAAAAATTCAATCAGGTTCGTAAGGCACAACTTGCCACACATCCACACTGCCACACTGGCACAAAGCCACACTGACTATTCCTAATCATGTTATGCCTCTCCAAATGTTCATAAATCCTGCCTCTCAGGATCTTTTTCATCAACTTACCAACCTCTGAAGTAAGACTCACTGTTCTATAATTTCCTAAGCTATCTCATCTCCTCACTGAACCAGCTCTGACGGGGTGCTGTTGGACCACGTGAGAGTTTAGGATCCATGACTGAGATCGTAACCACCATGTCTGTTACAGATGCCAACTCAGAACAGACTTGCTCTCTGACAATGCACTACACCATCAACTTTTTGCAAAGGAACATGACTGGTCAATAAATTCATTTCACAAACACTGATCATCAGAACTGTCCGAGCAAACACAACAAAATGACACAGAGCAGTGCCTGTGACTCCCAGTAATATGTAGGATTGTCAATGACAACGTCACCTTGGCGTTGCTTCTCCATTTCATGGTTATATTCTTACCTTCACAAACCTTTCCTGATGCAAGGTTGACAGTCACAGGAGTTGCCTGAAACCCTGCAATGCAGTGGCACTGGTACGAACCCACTGTGTTGTTACAAGTTGCATGTTGGTCACAGGGCGAGGATTCACACTCGTCAATATCTGTGTGAACAGACAAAATCCCCTCAATGCGAAGCACTATTTGCTCTATGTTACAAGTAGACTCGATGCATTTGCATGGAGCAAAACACAGGTATTTTGCTTAGCACAAAAAAGAACCTTATCAGAACAAATATTTCATTGATTTTTTTTTCTTGGAAAATGGTTTAAGAATTGAGGTAGAAGGACAGGTGGATGGAGCCAACAGTTTGAATGCTACAGATGTACGATCGAGAGCATTCTGACTGGCTCCATCTCCATCAAGTACGGGGGGGCCACTGCACAGCACCAGAAAAACATGCTGAAAGTTGTAATCTGAGCCAGTTCCTCTGGGCATTAGCCCCAATTTCATTTAGGCATCTTGAAAACACACTGCTTCAAAAAGGTGGCATCCATCTGTCATTAAGGAACCCCGCCACCCAGGACATGCCCTCTTCTCCTTACTGCCATCGTGCAGGAGGTACAGAAGCCTGAAGACAACATTCCCTTTTTTAAAAATACCTTCTTCTCCTCTGCTATCAGATTCCTGAAAAGGTAATGAACCCATGAATATTATGTCACTATTTTTCCTCTCCTTATTTAGAATTCAATTAATTTTTGAAGATATATTTCTCACTACGACCTATATGATATTTTATGTGTTGCATTGTACTGCTCCTGCAAAGCAACAAATTTCACAACACATGTCAGTGATAAGCAACTGGAATTTGATTTTCCATTCTGTTGGAACTGTGTATTAATGGCTGTGTGTTGCAGGGGTGGGGGGAGTGGATGATGGGGAGGTGTACAGGGTGTCCGTGGCTCTATTGAACATTAAGGTAGCTGTGAGACTAGGCTGGGGTTTGTCACATCTCAACCCCAGTCCATTGCCCAGCCACTCCATTGAATGGATTCTGCGAGTATGACTTTGCCCAAGAGAGAATTTGGGATATAGGACTGGAATAGTAATGACCAAGGCAGCTAAAGAAGCCAACTAGGTTAAATGTGGTCAAAAATGTGGTGTCGCACGGTCTCTTGTTTCCAAGGGATCATGTCATAGTAACTAAAATATTCAAAAGCACTGATAAAATAATTCCATCACTTTTTCCAGCACCCACAATTTATCTGAGGGTTTACACAATGAAGACACTGTCTGTTTATTCTTTAATTCCAAGAATAACCAGGATAATCCTGGAGCACTGATGATATCAAAATGGCCTTGAGATAAATTCTCCATTTTCAGGAAGATACGAAGTCCCTACCTTCACAAACCTTCCCTGCAGTGAGGCTGGCGGTTGCATTAGATGCCTTAAACCCTGCAACACAGTTGCACTGGTAGGAACCCAGTAAGTTCTGACAAGATGCATGATGATGACACGGAGAGGATTCACACTCATCGATATCTGTGTGAACAAACAAAATCCTTCACAATCATAAATATTGTTTGCCCTCTCTTCATCGTGCCTCACCTCCTCCTGGATAAAGGTGTGGCTGTGGAAATTTATATTTTATGGACACGAAGAAGAGACATTACTTCAGACCTGTCCAGACCACCTCCCTCAACGCTTCCTCCAGTCCATCAGTGACTGTATTGGCTGCTTTCGATACACATGCAGAGCTAACAAACTTTTTCATTTTTGCTGCCAATTTCCCAGCTGCTCTAATCTTTACATGGTCCATCTCTGAATCTTCCTCTCCCTCTCAAGATCACAATCTGTCCCATTGGATTTCTCCTCCCAGAACAAGCTCCGTCTACTCCGCACTACTCTGCCTTTTATTCCAATAGGGTGTTGTTGGAGCATGTGAGAGTTTGCGATCCAGGATTGGGATAGTAACCATCATGTCAGCTACAGATGCCAAATCTGGACAGACCTGTTCCCTGATAATGCACCGTCAATATTTTGCAAAGGAACATGACTGCTCAATAAAATCATTTCACAGACTCTTAAATATACAGAACTGATTATCAGATCTATCAAAGCAAACACAACAAGACGACAGACACACACAAAATGCTGGAAGACCTCAGCAGGTCGCAAACTCCAGAGCCATCACAATAACGTGGGAATTGCACGAGAACTGCCTGTTATACTCTTATACTTCTTGACTCCCAGTAATGTGTAGGATTGTCAATGACAACCCCTACTTGACATTGCTCCTCCATTTCATGGTTATATTAAGTCCTTACCTGCACAAACTTTTCCTGATGCAAGGTTGACAGTCGCAGGAGTTGCCTGAAACCCTGCAATGCAGTGGCACTGGTACGAACCCACTGTGTTGTTGCAAGTTGCATGTTGGTCACAGGGCGAGGATTCACACTCGTCAATATCTGTGTGAACAGACAAAATCCCCACAACGGTAAGCACTATTTTCTCTATGTTACAAGTGGACTCGGAGGGTCTGGATGGAGCAAAACACAGGCATGTTGTTTAGTACTGAGCCAACCTTTGTCAGAACAAGTATTTCATTGATTTTTTCTTGGAAAATACTTTAAGAATTGAGATAGAAAGACAGGTGGATGGAGCTAACAGTTAGATTGCTACAGATGTACGAGTGAGAGCATTCTGACTGGCTGCATCACCATCCAGTTTGGAGGGGTCACTGCACAGCAGCAAGAAAACATGCCGCCAAGGGTTGTAAACTCAGCCAGTTCCTCTGGGCATTAGCCTCAACACCATTTAGGACATCTTGAAAACACTGCTTCAAAAAGGTGGCATCCATCATTAAGGAACCCCACGACCCAGGACATGCCCTCTTCTCCTTACTGCCATCATGGAGGAGGTACAGAAGCCTGAAGACAACATTCAACTTTTTGGGAACATCTTCTTCTCCTCTGCCATCAGATTTCTGAACAGACAATGAACCCTTGAATATTACCTCGCTACTTTTGCTCAACTTTATTTATTTTTCTAATATATATTTCTGACTCCAACTTATATTTTATATATTGCACTGTACTGTACAAATTTCATGACATATGTCAGTGATAGTCAACTGGAATTTGATTTTGATTCTGTTGGAGCTATGTATTAATGACTGTGTGTTGCAGGGAGGATGTGGATGATGGGGAGGTGTACAGGCTGTATTGACCATTAATGTGGCTCTGAACCTTGGCTGGGGTTGGTCACATCTCAGTCCAAATGCATTGCCCAGCCGCTCTACCTAATGGGTTCTGTGAGCATAACTTTGTTCAAGTGGGAATTTGGGATACAGAAGTGGAATAGTAATGACCATGGCAGCTAGAGCTGCCAACCAGGTCAGATGTGGTCCGAAAGTTTGTGTTGCATATTCTCCTGTTTCCAAGGGATCTATCGATCGATAATTTCATGTCATTGAATCTAAAATATTCAAAAGCACTGTTAAAAAAAACATTTTTCCAACACCCACAATTTATCTGATGGATTTATAAAGTGCAGACAATGTCTGTTTATTCTTTGCTTCTAAGAATATCTTCAGGATAATCTTGGAGAATCAATGACACCAAAACTGCCTTGAGAAAAATTCTCTATTTCCATGAAGATATGAAGCGCTTACCTTCACAAACCTTCCCTGCATTGAGGTTGAGAGTTGTAGTAGATCCCTGAAACCCTGCAACACAGTTGCACTGATAGGAACCCAGTGTGTTGTTGCAAGTTGCACGATAGTGACACGGAGAGGATTCACACTCATCAATATCTGTGTGAACAGACAAAATCCTTCACAATCCTAAACATGCTTGTTCCAGTTAAAAATGTCTCACTTTCTCCGGGACAAAGTGTTACTGTGGTATTTCACATGGGACAATCTACACCTGACCTTTGATGGGACATGAGGAAGAGACCTTCCTTCAATTCTTTCTGGACTATCTCGCCAACAACTTTCTCCAGCCCATCAATGATTGCATTGATGCTGATTTTGATGATCATACAGAACTGAGAAACATTATCATTTTAGATGCTTGTATCCAAGCTGCTCCCATTTTACATAGTCTAACACTGACACCTCCCCTCCTTCTCATCATCACTTCTGTGTCCCCATGAATTACTCAGCCCCACACTGAACCTGCTCTGAGAGGGTGACATTAGACTTGGCGAGAATTTCGGAACCAAGATTGGAATAGTAATCACCATGTCAGCTAGAGCTGCCACTTGTAGTCACACCTGTCCCTGGATAATGCACTACTCTGTCTCCTGTTCCTGAAGGAACATGACTGGTCAATGAACTCATTTCCCAAACTCTGAAATATAAAGTCATAGAGTTATACAGCACAGAAAGAGACCCTTTGGCCATCTCATCCAAGCCAACTGCAATGAGCTATTCCCATTTGCCTGTCAGTCCCTTTTGCCTTCCCATTTGAATGAATGATTATATTTATCAAAGGAAACAATAGAAAAAACAATTATATCTTTCCTACCTCACACAACAACTCATCTGTGCAATTTGCACAGTACAGTGCCTAATAAATTCTTCTTTTGTTGTAGGACTCTGCAGGCGAATTGTGGAGGACTGATATCCACAATCAGCTGGAATTTTATTCTCTTCTCTTCATGTTGATACAAAGTCCTTACCTTCACAAACTTTCCCTGCCATGAGGTTAGCGGTCACAGGTAATGCCTGAAACCCTGTGTTGCAGTTGCACTGGTAGGATCCCATTACGTTGATACAAGTTGCATGTTCGTGACAAGGAGAGGACTTGCATTCATCGATATCTGTGTGAACAGGGAAAATCTCTCTCAATAGTAAACATGGATTGCTCCCTTTTATACCCGGGCTCTGTGGGTCGGGATGGAGTAACTCAGCACTGTGTTGTTTAATCCAGAGAAAACCTCCACTGGAGCAAAGGATTGAGTGAGTATTCTTGGGAAGGGGCCTTATGATTTGAGAAAGAAAATCAGGTGAATGGAGTTAAGGAACAGGAAAAGGCCTTAAGAATTGAGGTAGAAAGGCAGCTGGATGGAGCCAACAGTTAGAATGCTACAGGTGTACAATGGAGAGCATTCTGACTGTCTGTATTACCATCAGGTATGAAGGGGCCATTGCACAGCACCAGAAAAACATACTGAGGGTTGTAAACTTAGCCAGATTCACATTAGCCTCACCACCTTTTAGGGCATCTTGAAAACACACTGCTTCAAAAAGATGGCATCCATCATTAAGGAAACCCATCACCCAGGACATGCCCTCTTCTCCTTACTGCCATCGTGCAGGAGGTACAGGAGCCTGAAGACAACATTCAACATTTTACAGATACCTTCTTCTCATCTGCCATCAGATTGCTGATAGACATTGAACCCATGAATGTTACCTTGCTATGTTTGCTCTCTTTATCTGCTACTTGTTTAATTTTCTAATATATATTTATTACTCCAGCCTATAGGATATTTGATGTGTTGCACTGTCCTGCTGCAGCAGAGCAACAAATTTCATGACATATGTCAGTGATAGTCAACTGGAGTTTGATGCTGATTCTGTTGGAGCCGGTATTAACAGCTGTGTGTTACAGAGGGGGAGTGGGCGATGGGGAGGTGTACAGGGTGTCCATGGCTCTATTGAACAGTAATGTGGCTGTGAGCCTGGGCTGGGGTTGGACACATTTCAATCCCTGTGTTTTGCCCAGCCACTCCACTGAATGGATTCTGTGAGTATGACTTTGCCCAAGTGGGAATTTGGGATGCAGGACTGGAATAGTAATGACCACGGAAGCTATAGCTGATGTTAACAGTTGTGTTGTAATTCAATCCTGTCCAGACTTCCTCGCTGGACTCCTGTGTCCAAGGGATCTGATTGATGAATAAATTCATGTCCAAAATATTCAAAGGCACTGATTTTAAAAAATCCCATCATAATCCAACACACACAATTAATTGAAGGGATTTACACAGTGCAGACAATGTCCGTTTATTCTTTGCTTCTAAGAATATCTTCAGGATAATCTTGGGGAATCGATGACACCAAAACTGCCTTAAGACAAATTCCCCATTTTCATGAAGATACGAAGCCCTTACCTTCACAAACCTTCCCTGCAGTGAGGTTGAGAGTCGTAGTAGATCCCTGAAACCCTGCAATGCAGTTGCACTGGTAGGAACCCAGTGTGTTGTTGCAAGTTGCATGATGGTGACATGGAGAGGATTCACACTCGTTAATATCTGTGTGAACAGACAAAATCCTTCACAATCATAAACATTGTTTGCTCCTGTTAAACATGTCTCACATTCTGTGAGACAAAGGTCCCACTATATTGTTTATGCTATTTCACATAAGGCAAGGTAGGTCCTTGCTTCAATTCTGTCCAGAGTATCTCGCTCAACCCTTAGTTATGATTGCATTGATACCGCTTTCTACAATCATACAGAACTGCAAAATGTTATCAGTACAGATGACTCTTTCCAAGATGCACTCACCTTCATTGCTGACTCTTCCCCTCCCTCTCAGGATTACATCCCTGTCCCCATGGATTACTCCAACCCTCAAGGAACCACCTCCAATTAGACTGTGCAAGAGTTTGGGAACCAACATTGGATTAGTAATCACCTTGCCAGCTGCAGCTGCCACTTCTAGCCACACCTGTCCCTGGACAATACAGTAGTCCGTCTCCTGTTCGTAATGGAACATGACTGGTCAACAAATTCATTTCCCAAACTCTAAAATATAGAGTTGTAGACTTATCAAACACAGAAAAATACCCTTTGGCCCATCTCATCCATGCTGACTGCAGAGTTATTCCTATTTGCTTGTGAGTACCTTTTCCCTTCCTTTTTGGAGAAATAGAACCATAGAACACCACAGCACAGTACAGGCCCTTCAGCCCTCCATGTTGAGCTGACCCATATAAACCTTAAAAAAAGTACTAAACCCAAACTAACCCATAACTCTCCATTTTTCTTTCATCCATGTTCCTGTCCAAGAGGCTCTTAAATACCCATAATGTTTTAGCCTCCACCACCATCGCTGGCAAGTCATTCCAGGCACTCACAACCCTCTGTGTGAAAAACTTACCCCTGATGTCTCCCCTAAACTTCCCTCCCTTAATTTTGTACATATGCCCTCTAGTGTTTGCTACTGGTGCAGTGGGAAACAGTTACTGACTATTCACCCTATCTATGCCTCTCATAATCTTGTAGACATCTATCAAGTCCCCTCTTATTCTTCTACATTCCAAAGAGAAAAGTCTGAGCTCTGCTAAACTAAATGATCAAATTTAACAAAAGGGACAACAGAAAAACCAATGGTAACCATCCCACCTCCCCATAATGACTCCTCTGTGTAACTTGCACAGTAGAGAGTCCATTAAATTCTTCTTTCATTATAGGCCTCTGCAGAAAAATTGTGCAAGACTGGTATCCTCAGTCAGTGGGATTTATTCTCCATTTTCATGTTGATACAAAGTCCTTATCTTCACAAACTTTCCCTGCCGTGAGGTTGGCTGTCGCAGGTAATGCCTGAAACCCTGTGTTGCAGATGCACTGGTAGGATTTCATTACGTTGATACAAGTCGCATGTTCGTGACAAGGAGAGGACTTTCATTCATCGATATCTGTGTGAACAGGGAAAATCTCTCTCAATAGTAAACATGGATTGCTCCCTTTTATACCCGGGCTCTGTGGGTCGGGATGGAGTAACTCAGCACTGTGTTGTTTAATCCAGAGAAGACCTCTGCTGGAACAAAGGATTGAGTGAGTATTCTCGGGAAGGGGCCTTATGGTTTGAGAAAGAAAATCAGCAAATGGAGTTAAGGAGCAGATGGAATTGACTCAAGGGACCAAATGGTTGGTCACGTGTTAAAATCGAGGATGGTTACCACCCTGCACTTTGTTCAATGAGCTTATCAATAGACAGTGTGGGAGGTCAGCAGCAACCCCACCTTTTGTACTGGAGTTCATTTTCATTGGACAGAAGCAGGGAAAGAAAGAGGACTCTCAGTGCTCCACTCATCTTTAATGTGACTGTGGCAAGACCAGGTTTAGTCATATTTAAATTTCAGTTAATTGCCCACTCCCTCCCTGAATCTGCATTGGAAGTACAGCATTGGAAATACTCAGCAGGTCAGGCAGCATCTGTGGGTGAGAAACAGAATGCTGCGAGATTTCAGCAACATCCCTGGTTTCAGATCCCCAGCATGCTCGACTCTGCATCCTACATTTTTATTTTACTTTTTCTCTAACTGCGCTCATTAATCCATTACCTGGATGCATTGTGTTTCCTTTACAAACTCAAGTCTACCCAGCCTGTCAGGGACACACTCTCCTGCCTCATTTACTCACTTTTCCAGCCCGTCTCTCCACAGATGCTGTCTAGGCCACTGAGTTTCTCCTCTCTCTCATTTGGGATCTCCAGTTTCACAAGTTGCAGTATTTAAGCCGTAGACATAAGACATAGACTCATTGAGTCAGCTCCACCATTCCATCATGGCTGATTTATTATCACCTTCATCCCCATTATCCTGGCTCCCCCTGTAACTTTTGATGTACTTCCTAATCTATCATTTATCAACTTGCTGCTTAAATAGACCCAATGATTTGGACTCCGCCCATACCTGAGTTTATTTTATGGATGGCAGAAAGGGTATATTGCCACTGGGTATATCCCTTTGGACATGAGGTGCCTTTTCCTGGATGATGTCCTTGGCATATCAGACATGGTCTGGCAACATTCTCTGCTACTTTTTCCGGGTCGGGGTTCCACCATGATTCCAAACGTTGTCTTACTTTTCCCTCACTTTTCCCTCCTTGCCAAAGTGAGTATTGGCATGTACAAAATCTACAATATAGCCCAGTATAGTTTCAGGTACACAGACCTGACTGGCAGGAGAAAGCCAGAGGTCCTCGGTCAATGAGTAAAACCAAACAGCCGATTCCCAGGTGGCATTCTCTTTTTCAGAGGCGTCTCTCTGTGAAACACGAACATCCTCAATTCCAGGCATACTGGCTGATTTGGTAACAGGGTATTCAGTTTTTCCCTGGCAATTCATTATTTGGAGAACAGTCAGTGCTCTGGTAAGGGCAGCTTGTTACGCAACTGAGTCAGTTCTGTTGTTTCCACGTTCAGTCTCAGTAGTAACTTTAGTGTGTGCAGAGCATTTAATAATGTCCAACTGTAAATGAAGACAGATGGTGGACAAAAGGTTGTCGATGAAAATTTTATTAGTGATGGGCATACCAGAGGATGTGACATAAACCCTGGCTTCCAAAAGTTGGCCAAAGTCGTGAGCGACTCCAAAGGCATATCCAGAGTCTATCAGAATATTGGCCGATTTCCCAGTGGCTAGGATTCATGCTCTGGTGAGTACAAAGAGTTCAGCTTGCTGCACCGAGTGAGGAGAAAGAAAGGTAGCAGACTCAATGGTTTCTACGCCGGAAACAACAGCATAGCCTGCAGGGTGCTGGCCTTGGTTGTCTGCAAATGAGCACCCATCTACATAGAAGACTACATCCAGGTTAGCGAGGGGGAAGTCAGTCATGTCAGGTCAGACTTCTCTCAATTGGGGATTATCGTTGCACAATCATGGGGTGGTGAATCTAATTGCTCAGGTGGACATTCTTAAAAAAAGGTGGCTGATTTCACGGTAGTACAGGGGAAAAATTGGAGAAGGGGGTTCTGTAGGGGAAGGACCTCATATCTAGTATGGTGGCAATTAACAAGGCCCAGGAATTTATGCATCTGAGTCGGCGTAGTGTTTTATCAACGGGGGTTAATTAGCACAAGTAAAGGGCTGAATCTGGTACCTTCAGGACAATTAAGATCGGCATTACATTAGTGCCACACTTGAGAAACGTTATCATTTTAGATGGCAATTTTAAAGATGTTCTCATCTTGACATGGTCCATTGCTCACTCTTCCTCTCCCTCTCAGGATCACGTCCATGTCCTCATGGATACTCAGACCCTCACTAAACCTGCTCTGAGAGGGTGACATTAGACTGTGTGAGAGTTTGGGGATCAACATTGGAATAGTAATCAGCATGCCAGCTGGAGCTGCCACTTCAAGACACACCTGTCCCAGGTCAATGCATTACTTTGTCTCCTGTTTCTAAAGGAACATGACTGGTCAATGAATTCATTTCCCAAACTCTAAAATATAGAGTCATGGAGTAATACAATACAGAAAAAGACCCTTTGGCCCATCTCATCCATGCCAATCACAACGAGCTATTCCCATTTGCTTGTCAGTCCCTTTCCCCTTCCCATTTGAACTAGTGATCAGACTGATGAAAGGAAACAACAGAAAAACCAATGATACCTTCCCCACATCCCCACAATGACTACGCTGTGTAATTTGCACAGTACAGAGCCCATTAAATTCTTCTTTAATTGTGGGACTCTGTAGGCGAATTGTTGCAGGCTGATATCCCGAATCAGTTGAGATTTATTCTCCACTTTCATGCTGATACAAAGTCCTTACCTTCACAAACTTTGCCCGCCGTGAGGTTGGCGGTCGCAGGTAATGCCTGAAACCCTGCATTGCAGTTGCACTGGTAGGATCCCACTACGTTGATACAAGTTGCATGTTCGTGACAAGGTGAGGACTTGCATTCATCGATATCTGTGTGAACAGGGAAAATCTCTCTCAATAGTAAACATGGATTGCTCCCTTTTATACCCGGGCTCTGTGGGTTGGGATGGAGTAACTCAGCACTGTGTTGTTTAATCCAGAGAAGACTTTCGCTGGAACAAAGGATTGAGTGAGTATTCTTGGGAAGGGGCCTTATGGTTTGAGAAAGAAAATCAGGTGAATGGAGTAAAGGCGCAGATGAAATTGACTCAGGAACCAAACTGGCCGTCACCTGTTATAAACTGAGATGGCTACCACCCTGATCTCCATTCTATGGGCCTATTGATAACAGTATGGAAGGTTGTCAGCAACCCTGCCTTCTGGACTGGAGCTGCTTTTCATTGGATGGGAGCTCTCAGAGGACTCTCAGTGCTCCACTCATCTTTATGATGACTGTGGCAAGACCAGGTTTAGTCATATTTAAATTTCAGTTAATTGCCCACTCCCTCCCTGAATCTGCATTGGAAGTACAGCACTGGAAACACTCAGCAGATCAGGCAGCATCTGTTGGTGAGAGACAGAATGCTGCGAGATTTCAGCAACATCCCTGGTTTCAGATCCCCAGCATGCTCGACTCTGCATCCTACATTTTTATTTTACTTTTTCTCTAACTGCGCTCATTAATCCATTACCTGGATGCATTGTGTTTCCATTACAAACTCAAGTCTACCCAGCCTGTCAGGGACACACTCTCCTGCCTCATTTACTCACTTTTCCAGCCCGTCTCTCCACAGATGCTGTCTAGGCCACTGAGTTTCTCCTCTCTCTCATTTGGGATCTCCAGTTTCACAAGTTGCAGTATTTAAGCCGTAGACATAAGACATAGACTCATTGAGTCAGCTCCACCATTCCATCATGGCTGATTTATTATCACCTTCATCCCCATTATCCTGGCTCCCCCTGTAACTTTTGATGTACTTCCTAATCTATCATTTATCAACTTGCTGCTTAAATAGACCCAATGATTTGGACTCCGCACATACCTGAGTTTATTTTATGGATGGCAGAAAGGGTATATTGCCACTGGGTATATCCCTTTGGACATGAGGTGCCTTTTCCTGGATGATGTCCTTGGCATATCAGACATGGTCTGGCAACATTCTCTGCTACTTTCTCCGGGTCGGGGTTCCACCATGATTCCAAACGTTGTCTTACTTTTCCCTCACTTTTCCCTCCTTGCCAAAGTGAGTATTGGCATGTATGAAATCTACAATATAGCCCAGTATAATTTCAGGTTCGTGGACCTGATGGGCAGGAGTAAGCCAGCGGTCCTCAGTCAATGATTACCCAGCCGATTCCCAAGTGGCATTCTCTTTTTCAGAGGGATCTCTCTGTAAAGCACGCACATTCTCAATTCCAGACATACTGGCTGATTTGGAAACAGGGTATTCAGTTTTTCCCTGGCAATTCAACATTTGGAGAACAGTCAGTGCTTTGGTAAGGGCAGCTTGTTACGCAGCTGAGTCAGTTCTGTTGTTTCCACGTTCAGTCTCAGTAGTAACTTTAGTGTGTGCAGAGCATTTAATAATGTCCAACTGTAAATGAAGACAGATGATGGACAAAAGGTTGTTGATGAAAATTTTATTAGTGATGGGCATACCAGAGGATGTGACATAAACCCTGGCTTCCCAAAGTTGGCCAAAGTCGTGAGCGACTCCAAAGGCATATCCAGAGTCTGTCAGAATATTGGCCGATTTCCCAGTGGCTAGGATTCATGCTCTGGTGAGTGCAAAGAGTTCAGCTTGCTGCAGCGAGTGAGGAGAAAGAAAGGAAGCGGACTCAATGGTTTCTACGCCAGAAACAACAGCATAGCCTGCAGGGCGCTGGCCTTGGTTGTCTACAAAAGAGCACCCATCTACATAGAAGCCTACATCCAGGTTAGCGAGGGGGAAGTCAGTCATGTCAGGTCAGACATCTGTCAATTTGAGATTTATTATTGCACAATCTTGTTGCTCAGGTGGGCATTCATTAAAAAAAAGGTAGCTGAGTTCACTGAAGTACAGGGGAAAAATTGGAGAAGGGTGTTCTGTAGGGGAAAGACCTCATTTCAAGTTGGGTGGAAATTAACAAGGCCCAGGAATTTACTCATCTGAGTCGGCAGTGTTTTAACAATGGGGGTTAATTAGCACAAGTCAAGGGCTGAATCTGGTACCTTCAGGACTCTTAAGATCGGCATTACATTAGTGCCACATTTGATAATAAATCCTTTTAAAAACAAACAAATATTTCTTACTGGCAAACTAACACATTGGATTTCTTTTAAGTAACATCTTTATACTTGCTCCAAACTGGACAAAATCAAAAATGAACCTTTCCTCACAAGGAAAGAAAACAAATATTAAAATATAGTTGATTGCTCTAGCCACCCACTGAAAATTAAATGATCTTCTCTTTAGATGGCCTCTGTTGTTTGCTTTGAAAGATTGAACTGGGCACTTCTTTCTCAGAAGGCCACAGATTGTTAATATAGCTACAATGATAAATAATGGACATCTTTATCTGACTTACAGTTTTCTTAGAAATGGTCTGTCTTTGTGATCTACTAACTAAGTTAAAATGGCTTTATGAACCTTGAGTGGATTCCGACCAGTTCATGTTGTTGACTTTAACCTTGTCGGCCACCTTGCTGGGCGGGGCTTGGAAGAGGTGCACACTGTACTGTGGGGTCTGGTTCCCTGCGGCGTACAGCGGACCTTCTGATCGTGCAGAATAAACGGCATTAAAGCATTCGAGGAAATAATCAGGAGTCTCATCTTTTTTTGGTTTACACTCTAAGACCTTAGTTACATCTATGGAGGGGGCCAGAACATCAAACGAAGCATCCAATATATTTCCAGTCATCCACGATTCAGTTTGTCCAGTTGCTATTAATGGTTCGTAGTTGCCATGTCCGAGCCAAGTCTGATCCTGGCTGATCAGTTGGAGCAAGTGCAGCCAGTGCCAGAGGGAACAAATCAGGAGTTCACGGAATGAATAGTCAGGACAGTTCTTAAGTAATTACAGAAACCTTGGGGTTTGACTTTTTTTGTAAAGGGCACCATTCAGTATAACAGAGTTTGGAAGGGGCCAGGGCATATTCATTTGCATAGTAGCTGCTCATCCTGCCACTCCGGCTTGTGGGTTAGGAATGATCCTCGTGGGCAATTAATACTGAGTCAGTATCGGTCCCGATAAAATTAGTGACCCATGTTCAGGGTTCCAGTCTGACGGTGCGTGCGGGAAGAAATGGGTATTGGGATCCTAATCGTTCTCCAGGAACTACATCAGTCTGGTGACGCAATGACTGTTGAGTTGGTGAATGAGGCACCAGGGTGAGAACCATATGGGAGTGCGGAACCGGTCCGTGGTAAAACAGGTGCCGACACAGTTGTGGGTATCACGGTGGGACTATTAGGTTGCCTTACCCATTCCCAATCATGATAAGTATTGTATGGGGAATCGATCGGTATGTCTGGATAGAATGGGATACCACAGAATTATTTTTATTTTTCGTTTCCTTTTTCCCATTATTCATTCTTCCACGACCAGTATGCTTTGTCTCTGATACAATTCCTTCCTCTGTCTCCTTTGTCTGTTTCTGTCCCTTATCCCATTCTTCATAAATCTTCTCAACTCTTGCCAACTCCTAGGATTGCCTCTTTTATCACATACCTCTATGCCTCTTTGCTTAGTGTTATATGTCCAACAAGTTAATTTATGTCTGACGTCTTTAATTTCTGCCTCTTGTTGCCATAGGCCAATCAGGCGACCATACTCTTTCCCTACTTTCCATTTCCATATTAAATTTAAATCAAATGTACCTCCTGCAGGCCAGTTGTCTTTTCCCAAATGTTTAGAAAATGGGAATGACATTTGTCTCAGTTTCTTTTCATTGTCTGAATAGTTGTGTGTCAGACAGAGTGGTCAGTAGCACTGGGGCTCCACAGGGGACTGTCCTGTCTCCCTTTCTCTTCACCATCTACACCTCAGACTTCAAATACTGCACAGAGTCTTGCCATCTTCAGAAGTTTTCTGATGACTCTGCCATAGTTGGATGCATCAGCAAGGGAGATGAGGCGGAGTACAGGGCTACGGTGGGAAACTTTGTCACATGGTCTGAGCAGAATCATACACCCTGAGCCAATAGGCTGGTCCTGGACTTATTTCCACTTGGAGAAACTTACTTATTATTATTTAATTATTTATGGTTTTATATTGCTATATTTCTACACTATTCTTGGTTGATGCGACTGTAACAAAACCCAATTTCCATCGAGATCAATAAAGTAAGTCTGTCTGTCTGTGTTGTCTGTTATCTTCTGTAATGGACTCTGACGCACCCCCATTGTATTCCGGGGAATTGAACTGCCCGTCTTGAATTTCTATTCTGAGGGACTGGAACCGCCCATCTTAATTTACTTTTCCCTTTGGGACCTGTCAGTGGGATTTCCCCGCCAAAATGAGAGAACAAACAGAGTCCTCAGAGAGCAGAGTGGAAACAAAGTTAAAGCTCACCTTGTGGGCCCGTTCATCTTTGATTCACCCCAATGGTCTGTCGTCTATTTATTCAATTTTGGCAATGGGTCTACCACAAATTGGGACCCTGCTCACCGCACCAAGATATTGATCTGCCTCTCTACTAGAGGCCTTTAGGGTCAGACCCCGGGAAAAACTGCAAAAACACAGTTTAACTAAAAGTACATACTGTTTATGAGCAAGCTTGCGTGTTCTCAGATGGCAACACAGAGATTCTGCTCACTGAGCTTGAGAAAACCTACAGCCAAGTGAGCCCAGAATACTGTTTGGAGCTGTTGATATACATTGTTATCAGATGTAGACTGAGAAGCTTCTCATGGAACAAACACATCATTGTTCAGACATTTATTCTCACAGAACAACTTGTCAAGCTGTTAATAACTCAGTTAAGTTCTAGCCCTTTTAATTCTGCATGTAATTCCTCACCGGCTGCTCTCATCTTTACATGGTCCATCTCTGAATCTTCCTCTCCCTGTCACACACATGTCCCATTGGATTTCTCAGCTCTTCCTGGAACAAGCTAGGTCTACTCTGCACTAATCTGTCTCTTGTTCCAATAGGGTGTTGTTGGACCATGTGAGAGTTTGCGATCCAGGATTGGGATAGTAACCATCATGTCAGCTACAGATGCCAAATCTGGACAGACATGTTCCCTGATAATGCACCATCAACATTTCACAAAGAAACATGACTGCTCAGTAAAATCATTTCACAATCTCTTAAATATACAGAACTGATTATCAGAACTATCGAAGCAAACACAGCAAAATGACCGACACACACAAAATGCTGGAGGAACTCAGCAGGTCGCAAACTCCAGAGCCATCACAATAACGTGGGAATTGCACGAGAACTGCCTGTTATATTCTTATACTTCTTGACTCCCAGTAATGTGTAGGATTGTCAATAACAACCCCTACTTTGTGTTGCTTCTCCATTTCATGGTTATATTAAGTCCTTACCTGCACAAACCTTTCCTGATGCAAGGTTGACAGTCGCAGGAGTTGCCTGAAACCCTGCAATGCAGTGGCACTGGTACGAACCCACTGTGTTGTTACAAGTTGCATATTTGTCACAGGGCGAGGATTCACACTCATCAATATCTGTGTGAACAGACAAATTCCTTCACAATCATAAACATTGTTTGTTCCCTGTTACACATGTCTCACTTTCTCCAGGACAAAGGTGTTGCTGTGGTATTTCATCTGGGACAAGGAACACCTGACCTTTGGTGGGACGTGAGTCCTTGTTTCAATCCTGTGCAGACTATCTCGCTCAACCCTTTCTCCAGTCCATCAATGATTGCATTGTAGATGCTTCCAACAATCATACAGAACTGAGAAACGTTATCATTTTAGATGGCAATTTTAAAGATGTTCTCATCTTGACATGGTCCATTGCTCACTCTTCCTCTCCCTCTCAGGATCACGTCCGTGTCCTCATGGATACTCAGACCCTCACTAAACCTGCTCTGAGAGGGTGACATTAGACTGTGTGAGAGTTTGGGGATCAACATTGGAATAGTAATCAGCATGCCAGCTGGAGCTGCCACTTCAAGACACACCTGTCCCAGGTCAATGCATTACTTTGTCTCCTGTTTCTAAAGGAACATGACTGGTCAATGAATTCATTTCCCAAACTCTAAAATATAGAGTCATGGAGTAATACAATACAGAAAAAGACCCTTTGGCCCATCTCATCCATGCCAACCACAACGAGCTATTCCCATTTGCTTGTCAGTCCCTTTCCCCTTCCCATTTGAACTAGTGATCAGACTGATGAAAGGAAACAACAGAAAAACCAATGATACCTTCCCCACATCCCCACAATGACTACGCTGTGTAATTTGCACAGTACAGAGCCCATTAAATTCTTCTTTAATTGTGGGACTCTGTAGGCGAATTGTTGCAGGCTGATATCCCGAATCAGTTGAGATTTATTCTCCACTTTCATGCTGATACAAAGTCCTTACCTTCACAAACTTTGCCCACCGTGAGGTTGGCGGTCGCAGGTAATGCCTGAAACCCTGCATTGCAGTTGCACTGGTAGGATCCCACTACGTTGATACAAGTTGCATGTTCGTGACAAGGTGAGGACTTGCATTCATCGATATCTGTGTGAACAGGGAAAATCTCTCTCAATAGTAAACATGGATTGCTCCCTTTTATACCCGGGCTCTGTGGGTTGGGATGGAGTAACTCAGCACTGTGTTGTTTAATCCAGAGAAGACTTTCGCTGGAACAAAGGATTGAGTGAGTATTCTTGGGAAGGGGCCTTATGGTTTGAGAAAGAAAATCAGGTGAATGGAGTAAAGGAGCAGATGAAATTGACTCAGGAACCAAACTGGCCGTCACCTGTTATAAACTGAGATGGCTACCACCCTGATCTCCATTCTATGGGCCTATTGATAACAGTATGGAAGGTTGTCAGCAACCCTGCCTTCTGGACTGGAGCTGCTTTTCATTGGATGGGAGCTCTCAGAGGACTCTCAGTGCTCCACTCATCTTTAATGTGACTGTGGCAAGACCAGGTTTAGTCACATTTAAACTTCAGTTGATTGCCCACTCCCTCCCTGAATCTCATTGGAAGTACATCATTGGAAACACTCAGCAGATGAGGCAGCATCTGTGGGTGAGAAACAGAATGCTGTGAGGTTACAGCACCATCCCTGGTTTCAGATCTGGAGCACGTTCTACTCTGCATTTTACATTTTTATTTTAATTTCTCTCTAACTGTGGTCATTCATTCATTACCTGGATGCTTTGTGTCTCCTTTACAAACTCAGTCTCCCCACCCTGTCAGGGCCACACTTTCCTGCCTCATTTTCTCACTTTTCCGGTTCCTCTCTCCACAGATTCATGACATGAAAACAGCCTCGAGGTAAATTCTCCATTTTCAGGAAGATACAAAGTCCTTACCTTCACAAACCTTCCCTGCAGTGAGGCTGGCGGTCGCAGTAGATGCATTAAACCCTGTAACGCAGTTGCACTGGTAGGAGCCCATTGTGTTGTAACAAGATGCATGAAGATGACACGGAGACGATTCACACTCATCGATATCTATGTGAACAGACAAAATCCTTCACAATCATAAATATTGTTTGCCCTCAATACTTCCTCCAGTCCATCAGCAATTGCAGATTTCAATACACATACAGAGCTAAGAAACTTTTTCATTTTCACTGCCAAATTGCCAGTGTTGAACTGCCTCTCTACCAGCAGACTTCAGGTTCAGACCCAAGGAATAACTGTCAAACAGTTTATTTAAAAGTACAAAAGTTTGTACATACTATTAATTAGCAAGCTTGTGTTTTTAGTTGGTAACACAGAGATTCTGCTTACTGAGCTTGTGAAAACTTACAGCCAAGTGAGCCCAGAATACTGCTTGGAGCTATTGATATAAATTGTTATCACATACAGATATTCTCTGGTTGGTCACATCAGACCGTGATGGAAGATCATGATGTCTGACCTCCATATTGGATGGCTTTTTCCAGTGGGGGACAAATGTACCAACCGTCAAAGCAATGGCACCCACAGTCTCCAACTGCATCACTAGTGCAATTCTGGGCCTCACTAGTCTGAGTATCATTAGAAAAGGCCCAGTCTGTCCATTGTTCACCGGAATGGCTATTAGTGTGGTCTCCTGGTGGCGCTCATGGAGTGCAATTCAATTTAGCTTCGCTCCATTCCCTTTAATTCTATTACCCATAGCCACCCTTATTTACATTGCTTTATACCTACACTAAAAGGCTTACGTTATAGACATATTTTTGGATTTTGACTTTAAGTTGTTGGAAATGAATACCAGATCATGGGAAGCTAAAAACTGGAAAGACTCTGATCTTAATGGAAAAAAAGATGGTGATCCAATACCATCTAAGCAATCTCCTTTAACTTTTGAAACAATGCTAGATGAAAAATTTACTCAAAAATTTGCCATGTTCAAAGGAGTCTTAAAGACGGTTGAGGATAATTTTAAATTGTTTAAACGTGAATTTAATCTACAGCAAACAACAATTTCAGAACTTGACGAAGGAGCTCAGCAGAGAGTCCAAAGGAACAACTTTGGAATTTAGTTTCAATGACTCAACAGCTGGATCACTATAAATCCAAAGTTACCGACCTTGAAAATTGATCTCGAAGATGGAATCTGCAGATAATCAGCCTTCCTGAAGACGCGCAGGAGGGTGATCCTATCAAGTAATTTTCTCGATTTTTATTCGATGTGTTTGGCACATATGTACTGGATGCCCCTCTATTAATCAACCACATTCATCATATATTATGTCCAAAACCTTCTGCTGGTTCTAAACCAAGACCAGTTCTGCTTTGTCTCTATTATGTTCATATTAAGGATCGTTTGATACGTTTTGCTAAGTGAAAATGCATGTTCGAATTTAAAGGTTTCAAATTCCACTGCGTTGAAGATTTCAGCCCCGAGGTTCTGAAGGAATGAATGGTGTTTAAGCCACTGATGTCAGAATTCTTTTGAATGCGTCTCAGACCATTCCTGCTGTTTCCTGCCCAATTAAGAATTTTCCTCTCTGATAATTCCCGTTGTCTCTTTAAGTTAGTAAATGAAGCTCAAAAATTTTTCAACCAGCAAACTTCCTCTGCTACAGTCTAAATAAGGTTCTGCTTTCTTTTTTGACTTTTACTTAAATTTTTAAGCTATTAGCCAGTTTACCAATCTGGTCAGTTAGAATGTGAAATTTCTCTTTTTTGGTTTGTACTGTAGGTATTTTTAGTATTTCTAGATTAAACTTTTCTGTTCCCTTTTGGGATTCTGCTTTTTTTAATCTTTTGAAACTATTTAGTAAATGATTTGGTGTTCAATTCCTTTCTTTTTGAACAGAGATGCATTTGCTCTCATTTTTTTACATTGTAAGATGTCGTCCTGTTTTCTTCTTCCCATAAGACCGTATTTTCTTGTTGTGTCATTTTCAATTGTTTATGTGTAAAAATAACCAACAACATGAACTGGTGTTTGTTTTCTTTTTTCTGAAATAGTAGTATTCTAGCATTCTATTTTATGATTTAAACATTTTTTAAAATCGCGGTAGTTTTTTTTTCTTGTTCTCTTTTTTGATAATTCTTTTCATACATTTTTTGGATTATGGGTAGCTTTTCTTTAAAAAAACTTTTATCTTTTGGGCTGCCATTAGGAGAGATGGGGATAGATTTAGTTCTAGCTTATCTTGGCCAATCTCTGGCCTAATTCTGGGTCTTTGTGGGTGGGGGGAAGGGGTATTTCTTTTTTTTAGTTTAGATTTTTTCACCTGGGCTATTTTGAAACCACTGGAATGCCCGATATGTCGTAACTTCCGGTACCTCCTCGAACCTTTCTTCCTCTTCCAGGTTCATGAGTTTGTATTCTGGTTAACCATACCATATTATACCACGTACCATATATCACATACTATATTATTGATTTTACTATGATGGATAAGATTATTAATTTTGTTTCATGGAATACAAACAGTTTAAACCATCCGATTAAACAGAACTTTTTAAAAAGTATTCCATAGAATGAATGCCCATATTTTCTTTGCACAAGAAACTCATGTGAGCAAAGAGGATAATCAGTGTTTTTTTTAAGTTTTGGAAAGATCAACAATACCATTCCAATTCTCAGGCCAAAGTAAAAGGAGTTTCTATTTTTATAGATTCTTCAATTTCATTTGCTCACTACGAAACAATTTCGGATCTGAAAGGTAGTTTTTTTTTTATTACTGGCCTACTCTGTAACAAAAAAGTGGTTTTGGTTAATGTTTATGCTCCAACTGTTGACTATCTTGAATTTTTAAACACTTATTTACACCCCTTCCCAATTTAGATGACTATATGCTGATAATGGGTGTAGAATATAATTACTGTTTAAATTCTTCAATGGATAGATCTAAATCTAATCAGGCACATCCCCATAAATTGGCTACCTTTATTAATTTCTTTTTGCTTGATTTTGGGATTTCAGAAATTTGGAGGTTTTTATATCCAAAGGATAAAGAGTTTTCATTCTTTTCTCATGTATACCACAGTTATTCTAGAATTGACTAATTTTTTATTGACTCTCATTTAATTCCCTCTGTTATTGACTGCAATTACAATTCCATTGCCATCTCTGATCATGCACCCCTGAAACTCTGTTAAATTAATGGATACACCTTCTAGTTTTGGACAATGGCGATTCAATTCCATATTACTACAGGACTTGAACTTTGTGAATTTCATTAAGGAACAGATTGATTTAATCTTTTCAACAAACTCTACAGAAGAAGTTTCCAGCGGGGTAATATGGGACACTTTTAAAGCATACATCTGTGGGCAGATTATCTCATATTCTGCTGGACTGAAAAAACAAATTAATAAAGAGATTTGTATGTTGATTGATAAGATTAAAGTAATTGACAAGAAATGTTCTATTGCTCCTATTCAGGAGCTTTATAAAAAGAGGGTTGAACTTCAAATGGAGCATAGTTTACTTTTACATCCTCCATTGAAAATCAATTAATTAAAACTAGGAGTCAATTTTCTATACATAGTGATAAATCTGGTAAACTATTGGCTAATCAATTGACATCTGCTTCGGTTAAAGTTCAGATTATTAAAATTCGTAAATGAGATGGAACTATGATGGTTGATCATGATGAGATAAATAAATATTTTCAAGAATTTTACACTTCCTTATGTCAATCAAAATTTTCTGATGGCCCCACGATACTGCACGAATTCTTAAGAAAGTTGAATGCTCCGAAATTATCATCTAATGAATGTTTAGTATTAGATGCTCCTGTTATGGAAGAAAAAATAAAAGATGCTATTTCCTCGATGGATTCAGGTAAAACACCTGGTCCAGATGGCTACATGGTAGAATTTTTTGAATCCTTCTCTACTATACTTTCTCCCTGATAGCGTAGAATCTTTAAGGATGCATTATTGGTAAATTACCACAATCTTTTTATGGTGCCTCTATTTCCTTAATTCTTAAAAAAGATAAAGATCCTACTGAATGCGCAGCATATAGGCTTATATCCTTATTGAATGTGGATTCTAAGATTATTTCTAAAAATATTGGCAACTAGATTGGAGAATGTATTACCTCAAACTATTTCTGTTGATCAGACCAGATTTATTAAAATCACTATTTGTTCTTTAATATTGGGAGATTAATGAATATTTTTATACTCCCTCACCTAGAATTCCAGAATGTGTCATCTCATTGGATGCTAAGAAAGCCTTTGTTAGAGTTGAATGGCCATACTTAATTAGTACACTTGAGAAATTTAATTTTAGCCCACAATTTATATCTTGGATTAAATTGATATATTATACCCTTTTGGCTTTGGTACTCACCAATAATGTAAGATCTCCTTTTTTTCCAGTTGTTTCATGACATTAGACAAGCCTGTCCTCTTAGCCCATTGCTATTTGATATTGCCCTGGAACCTTTAGCTATTGCTATTTGTGACTCACATACTATACTTGGCATTTCCCATGGGAATGTGATACACAAGTTATCATTATATGCAGATGATTTGTTACTATATATTTTGAATCCTGAGAAATCCATTCCTGTTGTTATATCCCTGCTCGCTCAGTTTAGTAACTTTTCAGGTTATAAACAGAATTTTAATAAAAGTGAACTTTTCCCTTTAAACATGCAAGTTCCAATTTATAGACATTTACCATTTAGATAGGTTACAGATTATTTTACTCATCTAGGTGTTAAAATTACTAAAAAAAAAGGGTTTATTTGACGTAATTTTTTTTGCCTTTAATAGAACAAGTTAAGCAATCACTTACTAAATGGTCCTCACTGTCTATATCACTGATTGGTCGAATTAATGCTATTAAGATGATAATTTTACCTAAATTCATATATCTTTTCCAAGCAGTACCAATCTTTATTCCTAAATCCTTTTCTGATACTATTGACTCTAAAATTTCATCTTACATATGGCAGAATAAAAATCCTAGGTTAAGTAAAAAATACTTGCAGAAATCCAAAAAGAACTGCGGCCTGGCAATGCCAAATTTAAGATTTTATTACTGGGCAATTAATATTTGATATTTAATATTTTGACACAAGATGTGGATATTAATGTAAGTCCACTATGGGTTCTGTACAAGAGTTTTCACTGATTTCCATCTTAGGGACTTTGCTTCCATTTGTTCTTTCCAAACTGAATAAACAAATGGTTAATCCAATAATTAAACATACATCATGAATATGGTTTCAGTTTCATAATTTTTTGGCTTAAATAAATTTATTTTATCAAGTCCCATTATGGCTTAAATTAATTTATTTTATCAATTCACATTATATCTATTTTTTTTCAAACCTCTGTCATGGATCAAGCCTTTTTGGTATGAAAATTGAAGGGTATAATATGTGTTTGTACTAAACATTTGTTGAGTCAATTTAAAGTGGTGCATAGGGCTCATATGTCTAAAGATAAATTAGCTCATTTTTACTCTCATAGAAATCTGATCTGCAATAGATGTCATTCTGAGGTAGCCTCTTTGACTCATATGCTTTGGTCTTGCCCTTTTTGGGAAAAATACTGGAAAGATATTTTTGATACAATCTCTACAATCTTGCACATTGATTTACAACCTCATCCTATCACTGCAATTTTTGGTTTACCAATGATTGATCTGCCCTAATGTCTAGAAGATCTATTTTATTGAATTGGAAAGAGACACATCCTCCAACTACATCTCAATGGTTTTCCCAAACCATATCCTGTTTAAACTTAGAAAAAATTAGAAGTGGTGCCTTCAATCTCTCAGTTAAATTTGAAGAAACTTGAAGGCCATTTATCCAATAATTTCATAGAATGTAATTTGATATTTTCCAATTCCTTCATATTATTTATTAATTTGAGAAGAGGAAATGAGATGATGACATTAACGATTTTATCCAATATAATAGAATAGCCCAGTTTTGTTTAGTTTTAGTTCTGCTTAGTTTAGTTTTTGATGTTTCAATTTGAGGTTTTTTCTTCATCTTTTTATTTCTTTGTATCATGTCTATATTAAGAGTTTGGGAGGGCAATTATATTGATGTTACTTATAGTTTTTACTTACATGTGTTAATTGCTAACAATGTAATACCACTCCCTTTGTACTATTATGATCACTATGTATTTGTCTTTGAAAAATTCAATAAAAAGATTGAAAAAGAAAGAAAAAAGGAGAAACCCCATTTTCCCATGGGGAGGAATTGCGGCACACACCCAGCAGCAGATGAGTTAGTTTTCCCAGGATAACTACAGCAAAGTGACAGGAAGGTGTTAGCTTGGTTACTACAATACTGTCGCTTAAGATTACGAGTATAGACAGTAATAGCTTCATGTTTGCACATGTTTGACATGTCCTAGATATGTCTATTTCAGAAGTCCTTGCAGCTTGACTGCCATCAGAGTGGTCAGTAACACTTGGTAGGGTCCTTTCCAGTGAGGCTCAAGCTTCTATCTAAGATGGTTCTTTCTGAGAACAAAATCTCCTGGGTGAACTCGATGTTCATTTTCCAGTTCCCCTCCTTCCCGGAGGGCCTCCTTCACCTGCAAATGCAAGAACTGGAGAGATCTGGTTAGTACCAGTATATACCCTATAATCCCATTGACATTTGTTTCAGGTCCATCTCAGGTAATTTTGTATTTGGAAGGCAGCCTTCCAGGGGTTTCTTAACGCTCTGCCATAGACTAATATTGGCTGCCAACAGACGATGTTTGGTCTGATAATGAGTTCTCATCTGGAACAAGACTATTTCCTTCATCGTAACTCCTTCAGGCAAGACATATTTCAGCTGGGATCAACAATAACGTCATGTCGTCAAGGAATTTGTTACTTCAGGAAAGTCTCTCCTAATTGACTGTATAAAACACTTAGACTTCTGCTGTTATCGCTTTAAGAACTATGCTGGCATTTATCACTTTAAGAACAGCCGTATAACAGTTAACTTCCAGTTAAGTTAGTCGTTTGTTTACTTTTCATTTTTATTGTGCTGTGTTTCATAAATGTTTTATTTGTTCATAAAAAAAAACCTGTCTCAATTGTATATTCATTGTTGCCGTATCGTAACAGCACCCAGCCGATTCCCAATTGGTGTTCTCTTTTTCAGAGGTGCCCCTCCGTAAAACTTGCACATCCTTAATTCCAGGCATACCGGTTGATTCAGAAACTTGCATGCTCAGTTGGAAACACAGAGTCTCTGCTCACCGAGCCTGAGGAAATCTGCAGCCAGGTGAGTCCAGTTTGGAGTTGTTGATGTACATTGTTAGACTGAGAAGCTTCTCATAGAACAAACACTTCTTTCTTCATACAGTCAGCCTCCTTATCCACAGGGCATTGGTTCTGGGACCCCCCACAGATAGCAAACAACGCAAATGCTCAAGACCCTTATTTAACCGATCTCAGTGCAGGAGGACTTTAGGACCCGGGAGAGCTCTGGACCCACCACTTGGGGCTGCTGCTGAATCCACAGTTTCTGTTCCATTAACAGAAAATGATTACAATTGAAAATAAAGTGGAAATAATAAAGCGATCAGAAAGTGGTGAAATGCCATTGGTCATTGGGAAAGCATTAAAATACAGTAGGTCAACGGTTGGAACAATTTTAAAGGATAAAGTGAGAATAATGGAGCATGTGAAGGCCATGCCCCGATGAAAGCTACAATTATTACTAAGCAATGCAGTGGCTTAATTATTGAAATGCATATGTTTCTTGGGTTTTATATGCATAGAAAGGTAAAATATATACTATATACTAAGACAAATGTTTGACTAACTGACGCTAAATAATACCAGATGCACTTGTTCTGGCTAACGTACAAATCCAACTTAAAGACTGCCTGTACTTTAAATCATCTCTAGTTTACTTATAGTACCGAATACAATGTAAATACTACGTAAATAGTTGTTATACTGTATTGTTTAGGGAATAATGCCATGAAAAAAAAGTCTCTACATGCTCAAACGAGTGCTGGAGAGAAACCTCTGGATTTTCCCGATCCGCGGTTGGTTGAATTCGTGCATGCGGAACCCGTGGATAAGGAGGGCCGACTATACTGCCTGGAATGGAGGCTCTTAAAACAGGATTGAAAGAGACTGAACAGGGTTGTCCACTTCGCCAGACCTATCATGGTACAACCCTCTCCACCACTGAGAACATCTTCAAAAGGTAGTGCCTCAAGAATTCAGCATCCATCACTCAGGACCATCACCACCAGGACATGCTCTCTTCTCATAACTACGACAGTCATTTCTTCAGCAATTTGACAGGGCACGACTGCACAAGCGCATGAAGGTTGGCCTCTCAGACAGCAGGAGAGTTTAAAAAGTGAGCTGATTAACAGAGCGGGTGATGGAGTAGTGAGAGATAGAGAAGGAAGGCTTTGGCTCAAGAGGTTTCAGCGATCAGAGGCTGAGGACAAGCTTGCCCCAGTCAGGTAAGGCCAGGTAAGCTCCTTTAATTCATGTAATTAGCTTAGGAAGAGGCTTTATGGTTTGAGAAAGAAAGTCAGGTGAATGGAGTTAAGGAACAGATGGAATTGACTTAAGGAAGCAAATGGTCGGTCACCTGTCAGAAACTGGGATGGTTACCACCCTCCTCTCCATTCTATGGGCCTTTCGATAACTGTGGAAAATCTGAGCAATCCCGCCTTCTGTACTGGAGCTGCTTTTCACTGGACGGGAGCAGGGGAGGAAAGAGGACTCTTAGTGCTCCACTCCTCTTTAATATGACTGTGACAAGACCAGGTTTAGTCACATTTAAACTTCAGTTAATTGCCCACTCCCTCCCTGAATCTCATTGGAAGTACAGCATTGGAAATACTCAGCAGGTCAGGCAGCATCTGTGGGTGAGAAACAGAATGCTGTGAGGTTACAGCACCATCCCTGGTTTCAGATCTGCAGCACATTCTACTCTGCATTCTACATTTTTATTTTAATTTCTCTCTAACTGTGGTCATTCATTCATTACCTGGATGCTTTGTGTCTCCTTTACAAACTCGGTCTCCCCACCCTGTCAGGGACACATTTTCCTTTCTCATTTTCTCACTTTTCCAGTTCTTCTCTCCACAGATTCATGACATCAAAACAGCCTTGAGATAAATTCTCCATTTTCAGGAAAATACAAAGTCCTTACCTTCACAAACCTTCCCTGCAGTGAGGCTGGCGGTCGCAGTAGATGCATGAAACCCTGTAACACAGTTGCACTGGTAGGAGCCCATTGCATTGTAACAAGCTGCATGAAGATGACACGGAGACGATTCACACTCATCGATATCTATGTGAACAGACAAAATCCTTCACAATCATAAATATCGTTTGCCCTCTCTTCATCGTGCTTCACCTCCTCTTGGATAAAGTTGTGGCTGTGGAAATTTATATTTTATAGACTCGAAGAAGAGACCTTGCTTCAGACCTGCCCAGACCCCCTCCCTCAATACTTCCTCCAGTCCATCAGCGATTGCACTGGTGCTGCTTTCGATACACATACAGAGCTAAGAAACGTTTTCATTTTCACTGCCAAATTGCCTGTGTCAAACTGCCTCTCTACCAGTGGACTTTAGGTTCAGACCCAGGGAATAACTGTCAAGCACAGTTTGTTTAAAAGTACATACTATTAATTAGCAAGCTTGTGTTTTTAGTTGGTAACACAGAGATTCTGCTTACTGAGCTTGTGAAAACTTACAGCCAAGTGAGCCCAGAATACTGCTTGGAGCTGTTGATATAAATTGTTATCACATACAGATATTCTCTGGTTGGTCACATCAGACCGTGATGGAAGATCATGATGTCTGACCTCCATATTGGATGGCTTTTTCCAGTGGGGGACAAATGTACCAACCATCAAAGCAGTGGCACCCAGTCTTCAACCGCATCACTGGTGCAATTCTGGGCCTCACTAGTCTGAGTGTCATTAGAAAAGGCCCAGACTGACCGTTGCTCACTGCTGTTCGGCGGAATAGCTATTAGGAGAACCCCCATTTTCCCATGGGGAGGAATCGCTGCACACAGCCAACAGCAGATTTTTCCCAGGATAACTACAGCAAAGTGACAGGAGGTGTTAGCTTGGTTACTACAATTCAGGTGCTTAAGATTACGAGTATAGACAGTAACAGTCCTATGTTTGCACATGTTTGACGTGTCCTTGATATGTCTATTTCAGAAGTTTGACTGCCATCGGAGTGTTCAGTAACACTTGGTAGGGTCCTTTCCAGTGAGGTTCAAGTTTCTATCTTCTGTCCTGACGAAGGGTCTCGGCCCGAAATGTTGACTGCTCATTTCCACAGATGCTGCCCGACCTGCTGAGTTTCTCCAGCTTGTTGTACATGTTGCTTTGACCACAGCATCTGCAGTGTACTTTGTGTTTTCTATCTAAGATGGTTCTTTCTAAGAACAGTCTCCTGGGTGAACTCAATGTTTATTTTCCAGTTCCCCTACTTTCCAGAAGGTCTCCTTCACTTGCGATTGCAAGACCTGGAGAGATTTTGTTAGTGCCAGGATATACCCTATAATCTCATTCAACATTTGATTCAGGGCCATCTTGGGTAATTTTGATTTGGCAAGGCAGTCATCCAGGGGTTTCTTAATGCTCTGCCTTAGACTATTTTGGCTGCCAACAGATCATGTTTGGTCTGATAATGAGTTCTCATCTGGAACAAGACTATCGTGGCAATTTTAGCCAATTTTGACCAATTTGTAATCTTAATTTAGCCAATTTGCTTTTCAGTTGTCCCATCAGCCCTTTCAATCAGGCTGGCAGCCTGCAACTGTGTGGTCTGTTTAATCCCCAGAGCTGGCATAGTTGGCTATTAATATCACCCACAAAATAAGGACCATTGTCAGATACAACTTGATCCAGTACCCTGAATCTGTGAATGATTTCTTTCAACAAAATATGCTGTACGGTATCGTCTTTGTTATCTGTGGTGGGATATACTTCAGTTCATCTACTAGTAACAGCAAGAATCATAAGACAATACTTATAACAGTGCACACACAGTAATTTGATAAAATTGAGTTGTAGTTGGCAGAAAAGGTATCTTGGCATGAGTATATCTCTTTGGGCACTGGGTGCCTTTTACTGGATTATGTTCTTGGCACATCAGACATCGTCGGGCAATATTCTCTGCTACCTTCTTCAGTCTGGGCTCCACCATGGTTCCAAAAATTGCCTTACTATTCCCTCCTTGCCAACGTGAGTATTGGTATGTACAAAATCTACAATATAGCTCAGTATAGTTTCAGGTACGCAGACCTGATGGGCAGGAGCAAGCCAGAGGTCCTCGGTCAGTGAGTAAAACCATACGGCCGATTCCCAAGTGGCATTCTCTTTTTCAGAGGCTTCTCTCTGTAAAACATGCACATCCTCAATTCCAGGCATACCAGTTGATTCGGAGACTTGTGTATTCAGTTGTCAATATAGAGACTCTGCTCATTGAGCTGGAGAAAATCTGCAGCCAAGTGAGCCCAGTTTGGAGCTGTTAATGCACCTTGTTATCACATACAGATAATGGTAGACTGAGAAGCTTCTCATATAACAAACACTTCTTTCTTCATACAGTCAGCCTCCTTACCCACAGGGGGTGGGTTCCCGGAGCCCTCCACAAATACCAAAGAACGTGAACCCTTATTTAACCGGTCTCAGTGGGGTCAACTTTAGGACCCGGGGGAGTTCTGGACCCACCGCCCACGGCTGCTGATGAATCCGCAGTGTTTCTGTTTTGTTGATCAAACTTGTGGTTGATCTTTAGGGATCTCTTGCAGGCTTTTAGGGATAAATTAGACCCCGTGAGGAAGATAAAGAATGGTAGGGTGAAGGAACCATGGGTGACAAGTGAGGTGGAAAATCTAGTCAGGTGGAAGAAGGCAGCATACATGAGGTTTAGGAAGCAAGGATCAAATGGGGCTATTGAGGAATATAGGGTAGCAAGAAAGGAGCTTAAGAAGGGGCTGAGAAGAGCAAGAAGAGAGCATGAGAAGGTCTTGGCGAGTAGGGTAAAGGAAAACCCCAAGGCATTCTTCAATTACGTGAAGAACAAAAGGATGACAGGAGTGAAGGTAGGACCAATTAGAGATAAAGGAGGGAAGATGTGCCTGGAGCTGTGGAAGTGAGCAAGGTCCTCAATGAATACTTCTCTTCGGTGTTCACAAATGAGAGGGAACTTGATGATGGTGAGGACAATATGAGTGAGGTTGAAGTTCTAGAGCATGTTGATATTAAGGGAGAGGAGGTGTTGCAGTTGTTAAAATACATTAGGATGGATAAGTGCCCCAGGGTCTGATGGAATATTCCCCAGGCAGCTCCATGAGGTGAGGGAAGAGATGGCTGAACCTCTGGCTAGGATCTTTATGTCCTCGTTGTCCACTGGAATGGTAATGGTGGATTGGAGGGAGGCAAATGGTGTCCCTTTGTTCATAAAAGGTAGTAGGGATAGTTTGGGTAATTATAGACCAGTCAGCCTTATGTCTGAGGTGGAAAGGCTGTTGGGAAAGATTCTTAGAGATAGGATCTATGGGCATTTAGAGAATCATGGTCTGATTGGAGACAGTCAGCATGTCTTTGTAAAGGCCAGATCGTGTCTAACAAGCCTGTTAGAGTTCTTTGAGGAGGTGACCAGGCATATAGATGAGGCAGTAGATGTGATCTACATGGATTTTAGTAAGGCATTTGATAAAGTTCCACATGGTAGGCTTATTCAGAAAGTCAGAAGGCATGGGATCCAGGGAAGTTTGGATTCAGAATTGGCTTGCCTGCAGAAGGCAGAGAGCCGTGGTGGAGGGAGTATATTCAGATTGAGGGTTGTGACTAGTGGTGTCCCACAAGGATCGGTTCTGGGACCCCCACTTTTCATGATTTTCATTAACAACCTGGATGTGGGGTTAGAAGGGTGGTTGGCAAGTTTGCAGACAACACAAAGGTTGGTGGTGTTGTGGATAGTGTAAAGGATTGTCAAAGATTGCAGAGAGACATTGATAGGATGCAGGAATGAGCTGAGAAGTGGCAGGTGGAGTTCAACCTGGAAAAGTGTGAGGTGGTGCACTTTGGAAGGTTCAAACTCCAAGGCAGAGTACAAAGTAAATGGCAGGATTAGTGTGGAGGAGCAGAGGGATCTGACATACATGTCCACAGATAGATAGAAAGTTGCCTCAGAGGTAGATAGGGTAGTTAAGAAAGCTTATGGGATGTTAGCTTTCATAAGTCGAGGGATAGAGTTTAAGAGTCGCGAAGTAATGATGCAGCTCTATAAAACTCTGGTTAGACCACACTTGGAGTACTGTGTCCAGTTCTGGTTGCCTCACTATAGGAAGGATGTGGAAGTATTGGAAAGGGTACAGAGGATATTTACCAGGATGCTGCCTGGTTTAGAGAGTATGCATTTATGATCAGAGATTAAGGGAGCTAGGGCTTTACTCCTTGGAGAGAAGGAGGATGAGAGGAGACATGATAGAGGTGCACAAGGTATTAAGAGGAATAGATAGAGTGGACAGCCAGTGCCTCTTTCCCAGGGCACCACTGCTCAATACAAGAGGACATGGCTTTAAGATAAGGGGTGGGAAGTTCAAGGGGGACATTAGAGGAAGGTTTTTTACTCAGAGAGTGATTGGTGTGTGGAATGCACTGCCTGAGTCTGTGGTGGAGGCAGATACACTACTGAAATTTAAGAGACTACCAGATAGGTATATGGAGGAATTTAAGGTGGGGGAAAATATGGGAGGCACAACACTGTGCGCTGAAGGACCTGTACTGTGCTGTACTATTCTATGTTCTATGTTCTATGTTCTACCATCAAGGAGATAGAGAAGCCTAAAGATGCAAACTCAACATTTCATGAACAGGTTTTATTTTCGATCCCTATCTGCAGTAACCTAAACAAATCCTCCCATATACTGTAAATTATCTCTAGATTACTTATAATACCTAATACAATGTAAATGCTATGTAAGTAGTTGTTATACTGTATTGTTTAGAAGATAATGACAATAAAAGAAGTCTATACATGCTCAAACAATGAGTGCTGGAGAGAGAACTTCCAGGTTTTCCTGATCCATGGTTGGTTGAAACCGCACATGCGGAACCCGCGGATAAGGAGGACCGACTGTATCATATTCTCACAGAACAACTTGTCAAGCTGTTGATAACTCAGTTAAGTTCTAGCCCTTTTAATTCTGCTTATAATTCCTCACCAGCTGCTCTCATCTTTACATGGTCCATCCATGAATCTTCCTCTCCCTCTCAAGATCCCCATTGAATTTCTCAGCTCATCTTGGAACAAGCTCTGTCTACTCCGCACTACTCTGTCTCTTGTTCCAATAGAGTGTTGCTGGACCATGTGAGAGTTTGCGATCCAGGATTGGGATAGTAACCATCATGTCAGCTACAGATGCCAAATCTGGACAGAAGTGTTCCCTGATAATGCACTGTCAACGTTATGCAAAGGAACATGACTGCTCAATAAAATCATTTCACAGATTCTTAAATATACAGAACTGATTATCAGAACTATCGAAACAAACACAACAAAATGACAAACACACAGAAAATACTGGAGGAACTCAGCAGGTCGTGAACTTCAGAGCCATCACAATAATGTGGGACTTGCACGAGGACTGCCTGTTATATTCTTATTCTCCTTGACTCCTAGTAATGTGTAGGATTACTGTCCCTGGCAATGCACCACGCTCTCTTGTTTCTAAAGGAATATGACTGGTCAATGAATTCATTTCCCAAACTCTGAAATATAGAGTCATAGAGTACTATAATACAGAAAAAGACCCTTTGGCCCATCCCATCCACGCCAGCCATGGAGCAATTTCCATGTGTTTGTGAGTCCCTTTGTTTTCCCATTTGATTGATCAGATTTAATAAAGGAAACAATAGAAAAAACGATAATTTTCCCACCTCCCCACAATGACTCCCCTGTGTAATTTACACAATACAGAGCCCATACAATCCTTCTGTAGCTGTAGGACTCTGTAGAAGAATTGTGGAGGACTGATATCCAGAATCATTTGGGATTTATCCTCCATTTTCATGCTGATACCAAGTCCTTACCTTCACAAACTTTCCCTGCCGTGAGGTTGGCGGTCGCAGGTAATGCCTGAAACCCTGCGTTGCAGTTGCACTGGTAGGATCCCACTACGTTGATGCAAGTCGCATGTTTGTGACAAGGTGAGGACTTGCATTCATCGATATCTGTGTGAACAGGGAAAATCTCTCTCAATAGTAAACATGGATTGCTCCCTTTTATACCTGGGCTCTGTGGGTCGGGATGGAGTAACTCAGCACTGTGTTGTTTAATCCAGAAAAGACCTCTGCTGGAACAAAGGATTAGGAAGGGGCTTTATGGTTTGAGAAAGAAAATCAGATGAATGGAGTTAAAGAAGAGCTGGAATTGACCCAAGGAACCAAATGGCCAGTCACCAGTTAGAAGTGGAGATGGTTACTAACCTGTTCTCCATTCTATGGGACTGTTAATAGCAGTGTGGAAGGTTGGCAGAAGCCCTGCCTTCTGTACCGGAGCTGCTTTTCACTGGACCGGAGCAGATTAGGAAAGAGGACTCTCAGTGCTCCATTCATCTTTAATATGACTGTGGCAAGACCAGGTTTAGTCACATTTAAAATTCATTTAATTGCCCACTCCCTCCCTGAATCTGCATTGGAAGTACAGCATTGGAAATACTCAGCAGGTCAGGCAGTATCTGTGGGTGAGAAACAGGATGCTGCGAGATTCCAGCATCATCCCTGGTTTCAGATCCCCAGCATGTTCTACTCTGGATCATACATTTTATTTTACTTTCTCTCTAACTTCAATCATTCATCCATTACCTGGATGCATTGTGTTTCTTTTAGAGACTCTGTCTCCCTATCCTATCAGGGACACACTTTCCTGCCTTATTTTCTCACTTTTCCAGTTCCTCTCTCCACAGATGCTGTCTGATCCTCTGACCTTCGCCACTCTCTCATTTAGGAGCGCCAATTTCACAATTTGTACTATTTAATCCTTAAGAAATAGACCCATCGAGTCTGCTCCACCGTGGCTAATTTATTATCCCTCTCTGTGTAACCTTTGATGCACTTCCTAATCTATCATCTATCTACTTGCACTTTAATTAGACACAATGACTTGGCCTCCACGGCCATCTGAGGCAATGAATTCCCCTGATTTACCACACTCTGCTAAAGAAAGTGAGTACAGGCCTAGAACATCAGACGTTCCTCATATATTAACCGTGTCATTCCTGGGATCATTCTTGTGTACCCTCTCCATTGCCAGCACATCTTTTCTTAGATAAGGGGCCCAAATACGGACTGATCAATGCCTTATAAATCACTAACATTACATTCTTGTTTTTATATTCTATCCTCTCTTTTATTCAGTAATAATAATCAGATCTGTTCAAAGATATTAAACCTCCACTATTTTTTGACATTATCCCATCCATGATATTTCCTGGTCCACTGTAAAAGTCAACAGCCCAACGTCTGTGAATCCATGTGTCTGCTAGAGGCTGGAGGCCAAAGGCAGCCTGTCCTGGAGTTAGAGAGCTGTGTCTAGGTGTTGGAAGGGAGGGAGCAATGGGGCTTGTTTTGATGCTGTTGCTTCATCATTTGGTATGTCTGTTTTGTTGTGTTCTGAATTGTTCTGCTGAGCACGGTGAATGTGCTATGTTGGCACCAGAATGTGTGGCGACATCTGTGAGCAGCCCCCAAAACATCCTTAGGTTGTGTTAGCTGTTATCACAAATGAGCCATTGCACTGTATGCTTTGATGTTAAATGAATCTGAATCTGAACTCCCTTCAACCAGTTGGTTCTTCAACCAAATGCAACAACTCTGATCACTACAGTTTAGCAGCACTATGGCCACTTCAATCAATTTGCCCAAAAATAGACTTCCTTGTTCTAATTGTGTTCCTTCTTGCAAAAATTGTAATGAATTCATATACAGTGGATTATGGTTAATTGGGACTCTTAGCGACCAGTACATTTTGGCCCAACTAATCGACTGCCCCAATTAGCTGAAGTTTCATGGAAATAGCTAAAAAGGTATAAAAAGAGACACATTGAGTAACAATTTATGTATTTAAATGAAATACAGAACAAATTAGAACAATACCAATAGTAATAAAGTACTATAAAACTGTATTAGTTCCTAATAGTTATCAATGGAAGAACTCACCCAGTGTACACAACGAACAAAATCAGTGCCGACCACGAGCACAGACAATAGACTGACTTCAGACAATGCTATTGATGATTGCATCCTCCAAAGCCTGTTTTTCATTGTAACATTCAAGGTGATTGTTAATACTTTCAAAATCTTTGTACGTTTGTAGTACCTAACTTGTTGAAGTGGGGAAATCATTTTATTTCATTCCAGACCATTTCTGGCATCTCCAAGACTCAATACATGAAACTGCCATGAGCAAATCCACTCGGAATTGTCGTACTACTTATTTCTCACCAACTATCAGTGACAAAAATCACTGCTTTTTGAACACAAACACACACAACTGATGCTACAGGTGAACCCTATTAATTAAATTATCAATTAATTGGGGGGCCATTTATTTGGGACAACTGTTTTAAAAAAATCGAGAATATAGCCTTGTTTCTCCTCATTTATTTGGGGCAACTATGCCGCTTAATTGGGGCAGGAGCCTTTCCAGTTTCTAACCAGTGTGAGACACGTGCACTTGCATAGCTGTTGACACTACACTATGCTCAGAGCAATCAGCCTTTAAATAGCGTCAGTTACATGCATTTATGTTCAAAAAGCAGTGACTTTTGTCATTGAAAGCTGGCAAGAAATTAGCAGCAAGACAACTTGGAACTGTTTTGCTCAACAAAGTTTCAAGCATTCAGGCTTGGAGATACAGTAACAGAAATGACCACGAGCGAAACTGAAACCATTTCACTACTTCAACAAATTAGGAATTACAAAGGTATTGACAATCATCTTGAATGTTATCAATGAATGCAATCATACAAAGTAATAATTAATGGCAGTCCATTATCTGCACTATCTGTCTGAGCTGATTTTGTTCATTTACAGCCAATCAAAAGTACACAGCAGATTAATTCCTCTGTTGATAACTATTAAGAATTAATACACATTGATAGTACTGTAATTAAATTGGTAGTGTTCTAATTAGTCTGCATTTCATTTAATTATGTAAATTGCTACTCAATTAAACAATATTTTGTCTTTTTTATACATTTTAACTACTTCTATGAAGCTTCAGCTAATTAGGGTAGCCACTGATTGGGCCAAAATGTACCAGTCCTGATTTGTCCCAATTATCTAGAATCTATTCTATTTAAAAGCTCAGCTTAAAGCAGAGTGTAGCCTCTAATATGCACACAAGCACGTGTGATTGATACTAGTTAGAAACTGTTCGGCAACAGTCTCCTGTTCCAATTAAGTGGCATAGTATCCCAAGTAAATGAAGGGAATCCTGCTGATGTTCACGATTAATTTTTGTTCTTTAGGAGTTGTCCTAAAAAAGCAGCTGCTCCGATTAACCGATGGCCCAATTAAGCAGAATCCATTGTATTTAATGTATGTTTTTTCTTGTGAGTGATGTTCATATGATGCTATGTGCCTATGATGCTGCAGTAGAACCGAAAGATCAAAAGACGTAGGAGCAGAATTAGGCCATTTGGCCCATCAGGTAAGTTTTACAATGCACCACTGATTACGTACGTATATTGGTGCATTTCACAATAAACTAATCTTTGACCTTAACCGCCCTGAAATTGGCAATTTGATCTTTATTCTATGTCATGGCTATTTATGGTCATTACCTTCACAGCTCCTCCTTCCATTGGAGCCAGCCTTCTCAGTCGACTGAAAACCTAAGCTGCAAATACACTTGAATGAACCACCTGTGTTCTGACAAGTTGCTTCATGGGGTCACAGAGAGGAATTACATTCATCGATATCTACGCAGACAGAAAAACTCTGCAGCAATTGATCGACTATACATTATGGTCCTTTCACCCTGCAATATACCCTAGCATCCTACTACATTAATGGTATATATCCAACCATTGAGATCTCCACCCTCACGTTTATCAGAGTTAAATTTCATTTACCACTACCATGCCCAGGCTTCTGTATGAACTCCTTACAGATGGCACAGGAACTGAACTCCAAACTCTGACACCTCAAACTGTAATAGCGTCACACTAACCGCTACTCTACTGTAGTGCCCCCTAGAGTCATAAAAAGTACAGCACAGGAGGAAGCCCATAAACTCATCTAGTCCATGCTGACCCACTTAAATGGCCTACTCCCATCGACTTGCACTGGGACCATAGACCTCCATCCCCCTACCATCCATGTACCTATCTAAACTTCTCTTAAACATTGAAATCCAGTTTGCATGCACCCGTTGTGCTGACAGCTCATTCCACACTCTCACAACCCTCTGAGTGAAGAAGTTTCCCCTCATGTCCCCTGAAGCTCTTCACCTTTCACCCTTAGCCCATGACCTCTAGTTGTAGTCCACCCAACCTCAGTGGAAAAAGCCTGATTGCACTTACCCTAAGTACAGTATACCCCTCATAACTTTGTTTAATTCATTGGTAACACATTCATAACTAATAATTCAGATCTTGAAATTTAGTCTTGATCTCAGTTATTTAAAGTCCTCACCTTCACACCTCAGACTGGAGTTGCTGTATCCTTGCTTACACTGACACTTGTAAGAACCAGCTGTGTTGACATTCGCTTTACAAAGTCTATTTCGAAACTTGTTACACCCATTGATAGCTGTGTAAAGAGGAAACATTCCATCATAAACATTTTGCTCTCCATTACAAGTGGATTTTACTGTAGTTAGTGGAACTTAGAAAATAACACCAGGGATGCCACAGTAGTGTAGCCGTTAGCACAACGCTATTACAACTCAGGGCATTCCGAAGTTCAGAGAACAATTCCGACACTGTCTGGGAGGAGCTTGTACATTCTCCCCAGGAGTGTGTGGATTTCCTCCAAGTGTTGTGGTTTCCTCCCAGTGTCTCGGCAGACGGGCCAAACCAGATGAAGGTAGCCGATGGGTCTTCAACCCTCAGAGAGGTAGAGAATCTGTCTGTCCCAGCGTGTGAAGTCTGGCCTGGCAGATTGAGTGGAGGAGACTGATTAATGGTCCAACTGTCAAGAATGCAGCCAACAGGCGTTGGTGGAGCGCTAAGAGCATGACAAGACACGTAGACGTCCTGGTCATCCACCGCAAGAAGTGGTGCTCTCTTTAAACTCACCTGGCAGAAGGCAAAGGCAAACCACTGCTGTCACCTGCCAAATTCGTGATTTCCCAGTATGTCAGAGTGGTGTGGAGGGAAATCGTCTTCCAGCAGAAAATTCCAGATGCAACCTAATGACGACGACATACTCATTGAGGTCTTCTGCTGCTGTAGGTCATTCACTTGAAGGTTCAATATATTGGGCATTCAGAGATGCCCTTCTGCACACCATTGATGAAACGCATCGTTATTTCAATCACTGTCACCTTCCTGTCAGCTTGAACCAGTCTGGCCATTCTCCTTTGACCTTGCTGTTATGTATTTAATATTTCAGTAATATTGTAAATATATTATTTGATAAAGCATTCTTGTTCATTTAAATAATTCATGATGGTTAAAATTAAAAGTATGTGAATGGCATACGTCATCATGCCACCACATCATACTCACACGTCTCACTAAGGGAAAAACAAAACTAAATTTACATGAGTTATCCCTGGTCTGGTCTTGTGTTTTAGCTTTTAATTGGTTTTATATTTTGGAGTTACAAAATATAACACTTTCTCATTAAAAGATTTTTTCACTCACAGAACTGTTGCTCACTGGATGCTCTAGAGACTGTTGTGTGTGAAAATCCTAAGAGGTCAACAATTTCTAAGATAGTGAAACCACCCCATCTGGCACCAACAGCTATTCTGCAGCCAGAGTCACCTGCATCACATTTCCTCCCCATTCTGATGTTTGGTCTGAGCAACAATTGAACCACTTGACCATGTCTGCATGCTTTTGTGCATTGAATTGCTGCCAAATGATTAGTTAATTGTACATTTGCATTAATGAGCAGGTGAACACATGTACTTAATAAAGTGGGCACTGTGTGTACATTCATTGAAACCATTAATTGGATTGTATCACCAATTTAAACCTCAACCAAACTCAGTCACCTGAGGGAATTTATAACTCACCTGTACAAATTTTTGTTCGATCAGAATGATCCAATTTGCACTTCTGATCTTGGGACAGAATGTCTCCGAAAACACTGAAGCACAAGATAACTAAAAGAAAGAAAATGAAGCAGTTAGACTTTTGTTGCATCATTTTTACTTCTTCTCTCCTGGAACACAACACTCCAATATTGAACATAGCCAGGGCTGATGAGAACTTTTGGAAGGAGAGAGGGTTAATAGCCCCACCTCCTGAGATGTCAAAACCAGTCTTTGGATTGATGGCGTTGAACACAGGAGTGTCAGTGCTTTGTTCTCAGTGACCAAAATCCAGCCACCGGTGTTGACTTCTGACATTGGTGTCCAAAGCTTACATGACTCCACATCACCTGTTGAAGTTATCTACACTGGGTCAGGAGGCTGATGGTTATAGGGTAATAACTTCCTGAAACTGGTGGCGTGAGAACCAAGTTTGCCTTCATTTGCATGTTGCTTGTTTGTTAGTCTTTGTTCATGTAGAGTTTTATATAAATTTTACTGTGTTGCTTTATTTTCTTCAAAAAATAAATCTCTGGATAGTACATGGTAACTTACATATACTATGGTAATAAATTTACTTTAAACTTTGAAGTGATAAATATTAACTAATAACCAAAACAAGGTGTTATGAGATAGTATTTGTGAGTTCATGGACATTTCAGAAATCTGATGACAGGACTGATGGCAGCTGTTTGGAAAATGTTGAGTGTGGGTCTTCAGGATCTGTACTGCTTTGTTGATGGGAGTGTTGAGAAGAGGCAAGTCCTGAATGGTGAGATACAGGAGCCTTAGTTCCAACACCACCACGTTCAGGAGCAGTTATTACCCCACAACAATCAGGCTCCTGAACTGCCACGGATAATTTCACTCACCTCAATGCTGAACTGCTTTCAGAACCTATGGACTCACTTTCAAGAACTCTACATCTCATGTTTACTGTTTTATTTATTTAAAAAAAAAATATTTGCATGATGTGAATTCTTTTGCACTTGGTGTTTGTCAATCTTTGTTATTTATAGTTTTTCATAAATTCTATTGTATTACTTTATATTCCAGTTGTAAACACTTTTTACCCAGTGTCCCTCGCTATGTGGCTTGTTAGCCCCTCACTAACAGTCACTGGGACTCAATGGTGAGAAAGCTACCTTCCTCAAATGGTGCGTCTAGGACCAAAACCAGATGCCTGGACCACCTGAACCCCGATCTGTGCAAATACTGTGTAAGTACTGTCCCTGTGCAATAGCCATTGGCAAGAAATAACAGATTGTATGCTGCATACAATTATAAAGAAAGTATATTTATCAATTTCAACTTTATCAGACAGTTCGTAGGAAAATAAAGAAAAATTAAAAAGGGCCCACTACAGTTAACCCAGTCCAAATGTGCAAATAAGTTGGAGCTCATCTTGAAGTTGTCTTTAACTCACACATTGGCCCACAATCTGCACGAAAGCACACACCACCTTCGGAATGTTGCTGGAAATCCACATTAAACAAACGGGCTCCCCCAAGGGAATATCGGTCCTTCCTCCTTGAAGCCATTCATCTGCACAAAGCACCTTGTGCAACAGGGACAGCTTCCTCAGCCATCTTCCCTCATGCCTTCTCCCAGCTCCATGATCCACACCAATGTCCATCACCGAAACCTCTTTGCCAGCGTGCTCTAGAACCTTCTCCCAATTCCACTATCCTGATTGGCTGATACAACATTGACCCCTATCATTAGCTCAAACCATATCATGCTAAAAGTAGAACAGACTGCTCCTACAAAGCTGCAAAAATGAAATACCTACAGCATAGCAGTAAAAATCTTAACCAGGGCATTATATAGTAAATACCTTCAAGAAAATGAATTCAAAGTTAAAGTATAGAGACCTATACTTACTTTAATAATAAATTTACTTTAAACTTAAGATTCCCAGTTTAAATAAAATTTTCTCTCAACCGTCAACAAAGCAACTAATTATTTTCTGTCACATCCCTCCAAAAGATGGCCTCCAATGACTGGAGTGCTGTACCATTGGACTTGCCAGGAGCACAACATATTCTGGGCTCAACACATTGACGCAGTCATCATATACAAACTCACTATACTTTGCTAGGAGTTTGAGGACATTTGTTATGTCAACAAAGGCTTGCAAATTTCTATGCAGGGGAGTATTCTGACTGGTTGCATCACCACCCGGTGTGGAAGCTCCAAAGTACAAAATTGAAAGGGTCTGCAGAAGGCGGGAGACTCAGCTGGTTTCATCACAAGCAACACCCTCCCATCATTGAGGACATCTACAAAAGACAGTGCCTCAAAAGGCAGCATTCATCATTAAGGAATCTCACTATACAGGACATAATCTCTTCTGATTACTACCATTAGGAAACAGGTACAGGATTGTAAAGACACACACTCAACATCTCAGGAACAGCTTCTTCCCCTCCATCTTCAGACTGCTGAATGGTACAAGAACCCATGAACACTACCTCACTATTCCTTCTTCTTGTACCATGCACTTATTTTATAATTTACAGTAATTTTAAGTCTGCTCTATAATACTGACATAAAGCACAAATTTCGTCATATAAGACAGCAATAATGAACCTGGTTCTGATATTTCTATGCCAGTTTCCCAAGGACTGAATGCCTTGATTTTGCAAATACATAACTATTTCCACTTTACATATTCCTAATGATCCAGCCTCCACCAACCTCGTGAATTCAGAGTTCCAGGGTTTTGCTATCCTCTGGGAAGAAATATCTGTGCATCACAACATGGTGCCACTGGGGGCAAACTTGGTTTCCCTGGAATTTGGAAAGGAAGATTTGGGAGAGAAATGGACAAGAGTATATAGTTGCAAGATAAGGGGACAATCATTTCTCTTGCAACTAAAACACAAGAAAATCTGCAGATGCTGGAAGTCCAAGCAACACATACAAAATGCTGGAGGAATTCAGCAGGCCAGGCAGCATCTATAGAAAAGAGTAAACAGTCAACATTTCGGGCCAAGACTCTTCGTCAGGACTGGGATGGAAGGGAAGAAGTCAGAGTATGAAGGTGGTGGGAGAGGAGGAAGTACAAGGTGGCAGGTGATAGATTAAACCGGGAAATGGGGGAGGGGGTAGGGGAGGTGAACTAAAGAGCTGGAAACTGTATTGGTGAAAGAAATAAAGGGTTGGAGAAGGGGGAATCTGACAGGAGAGAACCGAAGACCATGGAAAAAATGAAGGAAGGGGGATACCAGAGAGAGGTAAGGTGGGTAAGGTGAAAGAAAGAAACAGGAATGGAGAGGAGTGGGGGGGGGGGGCAATCATCTGAAGTTAGAGAAATCGATGATCATGCCATCAGGTTGGAGCCGACCCAGATGGAACATACGGTGTTGCTTCTCCAACCTGAGTGTGGCCTAATCGTGGCAGCAGAAGAGGCCGTGGATTGACATGTCGGAATAGGACTGGGAATGGTTGCTACCGGGAGATCCCTTTTTGTGGCAGCTGGAGCGAAAGTGCTTGGCAAAGTGGTTTCCCAATCCTTTTTTTTGTAATTTATTTTTTATTGAAGATCATCATCAACCAAACATTTCCATAAGATGTATTTCAGATACTGTACATATATATCATATATTCACATTTGCCGCAAATCTCCACATAATATGTATCTGAGGTATACACTTACCCAGAAGAGAGGAAAGAAAGAACAAGCAAAAGGAAAAAAACTATGTACGAGTAGGGAGTGATCTTTTTTTTTAACAACATATTCATTGATTTGTGAGAATACAATCAGCCCTATGAGGTGTTATGTAATTAAACGGTTTTTCCCAGTATGAATCAAATTATTCCAACTTATGATTAACAGATAGTGTTAACTTCTCCATTTTGTAAATGTCTGTTGTAATTTCCATCCATGCATTTAAAGTTGGGCTCTCCTGTGATAACCATTTCCTGGTAGAGTCTTTTTACAGCCACCAGCAGTATATTCATTAAATATTTACCTCTTTTCAACCATTCTTGAGGTATATACCCAAAATTGTCTTACATTCTAAGGGTATTTCACATTTTAAAATGTCTTGTAGGACATTGTGTATCCCACTCCAATCATCTTTAATCACAGCGCAATCCCAGAAAATATGATAAAGATTTGCATTTTGATTTCCACAATTTCTCCAGCAAACAGGGAGGTTACTATCATAATGGGATTCCTGAGAAGGTGTAATAAAATATCTTATCAAGTTTTTCCATCCAAACTCCCTCCATTTCTGTGAATTGGTACACTTCCATTGATACCTCCATATTATTGTTCATTCTTCCTCAGATATAATTATCCCTTCTTCCTTCTCCCATTTTGTTTTAATGTATGAAGTTGAATATGTTTTAAGATTTGACAAACCCTTATACACACTTGAAATGATTCTCCTACCATTATCTGAATTACATGCTGTTCTAAATAGCTCCATCAAACAAGTACTTACCTTGGGTACATTTTTAACCCTCCTAATAAATGTTTCTCTTTAAGCATTTCAAAACTGAACAGTGTACCTTTTTTCATTATATTTCAAAGAACTGTTGTTCCTTTAGCTGTCCAGTCCTTAAATCTAGCATCCAGTTTATTCGACGTGAAGTCTGAGTCATATGCACGCCATTTAAGGATTGCAATATCTCCCTCTAGTTTATATTCTTTTACAATAGTTTTCCATATTTTAAGAGTCCATTTCACCCATGGGTTATCAATAGTATTTATGTACTTTGTAGGTTGTTATCAGCCAAAATTGCCTGTATGGAAATGCAAAGTATCCTCTCTTCAATATTTTTCCATTGAGCATCATATATTTGGTTGCACCAACATATCACAGCTCTCAACTGTGCTGCAAAATAATAATCTCTAAGAGAAGGTAGTCCCCCTCCCTGCTTTTCCGTGGCTAATTGCAAATTTTGAGATGAACTCTAGGCATTTTACCTTGCCATATATTCTTGATAACATTGTGTTCCCTTCATTGATTTGATTCTAATTAATCTCTATTGGTAGGGTTTGAAAGAGATATGATAGTTTGGGCAGTATATTCATTTTGATGCAGTCAATCCTTGAACTGAAACTAAAAAAAGGAATTAGGTTCCATCTTGTTATATCTTCCTTATTTTTAATATATATATATATATAGGTGGATAATTGCATTCTGATAATTTTGCCAAATCTTTTGGCATAATGATGCCCAAATATTTGAAAGACTCTGTTTGCCATGCCCAGGGATATCTACTTTCAATTTCTCTTGGTGGGCTATAGTTATATGAGAGTAATTGGATTTTATCTATGTTGATTGTATCCTGATAATTGACCATATTGTTTTAAGGATTGCATCAATTTAGGTAAAGAGTATATTGGTTGCCCTAGATAGATCAAAATGTCATCCGTATAACAGGCCAATTTATGCTCTGTCTCATTTAATCTGATGTATTGAGCTAATGGTTCCAGATATAATGCGAAGAGCAGTGGTGACCATACACGACCCTGTCTTGTGCCCCTTTCTAGGAGAAGACTATTTGATAAATATCCATTGATTTTAATCCTAGCAGTAGGATTGTCATATAGTGCCTGTATAGATGTAATAATCGTGTCATGTAAAACAAATCTACGTAAAACTTCATAAAGAAAATTCCAATTAACCAAATTGAATGCCTTTTCTGCATCCATGCTAATCACTATTGCTTCAATTTTATTTTTTTGTACATGATCCATAAAATGAAGTGTCCTTTGTATAGTGTCTTGTGTTTGGCGTTGTTGTATAAAATCTGTTTGATCATTACGTATCAGTGTGGTAGAAACTCTTCTAATTGTTTGGCCATGATGTAGATAAATAATCTATAATCTACAGTAAAAACAGATATTGGTCTAAATGAGCCACATTCCATTTTATCCTTGCTATAGCTGAGATTATTGCTTCCCTGCAGCTGGGTGGCATTAGTGCCTTTTTTAGAGCCCAGGTCAGTGTGCAGAGTGAGACAGGAATTAACTCATTTTTAAATTCTTTGTACCACTCTGCTGTATACCAATCTGATCCTGGTGACTTGCTTAACTTAAGCGTGCTAATTGCAGCTTTCAATTCAACTTCAGTTATGACAGCAATCATCGTTCTATTTTGTTCTTCGCTTAAAGTGGGTAGCTCTAGAGAATTCAGGAAGGTGTCAATTTGGGTTATTTATAAGCATCCATTAGTCTCGTGAGACTATGGATTTGCACCTTGGAAGGTTTCCAGGGCGCAGGCCTGGGCAGGGTTGTATGGGAGATCGGCAGTTGCCCAAGCTGCAAGCCTTCCCCCCTCCACACCACCGATGTTGTCCAAGGGAAGGACACTAGGACCCAAGCAGCTTGGCACTGGTGTTGTCTCAGAGCAATGTGTTGTTAAGTGCCTTGCTCAAAAACACAACACACTGGCTCAGCTGAGGCTCGAACCAGTGACCTTCAGATCACTGGGTTATGCTATCCCTGGAACTTTGGAATATAAAGTTTTGTAAAACACTTCAAAAGCTTCTTGAATTTCCCTTGGCTTTTTTTTTTATCAGTTTTGTTCTTGGATCCCTAATTCTATGGATTGTATTTTTCGCTATCTTTTTTTCAGTTTCCATGCCAGTATTTTCATAGACTTAGATCCACTTTCATAATGTCTCTATTTCAGAAACATTAAATTTTCCTGATTTCTTGCATAGCCAAACTATTAATTTCATTCCTAATTTTAAAAATTTCCTCTAATGTACTCAATGCCAAATTCAATTTGTGTTTCTTCCCTAGTTCCTTCAGCTTATTTTGTAATTCCTCTAATGTTTTATACCATATTTATCTCTTATATGAAGATATCGCTATAATTTCCCCTCTTAAAACAGCCTTCAGAGTATCCCATAGATTGGGAGGTGAAACCTCTCCATTATCAGTGAATTCTAAGTAAAGACCAATTTCTGTTTTAATTTGTTCCTTAAGTACGGATCATTGAGTAGACTTGAATTTAGTTTCCAAATAGTTTTCTTTAGTTGTAGGTCAAAATCAACAGATAAATATATAGGTGCATGGACACTTACATCTATTGTCCCAATTCCACAGGTATTTATTTTGTCTTTGTCTTTTCCAAATGTTATGAAATAGTCTATTCTTATATATACAGAATGAGGGGGCCAGAATAATGAGTGTAATCCCTTCTGTTGGGGAAAAGGTCCCTCCATATATCAACTAGACCAACATCCTCAGAAAATGTATTGACATTCTTATGTAAGGATTTTGTTTCATAGGTTTTTCTATTGGAAGAGTCTAACTTTGGTTGTAATTGTAAATTTAAGTCTCCCCCACATATCAGGAGACCTTCTGTTTCTGTTACCATCATTTTTTTATTTTCTGAAAGAAACCAACATCACTTCCTAGGGGTGCATATATATTCAATAGAGTAACTGAATTTCCATCTATATTCCCCCTTACCAGTATGTATCTGCCCTCTTTATCCACCATTTCGAACACTTATTCAAAATTTAGCCTACTTGAGATAAGAATAGCAACTCCTCTCCTACATCCTGATTTATATGAGGAGAAAAACAAATTAGTGAAGCCCATTCTCTTTTTTCCATGCTCATTATCACTTAAGTGAGTTTCCTGTAAATATACTATATGGGCTTGTTTTTTTTTTTCATTTTGGATAGAATTCTACTGTTTGATTGGATTTAACAGCCTATTGACATTAAAAGAAATGAATTTTACTTTGTCCTTAGCCATGTGTATTTGTCTGTCAATTTATCATTGAAATTAAAAGAATAAAGCTTAATCAATCTACTCCCAGAACCCTGAACAATTAAGAACCAAGAAATGTGAATAATAATTCAAAAAAGGCAATGAAGGTGTGATTCTAAGGCTAAGGTCTCTAGTAGATGACCCTGTGTTGAGCTGGAGGAAACCTCTAGCTGTGGGGGATAGCTCCTCCTACATGTGTGTTGAGGGCCCCCATTGCAGTACCCATAAAAGTAAACAAATCTATATCCATTACACAGAAAATATTTCCCTGTGTATTATATATATTCTCATTTAGGTGGGGAAAAAGGAGTGAATGAATGAATAAAAAAGAATAATTGAGTAATATAAAATCCACATTATAATGAGTATTTCTCGAGATAGGTATATCACCGTCTATTTTTGCTTCTGTTTAGCTTCTCAACACTTTTAAAGTTAGCCAAACCTTCTGGCTCTTCTGGAGGGGGTGAGGGCTGTCTTCGGAAAACTCACAGTCTCTTCCTGATATATTTCTCTCACCTTCCTGCCATCCCCTGCCTTCTCCATTCTCTCACTATTGCCCAAGCAGAGCAGGATAACTGCTCAGCCAGGTGTTCCCTCGGTTTGATCCCACTGACGGGCAACCGTCTGGCCTTCATGTCAGTAGTCGCCTCTTCCACTGTCTGATATAGTTGGATCCCATCTTCATAAAACACCCGCAGTTTAGCAGGGTACGGAGTTTGGAATCTAATCTTTCCTTGCTTTAATATTTGCTTTACTTCAGAGTATTCTTTATGTTTCTGCAGGACCGGTGGGGAGGTGATCGTGATCGAAATATATTAATTTTGCGTTCAAAAACACCCTCTTCTTACCCCAGACCTTCGTAGAATCTCCGCCTTGGGATTGTATCGAAAGAATCTAATTACTATAGAGCATAGCTTAACTTCTCTGTCTCCAGTAGGCCTCTGGGCGAACGCACGATGCGCCCTCTCAATTTCAAGCTCCATAGTCGAAGGAATTTCTAGCGGGTCTCGCAGCAACTTTCGTACAAACTCCATTATAGACAAACCCTCCGCTCTTTTGGGAACATTTATTATATCCTGATATTTTTCCGTTGTGATCTTCCTATCAGGTCAATCAGTTTACTTTCTTGTTGACTTAATATTTTTATTATCTTACTTAGTATCCGTTCCACGTTTTGCATGAGAACTTCAACCTTCTCAATTCGTGTCTCTGCCACCGCTATTTTTTGATTGACGTTGGCGAGCTCTGACTTGATATCATTTAGTTGTTGTTTTATATCTTTTTTGAACTCCCATATCTCATCCAGAATTTTGATCATATTTGCCGCATTGCCGGAACGAGGCCCATCGTCAACCTCGTTACCACGTGGTTGGGTAGGAGAGCCGCTCGCTGCACCCCTCTCGGCCGCAGGCTCCGGAGTGATGCTTTCTTTCATCTCCATTCTTTTTCCCCATTCTTGTCTCCCTTATCAATTCAGATGTTTTTGAAAGACCTTATATTTGATGGAATAACGGGGCAAAATACAGACATCCCACCCTGCAAAAGCTCATTTCAGGGAGGTAGCACCATCAATTTGCGGGAGAGAGGTGGGATGTCTGCAATAGAGTCGCTCCTTAGCAGCTAGCCAGCTAGTTGAAATAACATTAGCTATGCTAATGAACGAATGACACCTATTAAACTCACCTCAACAATCATTTAACCCACCACGGGCAATAGAAAAGTCACTTTTGCAAACGGTGCAGCGAGCAACACTGTCATTAATTTTGACCCCTATTAGGCAGCTTTAGTGTAGTCTGGGGTGAAGTGCCTTTCATATCTTCTTTCTATGGAACACTCTGCCATGGTGCGTGCTCTCTCTCTCTCCCTCTCTCTCTCTCTCTCTCTCTCTCTTTCTCTCCCTCGCTCTCGCTCACACTCTTTCTCTCTCTCTCTCTCTCTCTCTCTCTCTCTCTCTCTCTCTCTCTCTCTCTCTCTTTCTCTCCCTCGCTCTCGCTCACACTCTCTCTCGCTCTTTCTCTCCCTTGCTCTCGCTCACACTCTCTCTCGCTCTCTCTCTCTCTCTCTCTCTCTCTCTCTCTCTCTCTCTCACACTCTCTCTCTCTGTCGCGCTCTGTCCCTCGCTCTCTCTCGCTCACTTTCTCTCTCTCTCTCTCTCTCTCTCTCTCTCTCTTTCTCTCCCTCGCTCTCGCTCACACTCTCTCTCGCTCTTTCTCTCCCTCGCTCTCGCTCACACACTCTCTCTCTCTCTCTCTTTCTCTCTCTCTCTCTCTCTTTCTCTCTCTCTCTTTCTCTCCCTCGCTCTCGCTCACACTCTCTCTCGCTCTTTCTCTCCCTCGCTCTCGCTCACACTCTCTCTCGCTCTCTCTCTCTCTCTCTCTCTCTCTCTCTCTCTCACACTCTCTCTCTCTCTGTCGCACTCTGTCCCTCGCTCTCTCTCGCTCACTTTCTCTCTCTCTCTCTCTCTCTCTCTCTCACTCTCTCCCTCTCTCTCTCTCTCTCTCTCTCTCTCTCTCTCTCTCTCTTTCTCTCCCTCGCTCTCGCTCACACTCTCTCTCGCTCTTTCTCTCCCTCGCTCTCGCTCACACACTCTCTCTCTCTCTCTCTTTCTCTCTCTCTCTCTCTCTTTCTCTCTCTCTCTTTCTCTCCCTCGCTCTCGCTCACACTCTCTCTCGCTCTTTCTCTCCCTCGCTCTCGCTCACACTCTCTCTCTCTCTCTCTCTCTCTCTCTCTCTCTCTCTCTCTCCCTCGCTCTCGCTCACACTCTTTCTCTCTCTCTCTCTCTCTCTCTCTCTCTCTCTCTCTCTCTCTCTCTCTCTCTCGCGCGCGCACTTTCTCTCTCAAAAAATCGATTTCCGGGATGTTATATATACTTTGCGGGCATCAGGGAGCCGGAACTTCCAGGAGAGCTGGAATGTCTGAAAATAGCGTTTCTCCGAGGAACTATTGACATAAGCTGCCATTCTGGACGATGACATCACCGGAACCGCTCGTTTGTATTCTTTTATAATCGCTTTCCATAGCTCTTAAGACAGCCTTGAGTATCCTACAGAATGGGGGGTGAAACCCCTCCATTATCATTGAATTCTAAGTAAATACCAATTTCTTTTTTTAATTTGTTCCTTAAAATAGGGATCATTGAGTAGACTTGAATTTAGTGGTCTCCCAAGGAATGTGGGGTTTCACCGTTAACAGGAGGCCACAGCAGGAGCACTGGGTACAGGAGATGACCCCAGCAGACTCACAGAAATGTTGCCTCACCTGGAAGGACTGTTTGGGGCTCTGAATGGTAGTGAGGGAGGAGGTGTAGGGACAGGTGTGACACTTGTTCCGCTTGCAAGGATAAGTGCCAGGAGGGAGATCAGTGGGAAAGGACGAGTGGACAAGGGAGTCACGTAGGGAGCAATCCCTGCAGAAAGCGGAGAGTGGGGAGAGGGAAAGACGTGCTTGTTGGCGGGATCCCGTTGGAGATGTCAGAAGTTACGAAGAATTACGTACTGGACATGGAGGCTGGTAAGAGAGGGCAAGAGGAATCCTATCCCTGGTGTGGCATCAGGGTAAGGGCAGATGTGTGCAAAATAGAAGAAATGTGGGTGTGGGCAGCATTTATTGTGGAGGAAGGGAAGTACCTTTCTTTGAAGAAGGGGGACATTTCAGTTGCTCTGGAATGGGGCAGGAGTAGAGTAACGGAGAAGAGAATGGCAGCTTTACAAGTGACAGCATAGGAAGAGGTTCAGTCCAGACATCTATGAGTCAGTTGGACAGAGAGGTCGAGAAAGGGGTGTTGGAAATGGACCAAGTGAATTTGAGGGCAGGGTGGAAGCTGGAGGCAAAGTTGATCAAATCGACGAGCTCAGCAGGGGTGCAAAAAGATCAATAATGCAGTCATCGATATAGAGTAGGAAGATTTGGGGAGTGATGCAGGTGTAGGGTTTGAACATGGACTGTTCCACGTAGCTAATGAAAAGGGAGGCACAGCTGGGACACAGATGACTGCCCATGGCTACACCTTTGGTTGGAAGGAAGTGGGATTAGCTGATGGAAAAATGTTTGAGGAAGAGAGTAGTGGTTGAGAGAAATTTGTTGGGTCTGTTGTCCAGAAAGAAGTGGAGAGCTTTAACATCCTTCTGATGAGTGATGGATGATTATAGGGAGGGGACACTCATAGTGTAAATGAGACCATAGGGGCCAAGGAATGTAAAGTCATTGAAATGATGAAGAGTGTATGAGGTGTCACGGACTTAGGATGAAAGGGACTGGACCAGGGGGATAAAACGAAGTTGAGGTGTGTAGACACAAGTTCAATGGGACAGTAACAGGCAGAAACAATGGGCCTACCTGGACAGTCAGGTTTCTGGACTTTGGAAAGGAGATAGAAATGGGAGGTGCAGAGTAAGGGAACTCTCAGGCTGGTGACAGTGGGTCAGACTCTGACAGGATCGTCAGAGTCAATAATGGCGCACGAGACAATGGCCTGGTGCTCCTTAGTGGGGTTCTACTCAAGGAGTGAGTAAGAAGAAGTCCTTGCCAAAAAAGTAAGGGTGGAGGCGGGGGCGTGGGAGGAAGAGTTTACCCTCATAGCGGGTGCAGAAGGACAAAGATGGGATTCTTACGGAGGACAAAACATTCTGCCCCGGGTGGGGTGTGGGAGGAGGTCGGAGGGAATTGAGAAGACCCAGCGTGGATGTGTGCTGGGATCAGAGGAGGGAAGAGGTTTGGTAGTGCCTGAGGAAAGAGGAGGGTTGGGGTGTTCAGTGATCAACTCATGGTCCCAACTCATTGAAAGTAAGCCATCAGTAAATGTCTCTAGCAGTAAGGAGAAGACAGGCATTTCTACGGGAGTGAGAGGGAGACGGAAGCTCTGTGGATACAAGAGCTGATGGTGGGGCCTGAAAGAGAAGGGGTTGGAATGGTGGTGGGTGGGGTGGGACAAGGAAAGTCGTGGCCTGGATGTACTGGCGGTTACTGTGCAGGCTGGAGTTGGAATGAGAGGCTGTGCAATTACAGTTTGAAGTCTCTGGGGTCGTTGGAACCACACCTTTTCTGACAAACAATTATAACAAGTAATAGTTTGTAACTTCCCTGTGGACTTGGAGGCAATTCGATGCAGCAGAACTGAGGCGAGGTGGCCGACCTGTCACCGAGAGAGTGGAGAAGTGTTAAAGGCCGGGCACAGACCGAATCGAAGCCGCGGGTTCCAGGCCCCAGAGCGTTGAACACGATATGCAGACGGAGGTTTACAGGCTGAATCGAGATGGCAAGGCCAGTGTATCCAGGTGGCAGAACCCGTTGTTCGAATGGAGAGTTAAGTACCGGGCCAGATTGAAAAGGTCAGGGTCTCGAGTCTTGGGGTGAAGTATGAGCTGGTTCTGATTGCTGCTCCACGTTTACTCGGCTCTGCACTGAACTGTGGGATTCTGCAGATTTCAGTTCAGAAACGCTCTTTGTGGCTGCTGACTGCATGATGTTTTGTTCTTCATTGCACATTGGGTACTCAACTCGACCGTCTTTTTTATGGATTATACTTTTATTTTTTATGGGCATGATGTGGTGTTGGACAGTCTTTTTATTTATATATGTGTGGTTTGTTCTTGGGTTTCTTTGTTTCGTGGCTGCCTGTTGGGAGGTAAATCTCAAGGTTCTATATGTCTACATACTTTGATAATAAATGTACTTTGAACTTTGAACCAGCACCCCGGCAGCGCATTCCAGTTGCCCATCAGTTGTTAGAGTCGGAAAAATACTCATTCCCGACATTTAATCAAGGTTCAACTGGATTTTGGCACAGAAGCTCCAACTAAATTAGGGCAAGGATTTGATCATCCACTCAGTGTCACAAAGCAATTGTAGAGAGACAGGGCAGGAGAAGGTTAAACACAATTTAAATATCTCTCTATACCAGGAGTTCACAACCTGGGGTCCAGAGACCCCTCAGTAAATGGTGAGGCTCCATGGCATAAAAAAGGGTCTGGAACCCCTGCTCAACACTATCCCATCAAATACTTCCAGAGCAGTGACTACGTGGGGTAAATACAGAGTAACACTGCCTCTGTGTTGTCCCATCAAACATATCCTGATCAGGGATATCATGGGTTAAATACATGGTAAACCTCCCTCTGCAGTGTGCCACATCATGGGCTAAGTACAGAATGAAGATCCCTTTACATTGGACCATGAGACATAGGAACAGAATTTGGCCATCCAGGTCATCGAGTCTGCTCCGCCATTCCATCATGGCTGAATCCGGAATCCATTCAACTCCATACAACTGCCTTCTTGCCATATCATTTGATGTCCTGACCTATCAGAAAACTATCAACTTCCGCCTTAAATATACCCACAGACAGATTCACCACTCATTGGCTAAAAGATTCTTTCTTACCTCTGTTCTAAAATGTCGCCCCTCAATCTTGAGGCTGTGTCCACTCATTCTGGACACCCCCACTATTGGAAACATCCTCTCCTCATCCACCCTATCTAGTTCTTTCAACGCTCGGTAGGTTTCAATGAGATCCCTTCTTATTCTTCAAAATTCTAGTGAGTACAGGGCCAAAGCTGCCAGAAGCTCCTGATATGTTAACCCCTTCATTCCTGGGATTATCCTCGTGAAGCTCCTCTGGTCTCTCTCCAATGACAACACACCCTTTGTGAGATATGGGGCCCAAAACTGTTGATAATACTCCAAGGGCAGCCTGACTAGTGTCATTAAGCATCAGCATTATCGCCTTGCTTTTATATTCTATTACCCTTGGAATAATTAGAATCAGTGTCGGGTTTATCATCACCGGCACGTGTCGTTAAATTTGTTAACTTAGCAGCAGCAGTTCAATGCAATACATAAAATAGAAGGAATACAATAATAAATAAATAAGTAAATCAATTACAGTATACGTATATTGGATAGATTAAACATTGTGCAAAAACCATAAGTAATTTTTTTTTAATTGAAATATGTTTATGGGTTCATTGTCCATTTAGGAATGGGATGGCAAAGGGGAAGAAGTTGTTTCTGAATATGTGCCTTCAGGCTTCTGTACCTCCTAACTGATAGTGCCCTGGGTGCTGGAGGTCCTTAATAATATAATTGCTTATAATTGCTGCTTATCTGAGACACTCCTCCTTGGAGAGGTCCTGGGGACTTTGTAGGCTAGTACCTAAAATTCCCTCCCAATCCGACAACAATCAGATTTTCCTAATCCCCTCGCATATAGAAGTTTCCCGTTACTATTGTGTCATTACCCTTATTACTTGACTTTTCCAGCTCCCTTTGCAATCTCAACCCCACATCTTGCGTACTATTTGGAGATATATATATATATATGATTCCCATACTTTTTTATCTTCTTAACTCCACTCACAAAGATTCAACAATCTCTGACCCTATGTCACCTCTTTCAAAAGATATAATTCCATCTCCAGCAACAGAGCTACACCACTGCCTATGCTGTCCTGCCTGTCCTTTCGATACAAAGTTTATCTTTGATGTTAAGCTCCCAACTATTGTTTTCTTTCAAACACGACTCAGTGATGCCCACAACGTCATACTGACCAATTGCTAATTATCCCATCAAATATATCGTGGGCAGAGACAACATGAGTTATGTACAAAGTAATGACAGACAGACAGACATACTTTATCAATCCCGAGGAAAATTGGGTTTCATTACAGACGCACCAGGAATAGTGAAGAAATATGGCAATATAAAACCATAAATAATTAAATAATAAATAGTTAATCATGCCAAGTGGAAATAAGTCCAAGACCAGCCTATTGGCTCAGGGTGACTGACACTCCGAGGGAGGAGTTGTAAAGATTGATGGCCACAGGTGGAATGACTTCCTCTGCTGCTCAGTGTTGCATCTCGGTGGAATGAGTCTCTGGCTGAATGTACTCCTGTGCCTAACCAATACATTATGGAGTGGATGGGAGGCATTGTCCAAGATGGCGTGCAACTTGGACAGCATCCTCTTTTCAGACACCACCGTCAGAGAGTTCAGTTCCACCCCCACAACATCACTGGCCTTACGAATGAGTTTGTTGATTCTGTTGGTGTCTGCTACCCTCAGCCTGCTGCCCCAGCACACAACAGCAAACATGATAGCACTGGCCACCACAGATTTGTAGAACATCCTCAGCATCGTCCGGCAGATGTTAAATCTACCTCTATGACATCCAATCAAGTACATATGAAGGGCAGACGTGTGGGTTGTAATTCCTGGCTCAAGCTGTGAAGGAGTCTGACCTGGGACGGGTACCAGGGTTTGGAGAGTCCACTGACAGACCTGCAGCTGATAATGCACTAAGACTCATTTGCAAGGTTCCAGATACTTTGAAATTTGGCTCACACTTCTAACTGGTGGGGAAATGGTGGAGGCTTCATCACCAGATCATGAAGATATGATCAATGACAGCTCCTCCTGCCCATAGAAACATAGAAGATAGGATGAGACCATTCAACCCTCCAAGCCTGTGCTCTCAGTATGATAATTATAGCTGGTCCTCCATCTCTGAACATTTTCCTGCCCTGTCCCCAGTCAAGGATCCAGAGAGAATAGGAGACTTGGCCTGTACCTTTAACAGAGTCTATTCTCGCCTGATCAATCCAGCACAGTTTGTGGGATGACATTCCAAATATTGGCACACATGCTCCCTAACATTGATGGAACTGACCGTTGTCCTACATAGGCTCTCAAGAAGTCAGTCTCCAGGGCAGGACAGGATGAACTGAGATCCTTGGGGCTTTTGGGAAGCAAGCACTTGGGTAAACCAGGTGACTGGGTGGATTTCCCTCTCGTGACACTGGGTGGTCATTGCCATGTTAGTGACTTGTGTGCCAGCCAGAAGCCATTCAACCCATCTATTCCTTACCAGCACCAGCAGAGCAATCTCATCTGTCCTGTTTCCCTTCTTATTTCCCTGTTTTCTGGCAACATTCTCTCTCAGATGCCCATTCACTCCCCTTTAGCTATTTCACTCTTTATCTACTCTACGAGGTAATTTCCAGTGAGAATTAACCCTGTATATCCTTGGGATGTGAGAGGCAACTGGAACACCCAGAGGAACCTCGTGTTCACAGGAAGAACGTGTTAAGTCTACAGACAGTACCTGAGATCAAGACTAAACCTTGGTCCGCTGACTCTCACTTCCTCAGAAGCTCGAGTCTAGTCTCCTTCCTCAGCACAGATCGCAGCATCTTTGCCCAGAGATCATTCACCCACTGGGCCATGCGATCTATCCTGAACAATACCGCAAATTCATGGCTGGTCCTTTTAGGGTGATGTCCGTTTAATCTAAAATCTGGTCCAACAACTTCAGAGGGTTGGTCCACTGATTTCCTCTCCTTCTTCAATCAGAAGATGCCCAAAGGGCTGGGAAACGAATACCCTTACTGGACTCTGGACACATTAAATTGACCCAGGACCTACTTCTGCACACAGCCACAGAACAGGCTCCTCAGTATTCTGCTGAACTGATTAAACTAGCAATTAAATCATCTCTTCCTTTCTGCCAACACAACATCCATATCCCTCTCTGTTTATTCATGTGCCTACCATATTACAGGCACCACCTACTTTGTGTTAAAAGCTTGCCCCACATAACTACTTTCAACTCCTCCCCATCCCCCACCTACACACATTAAATACATTAACAGCACACCCTCCAGAATCAGACATTTCAACCCTGGAGAAACATACCAGCTCCCTGCTCTATCTATCCCCTTCTAAACTTACAAACTTCTATCAGGCCTTCGCTCAGCCTCTCCTACTCCAAAGAAAATAACCAAAGTTTGTGCAACCTCTCCCCACCACGTATTCCCTCCATTTAAGGCAGCACCATGGCAAATCTCTTCTGCACCCTCTACAAAGCCTCATATCAGTCCCAGACTAGAGCGACCAGAACTGAATGCAATACTTCAGTTGCCGCCTAACCAGAACTTTATAAAGCTGGTAAACTGATCAGTTGATTTATTAATGCCCCATTAACTGAGCTCCAACAAAAAACTTTATTATGCACATCATTCCTATAGATAATTTCATTACAACAGTGCATTGAGGGAGTAGGAGGAAAAACAATAACAGATTGCAGAATTAAATGTTACAGTTACAAAGAGACAGCAGGCAGACAAGAGAGTGCAAGGTCAAATTAGGTTGATTGTCATATCAAGACTCCATGGTATCATTGGGCGATATAATTTCCTTAATCTTAAACTCAATTCCTCAAAGACAAGGCAAGCATACCAATTGCCTTCTTTATCACCCCATTAAACTGTGCATTCACTTTCAGGGTACAATAGATTTGGATCCCAAGTGCAATGCTTCATACTTGGCTGCATTAAACTGCACCTGAAATCATCCTGTCCATATCTGCAACTCTTCAATAGTTTGTTGCCTTTTGCACATTGGTTATTTGTCTATCTTGTTTTGTGTGTTTCTTTGTATTCACTGTTAAAGCCCATAAGAAAATGAATCTCAGGATTGTATATGGTGAGATATATGTACATTGATATTAAATTTACTTTGGATTTGAACTTTGAACATTGATTTATATTTTGCTGTATCCTTTGGCAATCACTATCCCGTCCATGTTTTCACTAAAGTCAGTTCTATGAGGCACAAACAACTGAGCTCCAAGCATTGATCCTTGTGGACTACCACTGGTCACAGACCTCCAGTTGGAATAACAGCCCTCTACCACTACCTTCTGTCTTCTATAATTAAGTCAACTTTGAATCCAATTTACAAACTCTTTATCAATCCCGTGTGCCTTAATCTTCTGGATCAACCTATGAAGAACATAGAAATCTCCATCACATTACAGGCTTTTTGGCACACAATGTAGTGCTGACTATGTAACCTACTCTAGAGACTCCCGAGAAAATCCTTACCACATGGACCCCTATTTCCTAAGTTTCATGTACCTATCTAAAAGTCTCTTAAACGACCCTATTGTATCCACCTCTACCACCATCACTAGCGGTGCATTCCATGCACCCACCACTCTCTCTGTGAAGAACTAGCCTCTGACATACCCCTGTACCTACGTTTAAGCACCTTAAAACTATGCCCCCAACGTTAGCCATTTCAGCTCTGGAAAAAAAAGCCTCTGGCGATCTACGTGATCAATACCTCTCATCATCTTATACACCTCTATCAGGTCACCTCGCTACCTCTGTTGCTTCAAAAATGGACAAACAACCAACGTGCAAAAGAAAAAAAGCTCTGCAAATACAAAACAATAAACAAACAAACAAACAGATAAATAAATAAAAATATTGAGAACATGAGTTCTTATTACTCTGGAGCTTTTTATCTCTAACTGACGACAAGTCATTAGCTGCCTCAACTTTAGAACTCCTCTCTCTTATTTGAACCTCATGCAATTTGAGCATACTGCAATCCACTCTCTCCACCCTAATCATAACTTTTCCATCAAACCTGCTGAAAAAAGCGGGTACTATTGTAGAATTAGAAATGGAAAAGAATGGACAAGGAACAGAAATAGGATGAGGGAAGTTAAGGGAGAGGGGAAGAAGAGGAGAGGGAGACAGGAGGAAAAGGGGGAATAGAAGTGAGAGACAGTAGAGAGAAAAGTGAAATAGAGGGGAGGGAAAAGAGTGGACCAGAGATAAAACGAGAAATATTCCAGAATGAACACTTACCCAGAAGAGGCAGGCAGCTACTCAAGTTGCCGAGACCCATTCTCTGCACACCTCGCCCTTTCTAGTGTCAGCTGTCACTGTGAGCTCTGGGTTTTATACTCCGTATAATCTCACCATCACACTGACTCAACATTGGAGAAGGAAATGAAACACCCTTCCTGAAAACGTCTAAAGGCAACAGTCCTGATGAAAGTCTCAGTACGAAATGTCAACTCATTATTCCCCTCCATAGATGCTGCCTGACCTGCTGAGTTCCTTATGCCTTTTCTATGTGTTAGACTGGATTTTCAACATCTGCAGAAGCTCTTGTGTAAAACTGAAAAGACTCATATTTGTTGGGCATCATGAACTTGTGTCCCAAATATGATTTCAATAAGGGGCCAAATGTCTTTGGTGACAGACCAAATCTCCTCAAACTCCAATGAATATAGCCGCTGTCCGGCCTTCTTTGTAGCTGCAGTGGTAACTTGGGTCCAGGACAGATCCTCAGAGACATTGACACCCAGGAATTTTAAATTATTCACTCTTCCCATTTCTGATCCCTCAATGACAACTTGTGTGTGTTCCCTCATTTTACTCTTTCTCAAGTCCACAATCAGCTCTTTGGTCTTACTAACATTGAGTGCAAGGTTGCTGCTGTGACACCACTCAAGTTGCTGATAAATCTTACTCCTTGTCTACTTGTCACCATCTGAAATTCTGCCTACAATAGTTCTATCATCAGCACATTTACAGATGGTATTTGAGGTATTCCCAGCTACACAGTCATGGGTGTAGTGAGAGTAGACCAGTGGGCTAAACGTTCATCCCTGAGGTGTACCAGTGTTGATTATCAGCGAGTTGGAGATGTTATTTCCAATCTCAACAGATCATGATCTTCCAGTTAGGAAGTTGAGGATCTAATTGCAGAGGGAGATACAGAGGCTCGGGATCTGGAAATTTTCAGTCAGAACTGTGGGAATGATTGTGTTAAGTGCAGAGCTGTAGTCAATAAAGAGCATCCTGACACAGGTATTTGTATTGTCCAGTAAGTCCAAGGCTGCATGAGGAGCCAATGAGATTGCAACCACCGTAGGGGGAAGAAGGGGGAAGAAGCCAGAATAAGGAGATGGGGGAGGGAGGAGTACAAGCTGTCAGGTGATAGGTGAGACCAGGTGAAAGGGGGAAAGCTGAGTTTGTGGGGGAGGAGTGATATTGGAGGAGGTAAAGAACTGGTAAAGGTAAAACCATGGAAGAAAGGGAAGAAGGAGTAGAACCAAAAGGGAGTGATGAGTAGTTGAGGAGAAAGGTCAGGAGGGTAACCAGAATGGAAAAATAGAGAAGGAGGGAGGAGAAGCAAGAAGAGGGAGAAAGATAACTTTCTGTATGTCTATGAAGGTTCCCAGTCATCCAGGTCATTGTATATCAAACCATAGTAAATCAAGGCAACTGGACTTGTTGTGTTGTCTTGAAGATGTTTCACCACTCATCCGAGGGGCTTCTTCAGTTCTAATCCATGATGGGTAGTTTTCCGGCTTATGAACTCTGTGATTTGTTAGGACTGCATTGTAAGTAACTGATAGGTGTTGTTGTACCTCACCCTGTCTCTTCAGGGATGGGTTTTCCAGTTTGACAACGATCTGTGCCGTTTGCAATCCATTGGATAGAATGTTGCTCTGTTTAGGCTTGGGTGTAGGATCCTTGGTGTGAAAGCACAGGGTTTTTGTGCTTTTTGAAATAAACAGATCAATATTGCTATCCCAATGCAATGAGAACTGCTCAGATCTGCATATTGGTGAGGCAAAACAACCACCACAAACAGATGGCCCAACATAGGAAGTCTCAACTTCAGGTCAAGACTCAGCTGTATATCTACACCTAAAGGACAAGCGACACTCCTTCAATGATAACAATGTGCACGTTTTGTACAGGGAGGACAGGTGGTTTGTAAGAGGTGTTAAAGAAGCCGTCTTTGTCAAATTGGAAAACCCATCGCTAAACAGAGGTGGTGGGGTATGACACCACCTATAAGTAACCTACAATGCAGTCCTAATACCACCCGTATTCCACCCCTGGCGCCTCTGCGAAAGTTCACATCTCTATTCATTTAAATAACTTAGAGTTTATAAGCCAAAAATCTACCCACCATGGATGGGAATTGAAGAAACTTCTTGTATGAGTGCAGAAATATGTTGGAGACAACACAGCAAGTCCAGTTGCCTTGCTTTGCTACTGTTTGATATGTAATTTCCTATAATTCCTTTCCTTTTGTACCATTCCCTCATCACCTCCCTCTAGTCCCCCATCCTCCTTCCCTTTCTTCCAAGGTCCACTGTCCTCTCCAATCAGATTCCTTCATCTTCTCAGCCCTTTACCTCTTCCACCTATTCCCCCACGCATCTTCATACTACTCACCTACTCACCTTCCCCTTCACCTGGTCTCACCTATCACCTGCCAGCTTGTTTCCCTTCCCCTCCCCACCTTCTGATTCTGGCATATGCCTCTTTCCTTTAAAGTGCAGAAGAGGGTCTCAACTCAAAATATCGACTGTCTATTCCCCCCCATAGATGATATGTGACCTGCTGAGTTTCAGTCGAGTTCCAGCTGCTGGAATGATTCAGACTGTGGGAGGAGCCTCCAAATGGAAGTCCTGAATGAGTCTTATTTGTTTCATTTTGATTTTTTCTTATTCTCATCGGAGTTAAGAGAGGCGGGACCGCGCAGGCGTGTGACGTCAGGCACTGAAGCGGGGAAGATTTAAAAAGGACACAGCCTTAAACAGCGGGCAGTGTCGTTTGCAGGTAGTGGGTTGAGCCGGGAACAGAAGGAAGGCTTAAGGACTTTGGCTCAACAGGCTTGGGCGGAAACAGGCGAAGCAAGGCAGGTTTAAGTTTCAGTTTTTCCTGTTATTTGAGGAAAGGGGAAGTATAAGTGTGAGGGCAACTTGTTGTTCTCGGTGTCAGATGTGGGAGGTCCAGGAGTCTCCTAGCCTCCTGGATGTCCACGTCTGCGCCAGATGCGCCGAGCTGCAGCTCCTAAGGGACCGTGCTAGGGAACTGGAGCTGCAGCTCAATGTCCTTCGCCTAGTCAAGGAGAGTGAGGAGGTGATAGAGAGGAGTTTCAGGCAGGTGGTCACACCAGGGCCACGGGAGGCAGACAGGTGGGTCATGGTTAGGAGGGGGAAAGGGAAGAGTCAGGTATTAGAGAGTACCCCAGTGGCTGTACCCCTTGACAGTAAGTACTCCTGTTTGAGTACTGTTGGGGGGGACAGCCTACCTGGGGGAAGCAAAAGTGGCCATGCCTCTGGCACAGAGTCCGGCCCTGTAGCTCAGAAGGGTAGGGAAAGGAAGGAAGAGGAAGGCAGTAGTAACAGGGGACTTGATAGTTAGGGGGTCTGATAGGCGATTCTGTGGATGCAATCAGGAGACCCGGATGGTAGTTTGTCCCCCTGGTGCCAGGGTCTGGGCTGTTTCTGATCGCACCCAAGATATCCTGAAGTGGGAGGGTGAGGAGCCAGAGGTCATTGTACATATTGGTACCAATGACATAGGTTGGAAAAGGGAAGAGGTCCTGAAAGGAGAATATAGGGAGTTAGGAAGGCAGTTGAGAAGAAGGACCACAAAGGTAGTAATCTCGGGATTACTGTCTGTGCCACGTGACAGTGAGAGTAAGAATGGAATGAGGTGGAGGATAAATGTGTGGCTGAGGGATTGGAGCAGGGGGCATGGATTCAAGTTCCTGGATCATTGAGACCTCTTTTGGGGCAGATGAGACCTGTACAAAAAGGACAGGTTACACTTGAATCCTAGGGGGACCAATATCCTGGTGGAAAAGTTTAATAGAGCTGTTAAGGAGCTGTTAAACTAATTTGGCAGGGGGATGGAAACCGGAATGATGGAGCAGAGGAGAGGGAAAACAGAAATAGATCTAAGGTAATGAGCAGTAAGGATGTCAGGAAGGACAGGCAGGTGATGGAGTAAATTTGCAGCCATTGGGATGAGTTACGGTGCAATAAAGTTGCAGTGCAATCAATGCAAAAAGTACAAAATACTGGACTTAAGGTGTTATATTTAAATGCATGTAGCATGAGGAATAAAGTGGATAATCTTGTTGTACAGTTACAGATTGGCAGGTATGATATTGTGGCCAACACTGAGACGTCGCTAAAGGATGCATGTCTCTGGGAGCTGAACGTCCAAGGATACACGATGTATCGGAAGGACAGGCAGGTAGGTAGAGGGGGTGGGATGGATTTAATGGTAAGAAATTATACTAACTCATTAGAAAGAGTTGACATAGGATTGGAAGGTACAGAATCTTTGTGGGTTGAGCTAAGAAATCACAGGGGTAAAAGGAACCTGATGGCAGTTATCTACAGGGCTCCAAACAGCTGCAGTGATGTGGACTACAAATTACAACAGGAAATAGAAAGGGCGTGCCAGAAGGGCAGTGTTATGAGAATTGTAGGGGATTTTAACATGCGAGCGGATTGGGAAAATCGGGTTGGCACTGGATCTCAAGAGAGAGAATTTGTAGAATGCCTACGAGATGGCTTTTCAGAACAGCTTGTTGTTGAGCCCACTAGGGGATCGGCTGTACTGGATTGGGTGTTGTGTAATGAACCAGAGGTGATTAGAGAGATGGAAGTGAAGGAACCCTTAGGAGGCAGTGATCACAAAATGATTAAGTTCACTGTGAAATTTGAGAAAGATAAGTCAAAATCTGATGTGTCGGTATTTTAGTGGAGTAAAGGAAATTACAGTGGCATGAGAGAGGAACTAGCCAAGGTTGACTGGAAAAGGACACTAGCGGGAAGGACGGCAGAGCAGCAGTGGCTGGAGTTTATGCAAGAAGTGAGGAAGGTGCAAGACAGGTATATTCCAAAGAAGAAGAAATTTTTGAATAGAAAAATAATGCAACCATGGCTGACAAGAGCAGTCAAAGCCAAAGTGAAAGTAAAGCAGAGGGCATACAAGGAAGCAAAAAAATAGTGGGAAGACAGAGGATTGGGAATTTTTTAAAAGCTTACAAAAGGAAACTAAGAAGGTCTGTTGCAAGGACATGGTGGTGGAATGAACCCAAGTGCTGAACACGGGCGCGGAGGCCGAGGAGGGAGACGCTGCCATCGTAGCGAGCGTGGGAAGGGTTCCAAGGGGGGTTTTACTCGGAGTCTTGGTCTTGGTAGATAATTCAGGAACAAGGCTTGACTTACAACTGATAGTCCTAAACACCATGGAGTGAGGTTACTCGTACACGAGTCAGACAGACAGACATACTTTATTGATCCCGAGGGAAATTTGGTTTTTTTACAGTCACACCAACCAAGAATAGTGTAGAAATATAGCAATATAAAACTATAAATAATTAAGTAATAATAGGTAAATTATGCCAAGTGGAAATAAGTCCAGGACCACCCTATTGGCTCATGGTGTCTGACACACTGAGAGAGGAGTTGTAAAGTTTGATGGCCACAGGCTGAATGACTTCCTATGATACTCAGTGTTGCATCTCGGTGGAATGAGTCTCTGGTTGAATGTACTCCTGTGCCTGACCAGTACATTATGGAGTGGATGGGAGACATTGTCCAAGATGGCATGCAACTTGGACAGCATCCTCTTATCAGACACCACCGTCAGAGAGTCCACTTCCACCCCCACATCACTGGCCTTTAGAACGTGTTTGTTCATTCTGTTGGTGTCCGCTACCCTCAGCCTGCTGCCCCAGCACATAACAGCAAACATGATATCACTGGCCACCACAGACCCGTAGAACATTCTCAGCATTGTCTGGCAGATGTTAAAGGACCTCGGTCTCCTCAGGAAGTAGAGACGGCTCTGACCCTTCTTGTTGACAGCCTCAGTGTTCTTTGAACAGTCCAGTTTATTGTCAATTCGTCGACCAACGAACTGGCAAATTTTAGTAGTGGTTACAGGACTCATATACTATTGGTGGAGTGCAGGTGTTCGTAATTATTGGAACCTGGGAATAGATTGGGAACTAAATGAGGTGTTGAAGGCCCAATTCCTGAGTAAGACAGCCAGGTGCCAGAAGGGACAATGACATGGTCATTAAGAGGGAAAAGATGAACTATGGAAGGAAGCTGGCAAATAATATCAAAGATGATACTAAAAGTTTTTTCCAGTATATAAAGGTTAAAAGACAGGTGAGAGTAGATACAGGACTGATAGAAAATGATGCTGGAGAAATTGTAACAAGATAAGGAGATAAGGAGATGACAGAACGGAACAAGTATTTTGCATCAATCTTCACTCAGGAAGACATCAGCAATATACTAGACATTCAAGGGTGTCGGGGAAGAGAGATATGCACAGTCACAATTACCACAGAGAAGTACAAAGTACTCAGGAAGCTGAATAGTCTAAGGGTAGATAAATCTCCTGGACCAGATGGAATGCACCCTCATGTTCCGAAGGAAGTAGCTGTGAAAATTGCAGAGGCATTGGCAATGATCTTTCAAAAGTCGATAGATTCTGGCCTGGATTGAAGGACTGGAAGATTGAAAATGTCACTTCGCTATTTAAGAAGGGGGCAAGGAAGCAAAAAGGAAATTATAGACCTGTTAGCTGACATCAGTGATTGGGAAGTTGTTGGAGTCGTTTGTCAAGGATGAGGTTACGGAGTACCTGGAGGCATATGACAAGATAGGCAGAACTCAGCATGGAAAATCCTGCCGGACAAACCTAGTGCAATTTTTTGAGGAAATTACAAGTAGGCTAGACAAGGGAGATGAAGTGGATGTTGTGTATTTGGATTTTCAGAAGGCCTTTGACAAGGTGCCACACATGCGGCTGCTAAACAAGATAAGAGCCCATGGAATTATGGGAAAGTTACATACATGGATAGACTGTTAGTTCATTGGCGGGAAACAGAGAGTGGGAATAAAGAGATCCCATTCTGGTTGGCTGCCGGTTACCAGTGGTGTTCCACAGGGGTCCATGTTGGGGCCGCTTCTTTTTACGTTGTATATCAATAATTTGGATTATGAAATAGATGGCTTTGTGGCTAAATTTGCTGATGATACAAAGATAGGTGGAGGGGCTGGTAGTGCTGAGGAAACAGAGAGTCTGCAGAGAGACTTGGATAGATTGGGGGAATGGGAAAAGAAGTGGCAAATGAATTACAATGTCGGAAAGTGTATGGTCATGCACTTTGGTAGATGAAATAAATGGGCAGACTATTATTTCAATGGGGAGAGAATTCAAAGTTCTGAGATTCAACGAGACTTGGGAGTCCTCGTGCAGGATACCCTAAAGTTAATCTCCAGGTTGAGTCGGTGGTGAAGAAGGCAAATGCAATGTTGGCATTCATTTCTAGAGGAATAGAGTATAGGAGCAGGGATGTGATGTTGAGGCTCTATAAGGCACTGGTAAGACCTCACGGAATACTGCATGCTGTTTTGGGCTCTTTATATAAGAAAGGATGTGCTGACATTGGAGAGGGTTCAGAGAAGATTCACTAGAATGATTCCGGGAATCATTAATATATGAGGAATGTTTGACCGCTCTTGGACTGTATTCCTTGGAGTTTAGAAGAATGAGGGGGGACCGCATGGAAACATTTTGAATGTTGAAAGGCATGGACAGAGTGGATGTGGCAAAGTTGTTTCCCATGGTGCAGGAGTCTAGTGTGAGAGGACATGACTTGAGGATTACAGGGTGTGCATTCAGAACAGAGATGCAAAAAAGAATTTTTAGCCTGAGGGTGGTGAATCTATGGAACTTGTTGCCACGGGCGGCAGTGAAGGCCAAGTCGTTGGGTGTATTTAAGGCAGAGATTGATAGGTATCTGAGTAGTCAGGGCATCAAAGGTTATGGTGAGAAGGCGGGGGAATGGGACCAAAGGGGAGATTGGATCAGCTCATGATGAAATGGCGGAGCAGAATTGATGGGCCGAATGGCCTACTTCTGCTCCTTTGTCTTATCGTCTTATGGTTTTACTAACATTTGGTCTTCTGCAGTTATAGTGACCATAACATTGAGGGCTTATCAAGAAAACACAATTAACCTCCTTTAACAAATGAAGGTTACGGTTACCGCCCAGTCCAAATGACATACAGTAGGCGATTAATTTTGTCTCTGCTACTCTAAAACCATTGTGAGAAGGATCTTGAAGAGATAAACAAGAAATTTACAGGAACTGGGCTCAAGGCTTGGGCTGATGTTTAGATCAGCCCTGGGCAGTGAGAACACACAATGCAGTGTGAATGGGGAGGGAGAGCATTAGGGTACTGTGGAAACAACTTTAACAGCATCCACATCTCCCACTGACAGCTCCTACCCTTTAAAGAGCTGCTGCTTGCTGGAAAGTGACTGCATTCAGGCCAGGAAGTGCCGCTCTCACACTGTTAGCTGCTCACAGTTTTGTTACCACTCAGGAAACTACAAATATGCTACAACAACCACATATGGGGGTGGGGGTGGTGGAGAAAATTTGCAGCCTGCGTTTTGCCTCCCGGGACAGCAAGGAGCGATGATGTGTTGGATCGATCTTGTTTATAGCTTTTGTCCGATCACCTACACTCAGTGGCCACTTTATTAGTTCCTTCCTGTATCCAATAAAGAGGCCACGAAATGTATGTTCATGGTCTTCTGCTGCAGTGGCAGACCCACTTCACATTCAATGTGTTGTACATTCCGAGATGCTCTTCTGTAGAGCAGTGTTGCAATGCATAGTTATTTGATTTACTGTTGCCTTATGGTCTTCTTAGACCATAGGACATGGGAGCAGAATTAGGCCATTCAGCCTATTGAGTCTGCTCCGCCATGCCATCATGGCTGATCCCAGATCCTACTCAACCCCATATATCTGCCATCTCACCATATCACTTGATGCCCTGACCGATCAGGAAACAATCAATCTCTGCCTTAAATATACTCACAGACTTGCCCCTGTCCACCGCAGTTTCTAGCAGAGCATTCCACAGATTCACTACTCAAAAGATTAAAAAAATCCTGCTTACCTATTTTCTAAAAGGTCACCCCACAACTTTAAGGCTGTGCCCCCTAGTTCACCTTCTTCAGTCAGCAACTCCTCCCCCACTGAAGGAATTACAGGATGTTTGACCATGAGTCTCTCAGGCTCCATCTGGCTGACTGCCATTTTCATTTCCTTCTAGAGGGTCGCCATTTCACAGCATTCATTGACCACAAACAACTTGGGCACACGATAATCAAAATATCAGACCTTTGATCTGTACAGCAGCAATGCCTTCAGGCCTACCTATCAGTGTTCTCAACAGACATAAGATATAAGGGGGAAAATAATGTCACAACTGATTGCCTCTCACGGCCAGCCACTGAGGCCATAAACATAGGGGTTGACTATGCCAGCATGGCAGCCGACCAAGTTACTGACCCAGAGGCCCAGGCTTACCAAACAACAGTCACAGGCCTGTGGTTTGCTGACATTAGGTTTGGGGAAGCTGGGGCTTCTCTCCTGAGCAATATCTCACCAGTCACCCTCACCCCACTGTGCCCACAGACTGGAGATGGACTGTTTTTGACTCCGTACATGGCCTCTCAGTTTGTGTGGAATGGCATTAGGAAGGACATACATGATTGGACTGCAGCCTGTTGGGAACGCCAGTGGGCAAAAATTAACCATCACGTTCAAGTGCCTTTGGCATCGTCTGAGATTCCTGAGCAACATTTGACCGTGTCAATGTGGACCTTGTTGGTCCTCTTTCCCCATCCCGTAGTTTTACATCCCTCCTTACCATAGTGGATCATACCACAAGGTAGACAGGGGTCGGCTCTCCAGCATCGACAACGGCCACAGACGTGGCTCAGGCTTTTGTCAGCCCCTGGGTTGCGCAGTTGGGTAAATGTCTGATATTTCCTCTGACCTCTGTCTCCAATTCATATCAATCCTCTGGGCTGCAATGACCCAGAATCTTGGGGTGAGGGTACATCACACTCTGGTGAATCACATGCAGTCCAATGGCCTTTCCGAGCAGTTTCACCACTCCTCAAAGGCTGCTCTGAGGGCTTCCCCAGTGGATGAGTGTTGGGCTGATCATCTCCCGTGGGTCCTGCTGGGGTTCAGAACAGCCCTCAAAGAGAAGTTGCAGTCATCCACAGCCGAATTGGTATGTGGGCAGACATTACAAGTGCCAGGTGATTTTATTCCTGACACCGTGACTGCCTGGCCAGCCTCTCAACAGCATTCCACCCTCCTCAGTAGATTCATTCCCTTTCTACCTATTCCTTCCTCCCCTCATGGTGTCCAGCACTCTTGGATTCCTGTTGACCTGCATTTCATCTCATTTGTTTTAGTCCTCCATGACGCACACCAACATCTTCTGAGACCTCCTTACAATGGCCCATTCCGAGGCCCCCTTGCGATGCTCAACACACCAATTAGTTTGACCTTAGAGTAGGTTAAAGGGTCAGCACAACATTGTGGGCTGAAGGACCTGTTCTATGTTCTAATCTATTTGAAGGTGCCAAAGTATTTCCAGCATTTAGGAATTTTACTGAGCCTCATGGCTAAGGTCTTGATCACAACGTAATGTACAGGCCTGATTCACTGGTGTATGGTCCTGTGCAACCGGTGTTGTTGCTGGTGTAGTTGGAATGGTTTCAGGGATGTAGACAGAAAAACCTGTGTTTTAATGAGGAATATTTCAGTGAAGTGGATTATTACAGAATAAAGTCTGATTGCCAAGTTTCATAAAGTTCCCGTGGATATCCTGTCTAACCCACCCTCACGTCCTTCAAGAGGGCAAGGGGGTGAACCAGTTATAAATGGATATAAGAAATTTTGAACTGGTTGCATCACTGTCTGGTTTGGGGGGACACTATACAGCATGGAAAAAGCTGCAGAACGTTCATACTCAGCCAGATCTATCATCAGAATCGGAATCAGGTTTATTATCACCTCATGTGTTGTGAAATTTGTTAACATAGCAGCAGCAGTTCAATGCAATACATAATATAGAAGAGAAAAAATAATAAATAAAATTAAAAATAATAATAATAATAGATAAGTAAATCAATTACAGTATACGTAAATTGAATAGCTTAAAATAGAACAAAAAGCAAAAATACTGTATATTCAAAAGTGAATTAGTGGGGAAGAAACCGTTCCTGAATTGCTATGTGTGTGCCTTCAGGCTTCTGCACCTCCTATCTGATGGTAACAGTGAGAAAAGTGCATGCCCTAGGTGCTGGAGTTCCTTAATAATGGACGCTGCCCTTCTGAGACACCGCACCTTGAAGATGTCCGGGGTGTTTTGTAGGCTAGTACTCAAGATGGAGCCGACTAAATTTACAACCCTCTGCAGCTTCTTTTGGTCCTGTGATGTAGCCCACCCCATTACCAGACAGTGATGCAGCCTGTTAGAATGCTCTCCATGGTACATCTATGAAAGCTTTTGAATGTATTTTATGACATGCCAGATCTCTTCAAACTCCTAATGAAGTATAGTTGCTGTCTTGCCTTCTTTATAACTACATCGATATGTTGGGACCAGGTTAGGTCTGGTCTGACACCCAGGAACTTGAAACTGCTCACTCTCTCCACTTCTGTTCCCTCGATGTGGATTGGTATGTGCTCCTTCATGTAACTGACGTTGAGTGCCAGGTTGCTGCTCCAGCACCACTCCACTAGTTGGCACTTATCACGTCCTCTTTTCACCACCTGAGATTCTACCAACAATGTTGTATCATCAGCAAATTTATAGATGGGTATTTGAGCTATGTCTAGCCATAGAGTCATGCATGCATAGAGAGTGGAGCAGTGGGCTAAGCGCACACCCCAGATGTGCACCAGTGTTGATCGTCAGTGAGGAAGAGATGTTATCACCAATCCGCACAGACTGTGGTCTTCTGGTTAGGAAGTCGAGGATCCAATTGCAGAGGGAGCTACGGAGGTCCAAGTTCTATAATATATCTCAATAAGGATTGTGGGAATAACAGCATATAATACTGAGCTATAATCGATGAACAGCATCGTGACATTGGTGTTCGTGTTGTCCAGGTGGTATAAAGCCGTGTGGAGAGCCATCGAGACAGCGTCTGCCGTTGTCCAATTGTGGCGATAGGCAAATTGAAATGTCCAGGTCCTTGCTGAGGCAGGAGTTCAGTCTAGTCATGACCAACCTCTCAAAGCATTTCATCACTGTCACTGTCAGCACTATCCTCCCCAGTATCGAGGACAACTTCAAAAGATGATGCCTCAAGAAGGCGGCATTTATCATTGGGGACCCCATCGCTCAGGAACAGCTTCGTCCTCTCCACATTGAATTTCTGAACAGGCAACCAGCCCATGAACACCACCTCAGTATCTTTGTTCAGATTGATTATTGTAATTTACAGTTTTTAATGTATTGCTGCTGAAAAACAACAAATTGCATGACATAGGCCAGTGATATTAAACCTAATTCTGATTCTGAATAAAGGACAGCTTGAAGAATTGTGCAGGGGCACACACACACACACACACACACACACACACACACACAGTAACGATTAAATAGATAAGAAACAAGAGAAAATCTGCAGTTGCTGGAAATCCAAAGCAACACACAAAATGCAGGAGGAACTCAGCAGGCCAGGAAGCGTCTCTGGAAACGAGTAAACAATTGATGTTTCGGGCCGAGACCTTCCCCTCCCCCAACTTCTCATTCTGAATTCTTGCCTTTGTTTCTAGTCCTGATGGTTCTGGCTGGTCTGCTGAGTTCCTCCAGCATTTTGTGTGTGTTCCTTTAAACAGATTAGAGCTGTGTTCTTTAGGGTTCAGAGAAATTGTAGGAATCTCATTGAAACTTACCAATTCTTATTGCTAGAGAGCCTGCATTATGATGGGTAAGTTCAGAGGAGATATATGGGAAAGAGTTTTTACACAGAGAGTTGTGGGTGATGCCGGAGGTGGTGCTGGAGGCATATACTGTATGATAGAGGTGTTTCAGAAGCTCTCAAATAGGCAAGTGAATGTGCCGAGGATGGAGGGATAGGCAGGGTTGGCACATTAGTGTAGTGGTTAGCACAACACTTTTCAGTACAGGCAACCCAGATTCAATTCCCTCTGCTGCCTATAAGGGGTTTGTACATTCCTCCTGTGAGCACATTCATTTCCTCCTGGTGCTCCAGTTTCCTCCCACAGTCCAAAGTTGTACCAGTTGGGAGGTTAATTGGTCATTGTAAATTTTCATGTGATTAGACTCAGGTTTAATTGGGGAATTGCTGGGCCTCGAAGGGCCGGATTGGTCTATCCTACGCTGTATCTCAATAATAATAAATAAAAGAAGGGATTAGGTTAGTCAGGCATTTACTTAGTTTATCATTTCAGTACAACATTGTGGGCTGAATGGCCTGTTCCTGTGTTGTACTGTTCCTATAGTACTTTCTGCCACTCACAGTAAGAATGTCGCAGGGCGATTGCTGACTCGTTGTCGGGGTTCGCGGAGAGAAGCAAAGTACTCCATCGAGACTCCACCTGCTGTCTAATGGAGTGACACGCAGATCTGTGTGGCTGCAATTAATTCTTCCTTTTCCCCAGTTTAAACTTTGAATTTCTAACTTTTATTTGTTGGATCTTAGAGGGGAATTGTTGTTACTATGTCACGATCTTTAAGAAGTGGAAAGCAGCTTCCTGAATCCAGCAGTGTGTGTACCTCAGATAAATACTATGTGGAGATTTGTGACATATATGATTATATGATATATATGTACAATGTCTGAAATATATCTTATGGAAATGTTTGTTTGATGATGAACTTCAATATAAAAAATAAATCACAAAAAAAAGGAAAAGGGAAAAAGTCGGAGGAAACAGCAGCTTGGGCAGAGCGTCTGGAAAATTCGCTGATGGATCTGCATAAGAAGACAGACAACACGGTGTTACGAAGGTTGAACAGCTCTGATGGGCAGAAGGGTGCAGGCCCATGCCCCGCCCCAGGAGAATCACAAACCATTACTGTTGCTATGCTGCTAATGAGAAAGAGATGGAACAAAAACATGCCAGAACATCTGCTAATGATAAGAGAGGGGAGAGAGACTTGTTGATTCACCATATTATGACTTCTGAAAGACTTATGGCTTCTGAGAGGGTTGCTTATCTTGTAGCATTCTGTTCATTAAAATTCCTCAGTGGACAGCTGAGTGGGCAGGATTGATGGACAAAGCCATTCAAAACTGATTGACACCTGAGACCCCGTGAGTAGGGATAAAAGTGAGCTCTGGGCAGACACCCCTCAGACACACCAGGAGACACACTATTGAGCACTGGTTGAGTGTTGGAACCCACGAGAAGGTGTGGGGCATCGGAGACCGAACACAGAATTGGTCAGTTTAACTCATAGTGTTATAGCAGGGCCGGTGGGGGATTTTTTGTGTGTGTCCACTCATGCCAGAGTGACGAGTTCACAACAGAAGAACGGTCTAGCTGATGGACAGAAGGGTCATACCTGAATGGCCACAACAGAACGACGGATCAAGAATGTAAAGGAAGGTTTGCCTGCCTGTAGCTGTTACTGGTTGCTCTCTCTCTCTCTCTCTCTCTCTCCAACAATTACAACACAACAACCAACATCTACCTCAGCATGTATGAACTGGACTGAACTTTATACTTATATATGACAATTCATTATCCCCTAGACATCGATAGAGCTTGTTTATTGTTACTTATTATTATACCCACATTTTAGGTTTATTATTACTATGTGTATTATCTATATATTTGCAATATTGATATTGATTTGTATATTTTACTAATAAACACTGTTCAAAAATAGTACCACCAGACTCCAACGGATACTTCTTTCTTTGCTGGTTAGACACCCAGTTACGGGGTACGTAACAACTGTAAAGCTTGATGCTACCTCTTCTGAGATGAAGTCGTTACGAGAGTTATCAATTTGTGCAGGAAAACATTATTTCCCTGAATTCTGAATGTAAAGAGGTGAAGTAGCAAATTCTGGAGATCTCAGCTCGCTTGGAGAAGTCTCAACATAAGATTATCGATTCGGAAGCAAGATCTTGTCGGAATAATATTCAAATTGTTGGATTGAAGGAAGGATCTGAGACTGGAGATTTATTGGACTATTTTGCTAACTTGTTTCAATCTCTGTTTCCGGATATTTTACCTCAACTTCCCGACATCAAAAGAGCACATAGAATTTTCACTGCGACATCTCGCCGAGACAAACCAAGGTCAGTTTTAGTCTCTTTCCTTCATTTTAAAGATAAAGACCAAATCATAAAATATGCAAGGAAACAGAGTTTCTAAATTTAAAGATTCAGAGATTCATTTTTATGATGATTATCCATGCAAGTCATGGACCTGCAGTCTAAATTCGTTCCAACCATGAAGATAGCCTATGATAAGAGATTATTCCCATCACTTCAATATACAGCCCGATTAAAATTATTTTCCAAAGATTTGACTTCACCTGTTTTTCTGGACCCCAAAGAGGCATTGGGCTATGTTAACTCTGTTCCGATTGTAGCTGAGGTTTGAATGGTTTTAGATCTGCAGAATAATCATTCTTTCAGAAAGAAGATAAGCTTTCAATATTTCTGATTTGCTTAAGATGTGTTTTGCTCAATCGACCATTTAAAGAAGATGTGAACATTGTGAGTGATGAATGACTTTTCCGAAATCTGTTTGGTCTACTGAGCGAATTAAGACAATGGACAGATTGTTTAATTATTTGTTTTTATCCTCCTTTTTTTATTAATTAAGTGATAGTTTTCATAGTTCATAAGGTCACACACACATATGTATATATATTAGGTGGAAGTGCTTAGTCGATAGATGATAATTTTTTTAAAATCACTTTTTCTTCGGGCGTGTCAGTTAAATGGAAAATAGTGCAGATTTTTCTTCACTAGAGATTACATAGCTATTTTTCTCTTTGTTTAATTTTATTGTTTTTGGTGTCCTTGGAGATTGTTTTTGAATTCCCCCAGCATGTTTTTAAGGATTAAGTATAAACATTTCTTTCTCTGAACTTTTATGCTGAATATGGGGAACTAGATGTTCTACAGAAAAACTGAACAGTGCAGGCCCTTTGGCCCATGACGTTCTGCATACCTTTTAATCTACTTCATGATTAATCTAATGCTTCTGTCCTGTAGATATTTCTATTCCTCTTTTACTATGAGCCTATTTAGGATTCTTGAATGTCCTTGTTGTTTCTGCCTCTATAACTACCCATGGCAGATCTTTCCATGGACCCACTGGTCTCGGAAAAAAATATCTCTGAGATCCCTATATTTTCTTCTGATCACTGTAAAGTCACGCCCTCTTGCATTAACCATTTTAGCTGGGAATCTGTTTCATGTTTTAATGATTACCCAGTCTCAACAGTGTCCATTTTCCAGCACAATAATACTCTGTAAAGTAATGGAAGGCATTAAAGCCAATTGATATTTAAATTGCATATTTATCAGTTAGAAACAAGGCCTGTAAGTGGCCAGAAGAACCAGTTAATATGACTTGATATGGTGGTGTTATTGCTTTGTAGTGTTTGGCTTTTTATATTTAGTAAAATATTTTTCTTTCTTTTGCAGAGCTTTTCTATTTTAGAGTCGTATGTTGTCTTTTTTTGTAACTGGGGGGAGGAATTAAGGAAAGCTATTTAAAGCCACTATTATAAAATGGGCAGCTTGCAGAGTCTCTTTTTTTACTCTATGGGGAGGCATTTTATCTTTTGCCGAACTTTGGGCTTTTTGGGGTGGTTGGAGGATTGGGGCTAGTTTTCATTTATATGTTTAATTATAAGATTAATTTTAGTTTTCTTTTTTGCATTTTTTTCCCATTATGGAGTTCCGGAGCATGCATATTTTGTATATGGTTATACTTATCACCACCAGATTTGATTAGCCTGCTCTGGTATGCGTGTGTTTATGTGTTAAATAAAATAAAATTTTTATGGCAATTAAACAGATAAATGTTATAAGTTGGAATGTTTGTGGTTGGAATCATCTTATTAAGCAAAAGAAGACTTTTAAAATTATTAATAGATTCAAAAGCGATATAATCTTTCCTCAAGAAATGCATTCAAAACAGGCGATCAAAATAGATTTTTTAAAATATGGAAGGGTCATATAAAATATGACCTTCAATTTCACACTACTTGTCAAAATAAAACAAAGGGAGTATCTATTTTCATTAAAACTAATATTTTATTTATCCAGGAAGACATTGTGTCAGATATTAATGGTAGATTTTCAATTGTTAAAGGAACAATTTGTAATACAAAATTTGTTCTGCTCAACCTATATAGGCCTAATGTAGATGATCCTTTTGTAAAAAGTGTATTGGCTTTCCTGCCGAATTTAAATGAATATATGTTGTTAATGGGTGGTAATTTCAACTGTTGTTTAAATCCTTTGATTGACAAGAATTCAACTAATCAGCAGCTTCCAAGTTGTTCTGCATCACTTATTAACTCTCTTTTAATTGATTTTGGTCTGGTTGAAATTTGGAGACATTTACATCCAAATGATAGAGATTATTCTTTTTCGCTCATGTGTTCACAAAACATATTCGGGAATTGATTACTTTATAGTTGATCTCCGATTTTTGTCCAAAGTCCAGAAATGTGAATATGATGCTATAGCTCTCTCAGATCATGCGCCTTTAAGTTTAGCCTTTAAATTGAATGATGTCGCTATTGCAAATTTGCCTTGGCATTTACCAGAAAATGTATTACAATGTCCGGACTTTGTAAAATTTATTGAGACTCAGAATTGATTATATGGGATACATTTAAAGCATATTTGTGTGGTCAGATAATCTCCTATTCAGCTAAGCTTAAGAAGCAGACAAAAACAGAGTTAGGCAAGATTTCCAAACCAATTAAAAACTTGGGCAATAATTATGCAATCTCTCCTAACATTGATTTATTTAAACAAAGAGTTGAACAATCACAATATAATTTATTATTAACTTATCCTATTGAAAGAAATTTGCTTAAATTGAAAAGTCAATTTTATGTGTTTGGAGATAAAAACAATAAGCTATTAGCATCTCAATTAAAAGCAGCTAGAGCTAAAAGACAAATTTTTAAAATTCATAAGGGAGATAGTAGTTTAGCATGTAATTATGAAGATATTAATAAAAATTTTCAAGACTTTTATATTGAACTTTATAATTCTCAGTTTCCAGTTGATTCTAAAATGATTGCCTTTTTTTTTACAGAAGATCAATTTTCCTTGAATTTCTGTTGAAGATCAACAAACTCTTGATGCTCCTATTACTGAAAGTGAAATTCAGAAAGCTATTTTTTCAATGCAGTCTGGTAAAGCTCCTGAACTGGGTGGTTATTCTGTAGGGTTTCTATAAAAATTTTGAAAAATTGCTCTCTTCATATAAGTTGGCGACGCTTAAAGATTCTTTTTTGATAGGAGAGTTACCTACCACATTTTATAAAGCTTCTATTTCTTTAATTCTTAAGAAAGGTAAGGACTCTATTGACTGTGCTTCATATAGACCTATTTCATTGTTAAATGTGGATGCTAAAATTCTTTCAAAAATAATGGATAATTGGCTGGAGAATTTTTAGCTAGATTTGTAGATGGAATCCACTTCCACTTTTGTTAGTCGGCTGAATTCATGCAGTTAAAATGATGATTTTACCAAAATTTTTATACGTATTTCAAAATATCCCTATTTTTTTAACTAAGAAATTTTTCAATCAGTTTGACTCTATTATTTCATCTTTTGTTTGGAATAATAAAAGACCAAGAATTGGTAAATATCATTTACAAAAATTAAAAGAAGATGAAGGTCTTGCTTTACCTAATCTAAGAATGTATTATTGGGCTGTTAATATATGTTATATGTGTTCTTGGTTATATTGGGATGATAGACATGAATAACCGCCTTGGGCTGATTTGGAATTGAATGCTGTGAAACTGTTTCACTTAACCTCATTATTAGGAGCTTCTCTACCTGTACAAATGGCCAAAATTACTAGTTTAAATTTATATCCTGTGATTAAGCAGTTGTTACAAATTTGGTTCCAGTTTTGTAATTTTTTAATCTCAAAAAAATTAAACTTTTTAGTTTAATTTATCAAAATTATTTATTTAAACCATTGAGTGATCCTAACTTTCTTCTTTGGAAGAATAAAGGAGTTTATTCCTTCACTGATCTGTTCCAAGATGGCCGATTGAAGTCTTTTGAGAAATTAGTAAATAAATACTCTCTCTCGTATTCACATTTCCTGAATGTGAAGGCCAGACACTTCTTATAAAAATACTTAAGTAATTTTCCATATATACAAGATTCTGACCTGTTAGATATTACTTTAAAAATGAATCCTTTAGTGAAGGGTTTTATTGGGAAACTTATAATCTATTGTTACAACAGCACAATTACCTTTCACTTAAGATTAAGCAAGATTGGGAGAGAGAGCTTAACATGACCCTGATAACAGATGGTTGGATGCAGATTTTGAAGTTGGTTAACTCTTCTTCGATTTGTGCCAATTACTCTTTAATTCAATTTAAAATTGTATATCGTTACTATTTGACAAACAAGAGATTGTCTAAATGTTTCCTAATGTTGACAGTCAGTGTGACAGATGTAAAACTGAGACGGCCACATTGACATAGATATTTTGGTTGTGTTCTGTATTGAAACATTTTTGGAAGTCTGTTTTCTCTACAATTTCTAAAGTTTTAAAAATTAATTTACAACCTAATAAATTGACAGTTTTATTTGGTATAATGCCTCAATATATTCATGGTATTTCTCCCTCGGACCAACATGTAATTGCATTTGTTACATTATTGGCCAGAAGGGCTATTCTGTTGAAATGGAAAGGTGCTTCCGCTCCTACTTTGATACAATGGTTTTCTCAGGTGATGTTATGTCTCATTTTGGAGAAAATCAGAAGCCAAACTTTTGATCCTCAATTTGATTTTGAGAAAAAGTGGGGTTCATTTGCCCACTACTATCATCTGATTTGAGTTAATTAATATGGTTTCATTCCGATTTTTTTCTTTAAGTGGTTTTGAGTTGGCAGTTTGATTTTTTTTTGTTTAAGTTTGTACGATGTATAGTTCTGGGGTTGTGCACCCAATGGTTTTTTTTTTGTTTTTTTTTTCCAGTTAGCAGGGTTTTTTTATAGTTAGTAGGGGTTTGTTTTTTTTTTCCCTTTTCTTTCAAAAATATTCTTAACACTTTATTTTCTATTATTCTTATTACACTTTATTTCTCAAATAATCAATTATTTGCTAATTTAATTCCTTCTATTACATAATGATATGTTGACTTAATGTATCTTTTTTGTCAATCCTCAATAATAATTAATGAAAAAGATTTTTAAGTGAAATGAAAAATCTTTACATTATGTTTTTGTCTAAATGTGCAATGTGCAATTTATAGTAATTTATAATAAGTAGAATGTAATAGGATAGTATTACACAGACAGGATGATCAATATAACATAGAAATACAGTTGTGTCAGCATGAGTACATCCGTCTGAAGGCCTGGTGAAAGAAGCTGTCCTGGAGCCAGTTAGTCCTGATTTTTATGCTGCAGCACCATTTACCAGATGGCAGCAGCTGGAACAGTTTGTGGTTGGAGTGATTCGGGTCCCCAGTGATCTTTCTTACACACCTGTCTTTGTAAAGGTTCTGAATACTGGGAAGATCACATCTATAGATGTGCAGGGCTGTTCGCACTACTCTCTGCAGAGTCCTGTGATTGAGGGACATACAGTTCCCATACCAGGCAGTGATGCAGCCAGCTGTCAGTTGTGCCCCTATAGAAAGTTCATAGGATTTGTTACCAAACTTCTTCAACCATCTGAGGTGGTAGAGGCACTGTTGTGCCTTTTTCACCACATAGCCGGTACATACAGACCACGTGAGATCCTTGGTGATGTTCATGGCAATGAACTTAAAACTGTTCACCCTCTTGATCCCAGATCCATTGATGTCAAGAGGGGTGAGCCTGACTCCATTCCTCCTGTAGTCCACAACCAGCTACTTTGTTTTTTTGACACTGAGGGAGAGGTTGTTTTCTTGACAATACTGTGTCAGGGTGATGACTTCTCTGTAAGCTGCCTCATTAATATTTGAGTGTAGTGTAGCCAGCAAATTTAATTAGAAGATTGGAACGGTGGTTGGTGACACAGTCATGGGTATACACCTCCAATATATACCCACACCAATGACCAATCATAGCACCACTCCCAACATATAACGACACCCTGATACTTGATAGAAACAAGCCAACATATAACCACAGGTCTGACCAATCATAATTCTGCCCCAAAAATATAACAACACCCTGACACTTGATGGAAACACACCAACATACAACCACAAATTGACCAATAATGGAAATACTCCAAATTGTTAACACACTGACTAATGATGGATACATTGAAACATACACCACATAACCACAAGTGTCTGCAGATGCTGGAAATCCAAAGTAACACATACAACTACTAGAGGAAAAAAGCTGGATGAACTCAGCAGTTCGGGCAGCATCCATTGAAAGAAGCAGTCAATGTTTTGGGTTGAGACCTTTCATCAGGACTAAAGAAGGAGGGGGCAGAGGCCCTCTGAAAATGGTGGAGGGAGGGTGGAAAACCAATCAGGGGAAAGATCAAGGGGTGGGGGAGGGGATAGGCAGGAGAGGTGAAGAAGGAATCTAAGGGGAAAGCACTATGGGTAGTAGAAGAGAAGGTAGAGTCATGAGAGGTGATAGGCAGCTAGAAGAGGAGACAGAGTGAAGTTGGGATGAGGGAAGGGAGAGGGAGGGAATTACCAGAAGTTGGAGAATCCGATGTTCATGCCAAGGGGCTGGAGACTACCCAGACGGTATATGAGATGTTGTTCCTCCAACCGCAGTTTGGCCTCATCATGGCAGTAGAGGAGGCCATGTATGGCCATATCTGAATGGAAATGTGAAGGAGAGTTGAAGTGAGTGGCACCCGGGAGATCCTGTCTGTCGTGGCGGATGGAGCGGAGGGGCTCGACGAAGCGGTCCCCCAATCTGCGTCAGGTCTCGCCGATGTAGAGGAGGCCGCACTGGGAGCACTGGATGCAATAGATTACCCCAACAGACTCACAAGTGAAGTGTTGCATCACCTGGAAGGACTGTTTGGGGCCCTGAATGGTGGTAAGAGATGAGGTGTAGGGACAGGTGCAGCACTTACGTTTGCAGGGATAAGAGCCAGCTGGGAGATCTGTGGGGAGGGACGTATGGACCAGGCAGTCGCGGTGGGAACGATCCCTGCATAAAGCAGAGAGGGGTAGAGAGGGAAAGATGTCCTTAGTGGTGGGGTCCTGTTGAAGGTGGGGGAAGTTGTGGAGGATAATATGCTGGATCCAGAGGCTGGTGGGATGATAGGTGAGGACAAGGGGAACACGGTCCCTGTAGTGGTGACGGGAGGATGGAGTGAAGGCCGAAGTGTGGGAAATGGAGGAGATGCGGGTGAGGGCATCATTGATGAAGGCAGAAGGGAAACCACGATTCTTAAAGAAAGAGGACATTTGGGATGTCCCGAAACGGAAAGCCTCATCCTTGAAGAAAATGCGGCGGAGACGGAGGAACTGGGAATAGAGAATAGAATTTTTGCATTTGGCAGGGTGGGAAGAGGTATAATCAAGGTAGTTATGGGAGTCAGTGGGTTTATAGAAGATGTCAGTGGACAGTCTATCTCCAGAGATGGAGACCGATAGATCGAGAAAGGGGAGAGAAGTGTCTGAGATGGACCAAATGAACTTGAGGGCTGAGTGAAAGTTAGATGCAAAGTTGATTGAATTGATGAGCTCAGCATGTGTGCAAGAAGCAGCACCAATGTAGTCATCAATGTATCGAAGGAAAAGTTGGGGAGCAGTACCAGTACAGATCTGGAGCATACACTGTTCCACATAACCCACAATTAGGCAGGCATAGCTAGGGCCCATGCGAGTGCCCATAGCTACACCCTTGGTCTGAAGAAAGTGGGAAGAGCCAAAAGAGAAGTTATTAAGTGTGAGTACTAGTTCGGCCAACCTGAGGAGTGTGGTGGTGTTGGGGAACTGGTGAGGTCTATTGTCCAGAAAGTAGCAGGGGCTTTGAGGACTTCTTGATGGGGAATTGAAGTGTGTGTGTGTAAAGATATATGTGTATATGCACACACACACACACACACACATACACACACACACAGACACACACACACACACACACACACACACACACACACACACACACACACACACACACACACACACACACACACACACTTTATGGGTACACCTGTACACTTGCTAGTTAATACATACCTAATCAGACAATCATGTTGCAGCAAATCAATGCATTAAAACATGCATACATGATCAAGAGGTTCAGTTTTTATTCTGGCCAAATATTAGAATGTGGAAGAAATGTAATTTTATTTACTTTGACAGTGAAATAATTGTTGACTCTGATGGGTTGGTTTGAATATCTCTGAAACTGATGATGTCCTGGGATTTTCATACACAGCAGTCTGTAGCGTTTACAGAAAATGACGCCAAAATCAAAAAAAAAGGAATCCAATGAGCGGTAGTTCTGTGGGTGAAAACACCTTGTGAATGGGAGAGGTCAGAGGAGAATGACTGGACTGGTTGAAGCTGACAGGAAGGCAATAGTAACTCAAATAACCACATGTTACAACAATGGCGTGCAGAGGAGCGTCCCTGAATACACATCACATCAAAGCTTGAAGTGGATGGGCTACACAGCAGAAAACCTCACCATCTTCCACTCTTGTATCTCATAAAATCACCAGTAATTGTGCAACAATGCACCTGACCAATAGTGGAGAAACTGCAACATATAACCACATGCTGCCCAATAACGGGCACACCTCCGACACATAACCACACCCCAGTGAATAAATGACTGCGATTGATAAACGCACCCTGAATAATGATAGACACACTCCCACGTATTAGCACACACTGACCATTGATGGAAACACTCACAATATATAACCATATACAAAACAGTGATGGACTCTCACCAACCTATAACCAGATTGATCAATGATGGTCTCACTGCAACATATAACCCACATCTACCCAGATGATGGAGTCACACACAACACACAACTCCCTGATCAATTATGGCCTCATCCCTAGCATAAAACCACATCTTGACAAATGTTGGACACACACACGACACACTGCAGAGCAATGATGGACACATCCCCAACATATAACCACACCCCTTACCAATGATGGACACATCCCCGACATATAACCACACCCCTCACCAATGATGGACACAACACCAACAAATGACCACATACCAATTAATGATGGACACACCCCCAACATATAACCACACCCCTCACCAATGATGGACACATCTCCAACATATATCCACACCCCTCACCAATGATGGACACACCACCAACATATAACCACACCCCTCACCAATGATGGACACACCACCAACAAATAACCACACACCAATCAATGACGGGCACATCCCCAATATATCACCACACACCAAATCAATGACAGACACATCCCCAACTTACAACTACACACCAGACCAATGATGAACCAATCCCAAACATACCATTGCCAATTACAAACACAGCCACAACATTTCACTACACCACTGACTAACGATATACCCACCCAAAACTACAACTACACCTTGACCAGTGATGCACAGACCATGACTAATAATGAACACTTCCCCAAAATTGAACCACATACCTGGCCAATGATGAACCAATTTCAATCATATAACCATACCATTGTCAATTACAGACATGCTCACAATGTAGAACTACACTGCTGACGAACAACAGACCCACCCCGAAACTACAACCACACCCCTTGACCAATGATGGACACATGCTGAACATATAACTGTGCAGCTTTTTACAACTTAAATGGCAGAGACATTTTGTGTTTATGATAAACCATAGCAACTCATTTATTGAACATCAGGAACTGTACATGACATGGAATAAAACTCAGTTGCATAATTGTGCCATAGTATCAGAACAACCTCTTCAAATGAAGCCCATATAATGTTGATGGTTGACAATTATGGAGGTATCATCCAATTATGTTACCCACCACAGCCCACATGGAAATCACTAAAGCCAGAATTGTGAGCCTGATTGGAGCTTGGACAAACTGCCCAGCTCAGGTCCATTGTTCCATGGGCAGAGGAACAGCAGAGTCCTCTGATCATCCAGAGGTGTATTGACATTCTCATAGGCGTGTCATAACATAAAGGACTTGGTAGCAGGATCCTTCGATTTTTGGTGGGCCAGACTAAGGCAATCTATTGAAATATATTCCCGCTTACCCTTCTTATCAACAATAAAATTCTGTTCTCTCAGTTCCAAAATGTGGAACTGACCATCATAAGGGGATGTTGGTGGGTGTCATGTCGGATGAAAATAAACAAGGAAGAATGTAAATCAACAGGAACACAACAATGCTGTTCACCATGATGGAAGGCAGGAATGTGAGCAACGGAATTACTGATTGGGGGGGGGGGCGGGCAATACAGTTGAGAGGCCAACCAAGTGGTCATAGCATCAGGAATAAAATTCACCTGTCACTCATAACAGCTGCCCCAATATCAACTCAGCCACGGTCAACTGTGTGTCTCTTTGGAGCTGTTCTGAGTCACAGCAGGACCCATGGGAGACGATCGTGCCGATTTTTATCCGTCAGGGAAGTCCTGAGAGCAGATTCTGAACAGAGATGATTCTGCTTGCATAGGCCATTAGACTTGTGTGATACGCCGTGGTGTGATGTAGCCTATCACTGAGGTTCTGGGCCATTGCAGCCCAAAGGTGTCGCTATCTGCAGGTTACCACTGTCTTTTTGTGTGTTTTCCCCAAGCCATCAGTCTGTGGTTTTGTATTGCCATTTGCTCTCGTTTGTTTTTATGCCCGATGTGCTCCTGTCCCGAACCTAACCCTACTCCAGCCCCTGTAACACTGATTAATTCGCCCTCATCTGTTTCTCTTTATTGCCTGTATTGCTGCCATCTGTGTCTCATTGTGCTCCACCTATCATCTGCCTCTCTGTTTATTGCTGAGTGTACTTTATTTTCATTTTTAGAATCTTCTTATTGATACATAATCTTCTACAGCTATAAAATGATACAAACTTCAACAAATATATATATGTACAAATAATAAAGCTGAAGAAAAAAAGCTGACCGTAATATATGAAGATAAAAAAGTATATTTTTTAATAGGGAAAAGAAGGAAAATAAGAGAACCTCAACTAACTAAAAAAGAACACCACTAACCACAAAAAAAAAGAAAGGAGGGAAAAAAAACCCATGAGGAATCAACCCCTGGAGCAATACGTCTTACCATCATCTATATAAATAAAGAAAAAGAATCATCAACTGCCAATTCATGTTTATATTGAATAAAATTGGAAGAAACCATATTAAATAATTCAAATTAAATGATAATACTTGGCAAAAGAGCCTCATCTTCTCTCAAAATCGAATCAAGCATCAAAAGTTCTACTTCTAATTTTTTCCAAACGGAGACATAACATTACTTGAAAAAACCATTAAATTAATGTAGGGACAGAGGTATATTTCCATTTTTATAAAATAGCCCTTCTTGCCAACAATGCAACAAATGCAATTACATGTTGATCTGAAGATGAAATACCCTGAATATGATGTGGATCTGTTCCAAATAGAATAGTCAATGTATTAGGTTGTAAATTGATTTTCCGAGCTTTAGAAATTGTAGAAAATAAAGATTGCCAAAAGGATGTTAATGAAGAACATGACCAGAACATATGTGACAAAGTGGCCACTTCAGTTTTACACCTATCACAGTAATTGTCTATATTAGGAAATATTTTGGACAGTCTCTCCTTTGATAAATAATAACGGTGAACAACTTTAAATTGAATTAAACAATGATTGGCACATATCAAAGAAGAAGTTACCATTTTCAGAACTCACAACCAATCTTCATTAACAAAGGTCATATTAAGTTTTCTCTCCCAACTTTGTTTAACCTTTAGTGAGAGGTTATCTTTTTGTAGTAAAAATAAATTATACATTCCACCAATGGAACCTCTTACTAAAGGATTCAAAATCAAAATGGTATCCAATAAATCAGATTCTTGCAGATATGGAAACTTAGGTAAGTATTGTTGTAGGAAATGTCTAGTCTGAAAATATTGCAGAAAGTGTGTATGAGAGACAGAATATTTGCTAATTAACTCTTTAAAAGTCATCAATGAACAATCTCAAAATAAATCTGTAAAAGAACGTATCCCCTTATTTCCTATTTCTCCATTGGAGAAAATTGGGATTGGTTATTGAAGGCTTAAATAAAAAAAATTCGATACAGAGAACTAGACAATTTAAATTGTTTAAAATTTTAAAAATTGTGAAACTAAAACCAAATCTGTAAGGACTGTTTAATAACAGGGTACAAATTTAAATTTGGAAGTTTAAAAAGCTGTAAATATAATGGAGCTCCTAATAATGAGGTTAGATAAAATTGTATGGCAGCTTTTAATTCCAAATCAATCCAAGCTGGTTTTTGGCTCTTATCGAGCCAAAAATATATCCAAAAACATAATTTTTGGATATTAACAGCCCAATAATACAAACTTAATTTAGGAAGAGCAAGTCCACCATCTTTTTTAGATTTTTGTAAATGATACTTATTAATTCTTGGTCTTTTATTGTTCCAAATAAAGGACGAAATAATAGAGTCAATTTGATCAAAAAAAATTTTTAGTTAAAAAGATAGGTATATTTTAAAAAATATATAAAACTCTAGGTAACATCATCATTTTCACAGCATGGATATGACCTATTAAAGAAAGAGTAAGTGGATTCCATCTAGAAAATAGTTGTTTCATGGAGTCCATTAAATGAATTACATTAGCCTTATAAAGATTTTATATTCTTTAGTAATCATAATACCTAAATATTTAAAAGAATTAACAATTATAAATGAAATATCATTATATATAAAAACAGATGCATTTAATGGAAACAATTCACTTTTATTCAAGTTAAGTTTATATCCTGAAAATTTTCCAAAATCTTTTAGTGTTTCCAAAAGATTAGGAATTGATTCCTCAGGGTTCAAAATAAAAACCAAAAGATCATCTCAATAAAGAGAAATCTTATGTATGGTCACATTCATAGAAATACCATGAATATTATTAGCTTCACGGAGTGTTATGGCCAAAGGCTCCAGTATGAGATTAAATAATAAAGGGCTTAATGGACATTCCTGTCTAGTACCAAGTGAAAGTGAAAAAAGAAGACCTGAAATTATTAGCAATGACCATAGCAATAGGATTCTTATAGATCATTTGAATCTACCTATTGAAATTATTACATAAACCAAATTTTTCTAATACTTTAAACAAATATGACCACTCAACTCTATCAAATGCCTTTTCTGCGTCAAGAGAAATAACACATTGGGGTTCCTTAGATAATGATGAATATATAATGTTCATCAATCCCTGAACATTGGAGAAAGAGTAACAGCCTTTAATAAAGCCTGTTTGATCCATAGAGATGATGTTAATGAACTATTTTCCAAATGGTTCGCCATTATCTTAGAGAGAATTTTTGCGATCCATATTTAATAACGAAATAGGTTGATATGATGGACATTCAGCAGGATCTTTATCTTTCTTAAGGATTAAGGAAACAGAAGCTTCATAAAAAGAAGGTAAACTTCCCTACTCAAAGGATTCATGAAATAATTCCAAAAGATATGGAGAAAGTAATCTTCCAAATTTTTTGTAAAATCCTACCGAATAACCATCAAGACCAGGACCAGGACCAGGAGCATTACCTGACTGCATTGACAACATAACTTTCTGAATTTCATGCTCAGTAATTGGAGCATCAAGCATCTATTGATCTTCAACGGTAATTTGAGAAAATTTAATCTTATGTAAAAAAAAGGCTTCATTTTGGAGGAATTTGCAGGAAATTGGGATCTATAAAGATCAGAATAAAAATCCTGAAAAATATTATTGATGTCTTCATGGTTACTTGCCTTATCTCTACTTTCCTTATGAATCTTTAAAATTTGTCTCTTAGCTCTAGCTGCCCTTAATTGGGAAGCTAAGAGCTTATTATTTTTATCCCCAAAAATATTAAACTAACTTTTCAATTTAAGCAAATATCCTTCAATGGGATATGTTAATAATAAATTATATTGTGATTGTAATCCCACTCTTCTTTCAAACAAAACAACAGGAGAGGTTGCAATAATGTTATCTAAGTCTTCAATTTGTTTAGAGATTTTATCTAATTTCATTCTTGTCTGTTTCTTCAACTTAGCTATAAATGAAATAATATGACCACATAAGTAAGCTTTTAATGTATCCCAAATTACTAACTTTGAGACATTTCCTATATTATTAAGGAGAATAAACTCTTTTATCCGAGTTTCAATAAACTCAACAAATTCTGAACTTTGTAACAAAGGTTCTGGAGAACGCCAAAGTGGTCTGGTAGATGCAACATCTTTCAGTTCAAATATTAGGTTTAGAGGAGCATGTTCAGAGAGAACAATTGCATCATATTCACATTTCTGAACATTAAATAAAAGTCGAGGGTTGACTATAAAATAGTCGATTCTTGAATATTTATTATGAACGTGTGAGAAAAAAGAATATTCTGTATCTCTAGGATGCATATGCCTCCAAATTACAAGTAAGCCATAATCAATTAAAAAAGAATTAATAAGTGATACAGAACGATTAGGGTGTTGATGTTTGGATGATGAGTTATCCATTAAGCACCCACTAATAACATATATTCATTTAGATCAGGTAATAGTGCAAAGCTTTAAAAAATGTGGGATAATTTGGTCCATAAATATTAACCAAGACCATTTTCCTGTTATGAATTGTTCCTTTTATGATCAAAAATCTACCATTAATATCAGCTATAATATCCTCCTGGTTAAAAGGAATATTGGAATCAATAAAAATAGAAACACCTGCCATTTTACTTTGAGAGTTTGCATGAAACTGGGAATCCTCCCAAAATTTAAAAATTCGATTTTTATCACATAACCTGATATGCGTCTCCTGTGTAAAGATTATATCAGGTTGGAATCGGTTAATAGTTTTAAATGTTTTCTTGCACTTAATAGGATGGTTCCAAGCATGGACATTCCAACTTAAAACATTTAACTGTTTAAATATCATGAGACTTTATATCTAAAAAAAATAGTTAGATGCATGTCAAGATAAGATAATCAAAATGGCGGAGATAAACAACAGTAATAATAATTAGCCTACTCTCCAGAATTCCATAATGGGGATAAAAAATAAAAAAAGAAAAATGAAAAAAATCCACCCAAACGACAAAGCCCGGAAATAAGTTGATATCAATCGATGCAAGCCCCAAAGAATGCATAAAAAACAATTATAAACTCCACCTGCCTAAATAAAAAGTAAAAATGAAAAGAATTCATATCTCCCTCTTCCAGATATAAAACTCATTACAGTCGACATATAACTCAATATAATTGATTTGGAAGGAACTTTGTTGTTTTTTTAAAGAAAAATGACCTTCAAATTTGAGAATAACTTTCATAATATTAGATGTCCAAAAAAATTCTTGAAATATTTGCACAGAAGAAAAACAATGACCACCTTTAAATTATCCAATCTATCTTTAATAAGTAAAGAAATCCAGATAATTACTTAAAAGATCTTTACAAAAGCATACGGAGCAAAAAAGCAATTAATTCATTTAAATGCTATAAACAGAAAAAAAATTCAAGATGGTTCAAAGTTATCTACAGTCTTTCAACAGTTCTCCTGCTATGTCTTCTGAGGTTAAAACCATCCAAACCAGTCTGTTTCAGAGATAAAAGTACATTTTAAGGTAAAGGCTTTCTATAACCATCAAATCTTCTGATTTCATCACTGCTAACATCGTGAGACAATCAAACAGTTGAAATCATCCAAATTCAGGCTACAGACTCGTCAGGCAGAGAATTAATAAAATGCAATGCTTCAGCTGGGTCATCAAAAATATGAACCCCAGAATTTTTGACAAAAAGCCTTAATTTAGCTGGGTATTGAAGTGATGGATACAGCATTTTTTGATAAGCCATACACATAGCCGGAGCAAATCCGCAATGATTCTTAACAAGTTCAGGAGGAAAATCTCGCTTGGAACAACCTGACTGGGTTGCGATCCAGAGTCCAGGTTGATGCTGGGTGGTTCACCCCATTTTACTCTTCCTCTGTTTACAGTAAAGTTGCAACTGAGTCACTTGCTGGGTCATTTCAGAGGGTGGTAAGTGTCAAACATCAGGGCCTGTGAAAGAAATGCTGCACGGAGAGATCTTCTGTTTCAGGATTCGCCCAGAGTTTGACGTCTGGGTCAGTCCCTGGAGGAATAGGATGGCACGGTGCTGTTTGAGGGCAGCACAGTAATGTAGTTAGCATAACACTTTATAGCACAAGTGATCAGAAGATCAGGGTTCAATTCCTGACATTATCTTTAATGAGTTTACAAGTTCTCCCTGTGATCACGTGGTTTTCCATCAGGTGGTCCAACTTTCCCCACATTCCAAAAAGACATTCGGGTCAGGGTTGGTAAGCTGTGGGCATGCTACATTGGTGCAGAAGTGTAGCAACACCGGTGGGACGCCCAGCACATGTTCGAGCTGTGTTGGACATTAACAGAAACAACACATTTCATTGTATGTTTTGATTTACATGTGATAAATAAAGCTGATCTACATCTTTACCCAGAATGACAGGCAATTGCAGGCTGTTGTTGAACTGGAGGAAAGGATGGGACGAGACTGTAGGGACAGGAATGGACAACAGGAGAACGGGTGTGTATGTGTCTACAGTGCCTGGGCTGTCACGTGTGGGGGGAGACATTGGGAGCTGTAGGAATGTGACAGCTCTCTGCACTACAACGAATAGACTGACGCAGAGTGCGTCCTCAGGAGAGGAAGGAAATAAAACCCTTTCATATAGACGCAGCTCTCTGGTGGGGAGTCTGCAGCCCACAACTTCCTGAGGTCTGAGTTCAGAGAGGAGAAGGGCAACTTCTGGAGGACCTGTGAGAATTAGAGAGACATGGAGATCGTCCCCAAACACAGGCTTGATGATGAGAGACCAAACAATGAATTCACTAAGGGCAGAATTAGAATCAGGCTTAGTAACCTGACATTCAGTATATCATGAAGTGAATTATTTTGTGGCAGCAGTACAGTGCAAACATAAAACTGACTATATATTACAAAAATAAATAAATAGAGCAGAAGAGGAATAGTGAGGTAGAATTGATGGACCATTCATAAATCTGATGGCAGAGGAGAAGTAGCTATTCCTGAAATGATGGGTGCAGGGCTTCAGGCTCCTGTATCTCCTTCCATGGTAGAAATGAGAAAAAGGAATGTCCCAGATGGTGAGGGTCCTGAATGATGGACTCTCCTTTCTTAAAGCACCACAGCTTCAAAATAAAGACCCCGACCTACATTTGAGGAAATATTTGTTCTTCTCCACCCTCCAATTACTCAATGGTCTATGAATCCATGAACAGTACCTCACTATTCTCTTGTACTGCTTATTTATGGATTTATTGTAACTGAAGGCCCAGAGAACAACAATAAACTCACCAAGATCCAGGTCCCAAAGGAGGTAGATTTTCACTTTGTGGTCTCCACCGTTTCCCACTCCACCCAGAGCAGAGATGATGGAGGGGGACTGTGGGAGCAGGAGGAATTTATGAAGGATGAGGTTGTAGGAAAGCACCAGAGGTGGAGTTAAGAGAAATTAGTTGGACTGAGAAGGTCAGGAGGATGGGGGTTGAAAGGAGAGTTAGGTGGGGAGAAGTAGGGGCTTAGGAGAGGTCAGGAATGGGTGTGTACCTCAGCAGAGTAGAGCAACTTTAGTAGAAATGGGCCAGCGGCAATGTCTTCAACAAGCTACCTTCATCTTCAGCGGGGTTCGCAATGGAAGGAAACAGTGGGCAATAATGACTGTTCCTATAATTCCTTGGAATTGAACATCAACTCAAAAAACTGAGGGAATATCCTTAGGACCAGGAGGCATTGATCTGGCCCAAAACAGGGTCGATGGACCAACAGAGACAGACTCCTTCTCCAATTCCCTGAGGTTCCAGTTCTACTGGGCCTCCTACAACAGACTTTGGTGATTTGATGTGGGAAGTGGGGAAAGGGATTTGTGGTGGGAATTGCAAACCATTCCATGGTCATTCCACTGGAGACGTTGATCCCTCCAGCCCCAGCCCCCAGAAGCTGTGCTGGTTGTGGGGAATATCTGGGCTGAAAGGTGGCCTTGCTTGGAGACAGTGATGTCCAGTGTCTGTGGGCAGTGAAGGTGACCTCTGCTCCACCAAGAACACATCTCATGTGTCTTCAGGTCAGTCAAGGACAGACCCCTGACGTAACACTGACTCGTGTTGCCACACCCATTTCTCTAATATGATGGGGGGGGGGTGGGTCATTCCTCTCACCGTCTGATAATCCATGTACAACCATCTTTCTACAGTTCAAAATCTCATCACTTTTAATTATTACACAGTGGACTCAGTACAATAAGATTTATTTATTTAAGATACTTTTATTTTATGAATTTTGAACAATAGTCCAGTGATTTTCATGCATGAACAAATTCATAAATAAAGAGCTTTATTCCCACTAAAATATCATATTTATTTCTTGTATAGATGGTTTCAAAAGGGATGTAGCACACAACACTGGCACTGAATTGCCATTTATAAAGGCAGAAGAGGAGAGACGTGATGCTTCTCTGGTGCTGAGTTAGCCAATCACAGGATACAATCGGAACTCAAATTGGTGTGTGTGTGTGTGTCTGTATGTCTGTCAGTGTGCATCCGTGCGAGCGCGTGCCTGTGTTTTTCTGCTGCATATGTGCTTCAGGTCTGTGTGTGTATGGTTGTCTTTTATGTGAGTGTTTGTGCACATGCGCATCTGTGTATGTTTCTGCTATACATGTGCTTTAGGTCTGTGTAGTGAGTGCCTATGTGCGAACATGAATTGTGCACATATCCAAGTTCTGTGCCAATCTACTACATGGGTTTTGTATCCGTTAGAGTCTGATGTACATTGTGTATCTGATCTTTATGTCGAACCTCTACAGATGCAACATGTTAGAACAAGGCCAAGTTCAAATCTGGTATCTCACTGTGACTTCAGGTAAACTCTCAACAAAGTTGGCACCAAAGTCATAAATCTCATAAGGAACAACAATTAAAATAACAGGATATCTGTGTAAAACTTGGAAATGTAGCAAAAATCCGGACATTTATTTATAATCACACTCATCATAACAGCAAACAACACACATATTATTATACAGACACATTTTCATATGCACACACTTCTAGAATTCCAGTTAGATTCTGCCTTTTTACAAGCTCAGTACAAGCCAAATAATTCTGCTGGTGAGACCACTCCCGCAAAGTAGCTTTCCATTCTTGGCAGTGGGTCATGAATCCACAATCTTCAGAGCCAGACGCCAAGCGAGAGCGCAAGAGAATGAAAGACAGAAACTCCACTCAGAAGAATCATGTCATTGGGTCATGAATGAGTCTGGTTGTCTTACTTTATAAGTCTAGATAAAACAAAATGAGATTGCCATTATTTGTCTTACTCCAGACAAAATTGGGTTAAGTCCAACCTTAAGGAGGTAAAATTCTTCTATTCACTGCCCTGGGGGTTCTGCCAGAAGAGTCAAAGCTCCTTGGCATTCATGGTCAGCAGGAGGGCTTGAACGGGAACAAGAACCACAGTGTGCTCATCACCTGTGTTGGCCCACAATGGTCCGTTGGGAAGCTGGTGCCTACTCGTGTGTGGTGGGCAGAGGATGGGGCAAGGCCAAAGTACCTTGCCGAGACCCTGCAGACACCACTCCCAGCAAGGAGAGCAAACTGACTTGTTATTCAATCATCAGATCTCATGCAGCAGCAGAGGGCGGCAAAAGGCAAGTGGAGGCAGAAACAATCTCATTATTTGCATGGATTAGAGTTTCAGCTGTGAGGTTTCACTGTCCATTCTCAGGAGCTGTAACCCCACCAATGTGGGACTTAAACTGGTGATTCGGGGGTGGGGGGGGTTCTGTGGGTCTCGAGCTGAGATCATGAGAGGATGTTATAGAAATCCAGCAGTGTGTCGGGCCCACTATTGTCACAAAGTGATTCACACTCATAGATTTCCTTATCAGGAGACCAATCATTTTGGATCAGTCATAACATCTCCTCCTCACTGACAGTCAAGGATGTGTGTTGAGCTCATGGCTCTACTCTGTCCAGACTCCTGTGGCTAGGCCTTGCTCAAATACCATCTACTCCAATAGGAGTTCGAGGAGACTCAAGAAGGTGCATCCATCTTTAAAGACCCTCACCATCCGGGACATGTCTTCTTCTTGTTGCCACCATCAGGGACGAGGATAAGAGACTTCTATCATCAGATTTCTGAACACACCATGAACTCTATCCAGTTGCCTTTTGCATTATTTATTTTGTAACTCTTAGTAACTTTTATGTATTGCAGAGTTCTGGGACCAGAAATTAAGTAATTTCACAACATATGTCAGTGATAATAAAACTGTGTTGTAGGGGAAAGAATTGCGAGGGCTAATAATTAATAAATAGTGATGTGTGTTGTTCTAATCTGGAAACAGGAAACTGCAGACTAAAGTAGTGACATTGAATGCAGCAGCGATGCTGCCCAAATTTCAGGGACTTCACTAATGATGAAATAGCATGTCCTCATCATTGTGTCAGAAAATTGGATTTATTGCTATACCTGTGGTAATCATTTTATTCTGCAATCTGGAACTTGTCGTTTCCTCAATTAACTCTTCATCTAGATGTCATTCTGTTGTAAAAATGTACTTTTACAGGTAATCTCATCAACTGAAAATGTAAAAGCTGCATCAAATTCACATTCAGCTAGATCAGCTTTGCCAGGTTTCCTGGTGTTTAAATGGTTAATTTAATATCAGAGAAAGTATGCAGAATATAGCCTGAAACTCTCACTCTTCGCAGACATCCACAAAACAAATTACACCAAGGATTGACTGACAGGAATATGAGAATCCCAATGACCCATCCTCCCCCTCCCATGCACAAGTAAAGGTCCTCCCCCTCAGCTTCCTCCACCACTTGCACCAGCAAAAGCACTGACACTGCTCCACCTCACCCCCGGCCAACATGCAAGCAATAGCATGGTGTGCATCAGTTTTTAATTGATTTGCCCATTATTTCAAATACCATCTCTGAGATCTTTCAGGTTGTTCCAAGAAACTGATTCTGAAATCTGATGCTGATACAGCACGGCAACAGGCCTCGTCACGAACTAGCCTATACCAACCAGGATGCCCCATCCAAACTTATCCCATTTCTATAAAATTTTCCTATCCATTTACATCCACCTACCATTTAAAAGTTGTTTTTGTACCTAACTCAAGCAATTCCTCTGGCTGCTCATTCCACATGTATACTGCAGTAAATGTGGCTGGTCTGGTTCAGTTAGTTAATGGTGACTGCTCCAGGATGTTGATGGAAGGAACTCAATGACATCATTGAATCTCAGGGATAAGTGGATTGATGTGCTCTTGATGGAGGTGTTGATTGTGAATTATTTCCCACTTCTCAGCCTATGCCTGATTGGAGGAATGAAGTTCCTGAAACATTCACTCTTTCCCCTTCTACAGATGTCAAAAGAGAACCACTACTGTCATCGACCCAAGACACTCAGTTTATTTCTGCCTCTGCGGACACAGCCTGACCTTCTGAAGATTTCAGTCCTTCTGGATAAAGCTTCTCACCTCAGTAACGCTCATCTCCACCTCCGTGGACATGATGATGAAGCTCTTCCGTTTACTGGTCAACCATTTCCGTAATTCAGCAACCACCTTCAATAAAATGAGAATGATACATTAGTCACACCCAGTTTTAATGAATTTTATTTCTACATGATAAATTATTCGATTCTTTGTGCTAATTGTGAATTTTGCACCTATTTTCCATTTTCTGATAATTATTTTTGCAATGGTCCTCTCTATCTATTTTTGTAATGATTATGTAAGTGTCATAACACAGTTATGAGTGGTGAGAGAAACCTTTACACACTAACTATTATTTTGTAGCAAGCTTTAAAGAATTTGTTAATTTCTGCCTAGTAGAGTAAAACTATCTTTCAATCACCCTTCAGAGTCCCAAGGCCAAGTAAGAATTACAATTTACGTAGTCACTGTGTCCCATTGGCACCTTCAGTGGATCACTCAGAGAGAAGGAAATCTCCAAGATACTCGGTCAGATAGGATTAGACTTTCCACATTGCCTCCCATGGAAGAAGTTCATGGAACTAATACTGGGACTGGAAAGTGCATTGAGGCTTACAGGAAGCAGCTTGCTCAGGTGTCATGCCAAACCACCAACATCAAAAGAAGAGGATAGATTCACATATCAAAAGTATAAATGAATGTGCAGAGGCAACTTAGGATCCAAGTACATAACTCTCCATGCTATCATCTTCAAGGATTTCTGAAACTGCATGTCAAGTGCTCCTTGTCCCTCAAAGTTCCTTCAGAACACATCATTCATTGTGTATATCCAACCCTTACTTGTTCTCATCACTTCACACATACCATCATCAAATTCCATCTGCCAGTATTCTGCCCATTTTGCTCACTGATCAAGGACTGGCTGTAGCCTGAGACTGTGCTCTTCACTACCCACCACACCACCAAATTTCTTTTATCAAAGAGGAATGAAATCATGATCTTGGAAAAAATTTACAGAGGCAGAGAGCTTCTGGGTAAGGGGATGATAGGTTATAAAGGAGAGGGGATGAAAATGAAGATTGGAGGTCACAATCACATCAGCCTGATCAGATTAAATCATGATGAGAACCTAAAGGACCATGTGGCTGACTCTTGCTTCAAATTCATGGTTCAGTAAAAGACTCTACAACCATTCATCACTGTGAAAATTATATGCAGAGAGCAAGATCAGGAGGAGAAATTCATCGAGTTCCAGAGTCATAGAGCAATACAGTTTGGATAGAGGCCCTTCAACCCAGCAAGCTCATGCCAACCACGATGCCCACCCATTAGTTCCAAATTCCTGTGTTAGACCATGAGACATTGAAGCAGAATTAGTCCATTTGGCCCATTGAGTCTGCTCCTTTCAACCCCAACCCTCAAAGCCTCAACCCTCCATGTACATATCTAAATACTTCTTAAATTATACTACTGTACCTGCTTCAACCACTTCTTCTGGCAGCTTATTCCATATACTCACCATCCTCTACCACTCAGGTCCCTTTTTAAATTTTTCCCCTCTCACCCTAAATCTATGCCCCCTAGTTCTGGTCTCCCCAACTCTCTGGAAAAGACTTATCACCCATCTTATACAGTATATGTTTCTCATACTTTTAAACATTTCTGCAAGGTTGACTCTCGTTTTCCTACATTCCAAGGAATAGAGATCTAAGCTGGTCAACCTCTCCATATAACTCAGGCCCTCTAATCCTGGAAACATCTTCAAATATTGTCTGCCCCCTTTCCAATTTACCATGACTTTCTGATAACAGGGTGACCAAGAGCATATACAGTATTCCAATTGCATCCTCACCAACAACTTATGAAACTGCAAAATTATGTTCAATAGCCAATGCTCATTGCCCTGACTAATGTAGGCCAGTGTGCCAAGTGCCTCTTTCGCCACCCTGTCCACCTGACACTGCTTTCAAACTCGTACTCCTAGGTTCCTCTGGTCTTTTACATCCCAGTTGCCCAAACATTCACAGTATGTGTCTGTAGGGAAGAGATTCTTACCCGGTGATTGGAAACGCAGTAAATGAGGAAAACAAACAGACCCTGGAGACTGTTGATGACCGTGAATAAGTGGGAGAACACTGCAGTGCTCTTATGAACTTGAAATATTCCAAAGATCCATGTGGTTCCCAAAACAAACATCCGTGCTGCAGCCTTAATGGTTAGGGACCTGTAGAGAAGAAGGAAAAAGAAACCAGGTGAATGAAAATCACAGGAATGATGAAGTTCCTTTCATGTGGGATCTTTCATACCCACAGGACTTTATCAACAGCCAACAGCACATTCTTGTGTTTATTGGATACATTGCTGGGCCCCAGGCATCACTGGAAAGGATATTGCTTATTGCATCAAAACTGCCCTTAAGAAGGCGGTGGTGTGTCACTGCCTGGAAGTGCTGCTTTCCTTCTGGTCCAGGTGCTCCCATGAAATGGTGGGAAAATGAGTCCCAGGATTTAGACTCAGTTACAGCAGAGGAGCAGTGATATATTTCCAATTCAGGGTTCTGTGCTACATAAGACAAGAAGCAGGTGCAGATGTTGCTTCTTTGAAACTTCCCTGTCATTTGGTAAGGTCATGGTTGGTCTAATCTTGGTTTCCACAATACTGTCCTGTACTCCGCAAACTCCTTGACTCTGAATAACTCCATATCTGCATCACCCTGGGTTAGAGATGAATGATTTTTCAAGTGTTATGTGTCATGAACAAAGCTGATGGAAATTGGGTCCAGAGCTGAACCCTCCCCCCCCCCCCCCCGGGAACTTTGCTGCTAATGAGAGAGAGAGAGAGAGATGAAGAACAGAGGTAGAGGCAACTGCTACAGATAAGAGAGAGAGAGAGACAGATGAGTTAAGTATTATGGCTTCTTCACTGATGGAAAGGTAAAAAATCTTTTGCTATGAGGACACTTCTTTGCTCTTTAACATTCTTGCTGAGACAGCAGGAAGTTTACTAGTTTGATGGACATGGACATATTGAGTTGATGGATGGCTGATCTCCTGTCAATGGGGATAAAAGACGGGTCTGAGGAGACACCCTCAGACACACCAGTGGACACTGAAAGAGTGTTGTGCACCCACAGGAAGGTGGGGGACTGGAGGATTGGTTCAGGAGAATCGGTCTGGAGTACGGTGGATGAAGGCAGACTGGTGGGGACTTGTGTGTGTGTCCAGCCCTGCCTGGGTGACGAGTCCATCACTGAAGAATGATCTAGCCAGGAATGGAACGGTCACAATCGGTGACCCCAACGGTACAATGGAACAAGAAGACGACGGAAGGTTTGCCTGCAGCAGCTGCTCATTTCTTGCTCGCTCTCTCTCCAACATTGCAACACTACAACAACTACTTCAGCACAAACTGAACTGAACTGAACTCTATATTCCCTTATGACTATTCTTTTACCCCTAGACTTTGATAGAGCTTGGTTCTGATTCTTATTCTTGCACTTCTGTATTTATCATTGCTAACCTGTTTTATATGTATATTTGCATTTTTGATACTGTTTTGCTTAGTTTACTAATAAACACCTTTAGTTACAGTACCACCAGACTCCAACGTATCATGCCATTTCTGCTGGTCTGTTAACCCAGTTACGGAGTACGTAACACAAGTAAAAGAGTCTCTCCTGATTCCATTTTGTAGTGTGTCACCCCCTATCTGGAAAGTGTTCATTACAATGAACACCATCCTCTCACACCTTCTCTATCCCCTTCATAATCTTCTATTTTGCAATGTGGGCCCTTCTCACCCTTCTAACTTATAATGAGTGAAGTTCCATTCCGCTTAAATGTCTCTTGAACATCAACCCAGCCTAAGAATCAGCCTGGTAAACCTTCTCCACAGTGCACACCAGTCAATTTGTGGACAAACTGAAACACAACAATATAAGATCATCTGGTCATTTTGATGTTGAGTAAGTTGGCCTCGTCTTTTCACAAGAAAGCTAGAAGCCAGAATTTGGGTTTCAGACGTCTGATGTGTCGGACACTCAGGATAGACCAGCAGGTTATTGCCTTTGGCCTTTGAGCATCCCTCAGTGTTGATAGACAGGATTAAATCAACTGAATGATAGAGCTCCTAGCTAATAAAGTTTGGAGAGACAGGGCTAGAGATGCTTTACTTGTGTTTAGGGTGACTGATGCATTTGCCTGTGTTGCTGCCAAGCACCTCCAGCCCCATAAACAAGAATGCATCCTGAGGGTGAGTGGGAAGAAGCCTTCAGGGCTGCTCAGAATCACCTCATCTGTCTATGCAGATCTATATCGCAGAAGGAGTACTTCTGTCATAAAGTCCAAATGCCTTCTGAAAACCCAATGGCTCCTCCTTCTCTACCTTATTTATTATTAGATTCACGATAGGAAACATGAGTTTCCCTTCATGATACAACGTTGGCTCTGCCTGGTCATGCTCAGATTATTGAAGTGCCTCCTGAATGAGACCTTAATGATGTGCCCCATCTTTTGGTGATACCATCACCTTACATTGTCTGTGCACCTGTTCCTGGTCATTGGGTTTGAGCGTAAGTGGCAGCAACCGTGTCGGTCCTGACACATTTCCACCAGCAATCGCCGGCCAATGACCTGACTAGCTCCCCACTTCCAGTGTCACCAACGGCAGGAATCAGCACCATGGACAGAGACCCCACCTGGGAACCTGGAACCCCACTCACTCACCAGGATCAACTGTAAAACAAAATACTAATATAAAAGACAGAGTTAATTTGTTGTTACAAATCAACAAATATCATGTTATACAGTCAGTAGTCACTTTATTAGACACACCTGTAAACCTGTTCGTTAATGCAAATACCTAATCAGCCAATCATGTGGCAGCAATTTAATACATAAAAGCATGCAGACATGGTCAAGAGGTTCGGTTGTTTATCAGAATGGGGAAGAAATGTGATCTGGGTGACTTTGAATGTGGATTAATTGCTGGTTCCCTGATGGGGTGGCTTGTGTATCTCGGAACTGCTGATAGATACCCTAGGATTTTCACGCAGCACAGTAATTAGATAAGGGAATCTCAACTGAAGTTCCATGAGAGGGCGCTAGAGATCATGATTAAAAAATAAACATCTTTTTTTGAACTTCGCGCAATTCTCACAGTGGTGAGCAGTGATCAAGCAGCCCCTCCAGCAATCTCGTTCGAGGTCTCTCAGCCCAGTGTGGCATTGCGCAGTCGGACCGTGTTTGTTTGCTTGAGTCCCTTCTCAGTTTTTAACGCCATATAAAAAGTGATAAAATGTGAGCGCTGTATTGCGTGAGTGGGAGGATGGGAAGTTTATAATTGGTGAGGGTTGTATTGCACGGAGGAGAGGATGGTAGGCTGATAAGGAGTGTTAAGTGTGTTATCAAAATATTGAATGAACTCGCCCAATTTGGGCTGTGACATTAGCATCTCCATCCCAAATTACCTCTCCCAACTTCCCCTTATGGGAGTGAACAAAGTCTGTCGGTGTAGTCTAAAATTGGAAGGAAATTGTGGCGACTTTTGAAGAGGAGGTGTGAGTTGGGAGAGGAGAATTCTAGGCCTAGCCCTATGAATAATTCTGATAAGGTTAATGATGAAGAATTATAATTGTAAAACAGTTCACCAAGGTGAGTCCGATTGGCAGAAAAAGGCAAGGAAGTGAAAGGTGTGCAGGAGTGCAAGAAATGCTTCAGAGAGTGGCAGAAGAACACGGTGGACATTCCTGCAAGATTGTTCACATTGTATGGGACCCTCTCCCGCGTGGTGATCGGGTGGTGATGCAGCCACTGTGATAGGATGAGGACTAGTCCCCCTAGCAGCTAGAGCACCCTCCCTCCACCAGTGCAGGAACACCCTGTCTGGATGAGACTAGACTCCATTCTCAACAGCTCTCGGTAAAAGTGTGGCAGTTTTCTCAGAGTGACAGGGCTGATGCTGCCCAATGGAAGCCGCCTGTCCTCCTGCAGGCAGAGAAAGGGTGTCGTCTGGAGGGTGGTCGCTATTCAGGTATCTCTGCAGGGTACTGAGGTGGAGAGCTGCCAGCTGGGCTGTGCACACGCACCAATGACCTCGGTGCTCGGGACTGCAGCAGAGACCCAGAATTCGTCCACCAGTCTCCACTGGGTCCTGGAGGCAAAAGCAGTCAGCGGGTCTAAAGTAATCAATGGGTTTTACATGGATCGGTGATCCATGTTGTCCTACTCCATTGTGCCTAGTCTGTAGCAAACAACATACAAATATCGCTATGGCTCCCGCAAAATTTAAAAGACACTTAACTACAAATCACATCCATAGGACATGTAAAGGTGCTGAGTATTTTGAATGACTACTGGAATCTCAAAATAAATAGATGAAATCTTTTGAAAATAAATTCACAGTCAGTAAAAGGGTTCAAGAAGCAAATTATTTGGTAGCACTAAGACCAGTTCAATTGAGAATATTTAAAAAACTGTGTAAAAACCTAACCAAAGAGCACACTAATCCCCTGTTCCATTCAGAAATCCAGTGGCATAGTGGTGGAAGTGTTCTCAACAGGGTGCTTGAGCTGAACTTTGAATTGCAGGAGCACTTTCAAGAAAATCTAGTAGGCTAGAATTTGCTAAGTGTTTTGAAGATGAAGAAAGGTTGCAGAAGCTAGCCTACATAACATACATTTTTCATCTTATGAAAAAGTTGAACAAGGCCCTGGAGAAAATATTTTGACTTCAAGGAGCAAGAAATTTGGATTTAAAAGGAAACCAACTTTGGAAAAATCAAGCTGCAAAAAGAAAGCTTAAAATATTTTCTCTTTTGCTTGAGAGTGAGGAAGGATCGTAAAGTCTCAAGTCTTATTGAAAATGACCTGGAAGAACTGTTGACAAAGTTGAAGACTATTTTTCCTTCCTTTCAACACAAGCGTATGACTGGGAGAGGATCCATTTTCTAGATGTTCTGCTCAGCCTTGGAACTTGTCTTTGAGCGAAAAGGAAGAACTTTGTTAGATGCAGTCTGATCTTGCACTCAAGTTGAGATTTACTGACCTGCTCTTGGACAACTTCTGGATTTCTGTGAAAAAATATCCTGCCATTCATAAGAAAGCAATGGACATTTTGCTGCAGTTTCAACTTCTTACATGTTTCAGCAAGCTTTTTCTTGTTTAACAAGCATCAAGAGCAAGGATATAAATCGTCTCATTTCAGTTGAAGGTGGAATCCATGTGTACTTATCTCAAGTTTGACCCAGATTGAGAAATTTATTATTTTTGCCTTATGAGTTTGTAAAATTTATGAAAGAAAGAAACAGTAATTCTAAGAATGGTAAGCTAAGCTTAACTATCTGTTTATTTCAAGAAAGCCTGGCTAAAACTTCATTCTCTGCTCGAAAGAGCACTGACAATTGTTTTTGGATGAATATATCTACAACTTACTGATTATGATAATATACTGTGAGCTCTAGATATAATAATTTATATGCAGGGGCTCCTAGAGAGATGAAAATTATTTCCAAGGTTCCTCTCGGACAAAAATGTTGAGAAAGGCTGATCCAGAGTTTACAGAGAATGGAAAAAAAAGACCAAAAAAAAGTAGTTCTGTGGGCAAAAACACCTTGTGAGGTCAGAGGAGAAAGGAGAATGGCCTGACTGGTTCAAGCTGAAAGAAAGATAACAGTAACTCAAATAACCACACATTACAACAGTGGTGTTCAGAAAAGGTTCTTTGAACACACAGCACATCAAACCTTGAAGCAGATGGGTTACAGCAGCAGAAGATGTTGGTGCATCTAATAGGTATGCCTAATAAAGTATGTCAGTGGTAGTAAAGTTTTTCATTGCTAACAAACCTGATTCTGATTCTGAAAGGTGAGGTATGTGCAAGGAGATCTTGGTGTTCCCTCCCTATAATTATCTAAAGAGGATGCAAGTGCATATATTTACTTTGTTACATCAAGGATGTCTCAGACATTTGGGACCTAGCCACATGGGTCATGTGCTGTTGGCTCTCAGTAGGAGTGTCTCTGTGTTTTGCCAGGTCACAAACAACAGCAGCTTCCATGTCAGGACTCTGCCCCATGTCGGGGTCCTGACAGGCTGGGCTAGTGATGGACACATAGTGGAAAATAGAATAGAGAACAGGCACAGTACAGACCCTACAGCTCATGATGTTGTGCTAAACTTTTAACCTACTCCAAGATTAAGCTAATCCTTTCCTCCCACATCAGGCTTCTTTAATCTTTCATCCATGTGCCTATCTAAGAGTACTTCAAATGCCCCTAATGTACCCCCCTCTACCACCACCCCTGTTAGAGTGTTCCACACTCACACCACTCTCTGTATGAACAACTTATGTCCAAGATCGTGCTTCATCCCCCGCCATTACTTTTCCTTGAATCACCTTAAAATTATGCCATCTTGTGTTAGCCATTGTTGCTCTGGGAGGAAGATGCTGGCTGTCCACTCCATGCCTCATATCATCTTATATACATCCATCAAGTCACTTACTTGGTTTCCTTAAGCTTCGACACCTCCTTGTTGCGCGAGTTGAAATGGCGTCTCAGTAAGTAGACAGTCGAAAATAAAAGGACTGTATTGACCTGGAGATAGAGAAGGAGAGAGTGCAAGAGTAAAGGGAGAAATTGCAAGAAAGAAATAGTGTGTGTGTTAGAGAGGGTGAGAGAATGATAGAGGGAAGAGTAAAAGAGGATGAGAGAGAAGAAGAGTGAGTTTCATTAGAAAGGCAGAGTGGATCCTCCAAATCCCACACTGAATTCACCCCTCCCATTTTCCATTCTCACTCATTGACACTCACACTTACTCCACAATGTTCATTGGCTTTGCCCATGACAATCTCTCTTGCTTTATCTAAAATTCTCTTTGTCCCCCATGTCTCCCCCTCAAACTCTCCACTCATACAATTTGGAAAAACAACATTTCTCCAGTTGTGACTCAGGGATGCAATTTTCCACAGGATGTGGATGTATTGGGATGACTGGGAAACCCAAGAGAGGAATTAATGGGAATTGTTCACCCTTCACCACTAAGATGAGTCAGTGGGATCTGTGGGCTGGGAACTTCAGGCCAGAAGGTTGGGAAGCAGGACCCCAATCTCTCTGCTTTCTTCCATCCTGCCCTGAATCAATGACCCGGTGCCCCTCAACCTGCCTATTCCTCCTCACTGCCCTTCTTAATTATGCTGACAGATACAAACAAACCCAAGGCCTAGGTCCACCCCTACTCAGTGTTAAATAAAAAGACAATGAAGATGGTGGAAAGAGATACCATACTTTAACATAGTTTAACAACAGGAACTTGCTTTTAGATCAAAATCTCCCATCATCTCCAAAGTGTGAAGCATTTGACGAACTGTCCCAACACTTGAGGTAAAGTGGTATCTAATCTGCAAATGTGCCGATGTCTCAAAGGGATGAAAGCAACCATGAAGATTCCGTTATCACTGGGCCCAGTGCACACATGACTCAGAGAGGGTCTGGGGGTGGGGGGGGGGGTGGAAATGATGGAGGAAACTACCCAGGATGATTCTAAGATAGGTGGCATTGTGGATAATGAAGTAGGTTTCAAAGCTTGCAGAGAAATTTAGGCCAGTTAGAAGAGTGGGCTGAAAGATGGCAGATGGAGTTTAATGCTGATAAGTTTGAGGTGCTACATTTTCGTAGGAATAATCCAAATAGGACATACATGGTAAATGGTAGGGCATTGAAGAATGCAGTAGAAAAGAGTGATCTAGGAATAATGGTGCATAGTTCCCCAAAGGTGGAATCTCATGTGGATAGGGTGGTGAAGAAAGCTTTTGGTATGTTGGCCTTTTTAAATCAGAGCATTGAGTATAGGAGTTGGGGTGTAATATTAAAATTGTACAAGGCATTGGTAAGGCTGAATTTGGAGTATTGTGTACAGTTCTTGTCACCAAATTATAGGAAAGATGTCAAGAAAATATAGAGAGAACAGAAAAGATTTACTGGAATGTTACCTGGTTCAGCACCTAAGTTACAGAGAAAAGTTGAACAAGTTAGGTCTTTGTTCTTTGGAGCGTAGAATGTTGAGGGAGGACTTGATAGAGGTATTTAAAATTATGAGGGGGATAGATAGAGTTGACGTGGATAGGCTTTTTCCAGTGAGTGTAGGAGAGATTCAAACAAGAGGACACGAGTTGAGAGTTAGGGGGCAGAAGTTTGGAGGTAACACGAGGGGGAATTTCTTTACTTAGAGAGAGGTAGCTGTGTGGAACGAGCTTCCAGTAGAAGTGGTAGAGGCAGGTTCAGTATTGTCATTTAAAGTACGTTTTGGATAGGTATATGGACAGGAAAGGAATGGAGGGTTATGGGCTGAGTGTGGGTCAGTGGGACTAGGTGAGAGTAAGCGTTCCACATGGACCAGAAGGGCCGAGATAGCCTGCTTCCATGCTGTAATTGTTATATGATTATATGGTTATATGTGTAGGCTGGGTGCACCCTTTGCATTGGTCAGTGGCTGGAGTCCTGGATAACACAGGGCTGGGGTTGATGGAGTCAGTGGCTCAGGGTTAGGAGTGAAAACAACAGATCAGAGGTCAAAGGCTAACCCCTAGGTCAGAGGTGCAATTGACACACACACACACCTGAGGGCCACATTCACTGATATTTCTTCGGTTATCAGATGTGCTGACCACACTGAGTGTCAGACACATTAACATTGAGAGGACACAATGCTTCTCACAGTCCATGAGTGATTTGTGAGGGGTTGTTGTACTGGACACAGCCCCAGAGCAGAGGCACCACCCTTGACTGTGGTCCTTCCCCACTGAGCTTTTGCAGTGACTGCACTGAGCTTCAGTGCATCCCCCAAGCTCATCCTTCTCAACCCTGGGCACCAAGAGACTCCAGTGCACAGTGATATCTGGTGTCTGTGAACAATGGGCACAGAGACACACCATGTAGACACACACACGGGCCTGAAAATGAAGCACACAACAAGAGAGAACCCTGGTCTGGAATGGCTGGTGTGTAGAGAGAAACAGGAAGCTTACCAGAATCACAAAACAGACCGGGCCCTGGAAACTCCAGTTAAACCCCGACTCGTGCTTCAACCAACAGCTGTGAAGATGGAAGAGTTTCGTCACCGGGTGGCAGTCAGTTTGTGAAATACATTGAGAATGTCAGCCGATCTACAGTGCAGGAAGCAGCAGCCAATCTCTGTGTGGCAAGATCCCAAAAAAAGCATTGCGTTGATGACCAATCATGCCATTGGTTAAGGGATGTTGGCCTGAATGTGGTGGAAAATGGCCTGTGCTCTTCTTTGATATAGTTTTGTTTGATAAGTTCTGTCCGTCTGAAACTACAGACAGGACTTGGCTCTGATTGCTCCTCCAGTGACAGCACAAGTGACAATGTGACTCCCCCTCAGCTCTGAACTGGAACTCAACCTCCGTCCAGAGTTGGGCATCTGCTGTAAAACTGGGAGGGCAGAGCCACTTGAGAGGGATGGGGAGGGTCAGTACCCCGTCTCCCTCTGCCCCACCTGCAGAGACTAGGGTTGATAGTAACCAGTTCTCACAGCAGCAGGCAGCTGGTGTTTCAACAGAAGCTTCGTTTGCCTCTCTCATTGTGGTCAATCCCAGAAGAAGATGAGGGAATTAGACGACTGGCTCCGCAATGTTCTGTGATGCTGTGATATCAGTCAGACTCTCTTCTCCACGTCCTTGGATGGAGATCAGTGGGAGATCAGGTCACTGCAAACTCTCCCCTGTGATCACAGGTCAACTGGTTGCAGAAGTGGGTGTTGGATCAGGGTTTAAAGAGCTGTGAACCTAGACTAGGGAAATGGGTTCCAGTGACGGTTGATTGGTAGACTTCTGTTGCCCCTGTGCCTTCTGAGGATTCTCCTCTGGCCCATGGCCAATCTCAGACCTCTCAGTGGTACAGTAGCTGAGATCAGTTGGGACAGGATCTGTCAGCGGTTGAAGTCAAACCCTCCCCAGTCCCTGGCATCATTATAGACAATACCCACAATAACCCTCACAAGTCTTTTCATTTTTACAAGTTTCACGGCAGCTTCCTGCAACTCTCCATGCAATCACCACGTGGGGAATATTTAATACAAAATCATCAAGGTTTCAGATGAAGGATTTTGGGTGAATTGTCTGCTCAGAGATGGTACACTTGTTATGGTGGGTGGAGAAAGCATCAAAGGGGAATTGATGGCCATGTGTGGGAGGATAATACAGGGATGGAGGGAGATAAGGAGAGGGGCAATGGGTGTGATGGGCGAAGTCTGCAGGAAGCTAGCAGAGACCTGATGGGCCAAATGGCCTGTTTTGGCATTGTAGTCAGTTGCATCACTCTATCACATTTCCTTATCGTTTAATACTCACGCGGTCTCTGTTCCATAGCCTCCAGGGTTTACTGCCACTGAGATAATGACGATCACAGCAGGAACAGCATAAGCAGAAACGTACAGGTATCTTGGTTTGATGATATGTCTGCGAGTGTAATTGGTGACTGTCAGGTGTCTGGATGTGACGAAAAGCTGCAAACTGTCCAGGAACATCCAGACGAAGACGGCAAGGAAGAGGTAATGCAGACACCCGGCAACCAGGGCGCACACAACCTAAAGAAAGAGGCAACACAGTGGATAGTGAGCAGCTCGGGGCAAAAGCAGAGGGCAGTCAGAGACAGGGACGCAGGCAGGAACATGCAGAGACACATAGACGGTTATAGACAAGTGGAAAGAGACAGAGAGAGATAACCACAGCTAAAGATATTCACACGGACACAGTGAAAAACACAGAGTCAGAAATGGACTGACAACCTTTTCCAGCTCCCTCTTACCAATTCTCTTCTCCTCACCTGCATATTATCTCCCCTGGTTCCCATCCTTCCCTTTCTCTCCTGCTCCACATTCCTGTCCGATCAGATTCCTTTTCCTTCAGCCCTTTAACTTTTTCACCTATCACCTCCCAGCTGCTGTATTTGTACCCACCCCCACCACCCACACTCCTTCCCCCTCACCTCATCTCACATATCACCTGCCAGCTTGTATTCCTTCCCCCTCCTCTCCCTCTGATTCTGACTTCTGCCACCTTCCTTTCCAATCCTGATGAAGGGTCTCAGCCCGAAATCTCAACTGTTTATTCCCTCCATAGATGCTGCCTGATCCTCTGAGTTTCTCCAGTGTTTTGTGTGTGTAACTCAGAGATACTAACACAGCGACACTGAAATAAACTAGTACACCAACACATATACACAATGGAAGAGATAATGTGCAAACATATAAAGTACACGGTGGTGATACACACCAAAGATATATTAATGAGTAGTAATTCAGTGATACAATTAGAATAATACACAAAGGAGATGGAGGAACTCCAAGGGTCAGTAGGTATCTATGAAGGGACACAGACGTTAGACGTTTCACATTGCCTGACCTCCTCTGTTCCTCCTGCTCCTTTGTGATTTGCTCCAGGTTTCCAGTGTTTACAAACTCTTGTGAGTCCATAAACTTAGAACAACTTTGGTACTTTTTACAAAATATCTTGTTGCAGCTCCAGATCTGCAAAGTGTGCTGTTGTCATTCATTCTCCAGTGACCGGGAAACTCAGTGACACGGTTAATCCACTGCACCCCAGGGTGAATGTGAATGGGGAGGTTTGGAGTGTCCCATGAGGTCATTGGACAGGAGGGCAGAGGGAGGGAAAGGGCAACGTTCTGTGGTGACAGGACCGTGGGGAAGGGGTGGGTCTCCAATGCTCGGAGGCTTTGGCCGCCATTGCAATGAGGATCTGATTAAAGGGATGGCACGCTGGTCATGATGGGTCAATGGAAGGAGAGGACACCAGAGGAGAGTGGTGGGAGAGCAGGGGCTGAGATCCCACCACTCCCACGTTAAGTCTGGCTTTGCTGCAGAATTTGAATAACTGCACATTCAGAAGACATCTGAGAATTAGAGATGGTAATTTGGATTTCTTACCGGCTGTTTAATCCACATTCCGATCAGAAAGATGAACTGTGCCAGGAAGAGGGTGATACTCAGGTGCTTGTGGAGATTGGTGTTCGCATTCTGGATGGATTTGCAGTTGACAAATATGGCGATGGAGGCAGCGAGGCAGAGCAGGGAGATGATGAGGCCGATGTAGGTGATCACCTCCAAGTGCCTGTCGTCAATCTGCAAGCACAATGTGGGGAACCACACTCAGGAATCGGCTGTGATAGAGTCTCCAGGGTCAGCATTAGACAGAGTTACTGCAAGTTCACACTCATGGGATGTCCAGCCCCTACAGTCCTGTGTCAGTGATTCTGTTCCACACATGGCTCCTACATCTTCTCTTTATACAACCCATCAATACACCCCTCCACCACTTATCACTAGATCCTGACTATCTAGGATTTCTGAATCTGATCCCTTAATCTCTAAGCTTAAAGCAAGATTCGCTTTATTTGTCATATGTAAACATCAAAACATACTGTGAAAAGTGTTATATTATGTTGATAACCAACCCAGACCGAGGATCGTGCTGGGAGCAGCTGACAAATGCTGCCACTCTTCCAGCACTAATATAGCATGTCCACAACTCACTAACCCGAACCCAAACGTATGTCATCGGAATGTGGGAGGGAATCAGGGCACCTCGAGGCAACTCTCGCGGTCACGGGGAGAAAGTACAAAACCCTTACAGGCAGCGGTGGGAATCAAACCACAATTGGTGATCACTGGTGGTACAAAGTGATTTTGCTCACCACTACGCTACCGTGTTGGCCACATTTGATACCGTAATGTATCCCTGGCACAACTAATAAAGGCAGGAATGCTACAGTGCCACCATCAACTAATACTGTACCATAACCTTGGCACCTCTAACAAAGGTAGGAGCACTAATTGTTCTGCTGGAGGAACTCAGCGGGTCAAGCAGCATCGGTGGTCCTTGAATTATCTGTAATAAGGGTAGGAATTACAGCATGAATGGTGAGGACCTGGTGTGTGGAGGAACAGTGTGTACAAGTCAATGTATTCCCAAAGGTGGAAATAAAGTTCGCTAAGGCAGTAAAGAAAGCATGGGTTAATTCCCTGTATTAGTCAAGGAATAAAATGTAAGTACAGTACAGACAGGAAATGGTAAAACTTTAAGCAACATTGTGTAGACCACAGCTGGAGTGCTGCTGAGTGAGCTGCTGGACTTGTTCTCTGAAACTGAGGCTACGTAATTTCCTGATAAATGGTGACAGAGGGACTCCTCCTCTTACAAGCCCCTTGCCAACATTTGGTGGTTATCCTGTCTCCCTCCGCACTATGGGAAAGTGTCATGAAAAGTATCAGTGGAGAGGCTGAAGAGGTGATTCACGAAGCCCTAGGTCACCCAACCTATTCTCATAAGACATGCTTTCTAATCTGATAAATCCTCCCTAAATCTTCTACATCATTCCTATAGTGAGGCAAATCTAACCCACAGTTATATCGAGTTGGAATAGTTCTTTGTGATTCATGAACTCAGCCTCTTCCTCCCATCTGACTAAGGAAGGCCACCACACCATATGCCTTCTGAACCATCCTTTTGCCTTGCATGGATCAGTGTTTTGTTTTCCTTGCAGCAGGAGTTGCTGACGGAGCACAGAGTGAATAGATACTGGGAAAATTCAGCAGAAGTGTCGAACTGCAGATGGCAGAGGTTGAGCGGACGGGGTAAGGAATTTGAAGGGATTTGTGGAAGGATTGTTTTCACCCATTGGGACACACTGCCTTGAGGGGGTGGCAGAGGCAGGTGCATCACCACATTTCAGTGACATCTAGACGAGGATTTGTATCACCAGTATATAGAAAGCTACAGAACAAATTTTAATGCAGGTGACCCTCGATGATCAACATGGAGAATGTGGGCTGAGGGGTCTGTTTCTGTCTTTGTGTCTCTCTCACTTTGACTCCCTTCATTCACCCTTTTCATTTGACTACAGATTTTTCTATTGAATGATTTCTTACCTCAGTCTGAACTGGAGCCATTAAAATAGCAAAGCTTGTCAGATGGTTACACTGGCAGATTACATGGGTCTGATTGGAATGGATCCGTTCACAACCATCAGATAACCAGACACTTCTCTGTTTGGTATTACTCCAATAGACACATATTGGCTCTTCACCATCTTCCTTTTCCTGTAATTTCTTTTCTCGTAATTCCTTTTCCAATAATTTGGGACACATTATTTTAACGATTATCGAAAGCATTCTAATAACAGGTTAAATATTCATACATCTCAAATTAGTACAAAGGCCAAAGTTGTTAGGTACTCCCCAATCCCATAGATACAGCAAACAGAATGATCTCCTGTAGGTGGGAAACAAGTCACAGAACTGCACTTAACACAAAAGAGGGAATATCATTCTAACCAATCCCATGACACTGTTCCATTAAACAGCCACGGGACAGGAGACTCTGATTAGAAACAGAGCGAAGCTCCATGTACATTGTCCCATGACCTTGACTTGGGGAGGGGGAGACATGGTAAATGGAAAATGAAACTCCCGGAATAACCCATCAAAATTGTGAAGTGCAGGTAATCAAATCAGAAAAGATTACCTTTATTTAGCACATGAACTTCAAACCTTTGAAACATACAGTGAAATGCATCATTTGTATCAAAAACCAACACAGTCTTTGATGAAACCCATGTGGTCACAAAGAGAAAGAACAAGCTCCTTACAGACACTGGCAGGAATTGAACCCCTGTCTTATTGCTGGCACTGCAAAGTGTTATGTCAACCATTGCTACTGTGCAAACTCGATGGCTGAATGGGTAATTACAATGCAGTAATGGGTATTTTCCTTTCAATGAAGTGGTGGTTGTACTTTGTAGCCAGTTACTCAATGACCTGAGAAATGACAGCAAGGGACCCTCCTTTAATGTGTCTCACCACCAGTCTCTAAACATTCCCCCATCTCTCTCAGGTGAGGGATCTCCACTTCCTCTATCAGGCCCCATTGTACTGTCCCTGAGTAATGGTGACTGGAATGGTCACCATAAACTGACCTGAAATGGCCCAAACCCAGTTTCCATGGAAATGTTATACCCAAACCCAGGATCTGCGCCTGTTCAGCCTCCCATTTTTAACAGGAAGTTCATTTTCAATTGGGGAACATTACAGATTGTAACCACAAACCTGGTTCAGCTTCAGTGTCAAATTGAACTTTTCCTTCCGATTAGAGCTGATATCCTTGTTGCTGATGGTGGCGGCTATCACCTTGGAGTTTAATGACACATTGTTCTGAGATGGACGGGTGCCTTTAATCTCTTGGTTCAGCAGGGATTCCAAGTCTTTGAATACAATTAAGGAAAAGGCCTGAAACTCTGTGGAGATAATAGATCAGCCTTTGGTGAATGTGGAGAGACATCACTGAAACATTGCAGCAACTGGATATAAAGGCAGGTCAACACAAAACATGTCCATTGCAGTAGCGCTTTGTAAATCTTTCGAGAATTAAAATCAGCTGTCATTGGGGATGGACAAGGAGACCATCATGTGGGTTGCCCTATCGTGGAAAGTTAATTTGTGTTGATTAAGCTACACTCTTCCAGGTAAATGGGAGTCTATCACATTCCTGACCGGTGTCTTGCGGATGGTTCAAAATCTGGAGGTCCACAGAAAATGGTGCGTTTCTGGGAAAGATAAGACCGTAAGACAAAGGTGCAGAATTAGGCCAATTTGTTGTATTGTCAAGATAGTTATGGGAGTCAGACCTTTTCCCACCCTGTCCAATGCAACAATGCCATTCCCTATTCCCAGTTCCTCCGTCTCTGCCGCATCTGCTCCCAGAATGAGGCTTTCCATTCCAGGACTTCTCAAATGTCCTCTTTCTTTCAGGATCATGGTTTCCCTTCTGGTGTCATCAAAGATGCCCTCACCCGCATCTCCTCCACTTCTCACACTTCAGCCCTTAACCCATCCTCCCATCACCACAACAGGGACAGGGTTCCCCTTGTCCTCACCTACCACCCCACCAGCCTCCAGATCCAACATCTTATCCTCCGCAACTTCCGCCACCTTCAACAGGACCCCACCACCAAGTTTTTGCAGGGATCGTTCCCTCTGCAACTACCTGGTCCACACGTCCCTCCCCACAGAACTCCCACTTGGCACTTACTCCTGCAAGCGCAAATGCTACACCTGTCCGCACACCCCCCCCCCCCCCATCTTACCACCATTCCGGGCCCCAGACAGTCCTTCCAGGTGAGGCAACGCTTCACCTGCAAGTCTGCTGGAGTCGTCTATTGCATCTGTTGCTCCCAGTGCGGCCTCCTCTACATCGGCGAGACCCGACACAGATTGGGGGACCACTTCGTCGAGCACCTACGCTCCATCTGTCACAATAGACAGGACCTCCCGGTTGCCACCCACTTCAACTCTGCCTCTCATTCCCATCTAGATATGTCCATACATGGCCTCCTCTACTCCCATGATGAGGCCAAACTCAGGTTGGAGGAGCAACACCTCATCTACCATCTGGGTAGACTCCAGCCTGGTGGTATGAACATTGAATTCTCCAATTTCCGCTAATTCCCTCCCCCTCCATCTATCCCAGGTCCCTCTCTGCCTCTCTCTCCTTTCAACTTTCTGCTTCTTTATCTCTACAGTTCTTTCATGCTTATCCCCTCCCCCTTTATCTTTCCTCTGATTGCTTTTCCACCTGGCACCTCTAGGTCCTACCCCCTCTCATTCCTGATGAAGGGTCTCGGCCCGAAACGTTGGCTACTCTTTTCTTACGGATGCTGCCTGACCTGCTGAGATCTTCCAGCAGTGTGTATGTATTCTTTGATCCACAGCATCTGCAGTTGTATTTTTGTGGTTTTTTTCTCCTTGCAAAAGGCTTCTAGTTCTGTGGGATTCTTGGGCCATTTTGCATACACTGTTCTTTTGACGTCTATCCACAGATTTTCTATGATGTTTAGGTCGGGGGAGTGTGACGGTTATGGCAAAACCTTCAGCTTGCGCCTCTTGAGGTAGTCCATTGTGGATTTTGAGGTGTTGTTTCCTTTAAATAGACAGGTTCCAACTTATGGAAATTTACCTTTTAAATTAGTTAATGACTTTTTTATTTACTTTGGGATTAAAATCAGAAAAAAACTATAAGGACTTATTTATGGTTAATTTTTTTACCCCTAATCGATCAGATTAAACGTTTGTTTACTAAATGGTCACCAGTATCTTTATCTCTGATAGGTTGGATTAATGCTATTAAGATGGTTATTTTACCCAAGTTTTTATATATATTTCAAGCAGTACCAATTTTTATCCCAAAATCTTTTTTTGCTAATGTTGATTCAAAAATTTCCTCGTATATATGGCAGAATAAAAATCCTAGATTAGGTAAAAAATATTTACAGAAGGCAAGGAGAAGGAAGGTGGATTGGCATTGCCTAATTTTAGATTTTATTATTGAGCAGTTAATATCTGATATTTGATATGTTGGTTAAAAGATTGGGATTTATCTTTTAGCCCTCCTTGGGTGAACCTGGAAATTAAATCTGTACAATCTGTGTCATTGGGTTCTATTTTAGGGACTTCTCTTCCCTTTGCTCTTTCTAAATTGCGAAAACAAATTGACAATCCGATAGTTAAACATCTTTTACGTATATGGTTTCAATTTCAGAATTTTTTTGGGTTGACTCAGTTTGTTTTAAATATTCCTATTGTATCCAATTGCTTTTTTTTATCCCTCTATTATAGACCAAGCTTATTCAGCTTGGAAGACTAAAGGATTACTACGATTTTCCGATTTATTTTTGGATAATTGTTTTATGTCTTTTGAACAATTATCTAATAAATATAATTTGCCTAGATTTCATTTTTTTAGATATTTACAGATTAGGAATTTCTTAAATACTGTACTTCCTACTTTTCCAAATTTTGTGTCTTCAGGTATTTTGGAGAATTTGTTTGAACTAAATCCTTCTCAGAAAGTGCTAATATCAAAACGTTACAATATAATTATGAAGTTACGTTCAGAGCCCTTCTATAAGATTGAAAATGATTGGGAAAGAGAACTTAACCTTACTATCCCTATTGAGAATTGGGATAAAATCCTTCAATTAGTTAATACATCATCTATATGTGCTAAACATTCATTAATACAGTTTAAGGTTGTGCATAGGGCTCATATGTCCAAGGATAAATTGGCTCATTTTTATTCCTATACAAATCCTATTTGTGACAGATGTCATTCTGAGATAGCGTCTTTAACTCATATGTTCTGGTCGTGTCCACTTTTGAAAAAATATTGGAAAGACATTTTTGATATTATTTCTACGGTATTGAACATTGATTTACAACCTCATCCCATTACAGCAATTTTTGGTTTACCAATGATGGACTCAATCCATTTATCCTCTTTTGCTTGTCGAATGATTGCATTTCTTATATTAATGGCTAGAAGATCTATTTTGTTGAATTGGAAAGAAATTAATCATACTACCATATTTCATTGGTTTTCTCAAACTATGTTATGACTAAATTTAGAAAAATTAGAATTGTTGTATTTGATACTTCTATTAAATTTGAAAAGATATGGAGACCGTTTATTCAGTATTTTCATATGATGTAATATGACCATGTTCCAAGCCTATTTGTTTTTCCAGTTTCAATTTTATATATGTTGAGAGGATTGGAGTTGAGGACACTGATGATTTTGTATTTTTGTGAGATATTATAAACAGCCTTTTTTTTCCATTTTTTCTTTTTCTCTTTTTGTGTTTTTTTCCTTATTAGTTATTAGATTATTAGATTAGTTTTTTTGCATAAATGTTTTTTCTTTTTCTTTTTCTGTTTTTTAATATATATTATGATATACCTAGGTTTGCCTTGTTTATTTGTTACTTGTATCATCCATGACTTGGGAATACTCATTTATACTGTAACTATTCCTTCTGTATTCTTTCATGTTCAGTTGAAATGTGTATGTTTGTAATCCCATTATCTATATATCAATTTTATTTTGTTGATATTAATAATAATAATAAAAAGATTGAAAAAGGATTTTGAGGTGTGTTTAGGATCATTATGCGGTTGTAGAAGCCATCCTCTTTTTGCAGACGGTGTGATGTTTGCTTCCAGAATTTGCTGGTTTTTAATTGAATTCATTCTTCCCTCTACCAGTGAAATCCTCCCCATGCCACTGGCTGCAACACAAGCCCAAAGCATGATCGATCCACCCCCGTGTTTAACAGTTTGGAGAGGTGTTCTTTTCATGAAATTCTGCATCCTTTTTTCTCCAAACGTACCTTTGTTCATTGTGGCTAAAAAGTTCTACTTTAAATTCATCAGTCCACAGGACTTATTTCCAAAATGCATTAGGCTTGTTCAGATGTTCCTTTGCAAACTTCTGACACTGAATTTTGTGGTGAGGACACAGGGAAGGTTTTCTACTGATGACTCTTCCATGAAGGTCATATTTGTACAGGTGTCACTGCTCAGTAATACAGTGCACCACCACTCCAGATTCTGCTAAATCTTCCTGAAGGTCTTTTGCAGTCAAACGGGGGTTTTGATTTGCCTTTCTAGCAATTCTTCGAGCAGTTCTCTCAGAAAGTTTTCTTGGTCTTCCAGACCTCAACTTGACCTCCACTGTTCCTGATAATTACCATTTCTTAAATACACTACGAATTGAGAAAACAGCTACCTGAAAACTCTTTGCTATCTTTTTATAGCCTTCTCCTGCTTTGTGGCCATCATTTATATTAATTTTCAGAGTGCTAGGTTGCTGCTTAGAGGAGCCCATGGCTGCTGAATGTTGGGACAAGGTTTGAGGAGTCAGGGTATTTAAAAAGCTTTGAAAATTGCCTCATCTGACCTTTCCTAATGATGACTGTGAACAACCCTAACAAGCTAATTAAGGTCTGAGACCTAGGTAAAAGTTATCTGAGAGCTCAAAACTCTTGAGGTGCCCAAACTTTTGCATGGTGCTCCTTTCCTTTTTTCCACTCCAAAAATTAATACAAAACAAAGATAATACACTAATCTTGCTTAAAATGTTGAAAATTAACTTTATGCCTTTAGGAGATCAGTTCATCTTCTACTCACTTAACTATTCACAGTAACAGAAATATTGACCCGGGTGCCCAAACTTTTGCATTCCACTGTATCTCATTCCTGTACACCTCTTCATCTTCATCTGAAATTCCGTCAACAAGAGTTGTGTTGTCAGCAAATTTATAGATGGAATTTGAGCTGTGCCTAGCCACACAGTCATGGGTGTAGAGAGAGTAGAGCAGTGGGTAAGCACGCATCCCTGAGGTGCACCAGTCTTGATTATCAGCAAGGAGGAGGTTATTTCTGATCTGCACTGACTGTGGTCTCCCAATGAGGAAGTCAAGGATCCAGTTGCAGAGAGAGGTACAAAAGCCCAGGGTTTGGAGACTGTTGATCAGAATTAAGGGTGTGATTGTGTTGAACGCTGAGCTGGGATCAATAAACAGCAGCCTGACGTAAGTGTTGCTGTTATTCAGGTGATCCAAGGCCGATTGGAGAGCCAGTGAGATTGCATCCTATTGTCTGTGGCAAATTAATTCAACAGATTCTTCCCCCTCTGGCTAAATAAATTCCTCCTAATCTCCATTCTGAAGGGATGTCCTTCTATTCTGAGGCTGTGCTCTGTGTGCAAGACTCTCCCACATCAGAAAGCATCCTCTCCACAGCCACACTTTCTAGGCCTTTGAATATTCAATATTTTTCAGTGATATCTGCTCTCAGTCTTCTAAATTTCAGTGAATACAGGCCCAGGGCTATCAAACCGCCTCATATGTTAACCCTTTCATTTACACATTCATTTTATTGAATTTCATGTTGACCTACTCCATGATCAGATGAGCAGATATCTTGAATTTAGCAAATATCTCTCAGTCTGCATATTGAGTTGTCTTAGATTAATACAGAGTTTTATACCATAAATTTGATCTTAATGTTGATTACACATGGATTAAATCAATGGCCAAGCACTGCTCATTCTGAACTACGTTTGATTTCTAGTCAAGGCAGAATTGTCTTCACCGAGGTTTACACAATAAGATCAAACACAGCAGCAAGTTTTGATGTAGCGGAACACAGACTGATCCCACAGAGTAATAGTTCAGTCAACAACCTAGACAAGGTAGAACATCCCCTGTGAATGAGTCTGTAAATCACTGGCCAAACTCATTCTTATACTGTGTACACAAGCATGGGAAAGAGACAGAAAATTTACCAGCGTTATTTTCTCCAGCAATGGTTCTCCAGTTCATCTCAAAAGAAATATTCTGAGTTTCCAATTTTACCAGTTGGTCTCCACTCGCATTGTTCCTTTCAGGCACCTTGACCATAAAAACTATGAGGAAAGTTAAAATAAGGTGAAGCATTCAGAGGCAAAAGGGATGTTCTCATTTTTTTCCATCCCTCTCTCCCTCTCTACCTCTACCTGTATGAACAATACTTCTCTGCAAGGTCTTGTTCAGGCTTCCTCAGAATCCCATCTGATGGATACAATTTGGGCTTTCTTAGGCTGAGTTAGCTTATTGTCATAAGAAAGCAATTAGACTCAAGTTCCCACAGAACTGAGAGAAAATACTCATGCATGTTCTTCACCCTCTGGGGGCACTGTTCAAAAGCAGGTAAAATGATAAATTCTGGCTCAAATATGTTAGTTCACCAGGTCTAATATCTTACCAGCACCTCCTATCCTTGGCACAGACAGTGATCTTGACTCCTTACCAGAGGTAGTGAGGATTCCCGCTCCTATATCACGAGCACAGAACCTACGCTGATGTTTCATGATTTTAGTCTTTTTCTCAACTTCAAAACATCCTTCTAGATGTTATTTTTGAAGTATGGTGGAACCTCTATAAAGGAGAATTGAACTACTTTGTATTTGGTTACCATGCTTAGAGGGAGTGAAGAGAAGATAGAGCAGGAAGATGCAGTCGATGAGGAACATCAGATCCATTGACACACCAGAGAATGTGGCATTGTTCTTCTTTAGCAGTGAAGGATGAGACGTAATTTGATAAAAATCTTCAGAATTGGCAATGGTTTGGGCAGAGTTAATGAAGAGAATGGTCTTCCATTGAAGAAGGGTGGAGAACCAAAAACCAGAGATTTAAAGGTGATTATTGTTGAACCAGGGGTTACAAGAGAGACACCCTTTCCACACCGTGAGTGGTCTCAGAACCCACTGCATGGATGGGAAATGGAACTGTTTCATCATGAGCTTTCAAATGGGAGAACACATGGAGTGTTGGAGAGAAAATAATTATAGGGCTATCGAGAAACAGGGGATGAGCAGACTGTAAAGTCCCTGGGTTCAATGGCTAGAATGGCCTTCTGCACAACGTTACTATGATACTACACTGTGGGGGAATACTTTGGAGTAGTTTGTTTGCAGACAGTGAGGTCACAAGTAAATTAAATAGCTCATTATATAATGTGAATGAGGGTTTGAGGATAATCTTGTCTGGGACTTTTGGTAGAATTCTCCTGGTCTTCTATGATATAGTGTCCTGTATTCTCACCAACTGAGCAAATGACAGAATGTCCCATCCAAAATGAGGCACCTTTGACAGGGTGGCACCCCATCAGTTCTGCACTGGATGGCAGCCTAGACATTGTGAGCAACAGGCAGCAGTGAGGGTGAGGGTAACGTGTGCAACACATGAGAGCGGACACTCACAATCAGCGATGTGGCATGTTTCAGCACAGCCTTCCAAAGCAAATCAGAAATAAAAGCTGGAAATGTTGGTAAATTCAGCAGGTCAGGCAGAAACATTAGAATGAAAAATGGTTAACCTCTTCAGCATGAAACATTAACTATTAATCTTTCCAGTAATGCAGCCTGAACTACTGATTACTTCGAGCATTTTTCTTTCTTCCACATTTCCTGTAGCTTGGTTGATTTTTAAGCATTTGAAATATTAAACAAAGGTTTCTATCAAGAGCCAACATGTAATCATTTTCAAAACCAGCTAATTATTGAGAAAGTAATATCCACATTTCCTTTCCTTAACTTGAAACTAGTTTTGCAGACACAATAACTAGCTTTGAGGACCTTTGCCCCAGTGGTCAATGTTTTCAGTGTCTAATACTTTACCAAAAGAGTTTGTTTCTATGGTCTCTGCCTTTGAACTGGGTAGTTTCAGAGCAATCGCCATTGCCATGTTCTCCAAGAGGTCCACTGTGGCCGTTGCCACCTCCAGCCTTTGAGTGGTCTGCATGCTATCCAGCCGCGAACTATTAAGAACATCGTTTACAAATGCTGTTATTTCCTAGAGATGAAAATGAACACCTCATCAATTGAAAACCAAAATACTACAGATGTTGAATGTCTGGGAAAAAAATGGAACATGCTGGTTTTCTAATGAAGGATCATTCAGCAAGAACATTAATCCTGTTTCCCTCTCCACAAATGCTGGCTGACCTGCAGAGTCCAGCAATTTCCATTTGCTCTTCCCCAGTTCTGTGGAAGGGTGATTGACACAAAATGTTGTCTGGTTTCTCTTTCCATCGATACTGCCAGACTGGCTGAATTTTTCCAGCATTTTTTTACTTTACTAGGGGCTAGGAAAGAGTGAGAAGCTTCATGCCCCTGGGTGTCGACATCTTAGAGATTCTATTCTGGGCCCAACATATTAATGTGATCATGAAGGCACATTGGTAGCTATGCTTCATCAGGAGTTTGAGAGATTTGCTATGACACCAAACCTTCCAGCAGTTTTATGCAATGAATTCTGCCAGATTCCAGTACTGCGTGGAAGTGAGGCTCTAAAAACAGGATTGAACAAGACTGAAAAGGGTTGTTCACTCTGCCAGACCTATCATGGGTACAACCCTCCCCACCACTAAGGACATCTTCAAAACGTAGTGCCTTAAGAATGCAGCATCCATCACTCAGGACCATCACCACCAGGACAAGCTCTCTTCTCATAACTACCATCAAGGAGGTAGAGAAGCCTAAAGATGCATACTCAATGTTTCAGGAACAGCTTCCTTCACCACCATCAGATTTCTGAATGGTCCGTGATACTCACTATTCCACTTCTGCACTATTTGTTCATAATAATTCAAAAGTTCAAAGTACACTTAATATAAAAGTATATATAATATATACAACCTTAAAATTAATTTCCTTACAGGTAGCCACAAAACAAAGAAACCCAATAGAGCTCATTAAAAATGAAGACCATCAAATTATTATAATAATTAGTTATGTTTTGTACTGTACAACTGCTCAAAACAACAGATTTCATGACATATCAGTGATTCTGTGATTCTCAGCACTGAACTGACTCCACAACCAAAAGAATCTCTTTCAAGGACCCTATTACTCAGTATTATTTATTTACATTTTTCAATATTTACATAATTTATTCTCTTTAACATGTTGGTAATTTGTCACACTTTGGTATTTGTAGTTCTTAATAACTTCTATTGTACTTCTTTATTTTCCAGTGAATGTTTTCAAGGAAATGAATCTCAGTGTTGTATATGGTGATGTATATGTTCTTTGATAATAAACTTACTTTGAAAATTGGCAGTTCTATTAGTTTTCCATGACAGTTTATTTTCTTGGGGCTATTGAAAGTTCCCTTCTTTATGGAAAGATTTGTATCCCTTCCTGTTTTTATTCCTACTGCACTAATTGTTGAATCTTTCTCCACCTACATTCTTTTTCACTCCCATTTCTATTACAACTCCCCTTTCCTCTCCCTTTACTTCACATCTTTGATTTCCTCTTTTTCTCCATCGTCTTCTGTTCCCTTGCTCCCACTTTCTCAACCCTTTCTCCTTTTCTACCTGTTTTGGACTCCCTTTGCCTCCTCCATCATTCTTTGGTAACCATCCCAGTACAGTCACTGTGTGGGCAAGAGCAATGTTGTGTTGTGAATTTCCTATGAATCAATGAGAAAGGTGCTATAAGAACATTTTACCATTCCGTAAAACCCATGTAACCTAACTCCATCTGGTGATCTTCCCCCATCCCGTTACTACCTCCAGTTAACAAAACTCATCCCTCGTGGGTCTAGAATCCACCTTTGACCCAACATTGATGGGTCACTGAGGAGTGTTCTGAGTTTCCACCATCATCTGGGTGTACAAGTCTTTTCAAGTTTCACTTCTGAAAGGCATAGCTCTAACTTTCAGATTCAGCCTACCAGTTCTGTACCTCCCAACACCCTCCCTACCCCCTCCACACTCCATACTCCCTCTCTTCACATCTACTCCTCTCCAGCTCTGTTTTCCATAATACATAGATCATAGCACAGTACAGCACAGGAACAGGCCATTCAGCCCACAATATCTGTGCTGAACATGATGCCAAATTGAAACCATTTCTCTTCTGTATCCACATGATCTATACCGCTCCATTCCCTGAAATGTCACGTGTTTATTGAATAGTGTCTTAAACACCACTATTCCCACCATTACCTCTGACAGCCTGTTCCTGACATCCAACACTCTGTGTAAAAACCTGTCCCACACATCTGTTTTAAACTTCCCCACTCTCTCCTTAAATGCATGTCCTACAGTATTTGGTGTTTCTACCCTGGAAGAAAGTATCTGTTCAACTTCCTTCCCAACTTTCTTCCAAATACATCTTGTCCATTGTTACTGATGTTTCTGGATAAGTTAAAAGACCTTTACATATCCTCTGTGCTCTCTACTCCAAGGAAGCCAACTTTAACAATCATTCCTCAGTCAAAATCCTCCTGACTATATCCTTGTAAATATTCTCTTCACTCTCTCCACCTCAGGGACACACCACTTTTACCCCAGGATAAAATTGTTGGACGTCTAATTCCTTACCTTGGTATCGTTTGTCCCACTGAAATTCTGACAGACTTTAACACGGTAGCAATCAATTAACTTAAGCATATCTGCAGAGTTTAACTGGGCAGAGGAAGAAAACAACTGTTAAATATAATGCAACAACCAAACAGAGAAATAATCAAGAGTAACAAGCAATCCGAAAAATAAGTCTGAAAATGAAGCCTCTAAAACTCCTTGGCTTCACAGGTGAATCTAACACAGCTTCTGATGGCAACTCTTACTGGAGGTCACGGGGTCAATAAAAGACACTTCTGTGCAAGGAAAAGCAGAAAGGAATGGCCTAAAATATCCTTTATAAGGTCCAGCAGAACTGTGGTACAAATCTTGGCCAAACAATCCGCAGGCATGGACCAATGATCAGCTGATCAAGTTGAAATTCAGTCATAAATTCAGATATCATGGAAACAGGCCCTTCAGCCCACTGAGTGGATGCTGACCCTCAAACTCCCATTGATGCTAATGCTAAACTCATTCCTTTATATTTTCTTTACATTATGATAGAGACATTTAAGGGGCTCTTAGACAAGAACAGGAACGTGCAGAGAATCAGGGATATGGACATTGTGCAGGCAGAACGGATTAGTTTAGTTTGGTGCTTAATAAGTTCAGCACAACATTGCAGGGTGAAGGGCCTGTTGCTCTGCCATACTGTTCCACTTTCCAGATAGAACAATATTCCCTACATGCTACCCTTCAACAACACACTAGGGGCAAGTTATAGCTGGTAATTAATGTACCAAATTGCACATCTTTGGGATGTGGGAGAAAACTGGAGCTCCTGGGAGAGTCCACAGGGTCAGAGAGCAATTGTGCAAACTCCACACAGACAGTGCTGGAGATCTGAATTGAATCCAGGACCCGAGGTGTATAAGGCAGCAACTATATCAGCTGCTGCGCTGTGCTGTCTCACTGTTCCAAGCCTACACTGGTGTCACTTCCCCACCCTTCCTAAACTACAGTGATGACTGCATTGGTGCTGCTTCCTGGACCCATGACAAGCTTTACCCCTAACTTCCAACCTGCCTTCAAATTTACCTGGTCCATTTCTGACACTTTCCTCCCCTTTCTTGATCTCGCTGTCCTTATCTCTGGAGACAGTTTATCCACTGATGTCTATTACAAACCTTTGACTCTCATAGCTACCTTGCCCATAACTCTTCCCACCCCGTTACTTTTAAAAATGCCATCCCCTTCTCTCAATTCCTCAGTCCACTGCATCTGCTCTCAGGATGAGGCTTTTCATTCCAGAATGAAACAGATATCCTCCTTTTTCAAAGAAAGGGTCTTCCCTTCCTCCACTATCAATTTGTCCCTCAACCACATGTCTGTCCTCACCTCATCCTTCCGCCACCCCACTGAGGATAGGGCTCCTTATGTCCTTAACTACCACCCCACCAGCCTCTGCATCCAGCACATAATTCTCAGTAAATTCTGCCAACTCCAATGGGGTTACACCATCAAGCACATCTTTCCCTCCCCCCCCCACTTTCTGCTCTCCGTGGGGGTCACACCTTATGTGACTCCCTTGTCTATTTGTCTGTCCCTCCTCACTCACTACCATCCAGGGCCCCAAACTGTCCTTCCAGGTGAGGCGACACTTCACCCGTGAGCCGGCTGGGGTCATCTACTGTATCTGGTGCTTCCAGTGTGGCCTCTTGTATATCAGAGGGACCCGATGTAGATTGGGAGTCTGCTTTGCCAAGCATCTATGCTCCGTCTGCCAGTAAAAGAGGGATCTCCCAGTGGCTGCTTTCCATTTTAATTCCACTTCCCGTTCCCAATCCGACATGTCCATCCATGGCCTCCTCTACTGACATGATGAGGCCACAACAGGTTGAAGGTTATATTCCATCTGGGTAGCATCCAACATTGATTTCTTAAACTTCAGGTAATGACCCCCCACCCCCACTCCACCTTCTCTATTTCCCATTCTGATTTCCCTCTCTCAGCTTTTCTCCTTGCCTGGCCATCACCTCTCTCCAGTGCTCCTTCTCTTTTCTTTCTTCCATGGCCTTCTATCCTCTCCTGTTAGATTCCCCCTTCTCCAGGCCGGTATCTCTTTCATCAATCAACTTCCCAACTCTTTAATTCACCTCTCCATTTCAGCTTGGGTTTTTCGTTCCCCACCCCCCACTCTCTTACTCTGACTCCTCATCTTTTTTCTCCAGTCCTGCTGAAGGGTTTTGGCCCAAAACGTCAACTGTACTCTTTTCCATTGATACTGCTTGACCTGCTGAGCTCCTCCAGCATTTTGTGTGTGTTGCTTGGATTTCTAGCATCTGCAGATCTTTTTCTTGTTTGTGATCAGAATGAAAAGGAATGAGTCTTGGATTAGTACAAATCGAGATGAGCAACGGATGGTTGCCAAGCAACCAACATCCACATCTAGAGAGTAACCTGAGCACTCTCAACTTGCTCTAATGCAAAATCAGCAAGCTGGAATTACACAGAATGTTCTCACAAAGAGTGAGGAACAGTGTTTAATCTGGTGGGTGAAGAGAAGACATGAATGTAGAGGAGGGTGAAGGGCAGACAAAGGAAGAGTGAAACATCTAGTGAGGACTGCAAACAATGGAAAACATTCCAATGTATCTACATTCGGGGATAATGGAAGTTAAGTTTATGCCTTGGAGAAACGGAGTGAGTTCTCATACCTGGTGGGCGTTTGCTGAATAATCGAAGTTGCACTGCAACAGCGTAGAGTTCTGCATCTCAGAGACAGGACAGGAAAGTGGATCCACTGGAATGAAGATGGCATTTGAGAGATCAGTGCGTCTACCTGCCGACTCTACCCCACCTTCCTGCTGTTCACCGATCAGACAGGGAAGCGCTGACCTCTGTAACTCCAAGCTGGTGTACTCCCACAACGAGAAGCATCAGACCTGGACACACAGGACTGTGACTCAACGCCACATCTTCCTGACCCCAAGAACAACTGTGGATGCCTTGTACAATCCCACACCCACTGGCACCCAAAGGAACCGGTACCATGGTTGGCATTGTACTTGTAATGTTGGCACAAGCCACACTAATGTGGAAATGTTGGTATGGGCCTCATTGCTGGTTTAGAAGGGTCAATTTGTAAACATCTCCACAGCCATGAAACCAGTTAAATGTGTAAGTGATCAGTCCTCTCAGGTTGGAGGAAAAACACCTCATATTCTGTCTGGTTACCCTCCAACCTGACAGCATAAACACTGAATTCTCAAACTCCCAGAAATTTCTCACCCTCCCTCTTCTCTCTTTTCCATTACCCACTCTGGTTCTCCTCTTATCCCTTCTCTTCTCCTCATGACCCTCATGTGGAGGAAAGGGCTTGAAGACTAGGGGTTGGCAGTACCCTGGGGAGAGCATGAGAAAAAAATAGAATGAGTCTGTCTTACAATAGATCATATCATCAATGAGGAACCGATTATATAGGTGCTAATTGTCTGAGAGGTAATGTGATTATTTGGTACCCTGAGCAATGAGGAACCGATTGTCTAGGTACTAATATTGTATAAATTGTGGAAATAGTGTCTGCAGACCGGCTGACCTCGTGTGATTAGATTTACTGTATAAATTTGAATTGTAACCTCATGTTGATGGAGACATGCCCGTGAATTCACGACTTAAGGCGGTAACTAGCTTCGAGCCTACTTTCTCTATGATCAGTACTAAATTCTCTAACAGAATCTGGCAATGAGGATGGGACATGGGATCCCAATGAACCCATCGGAGAAGCTTTCTTATCATCAACACCAGACCAGCTTACCCACCCATGAGACTTGCTTGAAAGATAGAGGTCAGACCGGGGTAGGGACCGGAGCTGCCCCAAACCGGCCGGTGATCATCTCTGAGCTCAGGCTCAGAACAAGACAGGCTTTGGAAGAAGAGTCCTGAGAGCTCTGATTAAAGACGGTATTAAAACAGAGGCAATTAAAGGATGGTATTAAAACGAAGGCAACTGAGACCTTGAGATTAGAACCTGGATCCATTGGCCAATGGAAAAGAAATTATATGGAGAATCTGATTGTATGTCTTTGAGTGTATGCCTCTGTTTGTCTTAAGTGTTTACGTCCTTTATAGAGAACAGTTAACAGGCAGGTAAATTAGGTAACAGGAATGGCAAGCCCCAGAAAGGGATTCGGAGAAAGAATTCTGGATCAACACCAGAAGCCAGGACTCAGCCTGTTGATCCCTTAACGATAGCACTTACGAACAGGAACACCCGATAGAAGAGAGAACAAAAAATAGGATTGACCCAGCCTCACTCATTACTGTTCTCGACACACTCAACAGTGACCGAGCCTCAGCTTCCACTCCCACTAACCCCTACTTAACCCTTCTGTCTCTAACACATATTGCACTGACCCAGCTTCCACTACCCCACTGTCCCTACACTTTCCACACTGACCCAGCCTCATTCCCCACTGTCCCCGACACACCCACACTGACCCAGCCTCATTCCCCACTGTCCCCTACACACACACACTGTCCCAGCCTCATTCCCCACTGTCCCCGACACACCCAACCTGACCCAGCCTCATTCCCCACTGTCCCCGACACACCTACACTGTCCTAGCCTCATTCCCCACTGTCCCTACACAACCCACACTGACCCAGCCCCAGCCTCACTCCTCACATTCCACTACACACCCCAAACTGTCTCCTTGACAGTCAATGATACTCAGAAACTTGTAGAGACACAAGATGCTCTGCAGATTCTGGAAATCCAGAGCAACACACCTACAACTCAGCAGCTTTGTCAGAGACTGTGCAGGGAGAAATGGAGTTGATGTTTCAAAGTTTAAAACTCTTCATTAGCACTTAGAAACACAAATTCTTTTTCTTTGCACAGGTTCTGGGGACTTATGTAATGGTTTCCAGCATTGCTTGTTCTGATTCTCAGCTCTCAGTAATCATTCTATTTTCACCTGTACAGGCCAGCTGAGTGTCTCCCTGCTTCTGGTGATATCCAGCTTTGCAGATGCAGTAAAAAGACCCAAAGGAGTTGCGACAGGTCGTGTTCACTCCGCACGCATTTTCATCCTGGCATTCATCCACATCTGTTGTAGAGAGGAAGAGAGGTACAAATATTACCAACACAGATGTAGTCATTGAGGCATAGAGGACTACAGCACAGAAACAGGCCCTGCTGCCCATTTAGTCTGTGCTGGACTGTTATTCTGTCAGTCCCATTGACCTGCACCCGGAACATAGCCCCCCATACCCTTCGCATCTATGTACTTATTCAAATTTCTGTTAAATGTTGAAATTGAACCCTTTTCCAATACACCCAATCCTCGTTATATGCGGGGGATACATTCCTCACAGTCAACACATAATGTGAATATGCATAATGTGAATGATTATTTAAATGGAGAAAATAGGGATGCGTTCTGGAGGGCATCCTAATTATGTTTTATCTGTAATTTATTCATAGTTTCATACCAATACGACACAAAAGCAGTACCACAAGGCAACATTCATATAATATTTCATCAATTTAAGCTAATATTCAACGTAATAAATCATAGAAAGTTAACATACTAGGGTGTACAGTACTCAAACCCTTAAGAGCATGGGGGTTTAGTGAATGGTAATCTAAGGCTACATCCACACTAGACCAGATAATTTGGAAAACGCCGGTTTTGCGTGAAAACGATAGGTGTCCACACTATGCGTTTTTGAGAATATCTCTATCCACATTGAAACGGAGATTCTGGTGAATCTCCTCCTGCTGCACATGTGCAGTACACCTCTACCAAAAACAAGCAATACGTTTGGTGTTGAATCTCACCGTGAAAGTGTACGTTTGTGTAGTTACAGACAAGAAAAAGTTAAAACGACAGACACCTGTTGGCTTTCATGCAGGAGAACTTAAAAGTAAAACAAAATAAAATTACTGGAGTGTACGGAGGCAACTGACAGGAAGTTCACGGACAGATTGACCCAGCTGACGACGAACATTGAAAAACTGACTAACTCTGTTGTATTAATAAAGCACCTTGTTAAATGTGCAAAACATGTCTCCATCAGTGTTATCTTGTATTTCCATACAATGTTACATTCGGCTGTTACACATCTATTGTCAGAGAAGGACTTGCATAAATAGGTAAACCATACAAGCAAGGACAGAAAATATGGCAAAGTGAGTATACTTATTTATTCAGTAAGTTATGGATCAAAGTATTTAGTGAGTACATTTCTAACTCTTCTGGCTTCAGTCTCGTTGCCGTCTGTTCTGAAATGTTTAGGTTGTGTTCAAGAAAACAATGAAATAGCACGCTGTCATCGGATAGTGTTTTCAGATTTCCCTGGTCACCCCATCCACAGAGATCTTCCCGAGCAGCATTTTCAAAAATACCCACCCTGGAAAGCGCCGGTTTCGGGGGATGAAAACACCATTTTAGAGTGGACAGAGGGTAAAAACAAAGAGAAAAAGCTTCGATTACGGATTTATCCGGTGTAGTGTGGACGTGGCCTAAGAGAGGCTTCATATTACAGTCTCCTTCGGCATTGGAACACATAAGCAAAGTCAATCTATCCTTTGCTGCCTTGAAACCTGACTCAGTCTGTTCATCCTTACTTATGTAAGTGTGTTTCGGCATACGCTTCCAAAAAAGCCCGGTCTCGTCTGCATTAAACACCTGCTTTGGTGTGATGCCTGACTCAGCTGTCATAGCCCGCAACTACACAGGATAGCGATCAGCAGCTTCGTGGTCAGCACTAGCTTGCTCACCACGCACGGCTAAGTTGTGAAGCCTGTGACAATTAACGAACTTAGAAAACCATCCCGTACTTGCATTAAAGCTAACAATATCATTTGACACTTCCTCACTAGCCTCTAAACAAAGGCGACCATAAATTTCCAAAGCTTTCACGTGAAGATGATCGGAACTAAGTGTTGTTTTTTTCTTTCTTTCATGCTTAATGTACAAACTCAACATTTTCTCCATTTTTGTCATAATCGGGTTATGCACGTTGGTAACAATCTTTGAAGACACTTGCAGTGAATCAATCACTGCACTTTTTATTTTCTCAGCATTTTTCTTTAAGTTTCTGATCGTGGACTCACCCAGGCCAAAGTAGCATCCCAGAGCTGTGTTACTTTTACCTGACGGCGCCCTGTTTAGAATTTCCAACTTCTTTTCAAGTGTTAAAGTGGTTCTCTGCTGCTTGGCTGATGGCCCAGAAATTGACATCAGATGCTTAGGAGGCACACTTAAATACATCGAGCACAAAATCACTGCACTGTAGGTAAAAACAGCAAAAGTTTAAGAGTGCAAGGTCGCACATCCACACATTGCCAAAACCAATGCGAAACTAGCGGGGGTGAGACTGTGAGGCTTGTCCACCTGACTTGTATTGGTGGGAAAGCAGTGCTCCTCGCATAACTGTGAGTTTATGATGCATATTAGGAGAAGTTGGTAGAAATAGGTTCCTCGCATAACTGAATCTGTATTGTCTGAAGACGCAGATAACGAGGATTCCACTGGCAGCTCATCCCACTCACACTCCACCCTCTGAGTGAAGATGATGATAATGATGACTGGAAAGTGAATGGTGTGTGGAGTCCCACAGGAACATCACTCAGATCTTTGTTCCTCATACTCTACATCACACATTATTAACCATTTCCTGCATGGATTCCCCTGGATCTAGCATCAGGGAGGCACAGTGCTGCATCTAGTACAGATGCTGCTCCACAGGCCTCAGCACCCTGGGTCCAATTGGAATTCAAATTCCTCCACAGCAGCTGCAACTGAGGAAATGATTTGTCATAGGGACATCTCTCACTAAAATGAACAAGTTCTCTCAAAAGGTGATCCGTAATATCCTCCTGGAATGACCCCCTGGATTCACGATAGGTGTTCAGTGTTCCAGGCCTGGTGTTTGGTGAATGCTGTGCCCTGGAATCGATGCTGATGTTTGAGGTCTGATGGTCCAATCAGAAATCAGGAAGTCAAGGCCCTGAAGGCTTTGTGGGCCAAGTTCTGATGTCTCCAGACAGACTGAAGGTATTTATGCTAAAGTCAGACTTGACACGGGTTCTCAAGTTACTTTACTCTACAGATCTTTTTCAACAGGCTTTTGACTCATTTCCTGTTGGCTCCTATCAGTGCCCTTGAAGTTTGGGGGCTTAGTGCTGATGATTACCCTCATGATGGTTTTTTGTCGTTGACACTGGTGTATTCAGGAGCAGATATTGCGGTAGCTGAGACTACAAATACACTTGTGTTGGTTTGCTCAGATCCAGTTGTCAAGGGTAAAGCTGACATTCTTGTGGGAACAAACACTTCTATTGCAAACATGAGTAAATCTGCAGATGCTGGAAATTCAAACAACACACATAAATGCTGGTGGAACACAGCAGGCCAGGCAGCATCTATAGGGAGAAGCACTGTCAAATTTCGGGCCGAGACCCTTTGTCAGGACTAACTGAAAGGAAAGATAATAAGATTTGAAAGTGGCGGGGGAGAAATGCGAAATGATAGAAGACTGGAGGGGGTGGGGTGAAGTTGTTATGCATCTGTTTTTGAAAAATTCAATCAAAAGATTGAAAAAGAAAGAAATAATCTCCTCTATTAGGAAAGTTGACATTGAAGTCAGTCAACTTTGATGACTCACCAATACCAGAGGATTGGGAAAAGAGAATAACTGATAAGATGTTGGAACACAAAGACATCTTTCCTGCTGACAAGATTGCTGTTGGTTGTTCCATGAGTACTCACCACACTATCATAGTGACAGAAGACACACCTTTCCATTCATCACCATCGGAGATTGAATTCACGGTGGGATAGTTAACTCATTGTGAGCCTACAGTGAGGGAGTTTCAGTTACAAGGTCTATCTCTAACTCTTCCCCTTCCCTCTCTGGATCACACCGGTATCTCCATGGATTTTCCAGCCCCTCACTGACCCTGCTCCCAGATGGTCTCCACATCGGATCGTGTGGAGTTTGCGATCTAGGATCAGAATAGTAACCACCATGCCAGCTACTGATGGCAATTCTGGACAGAATTGTTCCTGGAGAAACTCAACAGGTCATGAAATCCATGTCCATCACAATAACCGTACTGTGGGACTTGCACAGAATATCTTTCTTTACTTTGAGTTATCTGAAGGACAATGGTGTCGGGTTGATAATAGCAACACCAACATTGAATTGATTCTCCATATCGTGGTTATATTAAATCCTTACAGTCACAGATCTTCCCTCTGGTGAGGCTGGCAGTCACAGAAAATGCCAGAAATCCTATGATGCAGTTACACTGGTGGGAACCCATTGTTTTGTTACAAGTTGCATATTTGTCACAGGGCGAGTATTCACAATTGTCGATATCTGTGAGAAAGGACAAAATCGTTCACAATGATAAACACTGTTTGCTCCTTGTTACAGGTGCACTCTGTGGGTCTGCATGAAGCAAAACATAGGCATGTTGCTAAACACAGACCAGACCTACCTTGGAACAAACAATTCAGTGATTAAAATGTTAAAATTGTACAAGGCATTGGTAAGTCCAAATTTGGAGTATTGTGTACAGTTCTGGTCACCGACTTATAGGAAAGATGTCAACAAAATAGAGGGAGTACAGAGAAGATTTACTCGAATGTTACCTGGGTTTCAGCACCTAAGTTACAGGGAAAGGTTGAACAAGTTAGGTCTTTATTATTTGGAGCATAGAAGGTTGAGGGGAGACTTGATTCAGGTATTTAAAATAATGAGGGGGACAGATAGAGTTGACGTTGATAGGCTTTTTCCAGTGAGGGTAGTGGAGATTCAAACAAGAGGACATGAGTTGAGAGTTAGGGGGCAAAATTTTAAGTGCAACATGAGGGGGAATTTCTTTACCCAGAGGGTGGTAGCTGTGTGGAACGAGCTTCCAGTCGAAGTGGTAGAGACAGGTTTGGTAATGTCATTTAAAGTAAAATTGGTTAGGTATATGGACAGGGAAGGAATGGAGGGTTATGGGCTGAGTGCGGGTCAGTGGGACTAGGTGAGAGTAAGCATTCGGCACAGGCTAGAAGGGCCGAGCTGGCCTTTATCTGTGCTGTAATTGTTATATCGACTCCTTTGCTTGCATTTTCGGAAACAGCTCTATTTCCATCTTTATTTTTCCCATTCAGGGTTCTTTAGAAGACCCTGCCCTGCAGTTACACACTGACATAGGTTCTTTGCGGGAATGGGACCTGTTCTCAGGGTTTCAGGAATGCCTGTTGTTCGGCACACCGAGGGTTCAGCCTGAGAGTCCGGCTCGGATTCAGAAGCTTAAGATCTCGGGGCTCTGGAGACGGGCGGATCGAGGGTCGGTGTCACAGCAGGAGACCCGTGTATTGTTAAGGGAGTCGGGATATCTGCTGTGGGCCTGAAGACTCGGGATCTGTGCAATCTTCAGACACAGAGCTCGAAAAAAGCAATGTAACAGACTTTTAACATCGTAAACCAGCGGGTTCTTGTTATGTCTCCCACTCACTGGGGAGAAAATGGAGACACCTCCTTCTCCCTTATCAGGGAGAGAGAGAACCTGTGGAATGTCAAATGCCAGATGAAATGTGAAGTCTGTGGGGTAACTGCAAGACTGTCTCTTTGCTATTGCTTTGCTCACGGTGAGTGCTCGGAGACGGTCCCAATGCTTGCGTTATTTGCTGGTGGGGGAGGGGGATTGTTGCTCGCTGCTCTTACGCGCGTGAGGGAGGGGAGCTGGGGGGACTTTGGGGTTCTTATGTTTATCTGTCGTTCATTCTTTGGGACACTTTTCTGTTTTCATGGATGTTTGCGAAGGAAAAGCATTTTAGGATGTATATTATATGCATTCCTCTGACATTAAATTGGACCTTTGAACCTCCCAGTGGAGAGGTGTACTGGATGCCCGTAGCTCTACTCATCTTTAATGTTGCCCTGACCCCAGAACGGGGTTGATCACATCTCAGTCCCAATAGATTTCCCAGCCCCTCCACTGAATGGGCTCAGAGAGTAACATGTTGGTCCATGTGGGAACTTGGGATGCAGGATTGTAGTAGTAGTGACCACGGGAGCTAGCACTGTCAATCAGATTGGACACAGTCCTCACAGTTGTATTGCTTGATCTCCTGTGTCCAAAGGACCTGCCTAGTCTATAAATTCTGTCCCTGTATCTAAAAATATCTGGAAATAATGATAAAATGAGAAAACATCATCGTTTACCAACCATGCGATTTACACAATGCAGACCCTGTGAGTTAATTCTTTAATTCCAAGAATATCTTCAAGATAATCCAGGAAGATTGATGACACCCTCAGAGCCTTGTGATTAATTTTCATTTTCATGGTGATATAAAGTCTCTACCTTCACAAAACCTTCCTGCAGTGAGGCTGACTGTCGCTGGAGTTGCCTGAAAACCTGCATTACAGTTGCAAACGTAGGAACCTGATCTGTTGTAACAAGTTGTGAGGGGGTGACACGGAGAGGCTTCACACTCATTGATATCTATTACTCGTCTCTCACTTTCTCCTGGACATCGGTGTGGCTGTACAAATTCACATGGGACAAGCTACACCTGAACTTTGGTGGGACATGAGTCCTTGTTTCAATCCTGACCAGACCATCTCCCTCAGCTTTCTCCAGTCCATCAACAATTGCATTGGTGCTGCTTCCTACAATATTACAGAACTAAGAAATGTTACCATTTTAGATGCCAAACTCCAAGCTCCTCTCATCTTTGCATGGTCCATCTCTGACTATTCCCCTCCGTGTCCCCATGGATTACTCAGACCCTCACTGAACCTGCTCTGAGAGGCTGACATTAGACTGTGTGGGAGTTTGGGAATCAAGTTTGCAATAGTAATCACCATTGCAGCCAGAGGTGCCTCCTCCAGTCACACCTGTCCCTGGACAATGCAGTACTCTGTTTCTTGTTCCGAAAGGAACATGACCGGTCAATGAATTCATTTCACAAAGTCTGCAATATAAAGTCATGGAATAATAGAGCAGAAAAAAAGAACCTTTGCTGACCACAATGAGCTATTCCCAGTTGCTTGTCAGTCCCTTTTCCCTTCCCATTTGAACTAGTGATCAGATTTATCAAAGGAAACAACAGAAAAAGACAATGATAACTTCCCCACCTCCCACAATTACTCCCCTGTGCAATTTACACAGGACAGAGCCTATTAAATTCTTCTTTAGTTGGGGGACTCTGTAGGTGAATTGTGGAGGACTGATATCCTCAATCAAATGGGATTTATTCTCCATTTTCATGTTGAGACAAAGTCCTTACCTTCACAAACTTTCCCTGCCATGAGGTTGGCGGTTGCAGGTAATGCCTGAAACCCTGCGTTGCAGATGCACTGGTAGGATCCCATTACGTTGATACAAGTTGCATGTTCGTGACAAGGTGAGGACTTGCATTCATCGATATCTGTGTGAACAGGGAAAATCTCTCTCAATAGTAAACATGGATTGCCCCCTTTTATACCTGGGCTCTGTGGGTCGGGATGGAGCAACTCAGCACTGTGTTGTTTAATCCAGAGAAGACCTCTGCTGGAACAAAGGATTGAGTGAGTATTCTTGGGAAGAGGCATTATGGTCTGAGAAAGAAAATCAAGTGAATGGATTAACAAACAGGTGGAATTGACTCAAGGAACCAAATGGTCAGTCACCTGTTAGAAACTGGGATGGTTGGTACCCTGCTCTCCATTTAATGAGCTTATTGATAACAGTGTGGAAGGTCGGCAGCAGCCTCACCTTCTGTACTGGAGCTGCTTTTCACTGGATGGGAGCAGGGGAGGAAAGAGGACTCTCTGTGCTCCACTCCTCTTTAATGTGACTGTGGCATGAGCAGGTTTAGTCACATGTAAATTTCAGTTAATTGCCCACTCCCTCCCTGAATCTGCATTGGAATGTCAGCATTGGAAATACTCAATAGGTCAGGCAGCATCTGTGAATGGGAAACAGAATGCTGGGAGATTCCAGCATCATCCCTGGTTTCAGATTTCCAGCATGCTCGACTCTGCATCCTTCATTTTCATTTTACTTTCTCTTTAATTGTGGCCATTCATCCATTACCTGGATGCATTGTGTCTCCTTTAACAACATGGTCTCACCACTCTATCAGGGACACACTTTCTTGTCTCCTTTTCTCACGTTTCCAGTTCCTCATTCCACAGCTGCTGTCAGATCCTCAGAGCTTCCCCACTTCCTCATTTGAGATTTCCAACTTCACAGTTTGCAGTACTTAAGCCATAAGACATTGACCCATTGAGTCTGCTCCACCATTCCATCGTGGCTGATCTATTATCCCTCTCAACCCCATTGTTCTGTCTCTCCCTGTAACGTTTAATTCACTTCCTAATCTATCATCTATCAACTTGCACTTTCCTTCAACAATATTTTTATTGCTTTTTAAATAAAGAGAACATAGTGTAAAGGAGATTTGTGCAGTGCATAACAAATGTCATAACTGTACAACTCACATTCATGAAAGAGATGCACGCATAGTGCAAACATTATTCCCCACTCTGCTTCCCTCTTCTCTTCTCCTCAGCAACCTATCATCTCCCTCTGTTGTCCCTCCACCTCCCCTTTCTCCCTCAGTTCACTCTCCTCCCCTATAAGCTTTCTCTTCTTCAGCCCATTTTACTTTCTCCACCACTCTCCTCCCAGCTTCTTACTTCATACCTCCTCCCCCTCCCACCTACATTCTCCCTCACCTGACTTCACCAATCACCTGTCAGCTTGTCCCCTTCCCTCCCCCCACCTTCTTATGCTGGCTTCTTCACACTTCCTCTCCAGTCCTGATGAAGGGTCTCAGCCCAAAATGATGACTGACTGTTTATTTCTCTTATTAGATGCTACCTGATACACAACCCACACTGACCCAATCTCAACCCCTGACCCCACGGCCCCTACACACCCCACACTGACCCAACCTCAAACCCCACCCCACTGTCCCTACATACCCCACACTGACCCAACCTCAGCCCCCCACCCCCACCCTACTGCCCCTACAGACACCACACTGTCCCAACCCCAGACTCACTCCTTACATTCCACTACACACCCCACAGAGACCCAAACTCAGCCTCACACCCCAGTCCCTACACAGCCCACACTGACCCAACCTCAACCCCCACCCCACTGTCCCTACACACCCCACATTGACCCAACCTCAACCCCCAACCCACTGTCCCTACACACCCCACATTGACCCAACCTCAACCCCCCCAACCCACTGTCCCTACACACCCCACACTGACCCAACCTCAACCCCCCACCCCACTATCCCTACACACCCCACATTGACCCAACCTCAACCCCTACCCCACTGTCCCTACACACCCCACACTGACTCAACCTCAACCCCCACCCCACTGTCCCTACACACCCCACACTGACCCAACCTCAACCCCCCCAACCCACTGTTCCTACACACCCCACACTGACCCAACCTCAGCCTCACACCCCACTGTCCCTACACACCCCACACTGACCCAACCTCAACCGCCACCCCAGAGTCCCTACACACCCCACACTGACCCAACCTCAGCCCCCCACCCTACTGATCCTACACACCCCACACTGACCCAACCTCAGCCTCACACCCCACTGACCCTACACACCCCACACTGACCCAACCTCAGCCCCCCACCCTACTGTCCCTACTCACCCCACACTGACCCAATCTCAGCCTCACACCCCACTGTCCCTACACACCCCACACTGACCCAACCTCAGCCTCACACCCCACTGTCCCTACACACCCCACACTGACCCAACCTCAACCCCCACCCCACTGTCCCTACACACCCTACACTGACCCAACCTCAACCTCCACCCCACTGTCCCTACACACCCCACACTGATCCAACTCAGCCCCCCACCCCCCACCCCACTGCCCCTACAGACACCACACTGACCCAACCCCAGACCCCCACCCCATTGTCCCTACACACCCCACACTGACCCAACCTCAACCCCCACCCCACTGTCCTTACACACCCCTCACTCACCCAACCTCAGCCTCACACCCCACTGACCCTACGCACCCCACAATGACCCAACCTCAACGCACCACCCCACTGTTCCTACACACCCCACACTGACCCAACCTCAACGCACCACCCACTGTCCCTACACACACCACACTGACACAATCTCAGCCCCACACCCCACAGTCCCTACACACCCCACACTGATCCAACTCAGCCCCCCACCCCCCACCCCACTGCCCCTACACACCCCACACTGACCCAACCTCAACCCCCACCCCACTGTCCTTACACACCCCTCACTGACCCAATCTCAGCCTTGCACCCCACTGTCCCTACACACCCCACAGACCCAACCCCAGCCTCACTCCTCACATTCCACTACACACCCCAAAGTGTCTCCTTGACAGTCAATGATACTTAGAAACTTGTAGAGACACAAGATGTTTTCTGTAGATGCTGGAAATCCAGAGCAACACACCTACAACTCAGCAGCTTTGTCAGAGACTGCGGAGGGAGAAATGGAGTTGATGTTTCAAAGTTTAAAACCCTTCACTAACACTTTGAAACACAAATTCATTTTCTTTGCAAAGGATCTCCCTGACTTGTATTTCCAGCATTGTCTATTTTGATTCTCAGCCCTCAAGAATCATTCTATTTTCACCTGTACAGACCAGCTGAGTGTCTCCCTCCTTCTGGTGATATCCAGCTTTGCAGACGCAGTAAAAAGACCCAGCAGAGTTACGACAGGTCATGTTCACTCCGCACGCATTTTCATCCTGGCATTCATCCACATCTGTTGTAGAGAGGAAGAGAGGTACAAATATTACCAACACAGATGTAGTCATAGAGTCATAGAGGACTACAGCACAGAAACAGGCCCTGCTGCCCATCTAGTCTGTGCTGAACTGTTATTCTGTCAGCCCCATTGACCTGCACCCAGAACATAGCCCTCCATACCCCTCCCATCTATGTATTTATTCAAATTACCATTAAATGTTGAAATTAAACCCATTTCCAATACTTCCACTGGCAGCTCGTTCCACTCTCACTCCACCCTCTGAGTGAAGATGATGATAATGACGACTGGAAAGTGAATGGTGTGTGGAGTCCCACAGGAACATCACTCAGATCTTTGTTCCTCATACTCTACATCACACATTATTAACCATTTCCTGCACGGATTCCCCTGGATCTAGCATCAGTGAGGCACAGTGCTACATCTACTACAGATGCTGCTCCACAGGCCCCAGCACCCCGGGTCCAATCGGAATTCAAATTCCTCCACAGCAGCTGCAACTGAGGAAATGATTTGTCACTGGGACATCTCTCACTAAAATGAACACGTGTCTTAAAAAGTCATCCATAATATCCTCCTGGAATGACCCCCTGGGTTTGGAAATAGGTGTCTGATGTTCGAGGCCTGGTGTTTGGTGAATACTGTCCCCTGGAATCGATGCTGACAATTGAGATCTGATGGTCCAATCTGAAGTCCAGAAGTCAAGGCCCATTGGCTGGAGCCAGATCTGCAGATCTCCATGACTCCACTGGGGAGGAAGAAACCTGGTGTCTGTAGGCCCAAGTCCGGTCTGCTCGAGGCCTGTCCTGGGGTTAAAGGACTGTGTATGTGCGTCGGTGGGAGGGAGGAACTGGGCTTGTTTTTGCTGTTGTTGCTTTGTTACTTCTTGTGTTCTGTGTTGTTCTTCTGAGCATTGTGGGCTTGCTATGTTGGCACTGGAATGTGTGGTGACACTCGTGGGCTGCCCCTAACACAACCTCGGGTATGCTGGTTGTTAGCACAAATGACACATTTCACTCTTGGTTTTATCTACAATCGAGAATCTCAACACCTGAATCTCGGGGATGGATACATGGTGAGCTTGCTAAGTCTAGCCCGACCCACCTTTGGAACTCACAAAGCAGAGGAAAGCTGCTGCAAAGGGTTCCCTTACTGAGGATAGGACTGGTATTTTCTGTTACAATTGTGAAGAAGGTGGACATTCCAAACGAGATTGTGAGCGACAGGAAAATCTTCAAAAAGTAAACCAGTGGGTAAAACAGAAAAAGATGGGAAACAACAAGTTACTTTACTCTACAGATGCTTTTCAACAGGCTTTTGACTCATTTCCTGTTGGCTCCGATCAGTGCCCTTGAGGTTTGGGGCCTTAGTGCTGATGACTACCCTCATGATGATTTTTTGTCGTTGACACTGGTGTATTCAGAAGCAGATATTGCGGTAGCAGAGACTATTGATACACTTGTGTTGTTTTGCCCAGATCCAGTTGTCAAAAGTAAAGTTCCCATTCTTGTGGGAACAAACTCTTCTATTGCAAACACGAGGAAATCTGCAGATGCTGGAAATTCAAGCAACACACACAAAATGCTGGTGGAACACAGCAGGCCAGGCAGCAACTATAGGGAGAAGCACTGTCGACGTTTCAGGCCGAAACCCTTCGTCAGGACTAACTGAAAGGAAAGATAGTAAGATTTGAAAGTAGTGGGGTGGGGGGGGAAATGTGAAATGATAGGAGAAGACCAGAGATCTGGAACATAGCTTCACCCTACCCCATCCAGTTTTCTCCTATTATTTTACATTTCCCCCTCCCCCTCCTACTTTCAAATCTCTGACTATCTTTCCTTTCAGTTAGTCCTGACAAAGGGTCTCGGCCCGAAACGTTGACAGTGCTTCTCCTTATAGATGCTGCCTGGCCTGCTGTGTTCCACCAGCATTTTGTGTGTGTAGCTTCCATTGCAAGAAGACTCATGGGAGCATGGAAAGAGAGAAAGGGAGAGAACTTTCTGAGAACTTCATCTATTCTCCCTGTATTCAGAGCTGCTTTTGAGAACGTGCAAGTTTCTCCTTTGCAGGGTGATGAGAATAAAAGAGGAACTGTGTGGTGTACTCAGTCTAAACCAGTCACTATACCTTCTGCCGGAGGAGTTCGAGTGACTGGAACATCCAGATTTTCAGGAATGCCCAGTGCCCCAACCACTTTTGTGGATGCTCCTGACGATCAGGAAGAAAAGCCACTCTTGTCTGCAGGAGTGCTGGTGAGACCTGAACTGCAGAAATCTTTGGCTGTCTATACTAACAGGAGAACAGTGATTGTCAGCAACACCTCAGGAGGAGGTGTCAGGAGTTTCTAGTTTCCCAGTTAAGAAAAAGGAAGAGAAATAGTCTCTTATTTCTATGTTTTTGTTTTTTTTTTCAATTTTAGGTTTTTCTTTCATCTTTTTATTTTTTTTCTGGTATCCTCTTTATATTTAGGGTTTGGGATGTCTATTATATGCTGTTACCTATCGTTTTTACTCATTTGTTAACTGCCAACAATGTAATCTCACTCCCTTTCTACTGTTGTGACTGTTAGGCATCTGTTTTTGAAAAATACAATCAAAAGATTGGAAAAGAAAGAAATAGTCTCCTCTATTAGGAAAGTTGACATTGAAGTCAGTCAACTTTGATGACTCACCAATACCAGAGGATTGGGAACAGAGAATAACTGATAAGATGTTGGAACACAAAGACATCTTTCCTACTGACAAGATTGCTGTTGGTTGTTCCATGAGTACTCACCACACTATCATAGTGACAGAAGACACACCTTTCCATTCATCACCATTGGAGATTGAACTCAGAGTGATAATAACTCATTTTGAGCCTACAGTGAGGCAGTTTCAGTTACAAGGTCTATCTCTAACTCTTCCCCTTCCCTCTCTGGATCACACTGGTATCCCCATGGATTTTCCAGCCCCTCACTGACCCTTGTGGAGTTTGTGATCTAGGATCAGAATAGTAACCACCATGCCAGCTACAGATGGCTATTCTGGACAGAATTGTTCCTGGAGAAACTCAACAGGTCATGAAATCCATGTCCATCACAATAACCCTACTGTGGAACTTGCACAGAATATCTTTCTTTACTTAGAGGTATCTGAAGAACAATGGTGTCGGGTTGATAATGGCAACTCCTACATTGAATTGATTCTCTATATCGTGGTTATATTAAATCCTTACATTCACAGATCTTCGCTGCAGTGAGGCTGGCAGTGTTGGAAAATGCCAGAAACAATATGATGCAGCTACACTGGTGGGAACCCACTGTGTTGTTACAAGTTGCATATTTGTCACAGGGCGAGTATTTACAATTGTTGATATCTGTGAGAAAGGACAAAATCGTTCACAATGATAAACACTGTTCGCTCCTTGTTACAGGTGCACTCTGTGGATCTGCATGGAGCAAAACATAGGCATGTTGCTAAACACAGACCAGGCCTTCCTTGGAACAAGCAATTCAGTGATTTTCTTGGGAAACGCCTTCAGGATGAGAAAAACCTGCAGAGTTGTAAATATAGCCTGCACCACTATGGGTAGTCGCCTTCCCATTATCAAGGACATATTCAAATTGCGATGCCATAAAAAGGTGGCATCTATCACTAAGGACCCCCACCACCCAAGACCTGCCCTTTTTGCAATAATACCATCAGGTAGGACGCACAAGAGCCTGACACATGCTGAGCATATTGTTTACAGCTTTTTCCTCTGCGACATCAGATTTCTGAATGGACAATGAACCCATAAATACCTTGTCACTATTTTTAAGTCAAGTCACTTTTATTGTCATTATGACCATAACTGCTAGTACAGTACATAGTAAAAATGGGACAACGTTTTTCAGGACCATGGTGTTACATGACACAGTACAAAAACTAGACTGAACTACGTAAAAAACAACACACTAGACTGCAGACCTACCCAGTACTGTGTAAAATGGACAAAAACAGTGCAGGCATTACAATAAATAATAAACAGGACAGTAGGGCAAGGTGTCAGTCCAGGCTTCGGGTATTGAGGAGTCTGATAGCTTGGGGGAAGAAACTGTTATAGTCTGGTTGTGAGAGCCCGAATGCTTTGGAGCCTTTTCCCAGTCAGCAGGAAGGAGAAGAGATTGTATGAGGGGTGCATGGGGCCCTTCATAATGCTGTTTCCTTTGCGGATACAGCGTGAAGTGTAAATGTCCGTGATGGCTGGAAGAGAGACCCCGATGATCTTCTCAGCTGACCTCACTATCTGCTGCAGGGTCTTGTAATCTGAGACGGTGAAAATTCCGAACCAGGCAGTGATGCAGCTGCTCAGGATGCTCTCAATACAACCCCTGTAGAATGTGATAAGGATGGGGGGTGGGAGATGGACTTCCCTCAACCTTCACAAAAAGTAGAGACCCTGCTGGTCTTTCTTTACTATGGAGCTGGTGTTGAGGGACCAGGTGAGATTCTCCGTCAAGTGAACACCAAGAAATTTGGTGCTCTTTACGATCTCTACCGAGCAGCCATCGGCAGGGAGTGGTTGCTCTGTGCCCTCCTGAAGTCAACAACCATCTCTTTTGTTTTGTTCACATTCAGAGACAGGTTGTTGGTTCTGCACCAGTCTGTTACTCGCTGCACCTCCTCCCTGTAAACTGACTCGTTCTTCTTGGTGATGAGACCCACCACCGTCGTGTCATCGGTGAACTTGATGATGTGGTTCAAGCTGTGTGTGTCAGCACAGTTGTGGGTCAGCAGAGTGAACAGCAGTGGACTGAGCACCCAGCCCTGGGGAGCCCCCGTGCTCAGTGTGATGGTGTTGGAGATGCTGCTCCTGATCGGGACTGACTGAGGTCTCCCAGTCAGGAAGTCTAGGATCTTAACTCTCCTTTCTCCCTACTTACTTAAAAAAGGAGGCGGTGCGAAGTTAAGATGGCGCTAAACATCGACTCTTTTGCTTGCATTTTCAGAAACAGCTCTCTTTCCATCTTTTATACCTTTATTTTTCCCATTCAGGGTTCTTGTGAAGACCCTGCCCTACAGTGACACACTGATATAGGTACTTTGTGGGAATGGGACCTGTTCTCAGGGTTTCAGGAATGCCCGTTGTTCGGCACGTCAAGTGTTCGGATCCTGAGAGTCCGGCTCAAATTCAGAAGCTTAAGATCTCGGGGCTCTGGAGACGGGCGGATCGAGGGTCGGTTTCATGGCAGGAGACACGTGTGTCATCGGGGGAGTCGGGATATCTGCTGTGGGCCCGAAGACCTGGGATCTGTGCAACCTTTAGGCACAGAGCTCAAAAAAAAGCAATGTAACAGACCTTTAATGTCATTAACCAGCAGGTTGTTGTTATGTCTCCCCGCTTGCTGGGGAGAAAATGGAGACACCTCCTTCTCCCTTATCAGGGAGAGAGAGAGAACCTGTGGAATGTCGAATGCCGGATGAAATGTGAAGTCTGTGGGATAACTGCAAGACTGTGTCTTTGCTATTGCTTTGCTCACGGTGAGTGCTCGGAGGTGGTACCGATGCTTGCTTTATTTGCTGGTGGGGGAGGGGGATTGTTGCTCGCTGCACTTACGCGCGTCAGGGAGGGGAACTGGGGGGGCTTTGGGGTTCTTATGTTTATCTGTTGTTCATTCTTTGGGACACTTCCCTGTTTTCGTGGATGTTTGCGAAGGAAAAGCATTTTAGGATGTATATTATATACATTCCTCTGACATTAAATTGGACCTTTGAACCTCCCAGTGGAGAGGTGTACTGGATGCCCGTAGCTCTACTCATCTTTAATGTTGCCCTGACCCCGGAACGGGGTTGATCACATCTCAGTCCCAATAGATTTCTCAGCCCCTCCACTGAATGGGCTCAGAGAGTAGCATGTTGGTCCATGTGGGAATTTGGGATGCAGGATTGTAGCAGTAGTGACCACGAGAGCTAAAACTGTCCGTTTTCTCCATTTTGTAGCATATGGATTAAGTCACGTTCCTAGCGGCTCTCTCTTTTAATATATTTTATATACCACTGACAGATCCCTTTTAGCTGTGATGATTTATTACTTCTACTGAAGGATTTACGACTTAGTTACAATGGCCGAAAAAAGTCATTCTGGTATTGAACTGAGAAGCGGCAAGACTTTCACTGAAATGGAACAAACGGAACAAACCAAGAAAACAGAAGAATCTGTTACATTAGGAGGAATATTTTCTTCAATACAAGACATGAAATCGGAATTCGGATCACTTAATATTAAAATTGATAAGCTGACCGGTTCAAACGGGAAGCTTGAAAAAACTATTTCTACGACTCAAGACTCTGAAAAATTTGGACTCAACTTCAAACATTTCAGCAGACTACAATCCGAATTTAGAATGAGCATGATCTATTCAAGCAAACTATTAAAGATCAAGGAATGAAGATATCTTCAATGGAAAAGAAAAATCAATGAAATTACCTCGGAACTATCTAAAACGAAGAAAAGAATGGTTGATTTAGATAGTAGAGGGCATCGGAGGAATTTACGTATTCTAGGACTGCCTGAAAATACTGAAGCTGGTGATCTGTTAAAATTCTTCTCAGATATGTTGTACTCACTTTTTAGTGAGACCCTGGAAGCTAGCCCTTTAATTGACAGAGCCCATAGAATTCCATTTTCTCAGCGTTCATCTGAATTACATCCTCGACCAATTATGCTTTCTCTGCATTATTATATGACTAAAGAAGCTATTCTTCAAGAAGCCATAAAGAAGTGGAAATTAATCTTTAACTCAGCACAGATTCATATAGTCGAAGACTATCCTCCTGAAATCTTTGCCAAAAGAAGGAAATACCAAGAAGTTATGAGTGAAATGTATAAATTAGATGTATACCCCTCCCTTCACTTTCCAGCAAAGCTGATAATTTTTCCTGAAAAATCTCAGTCACTGCGAATCTATTCTCCTCAGGAGGGAAGGGAGTACATTAAAAATCTTAAAGTTAAGCCTACTGAATAAAATATTAAAGTTAACCCAGTTACTCAATAGGCAATTCTGAAGTATTTGCTGTACGAGTTGTTTATGGATCTTCTGAGTTAAGCACGTCCTATACCTTTTCAGTCTTTGGTATGGGACGTGGCTGATTTAATTTTTTTTTTACCTTATTAATAATTAGTACATATATAACTGATTTGTAGGGAACCTTTATAGTATTGTACTCGAATGGTCCGTGTAGGACCAGTTGTGTACTAATTTTTTTATTTCTTTTATTTGTTTCAATACTTAAAGTTTTAGGTCTGTTTTATATATATACTCACTTACTTCTCTTTTTCGAGAGAAAGAATATTGTTTGTAATATTATTTGCTCAGATTTATTCTCTTTTTTTGAATATGTGTTTAAGATACTTTAGCTGATTCTAAGATGGCCGTTGTTGCTTATGTTTTTATTACTGTTAGGCATAACGTTATAGTAGCTGAATTCGGTTTGTGCCTTTTATTATGGCTGTTTTCCGTGGGATCTTTGCTTTATTTTAATATATGGAACTGCAAGATGGAGAACAGGGTCAAGGGTTATTAGTTTAGCATGGGACCAGCCTGTTGGTCGCTTAATTCTTATCTTTTGGGAGGCGGGAGGGGGGAGGGGTCTATTACAGTAGGTTTTTTTCTTGATTGGGCAGTTCTTTTGATGGAATTCTCTTTCGTAAATGCGTCACTCCTTCTGGTTGTACCGGCAACTTTTGGTTTCATCTGTACTTGTGTAACATTTCTTTTATGTAATCTTAAATTCAATTTTAAACATGGATGTTAATAAAATTAATATAATATCTTGGAATTGGAACATTGTCAATCACCCCATTAAGAATAAAAAAGATTTTTAAGAAATTAAAAACACTTAATGCAGATATTATTTTTGCGCAAGAATGTCATATACGAAAACAGGATGAGGACAGGTTTTTTCTTGTTTTTGGAAAGGTCCTCTGTTCCACTAGCTGTCTAATTGTAAGATCAGAGGTGTTTCTATATTTCTTAGCCCCAAAATCCCTTTTTTACACTTTAATACTACTACTGATTCGATTGGAAGATATTTAATTGTTACTGGTTTATTATGCGAGCTAAAGGCAGCTCTGGTATGTGTGTATATGCACCTGAAGTAGATAATTCTGAATTTTTTTTAAGAAACTTTTTTCTGAGTTACCGAATCTCAATGAATATAAAGTTAATCATGGGTGGTGACTTTAATTGTTGTTTAAATCTAGAGATTGACAGGTCATCAACCAATTTGTCGCTTGCTAATAAAGTGGCAGCTTGTATTAAGTCTTTTTTATTAGAATATGGCCTCGTTGATATTTGGAGATATAAACACCCCAATGATGAAGATTTCTCTTTTTTCTCACACATTCAAGATAAGTATTATCAAATTGATTACTTTTTTTTAGATACACATCTGTTAAACTCCATTGTTGAATGTGCATATGACATCATTGCGCTCTTAGATCACGCGCCTTTAAAGTTAACCCTTAAGCTTTCGGATAGCTTTTTGAAAATGTCACAGTGGAGACTGAATCCCATATTGTTACAGGATCCAGCTTTAGTTAATTTTATTAAGGAGCAAATTTCTATAATTTTTGTATTTAATACAACTGAAGGAATGTCAAATCTGGTTATATGGGACATGTTGTAATCTTTTCTTAGGGGACAGATAATCTCATATTCAGCAGCCTTGAGAAAGAAAACTAAAGCAGAATTGTCTGTGCTTATTAATAAAATTAAACAGATAGATAAAGTGTATTCAGTTAAACCTACTGAAGACCTAGATAAAGAAAGGGTCAGACTTCAATCACAGTATGATTTGCTTCTGACCTTTCCCATTGAACAGCAAATTTTTATATCTGAAAGTTTATTTTATATGCATGGGGAAAAATCGGCTAAGCTTTTGGCGGGTCATTTAAAGGTTGGGATGATCAGAAGACAGATTTTAAAAATTTGTCGACCGGATAGAACAGAAACTTTAGATCCTTATGAAATTAATAAGATGTTTATGGACTTCTATTCTAATCTTTATAAATCTGAATTCTCTGATAGCACTATTATTATGAATAGATTTTTGCAAAGGTTAAACATACCTCAAATTTCGATTCAAGATGTTGATATGTTAGATGTAACTATTAAACAAGAGGAGATAGCCAAGGCTATATCCTCTATGCAATTAGGTAAAGCTCAGGGACCTGATGGTTATATGGTAGAATTTTACAAGACTTTTCATGAAATGCTTATACCACATCTTCATCAAACGTTTACCGATTCTATATCCTTTGAGAACCTTCCTAAAACTTTTTATGAAGCACTAATTTCATTGATTCCAAAAAAAAGGAGAAGACCCACTGGAATGTGTATCCGAAAGACCTATTTCTTTATTGAATGTAGATTTTAAAATCCTCTCTAAGATTCCAGCAAATAGGCTTGAGAATACCTTGCCTAATGTTATCTCAAACGACCAAACAGGATTTATCAAAAATAGGTACTCACATTTTAATATTCAAAGATTGTTAAATATCATTTATTCCCCCTCAACCAAAGAATCTGAATGTATTGTATCTTTGGATGCAGAGAAAGCTTTTGATAGGGTGGAGTGGCCTTATCTATTTCAGGTTTTGAAGAGGTTTAATTTTAGTCCAGGATTAAATTGATTTATTATGCCCCAGTAGCTGCAGTTATAACTAATAATCAAAAGTCTCCATATTTTAGATTATATAGAGGAACTCACCAGGGATGTCCTCTTAGTCCTTTATTATTTAATTTGGCTATAGAACCACTTGCTATTGCTCTTAGGGATTCTAATTCTGTGCAGGGTATTAAGAGAGGGGGTAAATTACATAAGATTTCATTATATGCAGATGATTTATTAACTTACATTTCAAATCCTAGGAAATCTATTCCTTTTATGTTATCTATATTTATGGAATTTGGTATTTTCTCTGGATATAAACTTAATTTACATAAAACTGAATTTTTCCTATTAATAATTATTCTGATTATTATGATCAATTACCTTTTAATATTGGCAAAAACCATTTCACTTACCTTGGTATCAAAATTACTAATTATTTTAAAGACCTATATAGGTATGATTTCTCCCCTTCAGTTGAATGTACTCAACAGGTGCTTTCTAAATGGTCGCCTATATCGATGTCATTGATAGGTCGAATAAATGCTATAAAAATGGTTATTCTACCAAAATTTTTATATATATTTCAAGCAGTTCCCTCTTTGGTTCCAAAACATATTTTGATAAATTAGATTCTATGATTTTGTTTTATGTTTGGAATAATAAAAGCTCTAGACTGAATAAACTTTTTTTGCAAAAACCAAGAAAAGATGAAGGACTGATCTTACTAAACTTTAGATTTTATTATTGGGCAACTAAAATTCGTTATATTACTTTTTGGATTTATGATATAGATGACCAAGATCGCCCTTCATGGTTACAGTTGGAGGAAAATTCAGTAATGGGGTTTTCGTTAGCTTCTTTATTCGGAGCTCCTCTTCCGTTTTCACTCCAGAATAGGTAGACAAGCTCTCAACCCTATTGTTAAACATACTTTAAAAATTTGCTTTCAGTTTCGTAGATTTTTTGAATTAAAAGATTTTCTACTTTCTAGTAATATTTATTATATTTTTTTTAAACCATCAACTTTGGATAAGGCTTTTTTAACATGGAAAATTAAGGGAATAAAAACTTTTTACAGGACTGTTTAATGTCCTTTTCACAGTTAATGGATAAATATGACATCTCTAATACACATTTTTCAGATACTTACAGGTTAGGAAATTTTTTACGTGATTTTTTACCGAATTACCCCTTGGCCTGCTCTTTAAATTTGGCTTATGTTATTTTTCAGCTTAAACATTTTCAAAACCAATTAATAGCTATCACTTATAAACAGTTAATGAATGCTTGCATGTCGCCTAATGATAGGGTTCAATGCATCTGGGAAGTAGAACTTCAACATTCACTTTCAGATAATCAATGGAGTTTAATTTATTATGTGGTCAATAATTCATCTATCTGTGCATGCCTTATCTTAATTCAGTTTAAGACAGTACACAGGGCCTACATGTCCAAAGAAAAAATTGGGACGTATTTTTCTTAATATAAGCCCTATTTGTGACAGAAGTAACACAGAAGTAGCTACTCTAACTTGTATACTTTGGTCAAGTGTAAGCTTAAACAACTTTTGGAGGGATGTGTCTGGAATATTATCTAAAGTTATTGATGTGGATGTTCAACCCAATTCACTTACTGCAATTTTTGGGATTATTCCAGAGGAAGCAAGCAAAGCATCTGCTTCCGTTCAACATGTGATAGCCTTTTCAACTTTACTGGCCAGGAGAGCTATCTCGTTCTACTGGAAAGACCACCTGCTGATTTTTATTGGCTCTCCTCCATTATGTCACATCTAAGCTTGGACAAAATTAGAAGCCGGACATTTGATACATCTCTTAATTTTGAACAAGTCTGGCGACCCTTTATTCAATATTTTCACATGATTTAATTTTTATTTATTTATTTATTTTTCTTTATTCTCTTTTGGGAAAATCCTTATCCGTGAAGGTTCGGAGATGACTGGAAGGATGTTGGGTTTTTTTCTCTTTCTATTTTTTCTAATTTTATCCTCAATTGGACTGCCCAATCTTTTTTCTTTTCTCTTTTTTATTTTAGTTTAGTTAGTGGAGTTTGTCACTATATCAAATGAAATTTACAATCTTTTTTTATGATTGGTATGAGGAGTAGTAGGTTTTTTGGACTATATTGTATATATAACAGCGTAACATTTTACCTATCTGATTTTGACATTATATACTTTCTGTTTTTTTGTTGCGGTTTATATGTCTTTTATATTATCTGTTTGCTAAATTCCTCCTCTGATTTGTATATTCTTTATTTGAAAATCAATAAAAAGATTGAAAAATGAAATGAGAGCTAAAACTGTCAATCAGATTGGACACAGACCTCACAGTTGTATTGCATGATATCCTGTGCCCAAAGGACCTGCCTAGTCCATGAATTCTGTCCCTGTATCTAAAATATCTGGAAATATTGATAAAACAAAGAAAACATCATCATTTACCAACCACACGATTTACACAATGCAGACCCTAGGAGTTAATTCTTTAATTCCAAGAATATCTTCAAGACAATCCGGGAAGATTGATGACACCCACACTCTCATGGTGATATAAGGTCTCTACCTTCACAAAACCTTCCTGCAGTGAGGCTGACTGTCGCTGGAGTTGCCTGAAAACCCACATTACAGTTGCACAGGTAGGAACCCGACATGTTGTAACAAGTTGTGAGGGGGTGACACAGAGAGGCTTCACACTCATTGATATCTTACTTGTCTCTCACTTTCTCGTGGTCATCGGTGTGGCTGTACAAATTCACATGGGACAAGCTACACCTGAACATTGGTGGGACAAGTGGAAGAGGCCTTGCTTCAATCCTGTCCAGACCATCTCCCTCAGCTTTCTCCAGTCCATCAACAAATGCATTGATGTTGCTTCCTACAATCATACAGAACTGAGAAATGTTACCATTTTAGATGCCAAACTCCAAGCTCCTCTCATCTTTGCATGGTCCATCTCTGATTATTCCCCTCCGTGTCCCCATGGATTACTCAGACCCTCACTGAACCTGCTCTGAGAGGCTGACATTAGACTGTGTGGGAGTTTGGGAATCAAGTTTGCAATAGTAATCACCATGGCAGCCAGAGGTGCCTCCTCCAGTCACACCTGTCCCTGGACAATGCAGTACTCTGTTTCTTGTTCCAAAAGGAACATGACCGGTCAATAAATTCATTTCACAAAGTCTGCAATATAAAGTCATGGAATAATAGAGCAGAAAAAAAGAATCTTTGGCCCATCTCATCCATGCTGACCACAATGAGCTATTCCCAGTTGCTTGTCAGTCCCTTTTCCCTTCCCATTTGAACTAGTGATCAGATTTATCAAAGGAAACAACAGAAAAAAACAATGATAACTTCCCCACCTCCCACAATTACTCCCCTGTGCAATTTACACAGGACAGAGCCTATTAAATTCTTCTTTAGTTAGGGGACTCTGTAGGTGAATTGTGGAGGACTGATATCCTCAATCAATTGGGATTTATTTACCATTTTCATGCTGAGACAAAATCCTTACCTTCACAAACTTTCCCTGCCGTGAGGTTGGCGGTTGCAGGTAATGCCTGAAACCCTGCGTTGCAGTTGCACTGGTAGGATCCCACTACGTTGATACAAGTTGCATGTTCGTGACAAGGAGAGGACTTGCATTCATCGATATCTGTGTGAACAGGGAAAATCTCTCTCAATAGTAAACATGGATTGCTCCCTTTTATACCCGGGCTCTGTGGGTCGGGATGGAGTAAATCAGCACTGTGTTGTTTAATCCAGAGAAGACCTCCGCTGGAACATAGGATTGAGTGACTATTCTTGGGGAGGGGCCTTATGGTCTGAGAAAGAAAATCAAGTGAATGGAGTTAAGGAGCAGATGGAATTGACTGAAGGAACCAAATGGTCGGTCACCTGCTAGAAACTGGGATGGGTGGTACCCTGCTCTCCATTTAATGAGCTTATTGACTGCAGTGTGGAAGGTCGGCAGCAGCTTCACCTTCTGTACTGGAGCTGCTTTTCACTGGACGGGAGCAGGGGAGGATAGAGGACTCTCAGTGCTCCACTCCTCTTTAATATGACTGTGGCAAGACCGGTTTTAGTCACATTTAAATTTCAGTTAATTGCCCACTCTCTCCCTGAATCTGCATTGGAAGGTCAGCATTGGAAATACCCAGTAGGTCAGGCAGCATCTTTGAATGAGAAACAGAATGCTGGGAGATTCCAGCATCATACCTGGTTTCAGATTTCCAGCATGCTCGACTCTGCACCCTACATTTTCATTTCACTTTCTCTTTAGTTGTGGCCATTCATCCATTACCTGGATGCATTGTGTCTCCTTTAGCAACATGGTCTCACCACTCTATCAGGGACACACTTTCTTTTCCCATTTTCTCATGTTTCCAGTTCCTCGTTCCACAGATGCTGTCAGATCCTCTGAGCTTCCCCACTTCCTGTTGTATGATAACAAATCTGAGTCTGAAGAGTTTTACTGGGAAATTCTGGAGGCCAGGGATTTATGTACTGAGGAAAGTGAGAAAGAATGGACCTTTAGACTGGCTGGGAATTCTGAAAATATTCAAGAAAGGGTCCCTGCACCTTTTGGAACTTTATTTCCAAATTGAGGATTGAGTAGTGGATCTTCTCAAGGTGTAGACTGGACATGATGTCCCTGAGCCACTGAGCGTGGGTGGGTGGGGCAGCATCCCTCCACCTGAGCAAAACTGCGTGCCTGGCCAACAGAGAGGCAAAAGACAGCGTGCGATGTTTAGTCGGACTTAGGTGCATGTCCCCCTCTCCGGAGTTACCGAAAAGGTTGATCAAAGGGTTAGGTTCCAGATTGTAATTAAGTATTTGGGATAGAGTTTGGAAAACATTTTTCCAGTATTTTTCCAAACTAGGGCATGTCCAGTACATATGGATAAGGGAAGCCTCGACCCTTTTGCATTTGTTGCAACAGGGATTAACATCTGGGTAAATGTGAGATAATTTAGACAGATGGGCCCTGTGTACGACCTTGCAGATAATAGATATTAGACCTTTGTGCAATGGATTCATACAGAGAAACAAATCAATGAAGTTTGTGTCGGGTGTCTCAGAATTTTGGTATCAGAGGCTGGATAAAATGTCTGATTTGCAAACATCTGAAGAAATGAGTGTTGGGGACATTAAACTTTGCAGACATTTGTTTAAATGATGCAAAACAGTTGTCTAAAAAGGATCTTTAAAGCATCTGATGTCCTTTCTGTACCAGTCTTGAAATGTTGAATCATGTATAGAAGGCTGGAAGAGAGAATAGGACTTGAAAGAGAGAAGCCATGGAGGCCACTATGCTTTCTGAGCTGAGCCCACACTCTCAGGGTCTGCCTGATGACAGCATTAGCAATTGGTTTAGATGTACGAAAAGGGAGTGCGGATCCAAGAAGTGCGGTGATGGAAATATTCTTAGTAGAGTTCAGCTCCATTGTCACCCATAATAGGCAGTCAGACTGATTATAAAAATGAGACCAAAAAATGAGACAACAAATGTTAGCTGCCCAGTGGTATAAGTGGAAATTGGGCAGAGCCATGCCCCAACAGTTGTAGATTTTTGACAATGAACTTTATTCAGCTGGGGACACTTGCCCTTGCATAGGTAGGGCAATATGACTGAGTCTAGTGAGTCAAAAAAGGCTTTAGAAATGAAAACTGGTATGGATCAAAAAAGGTAAAAACTTTTAGGAAGGATGTTCATTTTGATGACGTTGATTCGGCCCATCAGGGACATGGACGGGGAGACCACTGCATTAGCTTCTGTTTTGTTTGATTTAACAAATTAATAAAGTTTTCTCCAAAAAGACACTTATATTTCCTTGTTACTGTAACACCAAGGTAAGTAAATTGGTTATTCACTACCTTAAAAGGGAGGTTATGAAACTCTAACGTTTGTGCTTCTCTATTTATTGGAAAAAGTTCACTTTTGTGTAAGTTAAGTTTGTATCTAGAAAACTGGCTAAATTTGTCTAGGAGTGAGAACATGGGGGGTAAGGAGGTGATTGGGTTTGATATAAAAAGTAAAAGATCATCAGCATAAAGGGAAACTTTGTGCTCACCCCCTCCAAATCACAATCAGGTCTGCACAACTACAGAATGCAATCGCCAGTGGCTCTATGGCCAGATTGAACAGTAAAGGTCTTAAAGGGCACCCTTGGCGGGTTCCACGTTTGAGGTTGAAGGGTTGGGATTGCTGAGCGTTGGTCAAAACAGAGGCAGAGGGACACAAATATAACAATTTAATCCACATGATAAAATTTGGTCCGAAATCTAATTTTTCTAAAACAGCAAAGAAGTAATTCCATTGCATATGGTCGAAGGCTTTCTCTGCATCTAAGGAAATGACACATTCAGGGATTCCAATTGAAGGTGAGTATAAAAAGTAAAGAGGCGGCTTTAAAAGGGGAGGTGGTTTTCGACAAAGCCAGTTTGGTCTTCAGAAATAATTGAGGGTAGGACGTTCTCCAGTCTACAGGTCCAGACATTAGCTAAAATTTTGACATCAACATTTAACAGAGAGATTGGCCAGTATGATGAGCACTCTGTTGGATCCTTGCCTCTCTTTGCTAGAAGAATGATGTGTGCCTCATTAAATGATGCTGGCAATTTACCTTGTTTAAATGAATCAGATAGAACCAAGGTTAATTGAGGTAAGAGCAGTGATGAAAATGATTTAAAGAATTCTACAGGGAACCCGTCGGGTCCTGGAGATTTACCATTCTGTAGTGACAAGATGGCTGAGGATATTTCCTCTAATGATATTGGCTCACTCAGTCTCATTTTGAAGTCAGGAGAGAGTGTGGGGATACTTAAGCTGTTTAAAAAATTCTCGACCAAAATGTTATCGTTTGGGGATTCAGAACAATAAGATCAGGAGTAATAATATGAATGTGTCGTTGATTTCAGAGTGATTTGAGGTGATGCTTCCATTTTCCATTCAAAGTTTTGTGATGTGTTGTTTGGCTTTAAGGCCCCTTAATTGGTTGGCTAAATATTTGCCAGATTTGTCACCATGGATATAAAACCGGCTCTTACTCTTCAAAAGTTGGCGTTCAATTGGGTGAGTGGAAATAAGATCAAATTTGGTTTGGAGTTCCATTCGTTTTTCATACAGCTCTGGATTTTTAAATGGAGCATATTGTTGCTCTATTTCTTTAATTTGATTGGCCAAATTTAGTAGTTCTTTATGGGTCTTTCTTTTCATATTCGTAGAGTAGGAGATTCTTTGACCCCTGAGGTATGCTTTCATAGTGTCCCAATCAACCAGGCTTGAGGTTTCAGGTGACATATTGGTGTTAAGGAAAAAGATTATATGGTCCTCCATAAATTTTACAAAATCATTATCTGACAGTAAGGTCAAATTGAAATGCCAGTGCTTACGTATTTGTGGAAGGCCATGAAGAGTTATGAACAGGACAACCAGGGCATGGTCTGATATCACTAAGCTCTGATAAACACGGGAGCAGACCGAAGGAGTCAGCTGATTATTAATTATAAAATAATCAATTCTAGTAAAGAAGTGACGAACGCGTGAGAAGAAAAAATATTCTCTGTTATTTGGGTGGAGAAAATGCCATACATTGGAGATGCCATAGTTGGAAAGGAAGGACTGAATTAATGAAGCAGATTTGCTTAGTACTCTGGGAAAAGGAGATGATTGATTTGGCACCGGATCTAATTAACAGTTGAAGTCTCCACCTAGTATGAGAGAGTGTGAACTGAGATCAGGCAGTGCAGGAAAAAATGTTCAAAGAAGCCCACATCATCTGAGTTAGGAGCATATATGTTAGTCAGCACTACCAATGCATTATATAATTTCCCCGAGACAATGACAAAACAGCCATTTGTGTCTGTTATTGTGTTGTGGAGCTCAAAGGGAACGTTTTGGTTAACGAGAATTGAGTGTCCCCTGGCTTTAGCCTGAAAAGTGGAGTGGAAGTGCTACCCCGCCAATCGTGACATAAGACAGGAATTATCAGAACTGCGAATATGTGTTTCTTGTAGAAATTCAGTTGCTGTATTAAACTGTTTGAGATGCGAGAGCACTTTCCTTCTTTTAACGGGGTGCTTCAGCCTCTTGCCATTCCACCTCACAAAATTTAATGGACTAACCATTCTCCTTTAAAAAAGATACAGATTGATAGGCATAAGCGGTATCAAGATTTTGGGTATCAGCTCTGAGGCAAAAGTGTAAAACAAAGAAAAGCAGAGCTGAAATAAATCCTGCAGAACAAGGACTTATAAGGGTTCTTAAAACAGTATTGGCATTAGAATATCCTCCCCCCACCCCCAACCCACAAGACAGCTGCCAAAGAACATAGCAACAAGCTCTTAAGACCAGTAGTCACCCAACAGTACAACTTGCTATCACTCATAGCATCATCTGCCACCCAGTTATTATTTAAAGGAAACAGTAAGAATTTAACACGCCTAAACTGACATTGGGCTTAATGAGAGGTAAACAATTTCCCCAAGGTTTGTTAAACATGGCTCTGAAAAATGAACCATAAAACAGGAATATAAACTTATATTTGAAAAAAGTGAAAACATAATTTTAAAAAAGCAGACTTTATCCAGTGCTCTTCCCATGGAAGGTTGTAGAGTTCATTGAATTGGAGATAAAAGGAAATACTCGAGAGAGAGAGAGAGAGAGAGAGAGAGAGAGAGAGAGAGAGAGAGAGAGAGAGAGAGCAGTTTGAGTCAATATTATTCCACCCTTCATAGTGGTCAGCACCTAACCCAGCCAAGTCAGACCAGACCATGCTATCCAAGCACTACTAACGTTGCCTGCAGAGGGTATGGAAAAAAAGTATTTTATGAAGAGCTCCATGCAGTGGGGAGGCTATTGATGTAGTTCCATGCTTTGTCAATGAAGTGTAGCCACTTCTTATCACCACTGGGAAGTGTGATGCGGAGATGCGCAGGAGATAGTAGGAGAGGCCTGAGTCCTTGGATGCATAGCTCCATCATTACTTCTCTGTAATCAGCTCTCAGGCTCAAAACTTCAGGAGAGTAGTCTTCCACAACCCGAATCTGTTGGCCATAGTATTCTAGCTTCCCTCTCCGCCGGGCCTCTGTGACCAGCAGATCTTTAATTTTGTGGTGGTGCAGGCAAAGAATAACCAGACATGGTTTCTGTCTTGGGGCTGATTTAGCTGCTAGTGAACGGCGGGCTCTGTCAATCTCTGGCGGGGACGGGAGGGTCTCCTTCCCGAAAATCTCACAAAGCAGAGTGGAAAAAAATTCAGTAGGACGCCTGCCTTCGATAGATTCTGGCAAGTCCAGGGTGCGTAGGTTCTGCCATCTGCTCCGGACTTCCAAGTCAGTAATTTAGACGTTAACCTGATATTGTTTTCACGTAAGCTGGAGCAGATAGTTTCCAGTTCACTGACGTGCTGGATCAGATCGCTCGTGGTGAGCTCGAGAGAAGGTAAGCGTTGGCCATCGTCCTCCACTTTGGATTGTATTTGGTCCAGTTTCACTTCCAGCAGGCTGAAGGAAGATTTGAATTCGGCTGCTAACGCCACACGATGTTGGTCTAGTAGTGTAGAGATGGCCTCCAGTCAGGCCAGCCACTGATTTGTCTTTTTTCCCAGGCTTAGTACTCCTGGAAGTGATTGTGAAGCAAGTGTAGTTGCAGACAGGTGGAAGAGCAAAAAGTCTAACAGGTTGGTATGAGAGAAGGGGGAAGGAGGAGTGTGGAGATAGAAAATAGAACGGAGCGCTTGTTCTCTGCGACTACTCCATATGGCTGCCGACCGGACGTCCCCCTCAACTTGCACTTTAAATACACCGAATGACTTGGCCTCCATGGCCATCTGAGGCAATGAATTCCTCTGATTCACCATCCTCTGCTAAAGAAATTCAAGTGAGTACAGGCCTAGAACCATCAGACGTTCCTCATACATTAACCGTGTCATTCCCGGGATCATCCTTGTGAACCCTCTCCATTGCCAGAGTCTCTTTTCTTGGATATGGCATACTGTCCCAAGTAACTTAAGGGAATCTTGGCAACACTCACGATTAGTTTTTGTTCTTTCGGAGTTCTCCCAAACAGGACCAATTAATCAGAGTGTTGTGAATGATGTTTATATGATGCTAAGTGCCTGTGATGCTGCTGCATGTAAGACCGAAAAATCAAAAGACATAGGAGCAGAATTAGGTTGTTTGGCCCATCAGGTAAGTTTTACATTCCACTAATGCATACATACGTATATTTGTGCATATTACAATAAACTGAACTTTGACTTTGACCTTGACCACCCTGGAGATTGGCAATTTGACCTTTATTCTATGTCACGGTTATTTATGGTCCTTACCTTCACAGCTCCTCCTTCCATTGGAGCCAGCCTTCTCAGTCGACTGAAAACCGGTGCTGCAGATGCACTGGAATGAACCATCTGTGTTCTGACAAGTTGCTTCACGGGCACACGGAGAGGAATTACATTCGTCGATATCTGCACAGACAGAGAAACTCTTCAGGGATTGCTCGACTACACATTAAGGTCCCTTTACTCTTCAATACTCTCTAGGGTCCTACCATTCACGGTATATATATAACCTTTGAAATCTCCACCCTCATGCTTATCAGAGTGAAATTTCATCTCCACTACTCTGCCCAGACTTTTGTACAAACTCCTTACAGATGGCACTGGAAATGAACTCCAAACTCTCACACCCTGAACAGTAATAGTGTTGCACTAACCACCTCTCGACCGTAGTGCCTCATAGAGTCAAAGAAAAGTACAGCTCAGAAGGAGGCCTTTTAGCCCATCCAGTCCATGCCAAACCATTTAAATGGCCTACTCCCATCGACCTGTAACTGATGCATGACCATATCCCTCCTTGCCCCTGCTATCCATGCCCCATCCAAACTTCTCTGATACATTGAAATCAGGTTTGCTTGCACCCCTTGCACTGACAGCTCGTCCCACACTCTCACAACCCTCTGAGTGAAGAAGTTCCCCTCATGTTTCCCTTAACCTTTCACTTTTCACCCTTACCCCATGACATTTCATGGTCCCACCCAGCCTCAGTGGAAAAAGCCTGCTTGCATTTACCCTATCTATACCCCTCAAAATTGTGTTTAATTCACAGTCTCTAACACATTCACAACTAATAATTTAGTCTTGAAAGTTATTCTTGACTTCATAGTTATTTAAAGTCCTCACCTTCACAGCCCCGATTGATTGTATTGTACCCATCCTTGCATCGACATCTGTAAGAACCAACTGTGTTCCAACACTTTTTGCGAGGTCCACATGAAGTCGTTTCACATTCATTGATATCTGTGTAAAGAGGAAAAATTCTTTACAATCATAAACATTTTTCTCTCCATTACAAGTGATTTCTACTGTAGTTGGTGGAATTTAGAAATTTACATTGGGGCGCCACAGTAGCAAGCGGATAGCCCAACGTTATTACAACTCAGTGCATTCCAAAGTTCAGAGATGAATTCCGACACTGTCTGGGAGGAGCTTGTACATTCTCCCCAGGAGTGTGTGGATTTCCTCCAAGTGTTGTGGTTTCCTCCCAATTTTCAAAGATGTACTGGTTGGTAGGCTAATTAGTAATTGTAAATTGTCCCGTGATTAGGCTTGAGTTAAATAGATAGGTTGCTGCAGTCTGGCTAGTTGGGTCAGAAGGACCTGTTTCACTCTACATCTCAAATAAATGAATATTTTATTTAGAGATATAGAGTGGAAAATAAATTAAATTATATTTCTGACTTTCTGATGTGTATTTAATACCTCAGAAATATTTGAGCTTTCTCTAAGTATAGTCTTTGATTAAGTATTTTGTATTCATTTAAATGATTAATTCTGGGTTATGTGTAAAAACTAAAAGTATGTGAACGGCGTATGTCATCATGCCACCACATCATATTTGCATATCCCACTAAATTAATAACAAAACTAAAAGTACATGGCTCTTAGTAATTTGAGTAATATTGTAAATATATTCTTTGATTAAGTGTTCTGGATCATTTAAATGAAACTAAATGTACATGAGTTATCCCTGGCTGTGTCTATGTGGTTTTGCTTTTAATTATGTTTCAGAGTTACAAAACATAACACTTTCTCATTACAAGGTGTTGTCACTCACAGAACTGCCATTCACTGGATGCTCTAGAGTCTTGTGTGTGAAAATCCAGGAGATCAGCAGTTTCTGAGATACTCAAACCACCCCGTCTGGCACCAACAATCATTCCACCGCCGAAGTCACTTACATCACATTTCTACCCCATCCTGACATTTGGTCTGAACAACAGTTGAAGCTTTTTATTATGTCTGCATGCGTTTGTGCATTGAGTCGCTGCCACATGATTGGTCAATTGGATATTTGCATTAATAAGCAGGTGTACATGTGTACCTAATAAAGTGGGCACTGAGTGTACATTCATTGAAACCATTAATTGGACTGTATCATCAACTTAAACCTCAACCAAACTCAGTCACCTGAGGGGATTTAAAACTCACCCAAACAGTTGTTTCGTGACGGATCAAATTGATAACCCCGTTGACAGCTGTGATTTTGGGACAGAATGTCTCGGAACATACTACTGCACAAGATAACTAGAAGAAAGAAAATGAGGCAGTTAGACTTTTGTTCCATCATTTTTACTCCTTCTCTCCTGGAACACAACACCCCAATACTGAACGTAGCCAGGGCTGATGACAGCTATGGGAGGGAGAGAGAGTTAATAGCCCCACCTCCGGAGATGGGTAAAACCATTCTTTGGATCGATGGCGTTGAACACAGGAGTGTCAGTGCTTTGTTCTCAGAGACCAAAATCCAGCCACCGGTATTGACTTCTGACACGGGTGTCCAAAGCTCACATGACTCCACATCACCTGTTGAAGTTATCTACACTGGGTCAGGAGGCTGATGGTTATAGGGTAATAACTCCTGAACCTGGTGGTGTGAGAACAAAGTTTGCCTTCATTTGCACTTTGGCTGTTTGTTAGTCTTCCTTTATGTAGAGTTTTATATAAAATTTACTTTACTTCTTTATTTTCTTGTAAATGTCTTCAGAAAAATAAATCTCAGGGTGGCACATGGTAACATATAACTACTTTGATAATGTATTTACTTTGAACATTTAAATTATAAAAAATAACTAATAGCCAAACAAGGTGTTATGAGATAGAATTTGTGAGTTCATGGACATTTCAGAAATCCAATGACAGGACTGATGGCAGCTGTTTGGAAAACATTGAGTGTGGGTCTTCAGGCTCTGTACTGCTTTGTTGATGGGACTATTGAGAAGAGGGGAAGTCCTGGATGGTGAGATACAGGAGCCTTAGATCCCACAACACCAGGTTCAGGAACAGTTATTACCCAGCAACCATCAGGCTCCTAAACTACCAGGGATAACTTCACTCTCCTCAATGATGAACCGATTCCACAACCTATTGACTCACTTTCAAGAACTCTACATCTCATGTTTACTGTTTTATTTATTTTTAAAAAAATTACTTGCATGATGTGAATTCTTTTGCACTTGGTGTTTTTCAATCTTTGTTATTTATAGTTTTTCATAAATTCTATTGTATTTCTTTATATTTCAGTTGTAAGCACTTTTTACCCAGTGTCCCTCGCTATGTGGCTTGTTAGCCCCTCACTAACAGCCACTGGGACTCAATGGTGCGAAAGCCACCTTCCTCAAATGGTGCGTCTAGGACCAAAACCAGATGCCTGGACCACCTGAACCCTGATCTGTGCAAATACTGTGTAAGTACTGTCCCTGTGCAATAGCCATTGGCAAGAAATAACAGATTGTATGCTGCATACAATTATAAAGAAAGTATATTTATCAATTTCAACTTTATCAGACAGTTCATAGGAAAAAAAGGAAAAACTAAAAAGGGCCCACTGCAGTTAACCCAGTCCAAATGTGCAAATAAGTTGGAGCTCATCTTGAAGTTGTTTTTAACTCACACACTGGCCCACAATCTGCACGAAAGCACACACCACCTTAGGAATGTTGCTGGAAATCCACATTAAACAAACGGGCTGCCCCAAGGGAATATCGGTCCTTCCTCCTTGAAGCCATTCATCTGCACAAAGCACCTTGTGCAACAGGGACAGCTTCCTCAGCCACCTTCCCTCATGCCTTCTCCCAGCTCCATGATCCACACCAATGTCCATCACTGAAACCTCTTTGCCAGCGTGCTCTAGAACCTTCTCCCAATTCCACCATCCTGATTGGCTGATACAACATTGCCCCCTATCATTAGCTCAAACCATATCATGCTAAAAGTAGAACAGACTGCTCCTACAAAGCTGCAAAAATGAAATACCTACAGCATAGCAGTAAAAATCTTAACCAGAGCATTATACAGTAAATACCTTCAAGAAAATGAATTCAAAGGTAATATATGGCGACATATGCTTACTTTAATAATAAATTTACTTTAACTTAAGATTTCCAGTTTAAATATAATTTTCTTTCAACCGTCAACAAAGGAACTAATTATTTTCTGTCACATCCCTCCAAAAGATGGCCTCCAACGACTGGAGTGCTGTACCATTGGACTTGCCAGGAGCACAACATATTCTGGGCTCAATACATTGACACAGACATCATATACAAACTCACTATACTTTGCTAGGAGTTTGAGGACATTTGTTATGTCAACAAAGGCTTGCAAATTTCTATGCAGGGGAGTATTCTGACTGGTTGCATCACCACCCGGTGTGGAAGCTCCAAAGTACAGAATTGAAAGGGTCTGCAGAAGGCGGGAGACTCAGCTGGTTTCATCACAAGCAACACCCTCCCATCATCGAGGACATCTAGAAAAGACAGTGCCTCAAAAGGCAGCATTCATCATTAAGGAATCTCACTATACAGGACATAAACTCTTCTCATTACTACCATTAGGAAACAGGTACAGGATTGTAAAGACACGCACTCAACATCTTAGGAACAGCTTCCTCCCCTCCATCTTCAGACTGCTGAATGGTACAAGAACTCATGAACACTACCTCACTATTCCTTCTTCTTGTACCATGCACTTATTTTATAATTTACAGTAATTTTAAGTCTGCTCTATAATGCTGACATAAAGCCCAAATTTAATATCATATAAGACAGCGATAATGAACCTGGTTCTGATACTTCTGTGCCAATTTCCCAAGGACTGAATGCCTTGATTTTGTAAATATTTATCTATTTCCACCTTACATATTCCTAATGATCCAGCCTCCACCAACCTCGTGAATTCAGAGTTCCAGGGTTTTGCTATCCTCCGGGAAGAAATATCTGTGCCTCACAACATGGTGCCACTGAGGGCAAACTTGGTTTCCCTGGAATTTGGAAAGAAAGATTTAGGAGAGAAATGGACAAGTGCATATAGTTGCAAGATAAGGGGACAATCATTTCTCTTGCAACTAAAACACAAGAAAATCTGCAGATGCTGGAAATCCAAGCAACACACACAAAATGTTGGAGGAATTCAGCCGACCAGGCAGTATCTATAGAAAAGAGTAAACAGTCGACATTTCGGGCCAAGACTCTTCATCAGGACTGGGATGGAAGGGAAGAAGTCAGAGTTTGAAGGAGGTGGGAGAGGAGGAAGTACAAGGTGGCAAGTGATGGGGAAATGGGAAATGGGGGGGTAGGGGGTGAACGAAAGAGCTGAAAACAGTATTGGTGAAAGAAATAAAGGGTTGGAGAAGGGGGAATCTGATAGAAGAGAACCGAAGACCATGGAAAAAGGAAGGAAGAGGGATACCAGAGGGAGGTGTTAGGTGGGTAAGAAGATAAGGTGAAAGAAAGAAACAGGAATGGAGAGGAGTGGGGAGGTCAATCATCTGAAGTTAGAGAAATCGATGATCATGCCATCAAGTTGGAGCTGACCAAGATGGAACATACGGTGTTGCTCCTCCAAACTGACTGTGGCCTCATCGTGGCAGCAGAAGAGGCCGTGGATTGACATGTCGGAATAGGAATGGGAATGGTTGCTACCGGGAGATCCCTTTTTGTGGCAGCTGGAGCAAAGGTGCTTGGCAAAGTGGTCTCCCAATCCTTTTTTTTTGTAATTTATTTTTTATTGAAGTTCATCATCAACTAAAAATTTCCATAAGATGTATTTCAGATACTGTACATATATATCATATATTCACATTTGCCGCAAATCTCCACATAATATTTATCTGAGGTATACACTTACAGAGAAGAGAGATAAGAAGGAACAAGCAAAAGAAAAAAAACTATGTACAATAGGGAGTGAACTTTTTTTTACAACATATTCATTGATTCGTGAGAATACAATCAGACCTATGAGGTGTTATGTAGTTAAGGCATTTTTCCCAGTATAAATCGAAGTGTTCCAACTTATGATTAACAGATACTGTTATCTTCTCCATTTTGTAAATGCCCGTTGTAATTTCTATCCATGCATTTAAAGTTGGGCTCTCCTGTGATAACCATTCCCTAGTAAGAGTCTTTCTACCAGCCACCAACAGTATAATCATTAAATATTTACCTCTTTTCAACCATTCTTGAGGTATATACCCAAAATGGTCTTCATTTCTAAGGGTATTTCACATTTTAAAATGTCTTGTGGGACATTGTGTATCCCACTCCAATCATCTTGGATCACAGAGCAATCCCAGAATATATGATAAAGATTTGCATTTTGATTTCCACAATTTCTCCAGCAAACAGTGAGGTTACTATCATAATGGAATTCCTGAGAGGGTGTAATAAAATATCTTATCAAGTTTTTCCATCCAAACTCCCTCCATTTCTGTGAATTGGCACACTTCCATTGATACCTCCATATGATTGTTTATTCTTCCTCAGATATAATTATCCCTTCTTCCTTCTCCCATTTTGTTTCAATGTATGAAGTCGAATATGTTTTAAGGTTTGACAAACCCTTATACACACTTGAAATGATTCTCCTACCATCATCTGAATTACATGCTGTTCTAAATAGCTCCATCAAACAAGCACTTGCCTTGGTTACATTTATAACCCTCCTAATAAGTGTTTCTCTTTAAACATTTCAAAACTGAACAGTGTACCTTTTTTTATTATATTTCAAAACACTGTTGTTCCTTTAGCTGTCCTGTCCTTAAATCTAGCATCCAGTTTATTCGACATGAAGTCCGAGTCATATGCACACCATTTAACAATTGCAATATCTCCCTCTAGTTTATATTCTTTTTTAAATAGTTTTCCATATATTAAGAGTCCATTTCACACATGGGTTATCAATAGTATTTATGTACTTTGTAGGTTGTTATCAGCCAAAATTGCCTGTGTGGAAATGCAAAGTATCCTCTCTTCAATATTTTTCCATTGAGCATCATATGATGGGTTGCACCAACATATCACAGCTCTCAACTGTGCTGCAAAACAATAACCTCTAAGAGAAGGTAGTCCCCCTCCCCGCTTTTCTGTGGTTAATTGCAAATTTTGAGACAAACTCTAGGCATTTTACCTTGCCATATATATCTTGATAACATTGTGTTCCATTCATTGATTTGATTCTAATTAATCTCTATTGGTAGGGTTGAAAGAGATATAATAGTTTGGGCAGTATATTCATTTTAATGCAGTCAATCCTTGAACTGAAACTAAAAAAAGGAATTAGGTTCCATCTTGTTATATCTTCCTTTTTTTATATATATATATATTGGCGGTTAATTGCATTCTGATAATTTTGCCAAATCTTTTGGCATAATGATGCCCAAATATTTGAAAGACTCTGTTTGCCATGCCCAGGGATATCTACTTTCAATTTCTGTTGGTGGGCTATAGTTATATGAGAGTAATTGGATTTTATCTATGTTGATTTTGTATCCTGATAATTGACCATATTGTTTTAAGGATTGCATCAATTTAGGTTAAGTGTAGATAGGTTGCCCTAGATAGATCAAAATGTCATCCATGTAACAGGCCAATTTATGCTCTGTCTCATTTAATCTGATGTATTGAGCTAATGGTTCCAGATATAACGCGAAGAGCAGCGGTGACCATACACAACCATGTCTCATGCCCCTTTCTAGGATAAGACTATTTGATAAATATCCATTGATTTTAATCCTAGCAGTAGGATTGTCATATAGTGCCTGTATAGTTTTAATAATCGTATCATGTAAAACAAATCTACGTAAAACTTTGTAAAGAAAATTCCAATTAACCAAATTGAATGCCTTTTCCGCATCCATGCTAATCACTATTGTTTCAATTTTATTTTTTTGTACATGATCCATAAAATGAAGGTCCTTCATATATTGTCTTGTGTTTGGTGTTGTATAAAATATGTTTGATCATTATGTATCAGTGTGGGTAGAAACTCTTCTAATCATTTGGCCGAGATGGAGGTAAATAATGTATAATCTACAGTAAGAACGGATATCGGTCTAAATGAGCCACATTCCATTTTATCCTTGCTGTAGCTGAGATTATTGCTTCCCTGCAGCTGGGTGGCATTTGTGCCTTTTTTAGAGCCCAGGTCAGTGCGCAGAGTGAGACAGGAATTAACTCATTTTTAAATTCTTTGTACCACTCTGCTGTATACCAATCTGATCCTGGTGACTTGCTTAACTTAGGCCTGCTAATTGCAGCTTTCAATTCAACTTCAGTTATGACAGCAATCATCGTTCTATTTTGTTCTTTGCTTAAAGCGGGTAACTCTAGAGAATTCAGGAAGGTGTCAATTTGGGTTATTTATAAGCATCCATTAGTCTTGTGAGACTATGGATTTGCACCTTGGAAGGTTTTCAGGGCGCAGGCCTGGGCAGGGTTGTATGGGAGACTGGCAGTTGTCCAAGTTGCAAGCCTTCCCCTCTCCACACCACCGATGTTGTCCAAGGGAAAGGCACTAGGACCCAAGCAGCCTGGCACCAGGGTCGTCACAGTGCAATGTGTTGTTAAGTGCCTTGCTCAAAAACACAACACACTGGCTCAGCTGAGGCTCGAACCAGTGACCTTCAGATCACTGGGTTATGCTTTCCCTGGAACTTTGGAATATAGAGTTTTGTAAAACACTTCAAAAGCTTCTTGAATTTCTCTTGGCTTATTTATTTTTATCATTTTTGTTCTTGGATCCCTAATTCTATGAATTGTATTTTCTGCTATCTTTTTTTAAGTTTCCACACCAGCATTTTCATAGACTTAGATCTACTTTCATAATCTCTCTATTTCAGAAACATTAAATTTTTCCTGATTTCTTGTGTAGCCAAATTATTAATTTCATTCCTAATTTTAAAAATTTCCTCTAACGTATCCAGTGCCAAATTCAATTTGTGTTTTTCCCCAGTTCCTTCAGCCTATTTTGTAATTCCTCTAATGTTTTATACCTTATTTTTCTCTTATATGAAGATAACGCTATAATTTTCCCTCTTAAAACAGCCTTCAGAGTATCCCATAGAATGAGAGGTGAAACCTCTCCATTATCATTGAATTCTAAGTAAAGACAAATTTCTTTTTTAATTTGTTCCTTAAAGTAGGGATTATTGAGTAGACTTGAATTTAGTTTCCAAATCGTATTCTTTAGCTGTAGGTCAAAATCAACAGATAAATACATAGGTGCATGGACAGTTACATCTATTGTCCCAATTCCACAGGTGTTTATTTTGTCTTTGTCTTTTCCAAATGTTATGAAATAGTCTATTCTTGTATATACAGAATGAGGGGGCCAGAATAATGAGTGTAATCCCTTCTGTTGGGAAAAAGGTCCCTCCATTTATCAACCAGACCAACATCCTCAGAAAATTTATTGACATTCTTATGTAAGGATTTTGTTTCATAGGTTTTTCTATTGGAAGAGTCTAACTTTAGTTATAATTGTAAATTTAAGTCTTTCCCACATATCAGGAGACCTTCTGTTTCTGTTACCATAATTTTTTTATTTTCTGAAAAAAACCAATATCACTTCCTGGGCATGCATATATATTCAATAGAGTAACTGAATTTCCATCTATATTCCCCCTTACCAGAATGTATCTGCCCTCCTTATCTCCCATTTCGAATACTTTTTCAACATTTAGCCTACTTGAGATAAGAATAGCAACTCCTCTCCTACGTCCTGATTTATATGAGGAGAAAAACAAATTAGTGAAGCCCATTCTCTTTTTTCCATGCTCATTATCACTTAAGTGAGTTTCCTGTAAATATACTATATGGGCTTGTTCTTTTTTCATTTTGGATAGAATTCTACTACGTTTGATTGGATTTAACAGCCTATTGACATTAAAAGAAATGACTTTTACTTTGTCCTTAGCCATGCGTATTTGTCTGTCAATTTATCATTGAAATTAGAAGAATATAGCTTAATCAATCTACACCCTGAACAATTAAGAACCAAGAAATGTGAATAATAATTCAAAAAAAGGCAAAAAAGATGTGATTCTAAGGCTGAGGTCTCTAGTGGATGACCCTGTGTTGAGCTGGAGGAAACGTCTAGCTGTGGGGGATAGCTTCTCCTACCTGTGTGTTGAGCAGTATTCATAAAAATAAACGAATCTATATCCATTACACAGAAAAGATTTCCCTGTGTATTATACATATATATTCTCATTTAGGTGGGGAAAAAGGAGTGAATGAATGAATAAAAAAGAATAATTGAGTAATATAAAATCCACATTATAATGAGTATTTCTCGAGATAGGTATATCACCATCTATTTTTGCTTCTGTTTAGCTTCTCAACACATTTAAAGTTAGCCAAACCTTATGGCTCTTCTGGAGGGGATGAGGGCTGTCTTCAGAAAACTCACAGTCTCTTCCTGATATATTTCTCTGCCTTCCTGCCATTCCCTGCTTTCTCGATTCTCTCACTATTTCCCAAGCAGAGCGGGATAACTGCTCAGCCAGGTGTTCCCTAGGTTTGATCCCACTGATGGGCAACCCTCTGGCCTTCATATCAGTAGTCACCTCTACCACTGTCTGATATAGTTGGATCCCATCTTCATAAAACACCCACAGTTTAGCAGGGTACGGAGTTTGGAATCTAATCTTTCCTTGCCTTAATATTTGCTTTACTTCAGAGTATTCTTCATTTTTCTGCAGGACCGCTGGGGAGGTGATCGTGATCGAAGTATATTAATTTTGCGTCCAAAGACACCCTCTTCTTACCCAGACCTTCGTAGAATCTCCGCCTTGGGATTGTATCGAAAGAATCTAATTACTATTGAGCATAGCTTATCTTCTCTGTCTCCAGTAGGCCTCGGGGCGAACGCATGATGCGCCCTCTCAATTTCAAGCTCCATAGTCGAAGGAATTTCTAGCGGGTCTCACAGCAACTTTCGTACAAACTCCATTATAGACAAACCCACCGCTCCTTTGGGAACATTTATTATATCCTGATATTTTTCCGTTGTGATCTTCCTCCCAGGTCAAACAGTTTACTTTCTTGTTGACTTAATATTTTTATTATCTTACTTAGTATCCGTTCCACGTTTTGCATGAGAACTTCCACCTTCTCTGTCTCTGTCTCTGCCACCGCTATTTTTTGATTGATGTTGTCGAGCTCTGACTTGATATCATTTAGTTGTTGTTTTATATCTTTTTGGAACTCCTGTATCTCTTCCAGAATTTCGATCATATTTGCCGCTTCGCCTGAACGAGGCCCATCATCAGCCTCGTTACAACGCGGCTGGGTAGGAGAGCCACTCGCTGCACCCCTCTCGGCCGTAGGCTCCGTAGTGATGCTTTCTTTCATCTCCATTATTTTTCCCCATTCTTGTCCCCCTTATCAATTCAGATGTTTTTGAAAGATCTTATATTTGATGGATTAACGGGGCAAAATACAGACATCCCACCCTGCAAAAACTCATTTCAGGGAGGTAACACCATCAATTTGCGGGAGAGAGGTGGGATGTCTGCAATAGAGTAGCTCCTTAGCAGCTAGCCAGCTGGTTTAAATAACGTTAGCTATGCTAACGAACGAATGACACCTGTTAAACTCACCTCAACAGTCATTTAACCCACCACGGGCAATAGAAAAGTCACTGTTGCAAACGGTGCAGCGAGCAACACTGTCATTATTTTTTACCCCTATTAAGCAGCTTTAGTGCAGTCTGGGGTGAAGTACCTTTCATATTTTCTTTCTATGGAACACTCTGCCATGGTGCGTGCTCTCTCTCTCTCTCTCTCTTTCTCTCCCTCGCTCTCGCTCACACTCTCTCTCTCTCTCTTTACCGCGCACTTTCTCTCTCAAAAAATCGATTTCCGGGATATTATATATAATTTGCGGGCATCAGGGAGCCGGAACTTCCAGGAGAACTGGGATGTCTGAAAATAGCGTTTCTCCGAGGAACTATTGACATAAGCTGCCATTCTGGACGATGACATCACCGGAACCGCTCGTTTGTATTCTTTTATAATCGCTTTCCATAGCTCTTAAGACAGCCTTGAGTATCCTACAGAATGGGGGGTGAAACCCCTCCATTATCATTGAATTCTAAGTAAATACCAATTTCTTTTTAATTTGTTCCTTAAAATAGGGATCATTGAGTAGACTTGAATTTAGTGGTCTCCCAAGGAATGTGGGGTTTCACCGTTAACAGGAGGCCACAGCAGGAGCACTGGGTACAGGAGATGACCCCAGCAGACTCACAGAAATGTTGCCTCACCTGGAAGGACTGTTTGGGGCTCTGAATGGTAGTGAGGGAGGAGGTGTAGGGACAGGTGTGACACTTGTTCCGCTTGCAAGGATAAGTGCCAGGAGGGAGATCAGTGGGAAAGGACGAGTGGACAAGGGAGTCGCGTAGGGAGCAATCCCTGCAGAAAGCGGAGAGTGGGGAGAGGGAAAGATGTGCTTGCTGGCGGGATCCCGTTGGAGATGGCAGAAGTTACGAAGAATTACGTACTGGACATGGAGGCTGGTAAGAGAGGGTAAGAGGTAAGAGGCAGAAGCAATGGGTCTACCTGGACAGTCAGGTTTCTGGACTTTGGGAAGGAGGTAGAAATGGGAGGTGTGGAGTAAGGGAACTCTCAGGCTGGTGACAGTGGGTCAGGGATCCTCAGAGTCAATAATGGCACACAAGACAATGGCCTGGTGCTCCTTAGTGGGGTCCTACTCAAGGAGTGAGTAAGAAGATTGCAGACAGGAGAGTCCTTGACAAAGAAGTAAGGGTGGAGGCGGGGGCGTGGGAAGAAGAGTTTGCCCTCATAGTGGGTGCAGAAGGACAAAGATGGGATTCTTACAGAGGACAAAACGTTCTGCCCCGGGTGGGGTGTGGGAGGAGGTCGGAGGGAATTGAGAAGATCCGGTGCGGATGAGAGCTGGGATCAGAGGAGGGAAGAGGGTTGGTAGTGTCTGAGGAAAGAGGAGGGTTGGGGTGTTCAGTGATCAACTCATGGTCCCAACTCACTGAAAGTAGGCCACCAGTAAATGTCTCGAGCAGTAAGGAGAAGACAGGCATTTCTACGGGAGTGAGAGGGAGACGGAAGTTCTGTGGATACAAGAGCTGATGGTGGGGCCTGAAAGAGAAGGGGTTGGAATGGTGGTGGGTGGGGTGGGACAAGGAAAATCATCGCCTGGATGTACTGGCGGTTACTGTGCAGGCTGGAGTTGGAATGAGAGGCTGTGCAATTACAGTTTGAAGTCTCTGGGGTCGTTGGAACCACACCTTTTCTGACAAACAATTATAACAAGTAATAGTTTGTAACTTGGAGGCAATTCGATGCGGCAGAACTGAGGCGAGGTGGCGGACCTGTCACCGAGAGCGTGGAGAAGCTCCTCTGGTCTCTCTCCAATGACAACACACCCTTTGTGAGATATGGGGCCCAAAACTGTTGATAATACTCCAAGGGCAGCCTGACTAGTGTCATTAAGCATCAGCATTATCTCCTTGCTTTTATATTCTATTACCCTTGGAATAATTAGAATCAGTGTCGGGTTTATCATCACCGGCACGTGTCGTTAAATTTGTTAACTTAGCAGCAGCAGTTCAATGCAATACATAAAATAGAAGGAATACAATAATAAATAAATAAATTACAGTATATGTAGATTGGATAGATTAAAAATTGTGCAAAAACCATAAATAATATATATTTAAAAAGTGACGTTGTGTTCATTGTCCATTTAGGAATCGGATGGCAAAAGGGAAGAAGTTGTTTGAGTCACTGAGTATGTGCCTTCAGGCTTCTGTACCTCCTAACTGATAGTGCCCTGGGTGCTGGAGGTCCTTAATAATGGACGCTGCTTTTCTGAGACACTCCTCCTTGGAGAGGTCCTGGGTACTTTGTAGGCTAGTACCTAAAATGGAGCTCACTAAATTTACAACCCTCTGCAGCTTCTTTCAGTCCTGTGCAGTAACCCTCCCATACCAGACAGTGATGCAGCCTGTCAGAATACTCTCCATGGTGCAACTATAGGGGTTTTTGAGTATACTTGTTGACATACCAAATCTCTTCAAACTCCTAATGAAGTATAGTTACTGTCTTGCCTTTTTTATAACTGCATCAATATGTTGGGACCAGGTTAGGTCCTCAGAGATCTTGATACCCAGGAACTTGAAACTGCTCACTCTGTCCACTTCTATGTGGATTGTGTGTTCCTTCATCTTACCCTTCGTGAAGTCCACAATCATATTTTTAGTCTTGCTGACATTGAATGCAAAGTTGTTGCTGTGTCACTACTCCACTAGATGGCATATCTTGCTCCTGTATGCCCTCTTGTCTCCACCTGAGATTCTACCAACAATGGCTGTATCATCAGCAAATTTATACATGATATTTGAGCTATGCTTAGCCACACAGTCATGGGTATAAAGAGAGTAGGGCAGTGGGCTAAGCACACACTCCTGAGGTGCACCAGTGTTGATTGTCAACGAGGAGGAGATATTGTTACCAATCTGCACAGATTGTGATCTTCCGGTTAGGAAGTCAAGGATCGAGTTGCAGGGGGAGGTACAGAGGCCCAGGTTCTGTAACTTTGGAATTACAGAACAACATCTATCCTGCGCTTGTGAATTATTCTCAGAAATTTCAGCCATCTCTGTTCTGCCGTCATTCCCACCAATATCCTCCTTCAATCCTGGCCAAGCTCCTTTCTCATTCATCTCTAATTCCCTTTATTCCATTGCGATAGTGATACATGTGACTTATGCTTCTCCATTTCAAATTGCTGCATGAATTCAATTATATTATGATCCCTGCCTGCTACGGGTTCCTTTACATTAAGCTCCCTAATAGGACCTGGGTTATTCCACAATACCCAATCTAAGATAGCCTTTCCCAAGTAGCCTCAAGCAAGAACTGCTCCCCATTAATATTGTGTCATTACCCTTATTACTTGACTTTTCTAGCTCCCTTTGCAATCTCAAACTCACATCTTGCATACTATTTGGAGATATATATATATATATATATATATAATTCCCATACTTTTTTATCCCTGCAGCTTCCTAACTCCACTCACAAAGATTCAACACTCTCTGACCCTATGTCACCTCTTTCAAAAGATGTAATTCCATCTCCAGCAACAGAGCTACAGCACTGCCTATGCTGTCCTGCCTGTCCTTTCGATACAAAGTTTATCTTTGATGTTAAGCTCCCAACTATTGTTTTCTTTCAAACACGACTCAGTGATGCCCACAACGTCATACTGACCAATTGCTAATTATCCCATCAAATATATTGTGGGCAGAGACGACATGAGTTATGTACAGAGTAATGACAGACAGACAGACATACTTTATTAATCCCGAGGGAAATTGGGTTTCATTACAGATGCACCAAGAATAGTGAAGAAATATGGCAATATAAAACCATAAATAATTAAATAATAAATAGTTAATCATGCCAAGTGGAAATAAGTCCAAGACCAGCCTATTGGCTCAGGGTGACTGACACTCCGAGGGAGGAGTTGTAAAGTTTGATGGCCACAGGCAGGAATGACTTCCTATGACGCTCAGTGTTACATCTCGGTGGAATGAGTCTCTGGCTGAATGTACTCCTGTGCCTAACCAGTACATTATGGAGTGGATGGGAGTCATTGTCCAAGATGGCATGCAACTTGGACAGCATCCTCTTTTCAGAAACCACCGTCAGAGAGTCCAGTTCCACCCCCACAACATCACTGGCCTTACAAATGAGTTTGTTGATTCTTTTGGTGTTTGTTCCCCTCAGCCTTCTGCCCCAGCACACAACAGTGAACATGATAACACTGGCCACCACAGGCTCGTAGAACATCCTCAGCTTTGTCTGGCGGATGTTAATTCTACCTCTATGACATCCAATCAAGTACATATGAAGGGCAGACGTGAGGGTTGTAATTCCTGGCTCAAGCTGTGAAGGAGTCTATCCTGGGACGGGTACCAGGGTTTGGAGAGTCCACTGACAGACCTGCAGCTGATATTGCACTAAGACTCATTTGCAAGGTCCCAGATACTTTGAAATATGGCTCACACTTCTAACTGGTGGGGAAATGGTGGAGGCTTCGTCAACGGATCATGAAGATATGATCAATGACAGCTCCTCCTGCCCATAGAAACATAGAAGATAGGATGAGACCATTCAACCCTCCAAGCCTGTGCTCTCAGTATGATAATTATAGCTGGTCCTCCATCTCTGAACATTTTCCTGCCCTGTCCCCAGTCAAGGATCCAGAGAGAATAGGAGACTTGGCCTGTACCTTTAACAGAGTCTGTTCTCACCTGATCAATCTAGCACAGTTTGTGGGATGACATTCCAAATATTGGCTCACATACTCCCTAACATTGCTGGAACTGACCGTTGTCCTACATAGACTCTCAAGAAGTCAGTCTCCAGGGCAGGACAGGATGAACTGAGATCCTTGGGGCTTTCGGGAAGCAAGCACTCAGGTAAACCAGGTGACTGGGTGGATGTCCCTCTCGTGACACTGGATGGTCATTGCCATGTTAGTGACTTGTGTGCCAGCCAGAAGCCATTCAGCCCATCTATTCCATACCAGCTCCAGTAGAGCAATCCCATCTGTCCTGTTTCCCTTCTTATTTCCCTGTTTCCTGGCAACATTCTCCCTCAGATGCCCATTAACTCCCCTTTGGCTATTTCACTCTTTATGTACTCTACGAGGTAGTTTCCAGTGAGAATTAACCCTGTATATCCTTGGGATGTGAGAGGCAACTGGAACACCCAGAGGAACCTCGTGTTCACAGGAAGAACGTGTTAAGTCTACAGACAGTTCCTGAGAACAAGACTAAACCTGGGTCCGCTGACTCTCACTTCCTCAGAAGCTCGAGTCTAGTCTCCTTCCTCAGCACCAATGGCAGCACCTTTGCCCAGTGAACATTCACCCACTGGGCCATGCACTGGCCCATGCGATCTATCCTGAACAATATCGTGAATTCATGGCTGGTCCTTTTAGGGTGATGTCCGTTTAATCCGAAATCTGGTCCAACAACTTCAGAGAGTTGGTCCACTGATTTCCTCTCCTTCTTCAATCAGGAGAAGATGCCCAAGGGCTGGGAAACGAATACCCTTACTGGACTCCAGACACATTAAATTGACCCAGGACCTACATCTGCACACAGCCACAGAACAGGCTCCTCAGTATTCTGCTGAACTGATTAAACTAGCAATTAAATCATCTCTTCCTTTCTGCCAACACAATATCCATATCCCCCTCTGTTTATTCATGTGCCTACCATATTACAGGTAACACCTACTTTGTGTTAAAAGCTTGCCCCACATAACTTCTTTCAACTCCTCCCCACCCCCCACCCACACACATTAAATACATTAAAAGCACACCCTCCAGTATCAGACATTTCAACCCTGGAGAAACATACCAGCTCCCTGATCTATCTATCCTCTTCTAACCTTATGAATTTCTATCAGGCCTTCGTTCAGCGTCTCCCACTCCAAAGAAAATAACCAAAGTTTGTGCAACCTCTTCCTACCATGCACTCCCTCCATTTAAGGCAGCACCATGGCAAATCTCTTCTGCTCCTTCTACAAAGCCTCATATCAGTCCCAGACTAGAGCGAGCAGAACTGAATGCAATACTCCAGTTGCAGCCTAACCAGAACTTTATAAAGCTGGTAAACTGATCAGTTGATTTATTAATGCCCCATTAACTGAGTTCCAACAAAAAACTTTATTATGCACGTCATCCCTACAGATAATTTCATTACTACAGTGCATTGAGATAGTAGGAGGAAAAACAATAACAGATTGCAGAATTAAATGTTACAGTTACAAAGAGACTGCAGGCAGACAAGAGAGTGCAAGGTCAAATTAGGTTGATTGTCATATCAAGACTCCATGTTATCATTAGGCAATATAATTTCCTTAATCTTAAACTCAATTCCTCAAAGACAAGGCAAGCATACCAATTGCCTTCTTTATCACCCCATTAAACTGTGCATTCACTTTCAGGGTACAATGGATTTGGATCCCAAGTGCAATGCTTCATACTTGGCTGCATTAAACTGCACCTGAAATCATCCTGTCCATATCTGCAACTCTTCAATAGTTTGTTGCCTTTTGCACATTGGTTATTTGTCTATCTTGTTTTTTGTGTTTCTTTGTATTCACTGTTAAAGCCCATTAGAAAATGAATCTCAGAATTGTATGTGGTGAGCTATATGTACATTGATAATAAATTTACTTTGGATTTGAACTTTGAACATTGATTTATATTTTGCTGTATCCTTTGGCAATCACTATCCCGTCCATGTTTTCACTAAAGTCAGTTCTATGAGGCACAAACAACTGAGCTCCAAGCATTGATCCTTGTGGAATACCACTGGTCACAGACCTCCAGTCGGAATAACAGCCGTCTACCATTACTTTCTGTCTTCTATAACTAAGTCAACTTTGAGTCCAATTTACAAACTCTTTATCAATCCTGTGTGCCTTAATCTTCTGGATCAGCCTACGTAGAACGTAGAAATCTCCAGCATATTACAGGTTTTTTGACCCACAATGTAGTGCTGACTATGTAACCTACTCCAGAAACTCCCTAGAAAATCCTTACCACATGAACCCCTATTTCCTAAGTTCCATGTACCTATCTAAAAGTCTCTTAAATGACCCTATTGTATCCACCTCTACCACCATCACTAGTGGTGCATTCCATGCACCCACCACTCTCTGTGTGAAGAACCAGCCTCTGACATACCCCTGTACTTACTTCTAAGCACCTTAAAACTATGCCCCCTACATCAGCCATTTCAGCCCTGGGGAAAAAAGCCTCTGGCGATCTACGTGATCAATACCTCTCATCATCTTATACACCTCTATCAGGTCACCTCTCAACCTCTGTTGCTTCAAAGATGGACAAACAACCAACGTGCAAAAGAAAAAAAGCTCAGCAAATACAAAACAATAAACAAACAAACAAACAAATAAATAAATAAAATATTGAGAACATGAGTTCTTCTTATTACTCTGGAGCTTTTTATCTCTAACTGACGACAAGTCATTAGCTGTCTCAACTTTAGCACTCCTCTCTCTTATTTGAACCTCATGCAATTTGAGCATACTGCCCTCCACTCTCTCCACCCTAATCACAACTTTTCCATCAAACCTGCTGAAAAAAGCGGGTACTATTGTAGAATTAGAAATGGAAAAGAATGGACAAGGAACAGAAATAGGATGAGGGAAGTTAAGGGAGAGGGGAAGAAGAGGAGAGGGAGACAGGAGGAAAAGGGGGAATAGAAGTGAGAGACATTAGAAAGAAAAGTGAAATAGAGGGGAGGGAAAAGAGTGGACCAGGGAAAAAATGAGACATATTCCAGAATGAACACTTACCCAGAAGAGGCAGGCAGCTACTCAAGTTGCGGAGACCCATTCTCTGCACACCTCGCCCTTTCTAATGTCAGCTGTCATTGTGAGCTCTGGGTTTTATACTCTGTTTAATCTCACCATCACACTGACTTATCAATGGAGAAAGAAATGAAACTCCCTTCCTGAAAACGTCTAAAGGCAAGAGTCCTGATGAAAGTCTCAACACAAAATGTCAACTCATTATTCCCCTACAAAGATGCTGCCTGACCTGCTGAGATCCTTATGCCTTTTCTGTGTGTTGGACTGGATTTTCAACATCTGCAGAAGCTCTTGTGCAAAACTGAAAAGACTCCTATTTGTTGGGCATCATGAGGTTCTGTCCCAACTATCATTTCAATAAGGGGCCAAACGTCTTTGGTGACAGACCAAATCTCCTCAAACTCCAATGAATATAGCCACTGTCCTTCCTTCTTTGTAGCTGCATTTGTATGTTGGGTCCATGACAGATCCTCAGAGACATTGACACCCAGGAACTTTAAATTATTCACTCTTCCCGTTTCTGATCCCTCAATGACAACTTGTGTGTGTTCCCTCATTTTACCCTTTCTCGTGTCCACAATCAGCTCTTTGATATTACTGAGATTGAGTGCAAGGTTGCTGCTGTGACACCACTCAAGTTGCTGTTAAATCTTACTCCTTGCCTTCTTGTCAACATCTGAAATTCTGCCAACAATAATTCTATCGTCAGCACATTTACAGATGGTATTTGAGGTATGCCCAGCTACACAGACATGGGTGTAGTGAGAGTAGACCAGTGGGCTAAGTATTCATCCCTGTGGTGTGCCAGTGTTGATTGTCAGTGAGTTGGAGATGTTATTTCCAATTTCAACAGATCGTGATCTTCCAGTTAGGAAGTTGAGGATCTAATTGCAGAGGGAGATACAGAGGCTCGGGATCTGGAGATTTTCAATCAGAACTGTGTGAATGATTCTGTTAAGTGCTGAGCTGTAGTCAATAAAGAGCATCCTGACATAGGTATTTGTATTGTCCAGTAAGTCCAAGGCTGCAGGAGCAGCCAATAAGATTGCAACTGCCGTAGACCTATTGTGGCGATAGGCAAATTGCACTAGGTCCAGATTCTTGCTGAGATAGACATTAATTGTAGTCATAACTAACCACTCAAAGCACTTCATCACCATACATGTGAGTGCTTCTGCACGATAGTCATTAAGGCAGCTCACCTGCTTTTCTTGGCCACAGGTATAATTGCTGCCCTTTTGAAGCAGGTAGAAACTCCCACTGTAGTAACGAGAGAATGAAAACCCCTCCCAATCAGCCCAGGACCCTTCATCAGGTCTGGAAATGAAGGGGGAAGAAGCCAGAATAAAGAGATGGGGGAGGGGAGGAGTACAAGCTGTCAGGTGATAGGTGAGACCAGGTGAAAGGGGAAAGGTGAGTTTGTGGGTGAGGAGTGATATTGGAGGAGGTAAAGAACTGGTAAAGGTAAAACCATGGAAGAAAGGGAAGAAGGAGTGGAACCAAAAGGGAGTGATGAGTAGGTGCAGAGAAAGGTCAGGAGGGTAACCAGAATGGAAAAATAGAGAAGGAGGGAGGAGAAGCAAGAAGAGGGAGAAAGATAACTTCCTGTATGTCTATGAAGGTTCCCAGTCATCCAGGTCATTGTATATCAAACCATAGTAAATCAAGGCAACTGGACTTGTTGTGTTGTCTTGAAGACATTTCATCACTCATCCGAGGGGCTTCTTCAGTTTTAATCCATGATGGGTAGTTTTCCGGCTTATGAACTCTGTGATTTGTTAGGACTGCATTGTAAGTAACTGATAGGTGGTGTTGTACCTCACCCTGTCTCTTCAGGGATGGGTTTTCCAGTTTGACAACGATCTGTGCCGTTTGCAATCCATTGGATAGAATATACAATGTTGCTCTGTTTAGGCTTGGGTGTAGGATCCTCGGTGTGAAAACACAGGGATTTTGTGCTTTTTGAAATAAGCAGATCAATATTGTATAGGCTATCCCAATGCAATGAGAACTGCTCAGATCTGCATATTTGTGAGGCTGAACAACCACCACAAACAGATGGCCCAACATAGGAAGTCTCGACTTCAGGTCAAGACTCAGCTGTATCTCTACACCTAAAGGACAAGCGACACTCCTTCAATGATAACAATGTGCACGTTTTGTACAGGGAGGACAGGTGGTTTATAAGAGGTGTTAAAGAAGCCGTCTTCGTCAATTTGGAAAACCCATCGCTAAACAGATGTGGTGGGGTATGACACCACCTATAAGTAACCTACAATGCAGTCCTAATACCACCCCTATACCACCCCTGGTGCTTCTACAAAAGTTCACATCTCTATTCATTTAAATAACTTAGAGTTTATAAGCCAAAAACTACCCACCATGGATGGGAATTGAAGAAACTTCTCGGATGAGTGAAGAAATATGTTATAGACAACACAGCAAGTCCAGTTGCCTTGCTTTACTACTGTTTGATATGTAATTTCCTATAATATCCCCTTTCTTTTCCTTTTGTATCATTCCCTCATCACCTCCCTGTAGTCGCCCATCCTCCTTCCCTTTCTTCCAAGGTCCACTGTCCTCTCCAATCAGATTCCTTCATCTTCTCAGCCCTTTACCTCTTCCACCTATTCCCCCACCCATCTTCATACTACTCACCTACTCACCTTCCCCTTCACCTGGTCTCACCTATCACCTGCCAGCTTGTTTCCCTTCCCCTCCCCTCCCCACCTTCTGATTCTGGCATATGCCTCTTTCCTTTAAAGTGCAGAAGAGTGTCTCAACTCAAAATATCGACTGTCTATTCCCCTCCATAGATCATATGTGACCTGCTGAGTTTCAGTCGACTTCCAGCTGCTGGAACAATTCAGACTGTGGGAAGAGCCTCCAAATAGAAGTCCTGAATGAGTTTTATTTGTCTCATTTTGATTTTTTCTTATTCTCATCGGAGTTAAGAGAGGCGTGTGATGTCGGGGAGTGAAGCGGGGAAGATCTAAAAAGGACACAGCCTTAAACAGCGGGCAGTGTCGTTTGCAGGTAGTGGGTTGAGCCGGGAGCAGAATGAAGGCTTAAGGGCTTTGGCTCAACGGGTTTGGGCGGAAACAGGCAAAGCAAGGCAGGTTTAAGTTTCAGTTTTTCCTGTTATTTGAGGAAAGGGGAAGTATGAGTGTAAGGGCAACCTGTTGTTCTCGGAGTCAGATGTGGGAGGTCCTGGAGTCTCCTAGCCTCCGGGACGTCCACATCTGCACCAGGTGCGCTGAGCTGCAGCTCCTAAGGGACCGTGTTCGGGAACTGGAGCTGCACCTCGATGACCTTCACCTAGTCAAGTAGAGTGAGGAGGTGATAGAGAGGAGTTTCAGGCAGGTGGTCACTCCGGGGCCACGGGAGGCAGACAGGTGGGTCACGGTTAGGAGGGGGACCTCAAAGGTAGTAATCTCGGGATTACTGTCTGTGCCACGTGACAGTGAGAGTAAGAATGGAATGAGGTGGAGGATAAATGTGTGGCTGAGGGATTGGAGCAGGGGGCATGGATTCAAATTCATGGATCATTGGGATCTCTTTTGGGGCAGATGTGACCTGTACAAAAAGGACAGGTTACACTTAAATCCTAGGGGGACCAATATCCTAGTGGAAAAGTTTAATAGAGCTGTTAGGGATGGTTTAAACTAATTTGGCAGGGGGATGGAAACTGGAATGATGGAGCAGAGGAGAGGGAAAACAGAAATAGATCTAAGGTAGTGAGCAGTAAGGATGTCAGGAAGGACAGGCAGGTGATGGAGTAAATTTGCAGCCATTTGGGATGAGTTACAGTGCAATAAAGTTGCAGTGCAATCAATGCAAAAAGTACAAAATACTGGATTTAAGGTGTTATATTTAAATGCACGCAGCATAAGGAATAAAGTGGATAATCTTGTTGTAAAGTTACAGATTGGCAGGTATGATATTGTGGCCATCACTGAGACGTGGCTAAAGGATGCATGTCTCTGGGAGCTGAACGTCCAAGGATACATGATGTATCGGAAGGACAGGCAGGTAGGTAGAGGGGGTGGCATGGATTTAATGGTAAGAAATTATACTAACTCATTAGAAAGAGTTGACATAGGATTGGAAGGTATAGAATCTTTATGGGTTGAGCTAAGAAATCGCAGGGGTAAAAGGACCCTGATGGCAGTTATCCACAGGGCTCCAAACAGCTGCAGTGAGGTGGACTACAAATTACAACAGGAAATAGAAAGGGCGTGCCAGAAGGGCACTGTTATGATAATTGTAGGGGATTTTAACATAATTGTAGGGGATTTGGAAACTCAGGTTGGCACTGGATCTCAAGAGAGAGAATTTGTAGAATGCCTACGAGATGGCTTTTCAGAACAGCTTGTTGTTGAGCCCACTAGGGGATCGGCTGTACTGGATTGGGTGTTGTGTAATGAATCAGAGGTGATTAGAGAGATGGGAGTGAAGGAACCCTTAGGAGGCAGTGATCACAACATGATCAAGTTCACTGTGAAATTTGAGAAAGAGAAGTCAAAATCTGATGTGTCGGTATTTCAGTGGAGTAAAGGAAATTACAGTGGCATGAGAGAGGAACTAGCCAAGGTCGACTGGAAAGGGACACTAGTGGGAAGGGTGGCAGAGCAGCAGTGGCTGGAGTTTATGCAAGAACTGAGGAAAGTGCAAATCAGGTATATTCCAAAGAAGAAGAAATTTTTGAATAGAAATGAATGCAACCGTGGCTGACAAGAGCAGTCAAAGCCAAAGTAAAAGCAAAGCAGTGGGCATACAAGAAAGCAAAAAAATAGTGGGAAGACATAGGATTGGGAAGTTTTTAAAAGCTTACAAAAGGAAACTAAAAAGGTCTGTTGCAAGGATGTGGTGGTGGAATGAACCCAAGTGCTGAATACGGGCGCGGAGGCCGAGGAGGGAGATGCTGCCGTCGTAGCGAGCGTGGGAAGGGTTCCAAGGGGGGTTTTACTCGGAGTCTTAGTCTTGGTAGATAATTCAGGAACAAGGCTTGACTTAGAATGGATAGTCCTAAACACCATGGAGCGAGGTTACTCGTACATGAGTCAGACAGAGAGAAATACTTTGATCCCGAGGGAAATTTGGTTTTGCTACAGTCGCACCAACCAAGAATAGTGTAGAAATATAGCAATATAAAACCACAAATAATTAAATAATAATAGGTAAATTATGCCAAGTGGAAATAAGTCCAAGACCAGCCTATTGGCTCAGGGTGTCTGACACCCCGAGGGAGGAGTTGTAATGTTTGGTGGCCACAGGCAGGAATGACTTCCTATGACACTCAGTGTTGCATCTCGGTGGAATGAGTCTCTGGTTGAATGTACTCCTGCGCCTGACCAGTACATTATGGAGTGGATGGGAGACATTGTCCAAGATGGCATGCAACTTGGACAGCATTCTCTTTTCAGACACCACCGTCAGAGAGTCCAGCTTCACCCCCAAATCACTGACCTAATGAATTAGTTTGTTGATTCTGTTGGTGTTTGCTACCCTCAGCCTGTTGCCCCAGCAGACAACAGCAAACATGATAGTACTGGCCACCACAGACTCGTAGAACATCCTCAGCATTGTCTGGCAGATGTTAAAGGACCACAGTCTCCTCAAGAATTAGAGATGGATCTGACCCTTCTTGTAGACAGCTTCAGTGTTCTTTGACCAGTCCAGTTTATTGCCAATTCATCTACCAACGAACTGGACCTTTTTGTATTGGCTACAGTACTCTTATACTATTGGTGGAGTGCAGGTGTTCGTAATTATTGGAACCTGGGAATAGATTGGGAACTAAACGAGGTGTTAAATTCCCAATTCATGAGTAAGACAGCCAGGTGCCAGAAGGGTGCAAGAGGGAAAAGATGAACTATGAAAGTAAGCTGGCAAATAATATCAAAGAGGATACTAAAAGCTTTTTCCAGTATATAAAGAGCAAAAGACAGGTGAGAGTAGATACAGGACCGATAGAAAATGATGCTGGAGAAATTGTAACGGGAGATAAGGAGATGGCGGAAGAACTGAACAAGTATTTTGCATCAGTCTTCACTGAGGAAGACATCAGCAATATACTGGACATTCAAGGGTGTCGGGGAAGAGAAATATGCACAGTCACAGTTACGACAGAGAAAGTACTCAGGAAGCTGAATAGTCCAAGGGTAGATAAATCTCTTGGACCAGATGGAATGCACCTTCGTGTTCTGAAGGAAGTAGCAGTGGAAATTGCAGAGGCGTTAGCAATGATCTTTCAAAAGTCGATAGATCCTGGCCTGGTTTGGAGGACTGGAAGATTGAAAATGTCACTTCGCTATTTAAGAAGGGGGCAAGGAAGCAAAAAGGAAATTATAGACCTGTTAGCTGACATCAGTGGTTGGCACGTTGTTGGAGTTGATTGTCAAGGATGAGGTTACGGAGTACCTGGAGGCATATGACAAGATAGGCAGAACTCAGCATGGTTTCCTTAAAGGAAAATCCTTCTGGACAAACCTAGTGCAATTTTTTGAGGAAATTACAAGTAGGCTAGACAAGGGAGATGAAGTGGATGTTGTGTATTTGGATTTTCAGAAGGCCTTTGACAAGGTGCCACACATGCGGCTGCTAAACAAGATAAGAGCCCATGGAATTATGGGAAAGTTACATACATGGATAGACTGTTAGTTCATTGGCGGGAAACAGAGAGTGGGAATAAAGAGATCCCATTCTGGTTGGCTGCCTGTTACCAGTGGTGTTCCACAGGGTCCGTGTTGGGCCCGCTTCTTTTTACGTTGTCTATCAATGATTTGGATTATGGAATAGATGGCTTTGTGGCTAAATTTGCTGATGATACAAAGATAGGTGGAGGGGCTGGTAGTGCTGAGGAAACAGAGAGTCTGCAGAGAGAATTGGATAGATTGGGGGAATGGGAAAAGAAGTGGCAAATGAATTACAATGTCGGAAAGTGTATGGTCATGCACTTTGGTAGATGAAATAAATGGGCAGACTGTTATATCAATGGGGAGAGAATTCAAAGTTCTGAGATGCAACGAGACTTGGGAGTCCTCGTGCAGGATACCCTTAAGTTAACCTCCAGGTTGAGTCGGTGGTGAAGAAGGCAAATGCAATGTTGGCATTCATTTCTAGAGGAATAGAGTATAGGAGCAGGGATGTGATGTTGAGGCTCTATAAGGCACTGGTAAGACCTCACTTGGAATACTGCATGCTGTTTTGGGCTCCTTATTTAATAAAGGATGTGCTGACATTGGAGAGGGTTCAGAGGAGATTGACTAGAATGATTCCAGGAATCATTAACATATGAGGAACATTTGACCGCTCTTGGACTGTATTCCTTGGAGTTTAGAAGAATGAGGGGGGACCTCATGGAAACATTTTGAATGTCGAAAGGCATGGACAGAGTTGATGTGGCAAAGTAGTTTCCCATGGTGGGGGAGTCTAGTATGAGAGGACGTGACTTGAGGATTCAGAACGGAGATGCAAAAGAAATTTTGTTAGCCAGAGGTTGTTGAATATGTGGAATTTGTTGCCACGGGCGGCAGTGGAGGCCAAGTCATTGGGTGTATTTAAGGCAGAGATTGATAGGTATCTGAGTAGTCAGGGCATCAAAGGTTATGGTGAGAAGTCGGGGGAATGAGACTAAAGGCGAGATTGGATCAGCTCATGATGAAATAGCGGAGCAGACTCGATGGGCCAAATGGCCGACTTCTGCTCCTTTGTCTTATGGTCTTATGGTTTTACTAACATTTCATCTTCTGCAGTTATAGTGACCATAACATTGAGGGCTTATCAAGAAAACACAATCAACATCCTTTAACAAATGAAGGTTACTGTCACCGCCCAGTCCAAATGACATACAGTAAGTGATTACAGAAACTGGGCTCAAGGCTTGGGCTGATGTTTAGACCAGCCCTGGGCAGTGAGAACACAGGATGCGGTGTGAATGGGGAGAGAGAGCATTAGGGTACTGTGGAAACAACTTTAACAGCATCCACATCTCCCGCTGACTGCTCCTACTACTCAGCTGCAAATTGCTGAGTATTACAGGATAACAAAGAGCTGCAGCTGGCTGGAAAGTGACTGCATTCAGGCCAGGAATTGCCACTCTCTCACTGTTAGCTGCTCACAGTTTTGTTATCACTCAGGAAACTACAAATATGCTCCAAAAACCACATATGGGGGTGGGGGTGGTGGAGAAAATTTGCAGCCTGTGTTTTGTCTCCAGGGACAGCAAGGAGCGAAGATGCGTTGGATCGATCTTGTTTATAGTTTTTGTCCGATCACCTACACTCAGTCTTGAGTCTGCTCCGCCATGCCATCATGGCTGATCCCAGATCCTACTCAACCCCATATATCTGCCTTCTCACCATATCATTAGATGCCCTGACCAATCAGGAAACAATCAATCTTTGCCTTAAATATACTCGCAGACTTGCCCCTGCGAGTGCATCACACTCTGGTGAATCATATGCAGTCCAATGGCCTTTCCGAGCAGTTTCACCACTCCTCAAAGGCTCCTCTGAGGGCTCCCCCAGTGGATGAGTGTTGGGCTGATCATCTCCCGTGGGTCCTGCTGGGGTTCAGAACAGCCCTCAAAGCGGAGTTTCAGTCGTCCACAGCCGAATTGGTATACGGGCAGCCATTACAAGTGCCAGGTGATTTTATTCCTGACACCGTGACTGCCTGGCCGGCCTCTCAACAGCATTCCACCCTCCTCAGTAGATTCAATCCCTTTGTTCCTATTCCTTCCTCCCCTCATGGTGTCCAGCACTCTTGGATTCCTGTTGACCTGCATTTCATCTCATTTGTTTTTGTCCTCCATGACGCACACCAGCATCTTCTGAGACCTCCTTACAATGGCCCATTCTGAGGCCCCCTTGTGATGCTCAACACACCAATTAGTTTGATGTTAGAGTAGGTTAAAGGGTCAGCACAACATAGTGGGCCAAAAGGCCTGTACTATGTGGTATTGTTCTATGTTCTAATCTATTTGAAGGTGCTCAAGTATTTCCAGCATTTAGGAATTTTACTGAGCCTCATGGCTAAGGTCTTGATCACAACGTAATGGACAGGCCTGATTCACTGGTGTATGGTCCTGTGCAACCGGTGTTGTTGCTGGTGTAGGTGGAATGGTTTCAGGGATGTAGACAGAAAAACCTGTGTTTTAATGAGGATTATTTCGGGGAGGTGGATTATTACAGAACGAAGTCTGGTTGCCAAATGTCACAAAGTTCCTGTGGATATCCTGTCTACCCCCACCCTCACGTCCTTCAACAGCGCAAGGGGGTGAACCAGGTATAAAGGGATATAAGAGATTTTGAACTGGTTGCATCACTGTCTGGTTTGGGGGGACACTGTACTGCATGGAAAAAGCTGCAGAAGTTTCATTCTCAGCCAGGTCTGTCATCAGAATCAGAATCAGGTTTATTATCACCGCATGTGATGTGAAATTTGTTAACTTAGCAGCAGCTGTTCAATGCAATACATAATGTAGAAGAGAAAAAGTAATAAATAAAAATTTTTAAAATAATAATAAATAAGTAAATCAATTACAGTATATGTAAATTGAATAGCTTAAAATAGTGCAAAAAGCAAAAATACTGTATATTAAAAAAAGAGTTAGTGGGGAAGAAACCGTTCCTGAATTGCTAAGTGTGTGTCTTCAGGCTTCTGCACCTCCTATCTGATGGTAACAGTGAGAAAAGGGCATGCTCTAGGTGCTGGAGTTCCTTAATAATGGACGCTTGAAGATGTCCGGGGTGTTTTGTAGGCTAGTACTCAAGATGCACCCGACTAAATTTACAACCATCTGCAGCTTCTTTTGGTCCTGTGACGTAGCCCACCCCAATACCAGACACTGATGCAGCCTGTTAGAATGCTCTCAATGGTACATCTATGAAAGTTTTTGAATGTATTTGTTGACATGCCAGATCTCTTCAAACTCCTGATGAAGTATAGCTGCTGTCTTGCCTTCTTTATAACTACATTGATATGTTGTGATCAGGTTAGGTCTGGTCTGACACCCAGGAACTTGAAACTGCTCACTCTCTCCACTTCTGTTCCCTCTATGTGGATTGGTATGTGCTCCTTCATGTAACTGACGTTGAGTGCCAGGTTGCTGCTGCAGCACCACTCCACTAGTTGGCACTTATCACGTCCTCTTGTCACCACCTGAGATTCTACCAACAATGTTGTATCATCAGCAACTTTATAGATGGGTATTTGAGCTATGCCTAGCCACAGAGTCATGCATGCATAGAGAGTGGAGCCGTGGAGTAAGCACACACCCCAGATGTGCACCAGTGTTGATCGTCAATGAGGAAGAGATGTTATCACCAATCCACACAGACTGTGGTCTTCTGGTTAGGAAGCCAAGGATCCAATTGCAGAGGGAGCTACAGAGGTCCAGGTTCTATAATATCTCAATAAGGATTGTGGGAATAAAAGCATATAATGCAAGGTTTTTTACACAGAGAGTTGTGGGTGATGCCGGAGGTGGTGCTGGAGGCATATACTGTATGATAGAGGTGTTTCAGAAGCTCTCAAATAGGCAAGTGAATGTGCCGAGGATGGAGGGATAGGCAGGGGTGGCACAGTAGTGTAGTGGTTAGCACAACACTTTTCAGTACAGGTGACCCAGGTTCAATTCCCGCTGCTGACTGTAAGGAGTTTGTACATTCCTCCCGTGAGCACATTCATTTCCTCCTGGTGCTCCAGTTTCCTCCCACAGTCCAAAGTCGTACCAGTTGGTAGTTTAACTGGTCATTGTAAATTTTCATGTGATTAGACTCAGATTAAATTGGGGAATTGCTGGCCTCGAGGGGGCGGATTGGCCTATCCTATGCTGTATATCAATAATAATAAATAAAAGAAGGGATTAGGTTAGTCAGGCATTTACCTAGTTTATCAGTTCAGTACAACATTGTGGGCTGAATGGCCTGTTCCTGTACTGTACTGTCCCTATAGTACTTTCTGCCCGTTACACAGCTGGCATTTAGGGCAGCAATGAAGTTCCTCCATCTGTCTGTGTAGAAGGTTTCTTCATTGCTGTTTCTGTAACAATTGTTTTTTTACCAGTCAGGGTGGTTAGTCCAGAGCTTAACCCCCGAACATGGAGAACCAGTGGACAACTCTTCATCTGGCCTCTACCCTTTGACCTGTTTAGCACGGGTAGCCCTACGAGCACAATGTCCTGATTCCAGCCAACATTGCTCTCAGAATCATTGAGGCACACATGCCTCCAAACCACAACCAGGCTGTGGTGCTCTTGGAGGATGTTGCTATCGGACACAACAGAAATACTGTGAAAGTAGAAGATGAGTCATGATGTGGATGAACAGAGAAGCAGATCTGAAGGGTCAGATGTCCTGTGCCTGCTCTTTATTCTTCTGACCCAGCTGATCAGAACTGGGACAGGATTGCTCAGTGGGCTTGAACTGGGAGGTGGGGATTGAAATTCCCTGGGCTCTTGTGTTCCACACTGTGAGAAGTGTCATGGTCCCGTCTGGCAATTCCCCACCCAGCTATTACCTCAGCAATTAACTCATTACCTAGCTATTACCTCATCTAACTTCCTATCATTCCCAATTCCACTAATTACACACAACTGCCTTCCATCAGTAAATGAAGGATAAGAACCCTGTAATCACAACACGGAGCTGCCAGTTCATTGGTCGACTCGTTTCATGGATCTTTAGGACTGTCGATACTAAGTTCCGCATCATTTTTCTGGATTCTCTACATGAACCTGGTCTCCACGTAAAGACCCTTCTGGATACCTATTTCATGCTCGAAACTGCAGTAATGCCTCTCGATCCTGCCTCCGTGCCCGTGTCCAGCAATTGGGTTCCTCCCGCAGCCACATCCTTGCAAGAGAACGAACTGGCCAAGAATGAACCCAGTGAACTTGGACCCCATGCAACAGGTCCTCGCCACTTACTGGGCGCCCACGACCAGCTGCTCAGGGAGGTCACGAAAACCTTTCGTACGTTATCCACGAATGTGAGGAAGGTCAGTGAACTGGGTGTCTGCTTCCCTTACACCATTCTCTCCAAGAACCCTGACAGACCAAACCACACAGATCGGGATGGCTTCGCCCCAGGATCGGCAACACCATTCCCTTGAGTGCCGGAACCCTACGCTGGGGACCTAGGGAGGTGCCGGGCTTTCATATTACAACACTCCTTGGTCTTTGAGCTACAGCCACGTACGGACGCTCTGGATAGATCAAAGATTGCGTACATCATGAGGCTGTTACGAGGGGATGCCTTGGCACGGGGCACTGCAATCTGCGATAACCTACCAGAAGTTTGATCCTCCTTCCCCTCCTTCATCTCTGAAATGAGAAAGGTCTTCGAACAGCCCACTCACAGTAAGAACATCGCAGGGCGATTGCTGACACATTGTCGGGGTTGGTGGAGAGTAGCAAAGTACTCCATCGAGACTCCACCTGCTGTCTAATGGAGTGACACGCAGATCTGTGTGGCTGCAATTAATTCTTCCTTTTCCCCAGTTTAAACTTTGAATTTCTAACTTTTATTTGTTGGATCTTAGAGGGGAATTGTTGTTACTATGTCATGATCTTTAAGAAGTGGAAAGCAGCTTCCTGAATCCAGCAGTGTGTGTACCTCAGATAAATACTATGTGGAGATATGTGACATATATGATTATATGATATATATGTACAATGACTGAAATAAATCTTATGGAAATGTTTGTTTGATGATGAACAATAAAAAAAATCACAAAAAAACGGAAAAGAGAAAAAGTCGGAGGAAACAGCAGCTTGGGCAGAGCGTCTGGAAAACTCGCTGATGAGTCTGCATAAGAAGATAGACAACAACACAGTAAAGCTTGATGCTACCTCTTCTGAGATGAAGTTGTTACGAGAGTTTTCACTTTGTGTAGGAAAACATTATTTCCCTGAATTCTGAATGTAAAGAGGTGAAGCGGCAAATCGTGGAGATCTCAGCTCGCTTGGAGAAGTCTCAACATAAGATTATCGATTCGGAAGCAAGATCTCGTTGGAATAATATTCAAATTGTTGGATTGAAGGAAGGATCTGAGATGGGAGATTTATTAGACTATTTTGCTAACTTGTTTCAATCTCTGTTTCCGGATATTTTACCTCAACTTCCCGACATCAAAAGAGCACATAGAATTTTCACTGCAACATCTCGCCGAGACAAACCAAGGTCAGTTTTAGTCTCTTTCGTTAATTTTAAAGTTAAAGACCAAATCATAAAATATGCAAGGAAACAGAGTTTTTAAATTTAAAGATTCAGAGATTCATTTTTATGATGATTATCCATGCAAGTCATGGACCTGCAGTCTAAATTCGTTCCAACCATGAAGATAGCCTTTGATAAGGGATTATTCCCATCACTTCTATATACAGCCCGATTAAAATTATTTTCCAAAGATTTGACTCCACCTGTTTTTCTGGACCCCAAAGAGGCATTGGACTATGTTAACTCTATTCCGATTGTAGCTGAGGTTTGAATGGTTTTAGATCTGCAGAATAATCATTCTTTCAGAAAGAAGATAAGCTTTCAATATTTCTGATTTGCTTAAGATGTGTTTTGCTCAATCGACCATTTAAAGAAGATGTGAACTTTGTGAATGATGAATGACTTTTCCGAAATCTGTTTGGTCTACTGAGCGAATTAAGACAATGGACAGATTGTTTAATTATTTGTTTTTATCCTCCTTTTTTCATTAATTAAGTGATAGTTTTCATAGTTCATAAGGTCACACACACATATGTATGTATATTAATTGGAAGTGCTTAGTCGATAGATGATAATTTTTTTAAAATCACTTTTTCTTCGGGCGTGTCAGTTAAATGGAAAATAATGCAGATTTTTCTTCACTAGAGATTACATAGCTATTTTTCTCTTTGTTTAATTTTATTGTTTTTGGTGACCTTGGAGATTGTTTTTGAATTCCCCCAACATGTTTTTAAGGATTAAGTATAAACATTTCTTTTTCTGAACTTTTATGCTGAATATGGGGAACTAGATGTTCTACAGAAAAACTGAACAGTGCAGGCCCTTTGGCCCATGACGTTCTGCTTACCTTTTAATCTACTTCATGATTAATCTAATGCTTCTGTCCTGTAGATATTTCTATTCCTCTTTTACTATGAGCCTATTCAGGATTCTTGAATTTCCTTGTTGTTTCTGCCTCTATAACTATCCATGGCAGATCTTTCCATGGACCCACTGGTCTCGGAAAAAAATATCTCTGAGATCCCTATATTTTCTTCTGATCACTGTAAAGTCATGCCCTCTTGCATTAACCATTTTAGCTGGGAATCTGTTTCATGTTTTAATGATTACCCAGTCTCAACAGTGTCCATTTTCCAGCACAATAATACTCTGTAAAGTAATGGAAGGCATTAAAGCCAATTGATATTTAAATTGCATATATATCAGTTAGAAACAAGGCCTGTAAGTGGCCAGAAGAACCAGTTAATATGACTTGATATGGTGGTGTTATTGCTTTGTAGTGATTGGCTTTTTATATTTAGTAAAATATTTTTCTTTCTTTTGCAGAGCTTTTCTATTTTAGGGTTGTATGTTGTCTTTTTTTGTAACTGGGGGGAGGAATTAAGGAAAGCTATTTAAAACCACTATTATAAAATGGGCAGCTTGCAGAGTCTCTTTTTTTACTCTATGGGGAGGCATTTTATCTTTTGCCGAACTTTGGGCTTTTTGGGGTGGTCGGAGGATTGGGGCTAGTTTTCATTTATACGTTTAATTATAAGATTAATTTTAGTTTTCTTTTTTGCATTTTTTTCCCATTATGGAGTTCCGGAGCATGCATATTTTGTATATGGTTATACTTATCACCACCAGATTTGATTAGCCTGCTCTGGTATGCGTGTGTTTATGTGTTAAATAAAATAAAATTTTTATGGCAATTAAACAGATAAATGTTATAAGTTGGAATGTATGTGGTTGGAATGATCTTGTTAAGCAAAAGAAGACTTTTAAAATTATTAATAGATTCAAAAGCGATATAATCTTTCCTCAAGAAATGCATTCAAAACAGGCGATCAAAATAGATTTTTTAAAATATGGAAGGGTCATATAAAATATGACCTTCAATTTCACACTACTTGTCAAAATAAAACAAAGGGAGTATCTATTTTCATTAAAACTAATATTTTATTTATCCAGGAAGACATTGTGTCAGATATTAATGGTAGATTTTCAATTGTTAAAGGAACAATTTGTAATACAAAATTTGTTCTGCTCAACCTATATAGGCCTAATGTAGATGATCCTTTTGTAAAAAGTGTATTAGCTTCCCTGCCGCATTTAAATGAATATATGTTGTTAATGGGTGGTGATTTCAACTGTTGTTTAAATCCTTTGATTGACAAGAATTCAACTAATCAGCAGCTTCCAAGTTGTTCTGCATCACTTATTAACTCTCTTTTAATTGATTTTGGTCTGGTTGAAATTTGGAGACATTTACATCCAAATGATAGAGATTATTCTTTTTTGCTCATGTGTTCACAAAACATATTCGGGAATTGATTACTTTATAGTTGATCTCCGATTTTTGTCCAAAGTCCAGAAATGTGAATATGATGCTATAGCTCTCTCAGATCATGCGCCTTTAAGTTTAGCCTTTAAATTGAATGATGTCGCTATTGCAAATTTGCCTTGGCATTTACCAGAAAATGTATTACAATGTCCGGACTTTGGAAAATTTATTGAGACTCAGAATAAAGATTTTTTTTTCTTTTTGCTAATACAGGAGATGTGTCCAAATTGATTATATGGGATACATTTAAAGCACATTTGTGCGGTCAGATAATCTCCTATTCTGCTAAGCTTAAGAAGGAGACAAAAACAGAGTTAGATAAGATTTCCAAACCAATTAAAGACTTGGGTAATAATTGTGCAATCTCTCCGAACATTGATTTATTTAAACAAAGAGTTGAACTCCAATCACAATATAATTTATTATTGACTTATCCTATTGAAAGAAATTTGCTTAAACTGAAAATTCAATTTTATGTATTTGGAGATAAAAACAATAAGTTATTAGCATCTCAATTAAAAGCAGCTAGAGCTAAAAGACAAATTTTTAAAATTCATAAGGGAGATGGTAGTTTAGTATGTAATTATGAAGATATTAATAAAATTTTTCAAGACATTTATATTGAACTTTATAATCCTCAGTTTCCAGTTGATTCTTTTAAAATGAATGCCTTTTTACAAAAGATAAATTTTCCTCAAATTTCTGTTGAAGATCAACAAAATCTTGATGCTCCTATTACTGAAAGTGAAATTCAGAAAGCTATTTTTGCAATGCAGTCTGGTAAAACTCCTGAACTGGATGGTTATTCTGTAGCGTTTTACAAAAAATTTGAAAAATTGCTCTCTTCATATAAGTTGGCGACGCTTAAAGATTCTTTTTTGATAGGAGAGTTACCTCCCACATTTTATGAAGTTTCGATTTCTTTAATTCTTAAGAAAGATAAGGACTCTACTGACTGTGCTTCAAATAGCCCTATTTCATTGTTAAATGTGAATGCTAAAATTCTTTCAAAAATAATGGATAATTGGCTGGAGAATTTTCTAGCTAGCTTTGTAGATGGAATCCACTTACACTTTCGTCGGCCGAATCCATGCAGTTAAAATGATGATTTTACCAAAATTTTTATATGTATTTCAAAATATCCTTTTTTAACTAAGAAATTTTTCAATCAAGTTGACTCTATTATCTCATCTTTTGTTTGGAATAATAAAAGACCAAGAATTGGTAAATATCATTTACAAAAATTAAAAGAAGATGAAGGTCTTGCTTTACCTAATCTAAGAATGTATTATTGGGCTGTTAATATATGTTATATGTGTTTTTGGTTATATTGGGCTGGTAGAAATGAACAACCACCTTGGGCTGATTTGGAATTGAATGCTGTGAAACTGTTTCACTTAACCTCATTATTAAGAATTTCTCTACCTTTACAAATGGCCAAAATTACTAATTTAAATTTATTTCCTGTGATTAAGCAGTTGCTACAAATTTGGTTCCAGTTTCGTAATTTTTTAATCTTAAAAAATTTAAACTTTTTTGTTTAATTTATCGAAATTATTTATTTAAACCTTCATTTCGTGATCCTACCTTTCTTCTTTGGAAGAATAAAGGAGTTTATTCCTTCATGGATCTGTTCCAAGATGGCTGATTGATGCCTTTTGAGAAATTAGTAAATAAATACTCTCTCTCGTATTCACATTTCCTGCAATATCTTCAGGTCAGACACTTCTTACAAAAATAATTAAGTAATTTTCCATATATACAAGATTCTGACCTGTTAGATATTACTTTAAAAATGAATTCTTTAGTAAAGGGTTTTATTGGGAAATTTATAATCTATTGTTACAACAGCACAATTACCTTTCACTTAAGATTAAGCAAGATTGGGAGAGAGAGCTTAACATGACCCTGATAACAGAAGACTGGATGCGGATTTTGAAGCTGGCTAACTCTTCTTCGATTTGTGCCGATTACTCTTTAATTCGATTTAAAATTGTATATCATTACTATTTGACAAAGAAGAAATTGTCTAAATGTTTCCTAATGTTGACAGTCAGTATGACAGATGTAAAACTGAGATGGCCACATTGACACATATATTTTGTTCGTGTTCTGTATTGAAACATTTTTGTAAGTCTGTTTTCTTTACAATTTTTAAAGTTTTAAAAATTAATTTACAACCTAATAAATTGACAGTTTTATTTGGTATAATGCCTCAATATATTCATGGTATTTCTCCCTCAGACCAACATGTAATTGCATTTGTTACATTATTGGCCAGAAGGGCTATTCTGTTGAAATGGAAAGATGTTTCTGCTTCTACTTTGATACAAGGTTTTCTCAGGTGATGTTATGTCTCAGTTTGGAGAAAATCAGAAGACAACCTTTTGATCCTCGATTTGATTTTGAGAAAAGGTGGGGCTCATTTGCCCACTACTATCATCTGATTTGAGTTAATTAATATGGCTTCCTTCCGATTTTTTCTTTAAGTGGATTTGAGTTGGCAGTTTGATTTTTTTTTTGTTTAAGTTTGTATGATGTATAGCTCTGGGGTTGTGCTCCCAATAGTTCTTTTTTGTTTTTTTTTTCCAGTTAGTAAGGGTTTTTAAGGTTAGTAGGGGTTCTTTTTTTCCTTTTTCTTTCAAAAAATATTCTTAACACTTTATTTTCTCTTATTATTATTCATATATTGCTTAGCTTTGTTAATCAATTATTTGCTAATTTAATTCCTTATTGTACATAAATGATATATTGACTTAATGTATCTTTTTTGTCAATCTTCAATAATAATTAATGAAAAAGATTTTAAAATGAAATGAAAAATCTTGACATTATGTTTTTGTCTAAATGTGCAATGTGCAATTTATAATAAGTAGAATGTAATAGGATAGTATTACATAGACAGGATGGTCAATATAACATAGAAATACAGTTGTGTCAGCATGAGTACATCCGTCTGATTGCCTGGTGGAAGAAGCTGTCCTGGAGCCAGTTAGTACTGGTTTTTATGCTGCAGCACCATTTCCCAGATGGTAGCAGCTGGAACAGTTTGTGGTCGGGGTGACTTGGGTCCCCAGTGATCTTTCTTACACACCTGTCTTTGTAAATGTTCTGAATAGTGAGAAGTTCATGTCTACAGATGCGCTGGGCTGTTAGCACCATTCTCTGCAGAGTCCTGTGATTGAGGGACATACAGTTCCCATACCAGGCAGTGATGCAGCCAGCTGTCAGTTGTGCCCCTATAGAAAGTTCATAGGATTTGTTACCAAACTTCTTCAACCATCTGAGGTGGTAGAGGCACTGTTGTGCCTTTTTCACCACACAGCTGGTATGTACAGACCATGTGAGATCCTTGGTGATGTTCACGGCAATGAACTTAAACCTGTTCACCCTCTTGATCCCAGATTCATTGATGTCAAGAGGGGTGAGCCTGACTCCATTCCTCCTGTAGTCCACAAGCAGCTCCTTTATTTTTCTGACACTGAGGGAGCGGTTGTTTTCTTGACAATTCTGTGTCAGGGTGATGACTTCTCTGTAAGCTGCCTCATTATTATTTGAGTGTAATGTAGCCAGCAAATTTAATTAGCAGATTGGAGCAGTGGTTGGTGACACAGTCATGGGTATGCACCTCCAATATATACCCACACCAATGACCAATCATAGCTCCACTCCCAACATATAACGACACCCTGATATCTGATAGAAATACGCCAACATATAACCACATGTCTGACCAATCATAATTCTGCCCCAAAAATATAACAACACCCTAATACTTGATGGAAACACGCCAACATACAACTACAACTTGACCAATAAATGAAATACTCCAAATTCTTAACACACTGACTAATGATGGATACATTGAAACATACACCACATAACCTCGAGAGTCTGCAGATGCTGGAAATCCAAAGTAACACAAACAACTGCTAGAGGAGAAAAGCTTGATGAACTCAGCAGGTCGGACAGCATCCATTGAAAGAAGAAGCCAATGTTTCGGGTCGAGACCTTTCATCAGTACTAAAGAAGGAGAGGGCAGAGGCCCTATTAAGAAGGTGGGGGGAGGGTGGAAAACCAATCGGGGAAAGATCAAGGGGTGGGGGAGGGGATAGGCAGGAGAGGTGAAGAAGGAATCTAAGGGGAAAGCACTATGGGTAGTAGAAGAGAAGGTAGAGTCATGAGAGGTGATAGGCAGCTAGAAGAGGAGTCAGAGTGTTGGGATGAGGGAAGGGAGTGGGAGGGAATTACCAGAAGTTGGAGAATCCGATGTTCATACCAAGGGGCTGGAGACTACCCAGACTGTATATGAGATGTTGTTCCTCTAACCGAAGTTTGGCCTCATCATGGCAGTAGAGGAGGCCGTGTAAGGACATATCCAAATGGGAATGTGAAGGAGAGTTGAAGTGAGTGGCAACCGGGAGATCCTGTCTGTTGTGGCGGACGGAGCGGAGTGTCTCAACGAAGCGGTCCCCCAATCTGCGTCATGTCTCACCGATGTAGAGGAGGCTGCACCGGGAGCACAAGATGCAATAGATTACTCCAGACTCACAAGTGAAGTGATTCCTCACCTGGAAGGACTGTTTGGGGCCCAGAATGGTGGTGAGAGAGGAGGTGTAGGGATAAGTGCCCGGTGGGAGTTCTGTGGGGAGGGATGTATAGACCAGGCAGTCACAGAGGGAATGATCCCTGCAAAAAGCAGAGAGGGGTAGAGAGGGAAAGATGTCCTTAGTTGTGGGGTCCTGTTGAAGGTGGCGGAAGTTGGGGAGGATAATATGCTGGATCCAGAGGCTGGTGGGATGATAAGTGAGGACAAGGGGAACACGGTCCCTGTTGTGGTGACAGGAGGATGGAGTGAGGGCCGAAGTGTGGAAAATGGAGGAGATGTGGGTGAGGGCATCATTGATGATGGCAGAAGGGAAACCATGATTCTTAAAGAAAGAGGACATTTGGGATATCCTGGAACGGAAAGCCTCATCCTTGAAGAAAATGTGGTGGAGACGGAGGAGCTGGGAATAGGGAATAGAATTTTTGCATTTGGCAGGGTGGGAAGAGGTACAGACAAGGTAGTTATGGGAGTCAGTGGGTTTATAGAAGATGTGAGTGGACAGTCTATCTCCAGAGATGGAGACTGATAGATCGAGAAAGGGGGGAGAAGTGTCTGAGATAGACCAAGTGAATTTGAGGGCTGAGTGAAAGTTAGAGGCAAAGTCGATGGAATTGATGAGCTCAGCATGGGTGCAGGAAGCAGCACCAATGTAGTCATCAATGTATCGTAGGAAAAGTTGGGGAGCAGTACCAGTATAGATTTGGAGCGTAGACTGTTCCACATAACCCACGAAGAAGCAGGCATAGCTGGGGCCCATGCGAGTGCCCATAGCTACATCCTTGCTCTGAAGAAAGTGGGAAGAGCCAAAAGAGAAGTTATTAAGTGTGAGTACTAGTTCGGCCAACCTGAGGAGTGTGGTGGTGTTGGAGAACTGGTGAGGTCTATTGTCCAGAAAGAAGCAGGGGCTTTGAGGGCTTCTTGATGGGAATTGAAGTGTGTGTGTGTGTGTGTGTGTGTGTGTGTGTGTGCCTGTGTTTTAGGGCCCATGCGAAAACACACACACACACACACACACACACACACACACACACACACACTCATGGCCACTTTATTAGGTACACTTGTACACTTGCTAGTTAATACATACCCAATCAGCCAATCATGTTGCAGCAAATCAATGCATTAAAACATGCATACATGATCAAGAGGTTCAGTTTTTATTCTGACCAAATATTAGAATGTGGAAGAAATGTAATTTTAGTTACTTTGACAGTGAAATAATTGTTGACTCTGATGGGTTGGTTTGAATATCTCTGAAACTGATGATGTCCTGGGATTTTCATACACAGCAGTCTGTAGAGTTTACAGAAAATGACGCCAAAAGCAAAAAAAAAAAAAGAATCCAATGAGCGGTAGTTCTGTGGGTGAAAACACCTTGTGAATGGGAGAGGTCAGAGGAGAATGACTGGACTGGTTGAAGCTGACAGGAAGGCAATAGTAACTCAAATAACCACATGTTACAACAATGGCGTGCAGAGGAGCGTCCCTGAATACACATCACATCGAAGCTTGAAGTGGATGGGCTACACAGCAGAAAACCTCACCATCTTCCACTCTTGTATCTCATAAAATCACCAGTAATTGTGCAACAATGCACCTGACCAATAGTGGAGAAACTGCAACATATAACCACATGCTGCCCAATAACGGGCACACCTCTGACACATAACCACGCCCCAGTGAATATATGACTGCGATTGATAAACACACCCTGAATAATGATAGACACACTCCCACGTATTAGCACACACTGACCATTGATGGAAACAGCCACAATATATAACCATATACAAAACAGTGATGGATTCTCACCAACCCATAATCAACTTGATCAATGATCGTCCCACTGCAACATATAACCACATCTACCCAGATGATGGAGTCACACACAACACACAACTCCCTGATCAATTATGGACTCATCCCTAACATAAAACCACATCTTGACAAATGCTGGCACACACATGACACTCCCCAGAACAATGATGGACACATCCCCAACATATAACCACACCCCTCACCAATGATGGACACACCACCAACATACAACCACACCCCTCACCAATGATGGACACACCACAAACAAATAACCACACCCCTCACCAATGATGGACACACCACCAACATATAACCACACCCCTCACCAATGATGGACACGCCACAAACAAATAACCACACCCCTCACCAATGATGGACACATCCCCAAAATATAATCACACCCCTCACCAATGAAGGACACATCCCCAACATATAACCACACCCCTCACCAATGATGGACACACCACCAACATATAACCACACCCCTCACCAATGATGGACACACCACAAACAAATAACCACTCACTAATCAATGATGGACACGTCCCCAACATATAACCACACACCAAATCAATGAATGAAACATCCCCAACTTACAACTACACACCGGACCAATGATGAACCAATCCCAAACATACCATTGCCTATTATAAACGCAGCCACAACATATCACTACACCACTGACTAATGATACACCCACCCAAAACTACAACTACACCCTGACCAGTGATGCACAGGCCATGACTAATAATGAACACTTCCCCAAAATTGAACCACATACCTGGCCAATGGTGAACCAATTTCAATCATATAACCATACCATTGCCAATTACCGACATGCTCACAACATAGAACTACACTGCTGACGAACAACGGACCCACCCCAAAACTACAACCACTCCCCTTGACCAATGATGGACAAATGCTGAACATATAACTGTGCAGCTTTTTACAACTAAAATGGCAGAGACATTTTGTGTTTATGAAAAACCATAGCAACTCATTTATTGAACATCAGGAACTGTACATGACATGGATGGAATAAAACTCAGTTGCATAATTGTGCCATAGTATCAGAACAACCTCTTCAAATGAAGCCCATATAATGTTGATGGTTGTCAATTATGGAGGTATCAACCAATTATGTTACCCACCACAGCCCACATGGAAATCACTAAAGACAGAATTATCAGCCTGATTGGAGCTTGGACAAACTGCCCAGCTCAGGTCCTATGTTCCATGGGCAGAGGAACAGCAGAGTCCTCTGGGTCATCCAGAGGTGCATTGACATTCTCATAGGCGTGTCATAACATAAAGGACATGCTAGCAGGATCCTTCAATTCTTGGTGGGCCAGCTTAAGGCAATCTATCGAAATATATTCCCATTTACCCTTCTTATCATCAATAAAATTCTGTTCTCTCAGTTTCAAGATGTGGAACTGACCATCATAAGGGGATGTCGGTGGCTGTCATGTTGGATGAAAAAAAAACAAGGAAGAATGTAAATCAACAGGAACGCAACAATGCTGTTCACCATGATGGGAGGCAGGAATATGAGCAAAGGAGTTACTGATTGGGGGGGGGCAATACAGTTGAGGGGCCAACCAAGTGGTCATAGCATCAGGAATAAAATTCACCTGACACTCCTAAAAGCTGCCCCAATACCAACTCAGCCACGGTCAACTGTGTGTCCTCTTTGGAGCTGTTCTGAGTCACAGCAGGACCCATGGGAGATGACTGTGCCAATTTTTATCCATCAGGGAAGACCTGAGAGCAGATTTTGAACAGTGATGATACTGCTTGCATAGGCCATTAGACTTGTGTGATACGCCGTGGTGTGATGTAGCCTATCACTGAGGTTCTGGGCCATTGTAGCCCAAAAGGTGTCGGTACCTGCAGGTGAACTCAGTCTTTTTGTGTGTGTTCCCCAAGCCATCAGTTTGTGGTTTTGTATTGCCATTTGCTCTCGTTTGTTTTTATGCCCCATGTGCTCCTGCCCCGACCCTAACCCTACTGCAGCCCCTGTAAAACTGATTAATTCGCCCTCATCGGTTTCTCATTATTACCTGTATTGCTGCCACCTGTGTCTCATTGTGCTCCACCTATCATCTGCCTCTCTGTTTATTGCTGAGTGTACTTTATTTTCATTTTTAGAATCTTCTTATTGATACATAATCTTCTATAGCTATAAAATGATACTAAACTTCAACAAATTGATATATGTACAATTAATAAAGTTGAAGAAAAAAGCTGATCATAATATATGAAGATGAAAAAAATATGTTTTTTAATAGGGAAAAGAAGGAAAATAAGAAAACCTCAACTAACTAAAAAAGAACCACTAACTACAAAAAAAAGAAGGAAGGGGAAAAAAACATCAGAAATCAACCCCTGGAGCAATGCGTCTTACCATTATCTGTATAAATAAAGAAAAAAAAATCATCAACTGCCAATTCATGTCTATATAGAATAAAATTGGAAGAAACCATATAAAATAATTCAAATGAAATGATAATACTTGGCAAAAGAGCCCCATCTTCTCTCAAAATCGAATCGTATCAAAAGTTCTACTTCTAATTTTTTCCAAACTGAGACATAACATTACTTGAGAAAACCATTGAATTAATGTAGGGACAGAGGTATATTTCCAGTTTTATAAAATAGCCCTTCTTGCCAACAATGTAAGAAATGCAATTACATGTTGATCTGAAGATGAAATACCCTGAATATGATCCGGATCTGTTCCAAATAGAATAGTCAATGCATTAGGTTGTAAATTGATTTTCAGAGCTTTAGAAATTGTAGAAAATAAAGATTGCCAAACAGATTTTAATGAAGAACATGACCAGAACATATGTGACAAGTGGCCACTTCAGTTTTACACCTATCACGGTCATTGTCTGTACTAGGAAATATTTTGGATAGTCTCTCCTTTGATAAATAATAACGGTGAACAATTTTAAATTGAATTAAACAATGATTGGCACATATTGAAGAAGAACTTACCATTTTCAGAACTCACAACCAATCTTCATTAACAAAGGTCATATTAAGTTCTGTCTCCGAATCCCGTTTAATCTTTAGTGAGAGGTTATCTTTTTGTAGTAAAAATAAATTATACATTCTACCAATGGAACCTCTTACTAAAGGATTCAAATTCAAAATGGTATCCAACAAATCAGATTCTTGCAGACATGGAAACTTAGATAAGTATTGTTGTAAGAAATATCTAGTCTGAAAATATTGAAGAAAGTGTGTATGAGAGAGAGAATATTTGCTAATTTAAAAGTCGTCAATCAACCATCACAAAATAAATAAGTAAAAGAACATATCCCCTTATTTCTCCATTGGAGAAAATTGGGATTGGTTATTGAAGGATTAAATAAAAAATTTCAATATGGAGAACTAGAAAATTTAAGTTGTTTAAAATTTTAAAAATTGTGAAACTGAAACCAAATCTATAAGGACTGTTTAATAACAGGGTAGAGATTTAAATTTGGAAGTTCAGAAAGCTGTAAAGATAATGCAGCTCCTAATAATGAGTTTAGATAAAATTGTTTGGCAGCTTTTAATTCCAAATCAGTCCAATCTGGTTTTTGGCTCTTATCGAGCCAAAAATATATCCAAAAACTTAACTTTCGGATATTAGCAGCCCATTAATACAAGCTTAATTTAGGAACAGCAAGTCCACCATCTTTTTTAGATTTTTTAAAATGATACTTATTAATTCTTGGTCTTTTATTTTTCCAAATAAAGGATGAAATAATAGAGTCAATTTGATCAAAAAATTTTTAGTTAAAAAGATAGGTATATTTTAAAAAATATATAAAAATCTAGGTAACATCATCATTTTCACAGCATGGATATGACCTATTAAAGAAAGAGTAAGTGGATTCCATCTAGAAAATAGTTGTTTCATGGAGTCCATTAAAGGAATTAAATTAGCCTTATAAAGATTTTATATTCTTTAGTAATCATAATACCTAAATATTTAAAAGAATTAACAATTATAAATGAAATATCATTATATATTAAAACAGGTGCATTTAATGGAAACAATTCACTTTTATTCAAGTTAACTTTATATCCTGAAAATTTTCCAAAATCTTTTAGTATTTCCAAAAGATTAGGAATTGATTCCTCAGGGTTCGAAATAAAAAGCAAAAGATCATCTGCATAAAGAGAAATCTTAAGTATGGTCGCATTCATAGAAATACCATGAATATTATTAGCTTCACGGAGTGTTATGGCCAAAGGCTCTAGTAAGAGTTTAAATAATAAAGGGCTGAATGGACATCTCTGTCTATTACCAAGTGAAAGTGAAAAAAAGAAGACCTGAAATTATTAGCAATGAACATAGCAACAGGATTCTTATAGATCACTTGAATCTACCTACTGAAATTATTACCAAAACTAAATTTTTCTAATACTTTAAACAAATATGACCACTCAACTCTATCAAATACCTTTTCTGCATCAAGAGAAATAACACATTGGGGTTCCTTAGATAATGATGAATATATAATAGTCATCAATCCCTGAACATTGGAGAAAGAGTAACAGCCTTTAATAAAGCCTGTTTGATCCATAGAGATGATGTTAGTGAACTATTTTCCAAATGGTTAGCCATTATCTTAGAGAGAATTTTTGCGATCCATATTTAATAAAGAAATATGTTGATATATTGGACATTCAGTAGGATCTTTATCTTTCTTAAGGATGAAAGAAACAGAAGCTTCATAAAAAGAAGGTAAACTACCCTTCTCAAAGGATTCATGAAATATTTCCGAAAGGAATGGAGAAAGTAATCTTCCAAATTTTTTGTAAAATCCTACCGAATAACCATCAAGCCCAGGAGCTTTACCTGATTGCATTGACAACATAACTTTCTGAATTTCATGCTCAGTAATTGGAGCATCAAGCATCTATTGATCTTCAACGGTAATTTGAGGAAATATAATCTTATGTAAAAAAAAGGCTTCATTTTGGAGGAATTTGCAGGAAATTGGGATCTATAAAGATCAGAATAAAAATCCTGAAAATATTATTGATGTCTTCATGGTTACTTGCTTTATCTCTATTTTCCTTATGAATCTTTAGAATTTGTCTCTTAGCTCTAGCTGCCCTTAATTGAGAAGCTAAGAGCTTATTATTTTTATCCCCAAAAATATTAAACTAACTTTTCTATTTAAGCAAATATCCTTCAATAGGATAGGTTAATAATAAATTATATTGTGATTGTAATTCCACTCTTCTTTCAAACAAACTACAGGAGAGGTTGCAACAATGTTATCTAAGTCTTCAATTTGTTTAGAGATTTTGTATAATTCCATTCTTGTCTGTTTCTTCAACTTAGCTATATATGAAATAATATGACCACATAAATAAGTTTTCATTGTATCCCAAATTACTAACTTTGAGACATTTCCTATATTATTAAAGAGAATGAACTCTTTTATCTGAGTTTCAATAAACTCAACAAATTCTGAACTTTGTAACAAATGTTCTGGAGAACGCCAAAGTGGTCTGGTAGAAGCAACATCTTTCAGTTCAAATATTAGGTTTAGAGGAGCATGTTCAGAGAGAACAATTGCATCATATTCACATTTCTGAACATGAAATAGAAGTCGAGGGTTGACTATAAAATTGTCAATTCTTGAATATTTATTATGAACATGTGAGAAAAAAGAATATTCTGTATCACTAGGATGCATATGCCTCCAAATTTCAAGTAAGCCATAATCAATTAAAAAATAATTAATAAGTGATGCAGAACGATTAGGGTGTTGATGTTTGGATGATGACTTATCCATTAAACACTCACTAATAACATATATTCATTTAGATCAGAGCAAAGACAGCTTTAAAAAATGAGGGATAATGTGGTCCATATATATTAACCAAGACCATTTTCCTGTTATGAATTGTTCCTTTTATGATCAAAAATCTACCATTAATATCAGCTATAATATTCTCCTGGTTAAAAGGAATATTGGAATCAATAAAAATAGAAACACCTCCAATTTTACTTTGAGAGTTTGCATGAAACTGAGAATCCTCCCAAAATTTAAAAATTCGATTTTTATCACATAACCTGATATGCGTCTCTTGTGCAAAGATTATATCAGGTTGGAATTGGTTAATAGTTTTAAATGTTTTCTTGCGCTTAATAGGATGCTTCCAAGCATGGACATTCCAACTTAAAACATTTAACTGTTTAAATATCATCATGAGACTTTGTATCTAAAAAAAAATTGTTAGGCACATGTCAAGATAAGATAATCAAAAATGGCGGAGATAAACAACAGTAATAATAATTAGCCTACACTCCCGAATTCCATAATGGGGATAAAAAAATAAAAAAAAGAAAAAAGAAAAAAATCCACCCAAATGACAAAGCCCAGAAATAAGTTGATATCAATCAATGCAAGCCCCAAAGAATGCATAAAAAGCAATTATAAACTCCACCTGCCTAAATAAAAAGTAAAAATGAAAAAATTTCATTTCTCCCTCTTCCAGATATAAAACTCATTACAGTCGACATATAATTCAATATAATTGATTTGGAAGGAACATTGTTTTTTTTTTAAGAAAAATGACCTTCAATTTTGAGAATAACTTTCATAATATTAGATAAGTCCAAAAAAATTCTTGAAATATTTGCACAGAAAAACAATTGCCACCTTTAAATTATCCAATCTATCTTGAAAAAGTAAAGAAATCCAAATAATTACTTAAAAGATCTTGACAAAAGCATACAGAGCAAAAAAGCAATTAATTCATTTAAATGCTACAAACAGAAAAAAAAATTCTAGATGGTTCAAAGTTATCTACAGTCTTTCAACAGTTCTCCTGCTATGTCTTCTGAGGTTAAAACCATCCATACCAGTCTGTTTCAGAGATAAAAGTACATTTTAAGGTAAAGGCTTTCTATAACCCTCAAATCTTCTGATTTCATCACTGCTTTCATCGTGAGACAATCAAACAGTTGAAATCATCCAGATTCAGGCTTCAGACTCATCAGGCAGATAATTAATAAAATACAATGCTTCAGCTGGGTCATCAAAAATATGAATCTCATAATTTTTGACAAATATCCTTAATTTAGCTGGGTATTGAAGTGATGGATACAGCTTTTTTTGATAAGCCATACTCATAGCCGGAGCAAATCCAGAATGTTTCTTAACAACTTCAGGAGGAAAATCTCACTTGGAACAACCTGACTGGGTTCCAATCCAGAGTCCAGTTTGATGCTGGGTGGTTCACCCCATTTTACTCTTCCTCTGTTTACAGTAAAGTTGCAACTGAGTCACTTGCTGGGTCATTTCAGATGGTGGTAAGTGTCAAACATCAGGGCCTGTGAAAGAAATGCTGCACGGAGAGATCTTCTGTTTCAAGATTCATGCAGAGTTTGACGTCTGGGTCAGTCCCTGGAGGAATAGGATGGCACGGTGCTGTTTGAGGGCAGCACAGTAATGTAGTTAGCATAACACTTTATAGCACAAGTGATCAGAAGATCAGGGTTCAATTCCTGACAGTATCTTTAAGGAGTTTACAAGTTCTCCCTGTGATCATGTGGTTTTCTGTTAGGTGATCCGACATCCCCCACATTCCAAAAAGACATTCGGGTCAGGGTTGGTAAGCTGTGGGCATGCTACATTGGTGCAGAAGTGTAGCAACACCGGTGGGATGCCCAGCACATGTTCGAGCTGTGTTGGACATTAACAGAAACAACACATTTCATTGTATGTTTTGATGTACATGTGATAAATAAAGCTGATCTACATCTTTACCCAGAATGACAGGCAATTGCAGGCTGTTGTAGAACTGCAGGAAAGGATGGGACGAGACTATAGGGAGAGGAATGGACAACAGGAGAACGGGTGTGTGTGTGTCTGCAGTGCCTGGGCTGTCACGTGTGGGGGGAGACATTGGGAGCTGTAGGAATGTGACAGCTCTCTGTACTGCAATGAATAGACTGACGCAGAGCGGGTCCTCAGGAGAGGAAGGAAAGAAAACCCTTTCATATAGACGCAGCTCTCAGGTGGGGAGTCTGCAGCCCACAACTTCCTGAGGTCCGAGTTCAGAGAGGAGGGGGGCATCTTCTGGAGGACCTGTGAGAATCAGAGAGACATGGGGACCACCCCCAAACACAGACTTGATGGTGAGAGACCCAATAATGAATTCACCAAGGGCAGAATTAGAATCAGGCTTAGTACACTGACATTCAGTATATCATGAAGTGAATTATTTTGTGGCAGCAGTACAGTGCAAACATAAAACTGACTATATGTTATAAAAATAAATAAACAGAGCAGAAGAGGAATAGTGAGGTAGAATTGATGGACCATTCATAAATCTGATGGCAGAGGAGAAGTGGATATTCCTGAAATGATGGGTGTAGGGCTTCAGGCTCCTGTCCCTCCTTCCTGATGGTAGAAATGAGAAGGGCATGTCCCAGATGGCGAGGGTCCTGAATGATGGACTCTCCCTTCTTAAAGCACCACAGCTTCAAAATAAAGAGCCACACCTATATTTGAGGAAATATTTGTTCTTCTCCACCCGCCAATTACTGAATGGTCTATGAATCCATGAACAGTACCTCACTATTCTCTTGTCCTGCTTATTTATTGATTTATTGTAACTGAAAGCCCAGAGAACAACAATAAACTCACCAAGATCCGGTTATCAACAAAAATCTGCCCTGTGGATCAGAAATAATTTCATGATGTGTAAACGAAATTGAGGGGTCTATAAAAATACCCCTAATTTTGGTGGTACAATTCGAGTGAAATTGTTGACCCTTCCAGAACCTAAAAAAACGCTGATTATCCTCCCTCCTAATATGGGTCTCCTATGCAAAAATAATATTAGCGTTCAATCTATGGAATACTTTAAATATTTTTTTACATTTAATCGGATGATTTAAACCATTAGTATTCCAAGAAATAAAGTTAATAGATTTATCCATCATGCTAATATTTGTTGTGTATATCATAAAAGGTTTTAAACTTCATCAAATTCAACAACTTACTACAAGATGGTCTCCCTTATTCTTATCATTAATTGGTCGGATTAATGCTATTAAAATGATGATTTTACCGAAATTTTTATACTTATTTCAAGCCTTACCAATTTTTATTCCTAAATCTTTTTTCAATAACATTGATTCAAAAATTTCCTCATTTGTGTGGCAAAATAAAAACCACAGGTTAAGTAAAAAGCAATTACAAAAATCTAAAAAAGATGGTGGTTTAGCTTTACCTAACTTTAGAATTTATTATTGGGCAAATAATATGCGTAACTTAATGTATTGGAAATTAGATTTGGATTCACCACTGTGCCCGCAGTGGGTAAATTTGGAATGTAACGAGGTAAAGGGATATTCTCTATTCTCTGTTCTTGGTTCTTTTCTTCCTGCTGATTTAGTTAAATTTAATAAACAGATATCTAATCCTGTTATCAAACATACATTACGAATTTGGTTTCAATTTCGTAAGTTTTTTACTCTGAAAAACTTTGTTCTTGATAGCCCTATCTTACTTAATTTTTTTTCAAACCTTCCTGGACAGATCAAGCTTTTAGCATATGGAAAAGGAAAGGTATAAAATGTTTTCCTGATCTTTTTTTTGAAGATACTTTGATGTCCTTTGACCAACTTTCCAACAAATTTAAATTACCTAAATCTAATTTTTTCAGATATCTACAAATCAGAAATTTCTTACATAAAGTTCTACCATCTTTTCCCAATTCAACTTCAGTGGATTTCTCAGATTTGATTTTTACCTTAAACCCTTGTCAGAAGGGATTAGTAGCTTTTATTTATAATATGATTATGAAGATACAACCAGAAATATCAGATAGAATTAAACAAGAATTGGAAAAAGAACTTCGATATAATATTTCAACAGATAAATGGGAAAAAAATTACAAATGGTTAATTCCTCTTCTATATGTGCTAAACATGCTTTAATACGATTTAAAATTGTACATAGAGCTTATATGTCTAAAGATAAGCTTGCTCGATTTTACTCTTATATTAACCCTCAATGTGACAGGTGTCATCTAGAAGTGGCTTCATTGACCCACATGTTTTGGTCATGTCCTACTTTACATAACTATTGGAAGGACATATTTGTTACCATTTCTTCAATTTGGAATATTGATTTACAACCTCATTTTATTACTGCAATTTTTGGTATATCAAATGAGGATGGTATTCAGTTTTCCCCTTCAATCAGACGAATGATTGCTTTTGTAACATTAATGGCCAGAAGGTCTATATTACAAAACTGGAAAGAAGTAAATCCTCCTACCACATCTCAGTGGCTTTCTCAAACTATTTCATATCTAAGTTTGGAAAAAATCAGAAGCAATATTTTTGACTCATCAGTCAAATTTGAAGAAACTTGGGGACCGTTTATTCGGCATTTTCATATGAATTAATCTGACCTTTTCCAGACCTTCTTTCTGCTTATTCTTGTTCAGGTATGGAGTTCCGGAGTTTTTTTGACACTATCACATACTTATAAACTGTTACTATTGCCCATGTTAGTTTAGTTTAGTGTTTTTTTATCAATATACATTTTCTTTTACTTATTTTCAATTTTTTTTTCTTTTTTGACGATTATTTTTGTTTTTTTCATATGTAGTTATACAGACTTGATTGATTAATGTACTTGTTTCTGTTGATGTTTTAATAGGATATTATTATCTTATTACCAATGTAATTTCAAGTCTATTGTATTCATAACCTATTCATTATTATGTTATGTTTTTTTATATATATATGAAACTTAATAAAAAGATTGAAAAAAAAAACTCACCAAGATCCGGATCCCAAAGGAGGGAGATTTTAACTTTATGGTCTCCACCGTTTCCAACTCCACCCAGAGCAGAAAGGATGGAGGGGGACCACGGGAGGAGGAGGAATCTATGAAGGATGAGGTTGTAGGAAAGCACCAGAGGTGGAGTTAAGAAAAGTTAATTGGACTGAGAAGGTCAGGAAGATGGGGGTTGAAAGGAGAGTTAGGTAGGGAGAAGTCGGGGCTTAGGAGTGGTCAGGAATGGGTGTGTACCTCAGTAGACTAGAGCAAGTTTAGTAGAAATGAGCCATCAGCAATGCCCTCAACAAGCCACCTTCATCTTCAGCGGGGGTCGCAATGGAAGGAAACAGAGGGCAATAATGACTGTTCCTATAGTTCCTTGGAATTGAACCTCAACTCAAAAAACTGAGGGAATATCCTTTGGACCAGGAGGCATTGATCTGGCTCAAAACAGGGTCGATGGACCAACAGAGACAGACTCCTTCTCCAATTCCCTGAGGTTCCAGTTCTACTGGGCCTCCAAAAACAGACTTTGGTGATTTGATGCGGGAAGAGGGGAAAGGGATTTGTGGTGGGAATTGCAAACCATTCCATGGTCATTCCATTGGAGACGTTGATCCCTCCAGCCCCAGCCCCCAGAAGCTGTGCTGGTTGTGGGGAATATCTGGGCTGAAAGGTGGCCTTACTTGGAGACAGTGATGTCCAGTGTCTGTGGGCAGTGAAGGTGACCGCTGCTCCACCAAGAACACATCTCATGTGTCTTCAGGTCAGTCGAGGACAGACCCCTGACGTAACACTGACTCGTGTTGCCACACCCATTTCTCTAGTATGATGGGGGGGGGGGTCATTCCTCTCACCGTGTGATAATCCATGTACAACCATCTTTCAAAATCTCATTCACTTTTAATTATTCCACAGTGGACTCAGTACAATAAGATTTATTTATTTAAGTCACTTTTATTTTATGAATTTTGAACAATAGTCCAGTGATTTTTATGCAAGAACAAATTCATAAATAAAGAACTTTATTCCCACTAAAAATATCATATTTATTTCTTGTATAGATGGTTTCAAAAGGAATGTAGCGCACAACACTGGCACTGAGTTGCCATTTATAAAGGCAGAAGAGGAGAGACGTGATGCTTATCTGGTGCTGAGTTAGCCAATCACAGGATACAATGGGAACTCACATTGGTGTGTGTGTGTGTGTGTGTGTGTGTGTGTGTGTGTGTGTGTGTGTGTGTGTGTGTGTGTGTGTTCAAATTCAAGTTCAAATCTGGTATCTCACTGTGACTTCAGGTAAACTCTCAACAATGTTGGCACCAAAGTCATAAATCTCATAAGGAACAACAATTAAAATAACAGGATATCTGTGTAAAACTTGGAAATGTAGCAAAAATCCTGAAATTTATTTATTATCACACTCTTCATAACAGCAAATATCACACATATTCTTATACAGACTCACTTCCATATGCACACACTTCTAGAATACCAGTTAGATTCTGTCTTTTTACAAGCTCAGTACAAGCCAAATAATTCTGCTGGTGATTCCACTCCCGCAAAGTAGCTTTCCATTCTTGGCAGTAGGTCTTGAATTCACAATCTTCAGAGCCAGACGCACAGCAAGAGCGAAAGAGAATGAAAGAGAGAAACTCCGCTGAGAAGAATCATGTCATTGGGTCATGAATGAGTCTGGTTGTCTTACTTTATAAGCCTAGATAAAACAAAATGAGATTGCCATCATTTGTCTTGCTCCAGACAAAATTGGGTTAAGACCAACTTTAAGGAGGTAAAATTCTTCTATTCACTGCCCTGAGGATTCTGCCAGAAGTGGCATTCATGGTCAGCAGGAGGGCTTGAATGGGAACAAGAACCACAGTGTGCTCATCACCTGTGTTGGCCCACAATGGTCTGTTGGAAAGCTGGTACCTACTCGTGTGCGGTGGGCAGAGGATGGGGCAAGGCCAAGGAACCTTGCTGAGACCCTGCAGACACCACTCCCAGCAAGGGGAGCAAACTGACTTGTTATTCAATCATCAGATCTCATGCAACAGCAGAGGGCAGCAAAAAGTCAAATGGAGGCAGAAACAATCTCACCATTTGCATGGATTAGAGTTTCAGCTGTGTGGGTTCACTGTCCATTGTCAGGAGCAGTAACCCCACCAATGTGGGACAAATAGGTGGTTCGGGGATGTGGTGTGGGTCTCGAGCTGAGATCATGAGAGGATGTTGTAGGAATCCAGCAGTGTGTCGGGCCCACTATTGTCACCAAGTGATTCACAGTCATAGATTTCCTTATCAGGAGACCAATCATTATGGAGCAGTCATAACATCTCCTCCTCACTGACAGTCAAGGATGTATGCTGAGCTCATGGCTTCACTCTGTCCAGACTCCTGTGGCTAGGCCCTGCTCAAATACCATCTACTTCATTAGGAGTTCGAGGAGACACAAGAAGGTGCATCCATCTTTAAAGACCCTCAGCATCCGGGACATGACTTCTTCTTGCTACCACCATTAGGGATGAGGATAGGAGTCTTCTATCATCAGATTTCTGAACACACCATGAACACTAAACAGTTGCCTTTTGCAGTATTTATTTTGTAACTCTTAGTAACTTTTATGTATTGCAGAGTTCTGGGACCAGAAATTAAGTAATTTCACAACATATCTCAGTGATAATAAAACTGTGTTGTAGGGGAAAGAATTGGGAGGGCCAATAATTAATAAATAGTGATATGTCTTGTTCTAATGTGGAAACAGGAAACCACAGACTAAAGTAGTGACATTGAATGCAGCAGTGATGCTGCCCAAGTTTCAGGGACTTCACTAATTATTAAATAGCAAGTCCTCATCATTGTGTCAGAAAATTGGATTCATTGCTATACCTGTGGTAATCATTTTATTCTGCAATCTGGAACTTGTCTGTTCCTCAATTAACTCTTCGTCTAGATGTCATTCTGTTGTTAAAATGTACTTTGACAGGTAATCTCATCAACAGAAAATGTTAAAGCTCAATCAAATTCACGTTCAGCTAGATCAGCTTTGCCTGGTTTCCTGGTGTTTAAATGGTTAATTTAATATCAGAGAAAGTATGCAGAATATAGCCTGAAACTCTCACTCTTCGCAGACATCCACAAAACAAATTACACCAAGGATTGACTGACAGGAATATGAGAATCCCAATGACACACCCTCCCCCTTCCATGCACAAGTAAAGGTTCTCCCCCTCAGCTTCCTCCACCACTTGCACCAGCAAAACCACTGACACTGCTCCACCTCACCCCCGGCCAACATGCAAACAATAGCATGGTGTGCGTCGGTTTTTAATCGATTTGCCCATTATTTCAAATACCATCTCTGAGATCTTTCAGGTTGTTCCATGAAACTGATTCTGAAATCTGATACTGATACAGCACGGCAACAGGCCTCGTCACGAACTAGCCTATACCAACCAGGATGCCCCATCCAAGCTTATCCCTTTTCTCTAAAATTTTCCTATCCATTTACATCCACCTACCATTTAAAAGTTGTTTTTGTACCTAACTCGAGCAATTCCTCTGGCTGCTCATTCCACATGTATACTACAGTAAATGTGGCTGGTCTGGTTCAGTTAGTTAATGGTGACAGCTCCAGGATGTTGATGGAAAGGAATCAATGACATCATTGAATCTCAGGGATAAGTGGATTGATGTGCTCTTGATGAAGGGGGCAATTGTGAATTATTTCCCAGTTCTCAGCCCATGCCTGATTGGAGGAATGAAGTTCCTGAAACATTCACTCTTTCTTCTTCTACAGATGTCAAAAGAGAAGCATTACTGTCATCGACCCAAGACACTCAGTTTATTTCTGCCTCCGCGGACACAGCCTGACCTTCTGAAGATTTCTGTCCTTCTGGATAAAGCTTCTCACCTCAGTAACGCTCATCTCCACCTCTGTGGACATATTGGGGATGCTCTTCCGTTTACTGATCAACCATTTCCATAATTCATCAACCACCTTCAATAAAATAAGAATGATACATTAGTCACACCCATTTTAATGAATTTTATTTCTACAAAATAAAATTGTTTGATTCTTTGTGCTAATTGTGAATTTTGCACCTATTTTCCATTTTCTGATAATTATTTTTGCAATGGTCCTCTCTATCTATTTTTGTAATGATTATGTAAGTGTCATAACACAGTTATGAGTGGTGAGAGAAACCTTTACACACTAACTATTATTTTGTAGCAAGCTTTAAAGAATTTGTTAATTTCTGCCTAGTAGAGTAAAACTATCTTTCAATCACCCTTCAGAGTCCCAAGGCCAAGTAAGAATTACAATTTACGTAGTCGCTGTGTCCCATTGGCACCTTCAGTGGATCACTCAGAGAGAAGGAAATCTCCAAGATACTCGGTCAGATAGGATTAGACTTTCCACATTGCCTCCCATGGAAGAAGTTCATGGAACTAATACTGGGACTGGAAAGTGCATTGAGGCTTACAGGATGCAGCTTGCTCAGGTGTCATGCCAAACCACCAACATCAAAAGAAGAGGATAGATTCACATATCAAAAGTATAAATGAATGTGCAGAGGCAACTTAGGATCCAAGTACATAACTCTCCATGCTATCATCTTCAAGGATTTCTGAAACTGCATGTCAAGTGCTCCTTGTCCCTCAAAGTTCCTTCAGAACACATCATTCATTGTGTATATCCAACCCTTACTTGTTCTCATCACTTCACACATACCATCATCAAATTCCATCTGCCAGTATTCTGCCCATTTTGCTCACTGATCAAGGACTGGCTGTAGCCTGAGACTGTGCTCTTCACTACCCACCACACCACCAAATTTCTTTTATCAAAGAGGAATGAAATCATGATCTTGGAAAAAATTTACAGAGGCAGAGAGCTTCTGTGTAAGGGGATGAAAGGTTATAAAGGAGGGGGGATGAAAATGAAGATTAGAGGTCACAATCACATCAGCCTGATCAGATTAAGTGGTGATGAAAACCTAAATGACCATGTGGCTGACGCTTGCTTCAAATTCATGGTTCAGTAGAAGACTCTCTAACCATTTCATCACTATGATGATTATATGTACGATCAGGAGGAGAAATTAATCGAGTTCCAGAGTCAAAGAGCAATACAGTGTGGATAGAGGCCCTTCGACCCAGCAAGCTCATGCCAACCACAATGCCCACCCGCTAGTTCCAAATTCCTGTGTTAGACCATGAGACATTGAAGCAGAATTAGTCCATTTGGCCCATTGAGTCTGCTCCTTTCAACCCCCATCCCTCAAAGCCACAACCCTCCATGTACATATCCAAATACTTCTTAAATCTTACTATTGTACCTGCTTCAACCACTTCTTCTGGCAGCTTATTCCATATACTCACCATCCTCTACCACTCAGGTCCCTTTTTAAATTTTTCCCCCTCACCCTAAGTCTATGACCCCTAGTTCTGGTCTCCCCAACCATCTGGAAAAGACTTATCACCCATCTTCTACAGTATATGTTTCTCATACTTTTAAACATTTCTGCAAGGTTGACTCTCATTTTCCTACGTTCCAAGGAATAGAGACCTAAGCTGGTCAACCTCTCCATATAACTCAAGTAACTCAAGCCCTCTAATCCTGGAAACAGCTTCAAATATTGTCTGCCCCCTTTCCAATTTACCATGACTTTCTGATAACAGGGTGACCAAGAGCATATACAGTACTCCAATTGCATCCTCACCAACAACTTATGAAACTGCAAAATTATGTTCAATAGCCAATGCTCATTGCCCTGACTAATGTAGGCCAGTGTGCCATGTGCCTCTTTCGCCACACTGTCCACCTGACACTGCTTTCAAACTCATACTCCTAGGTTCCTCTGGTCTTTTACATCCCAGTTGCTCAAACATTCACAGTATGTGTCTGTAGGGAAGAGACTCTTACCCTGCGATCAAAAACGCAGTAAATAAGGAAAACGAACAGTCCCTGGAGACTGTTGATGACCGTGAATAAGTGGGAGAACACTGCAGTGCTCTGATCAACGTGAAATATTCCAAAGATCCATGTGGTTCCCAAAACAAACATCCGTGCTGCAGCCTTAATGGTTAGGGTTCTGTAGAGAAGAAGGGAAAAGGAACCTGGTGAATGAAAATCACAGGAATGATGCAATTCCTTTCATGTGGGATCTTTCATGCCCACAGGACTTTCTCAGAAGCCAACAGCAGATTATAAAGATTATTGGATACATTGCTGGGCCCCAGGCATCACTGGAAAGGATATTGCTTTTTGCATCAAAACTGCCCTTGAGAAGGTGGTGGTGTGTCACTGCCTGGAAGTGCTGCTTTCCTTCTGGTGCAGGTGCTCCCATGAAATGGGGGGAAAATGAGTCCCAGGATTTAGGCCCAATTACAACAGAGGAGCAGTGATATATTTCCAATTCAGGGTTCTGTGCTACATAAGACAAGAAGCAGGTGCAGATGTTGCTTCTTTGAACCTTCCCTGTCATTTGGTAAGGTCATGGTTGGTCTAATTTTGGTTTCCGCAATACTTTTCTGCACTCCGCAAACTCCTTGACTCTCAATAACTCCAGATCTGCATCACACTAGGGTAGAGATTAACGATCTTTCAAGTGTTATGTGTGATGAACAAACCTGATGGAAATGGGGTCCAGAGCTGACCCCCCCCCTCGGGGAACTAAGCTGCTAATGAGAGAGAGAGATGAAGAGCAGAGGTAGAGGCATCTGCTACAGATAAGAGAGAGAGAGAGACAGATGTTAAGTATTATGGCTTCTTCACTGATGGAAAGGTAAAAAATCTTTTGCTACAAGGACACTGCTCTTTAATATTCTTGCTGAGACAGCAGAGAGTGGACTAGTTTGATGAACTTGGACATTGAGTTGATGGATGACTGATATCCTGTCAGTGGGGATAAAAGACGGGTCTGGGGATACACCCTCAGACACACCAGAGGACACTGAAAGAGTTTTGTGCACCCACAGGAAGGTGGGGGACTGGAGGATTGGTTCAGGAGAATCGGTCCGGAGTACGGTGGATGAAGGCAGACCGGTGGGTACTTGTGTGTGTGTCCACCCCTGCCTGGGTGACGTGTCCATCACTGAAGAATGATCTAGCCAGGAATGGAACGGTCACAATCAGTGACCCCAATGGTACAATGGAACAAGAAGACGACGGAAGGTTTGCCTGCTGCAGCTGCTCATCTCTTGCTCGCTCTCTCTCTCCAACATTGCAACACTACAACAACTACCTCAGCACGAACTGAACTGAACTGAACTCTATATTCCCTTATGACTATTCTTTTACCCCTAGACTTTGATAGAGCTTGGTTCTGATTCTTATTCTTGCACTTCTGTATTTATCATTGCTAACCTGTTTTATATGTATATTTGCATTTTTGATACTGTTTTGCTTAGTTTACTAATAAACACCTTTAGTTACAGTACCACCAGACTCCAAAGTATCTTTCCATTTCTGCTGGTCTGTTAACCCAGTTACGGGTTACGTAACACAAGTAAAAGAGTCTCTCCTGATTCCATTTTGTAATGTGTCACCCCCTATCTGGAAAGTGTTCATTACTCTAAGTAATGAACACCATCCTCTCACACCTTCTCTATCCCCTTCATAATCTTCTATTTTGCAATGTGGGCCCTTCTCACCCTTCTAACTTATAATGAGTGAAATTCCATTCCGCTTAAATGTCTCTCAAACATCAACCCAGCCTAAGAATCAGCCTGGTAAACCTTCTCTGCAGTGCACACCAGTCAATTTGTGCACAAACAGCAACACAACAATGTGAGATCATCTGGTCATGTTGATGTTGAGTAAGTTGGCGTCTTCTTTTCATGAAAAAGCTAGAAGCCAAAATTTGGGTTTCAGACGTCTGATGTGTCGGACACTCAGGATAGACCAGCAGGTTATTGCCTTTGGCCTTTGTGCATCCCTCAGTGTTGATAGACAGGATTAAATCAACTGAATGATAGAGCCCCTAGCTAATAAAGCTTGGAGAGACAGGGCTAGAGATGCTTTACTTGTGTTTAGGGTGACTGATGCATTTGCCTGTGTTGCTGCCAAGCACCCCTGGCCCCATAACCAAGAATGCATCCTGAAGTTGAGTAGGAAGAAGCCTTCAGGGCTGCTCAGAATTACCTCATCTGTCTATGCAGATCCAGCCCCAGAAGGAGTTCTTCTGTCATAAAGTCCAAATGCCTTCTGAAAACCCAATGGCTCCTCCTTCACTACCTTATTTATTATTAGATTCACGATAGGAAACATGAGTTCACTTCTTGATACAATGTTGGCTCTGCCTGGTCATGCTCAGATTATTGAAGTACCTCCTGAATGAGACCTTAATGATGTGTCCATTCTTTTGGTGATACCACCACCTTACATTGTCTGTGCACCTGTTCCTGGTCATTGGGTTTGAGGGTAAGTGGCAGCAACCGTGTCAGTCCTGACACTGTTCTCACATAGCATGTACACAAGAACATTTCCACCAGCAATCGCCGGCCAATGACCTGACTAGCTCCCCACTTCCAGTGTCACCATCAGCAGAGATCAGCACCATGGACAGAGACCCCACCTGGGAACCTGGAACCCCACTCACTCACCAGGATCAACTGTAAAACAAAATACTAATATAAAAGATAGAGTTAATTTGTTGTTACAAATCAACAAATATCATGATATACAGTCAGTAGTCATTTTATTAGACACACCTGTAAACCTGTTCGTTAATGCAAATACCTAATCAGCCAATCATGTGGCAGCAATTCAATACATAAAAGCATGCAGACATGGTCAAGAGGTTCCGTTGTTTATCAGAATGGGGAAGAAATGTGATCTGGGTGACTTTGAATGTGGAATAATTGCTGGTGCCCTGATGGGGTGTCTTGTGTATCTCAGAACTGCTGATAGATACCCTAGGATTTTCACGCAGCACAGTAATTAGATAAGGGAATCTCAACTGAAGTTCCATGAGAGGTCGCTAGAGATCATGATTAAAAAATAAACATTGTTTTTTGAACTTCGCGCAATGCTCACAGTGGTGAGCAGTGATCAAGCAGCCCCTCCAGCAATCTCGTTCGAGGTCTCTCAGCCCAGTGTGGCATTGCGCAGTCGGACCGTATTTGTTTGCTTGAGTCCATTCTCAGTTCTTAATGCCATATAAAAGGTGATAAAAGGTGAGCGCTGTATTGCGTGGGCAGGAGGATGGGAAGCGTATAATTGGTGAGGGCTGTATTGCACGGAGGAGGGGATGGTAGGCTGATAAGGAGCGTGAAGTGTGTTATCCAAATATTGAATGAACTCGCCCAATTTGGGCATCCCAAATTACCTCTCCCAACTTCCCCTTATGGGAGTGAACAAAGTCTGCCGGTGTAGTCTAAAATTGGAAGGAAATTGTGGCGACTTTTGAAGAGGAGGTGTGAGTTGGGAGAGGAGAATTCTAGGCCTAGCCCTATGAATAATTCTGATAAGGTTAATGGTGAAGAATTATAATTGTAAAACAGTTCACCAAGGTGAGTCCGATTGGCAGAAAAAGGCAAGGAAGTGAAAGGTGTGCAGGATTAGAAGAAATGCTTGGGAGAGTGGCAGAAGAACACGGTGGACATCCCTGCAAGATTGTTCACATTGTGTGGGACCCTCTCCCGCGTGGTGATCGGGTGGTGATGCAGCCACTGTGATAGGATGAGGACTAGTCCCCCTAGCAGCTAGAGCACCCTCCCTCCACCAGTGCAGGAACACCCTGTCTGGATGAGACTAGACTCCATTCTCAACAGCTCTCGGTAAAAGTTGTGGCAGTTTTCTCAGAGTGACAGGGCTGATGCTGCCCACTGGAAGCCGCCTGTCCTCCTGCAGGCAGAGAAAGGGTGTCGTCTGGAGAGTGGTCGCTATTCAGGTATCTCTGCAGTGTACTGAGGTGGAGAGCTGCCAGCTGGGCTGTGCACACGCACCAATGACCTCGGTGCTCGGGACTGCAGCAGAGACCCAGAATTCGTCCACCAGTCTCCACTGGGTCCTGGAGGCAAAAACAGTTAGCGGGTCTAAAGTAATCAATGGGTTTTACATGGATCGGTGATCCATGTTGTCCTACTCCATTGTGCCTAGTCTGTAGCAAACAACATACAAATATCGCTATGGCTCCCACAAAATTTAAAAGATGCTTAACTACAAATCACATCCATAGGACATGTAAAGGTGCTGAGTATTTTGAATGACTACTGGAATCTCAAAATAAATAGATGAAAGCTTTTGAAAATAAATTCACAGTCAGTAAAAGGGTTCAAGAAGCAAATTATTTGATAGCACTAAGACCAGTTCAATTGAGAATATTTAAAAAACTGTGTAAAAACCTAACCAAAGAGCACACAAATCCCCTGCTTCATTCAGAAATCCAGTGGCATAGTGGTGGAAGTGTTCTCAACGGGGTGCTTGAGCTGAAGGTTGAATTGCAGGAGTACTTTCAATAAAATCTAGTAGGCTAGATTTTGCTAAGTGTTTTGAAGATGAAGAAAGGTTGCAGAAGCTAGCCTACATAACATTCATTTTTCATCATATGAAAAAGTTGAACAAGGCCCTGGAGAAAATATTTTGACTTCAAGGAGCAAGAAATTTGGATTTAAAAGGAAACCAACTTTGGAAAAATCAAGCTGCAAAAGGAAAGCTTAAAATATTTCCACTGTTGCTTGAGAGTGAGGAAAGATCGTAAAGTCTCAAGTCTTATTGAAAATGACCTGGAAGAACTGTTGACAAAATTGAAGACTATTTTTCCTTCAATGGGAGAGGACTATTTTCTAGATCATCTGCTCAGCCTTGGAAGTTGTCTTTGAGAGAAGAGGAAGAACTTTGTTAGGTGCAGTCTGATCTTGCACTCAAGATGAGATTTACTGACCTGCCATTGGACAACTTCTGGATTTCTGTGAAAAAAAAATCCCGCCATTCATAAGAAAGCAGTGAACACTTTGCTGCCGTTTCAACTTCTAACACTTGTGAGCAAGCTTTTTCTTGTTTAACAAGCATCAAGAGCAAGGATATAAATCATCTCATTTCAGTTGAAGGTGGAATCCATGTGTGCTTATCTCAAGTTCGACCCAGCATTGAGAAATCTATTATTTTTGCCTTATGAGTTTGTAAAATTTATGAAGGAAAGAAACAGTAATTTTAAGAATGGTAAGCTAAGCTTAACTATCTGTTTAGTTCAAGAAAGCCTGGCTAAAACTTCATTCTCTGCTCAAAAGAGCACTGACAATTGTTTTTGGATGATTATATCTACAACTTACTGATTTTGATAATATACTCTGAGCTCTAGATATAATAATTTATATGCAGGGGCTCCTAGAGACATGAAAATTATTTAAAGGGTTCCTCTAGGACAAAAATGTTGAGAAAGGCTGATCTGAAGTTTACAGAGTCTGGAAAAAAAAGACCAAGAAAAAGTAGTTCTGTGGGCAAAAACACTTTTCTCAGGGGAGAAAGGAGAAAGGCCTGACTGGTTCAAGCTGAAAGAAAGATAAAAGTATCTCAAATAACCACACATTACAACAGTGGTGTTCAGAAAAGGTTCTTTGAACACACAGCACATCAAACCTTGAAGCAGATGGGCTACAGCAGCAGAAGATGTTGGTGCATCTAATAGATATGCCTAATAAAGTATGTCAGTGGTAGTAAAGTTTTTCAGTGCTAACAAACCTGATTATGATTCTGAAAGGTGAGGTATGTGCAAGGAGATCTTGGTGATCCCTTCCTATAATTATCTAAAGAGGATGCGAATGGATATATTTACTTTGTAACATCAAGGATGCCTCAGACATTTGGGACCTAGCCACATGGGTCATGTGCTGTTGGCTCTCAGTAGGAGTGTCTCTGTGTTTTGCCAGGTCACAAAGAACAGCAGCTTCCATGTCAGGACTCTGCCCCATGTCGGGGTCCTGACAGGCTGGGCTAGTGATGGACATACAGTGGAACATAGAACAGAGAACACAGCAGAGTACAGACCCTACAGCTCATGATGTTGTGCTAAACTTTTAACCTACTCCAAGATTAAGCTAACCCTTTCCTCCCACATAGGGCTTCATTCTTCTTTCATCCATGTGCCTATCTAAGAGTCCTTCAAATGCCCCTAATGTACCCCCCTCTACCACCACCCCTGTTAGTGTGTTCCACACTCACACCACTCTCTGTATGAACAACTTACGTCCAAGATCGTGCTTCACCTCCCGCCAATACTTTTCCTTGAATCACCTTAAAATTATGCCATCTTGTATTAGCCATTGTTGCTCTGGGAGGAAGATGCTGGCTGTCCACTCCATGCCTCATATCATCTTATATACATCCATCAAGTCACTTACTTGGTTTCCTTAAGCTTCGACACCTCCTTGTTACGTGAGTTGAAATGGCGTCTCAGTAAGTAGACAGTCGAAAATAAAAGGACTGTATTGACCTGGAGAGAGAGAAGGAGAGAGTGCAAGAGTAAAGGGAGAAATTGCAAGAAAGAAATAGTGTGTGTGTTAGAGAGAGAGTGAGGGAATGATAGAGGGAAGAGTAAAAGAGGATGAGAGAGAAGAAGAGTGAGTTTCATGAGAAAGGCAGAGTGGATCCTTCAAATCCCACACTGAATTCACCCCTCCCATTTTCCATTCTCACTCACTGACACTCACACTTACTCCACAATGTTCGTTGGCTTTGCCCATGACAATCTCTCTTGCTTTATCTAAAATTCTCTTTGTCCCCCATGTCTCCCCCTCAAACTCTCCACTCATACAATTTGGGAAAACAACATTTCTCCAGTTGTGACTCAGGGATGCAATTTTCCACAGGATGTGGATGTATTGGGATGACTGGGAAACCCAAGAGAGGAATTAATGGGAATTGTTCACCCTTCACCACTAAGATGAGTCAGTGGGATCTGTGGGCTGGGAACTTCAGGCCAGAAGGTTGGGAAGCAGGACCCCAGTTTCTCTGCTTTCTTCCATCCTGCCCTGAATCAATGACCTGGTGCCCCTCAACCTGCCTATTCCTCCTCACTGCCCTTCTTAATTATTCTGACAGATACAACCAAACACAAGGCCTAGGCCTACCCCTACTCAGTGTTAAATAAAAAGACAATGAAGATGGTGGAAAGAGATACCATACTTTAACATAGTTTAACAACAGGAACTTGCTTTTAGATCAAAATCTCCCATCATCTCCAAAGTGTGAAGCATTTGACGAACTGTCCCAACACTTGAGGTAAAGTGGTATCTAATCTGCAAATGTGCCGATGTCTCAAAGGGATGAAAGCAACCATGAAGATTCCGTTATCACTGGGCTCAGTGCACACACGACTCAGAGAGGGTCTGGGGGTTGGGGGGTGGAAATGATGGAGGAAACTACCCAGGATGATTCTAAGATAGGTGGCATTGTGGATAATGAAGTAGGTTTTCAAAGCTTGCAGAGAAATTTAGGCCAGTTAGAAGAGTGGACTGCAAGATGGCAGATGGAGTTTAATGCTGATAAGTGTGAAGTGCTACATTTTGGTAGGAATAATCCAAATAGGACATACATGGTAAATGGTAGGGCATTGAAGAATGCAGTAGAAAAGAGTGATCTAGGAATAATGGTGCATAGTTCCCCAAAGGTGGAATCTCATGTGGATAGGGTGGTGAAGAAAGCTTTTGGTATGCTGGCCTTTTTAAATCAGAGCATTGAGTATAGGAGTTGGGATGTAATATTAAAATTGTACAAGGCATTGGTAAGGCCAAATTTGGAGTATTGTGTACAGCTCTTGTCACCAAAGTATTGGGAAGATGTCAACAAAATAGAGACAGAACAGAAAAGATTTACTAGAATGTTAGCTGGGTTTCATCACCTAAGTTACAGAGAAAAGTTGAACAAGTTAGGTCTTTGTTCTTTGGCGCGTAGAAGGTTGAGGGAGGATTTGATAGAGGTATTTAAAATTATGAGGGAGATAGATAGAGTTGACGTAGATAGGCTTTTTCCATTGAGAGTAGGAGAGATTCAAACAAGAGGATACAAGTTGAGAGTTAGGGGGCAGAAGTTTAGGGGTAACACGAGGGGGAATTTCTTTACTTAGAGAGAGGTAGCTGTGTGGAATGAGATTCCAGCAGAAGTGGTAGAGGCAGGTTCAGTATTGTCATTTAAAGTACGTTTTGGATAGGTATATGGACAGGAAAGGAATGGAGAGTTATGGGCTGAGTGTGGGTCAGTGGGACTAGGTGAGAGTAAGCGTTCCACATGGACCAGAAGGACCGAGATGGCCTGCTTCCGTGCTGTAATTGTTATATGATTATATGGTTATATGTGTAGGCTGGGTGCACCCTTTGCATTGGTCAGTGGCTGGAGTTCTGGATAACACAGGGCTGGGGTTGATGGGGTCAGTGGCTCAGGGTTAGGAATGAAAACAACAGATCAGAGGTCAAAGGCTAACCCCTAGTTCAGAGGTGCAATTGACACACATACACAGCTGAGGACCACGTTCACTTATATTTCTTTGGTTATCAGATGTGCTGACCACACTGAGTGTCAGACACATTAACATTGAGAGGAAACAATGCTTCTCACAGTCTATGAGTAATTCATGAGGGGTTGTTATACTGGATGCAGCCCCAGAGCAGAGGCAACACCCTTGACTGTGGTCCTTCCCCACTGAGCTTTTGCAGTGTCTGTGCTGAGCTTCAGTGCATCCCCCAAGCTCGTCCTTCTCAACACTGGACACCGAGAGAGTCCAGTGCACAGTGATATCTGGTGTCTGTGAACCCTGGGCATAGAGACACACCATGTAGACACACACAGGGGCCTGAAAGTGAAGCACACAACAAGAGAGAACCCTGGTCTGGAATGGTTGGTGTGTAGAGAGAAACAGGAAGCTTACCAGAATCATGAAACAGACCGGGCCCTGGAAACTCCAGTTAAACCCCAACTTGTGCTTCAGCCAACAGCTGTGAAGATGGAAGAGTTTCGTTACTGGGTGGCAGTCAGTTTGTGAAATACATTGAGAATGTCGGCAGATCTACAATGCAGGAAGCAGCAGCCAATCTCTGCATGGTAAGATCCCAAAAAAGAGCAGTGCGTTGATGACCAATCATGCCATTGGTAAAGGGATGTTGGCCTGAATATGGCGGAAAATGGCCTGTGCTCTTCTTTGATATAGTCTTGTTTGATAAGTTCTGTCCGTCTGAAACTACAGACAGGACTTGGCTCTGATTGCTCCTCCAATGACAGCACAAGTGACAATGTGACTCCCCCTCAGCTCTGAACTGGAACTCAACCTCCGTCCAGAGTTGGGCATCTGCCGTAAAACTGGGAGGGCAGAGCCACTTGAGAGGGATGGGGAGGGTCAGTACCCCGTCTCCCTCTCTGCCCCACCTGCAGAGACTAGGGTTGATAGTAACCAGGTCTCACAGCATCAGGCAGCTGGTGTTTCAACAGAAGCTTTGTTTGCCTCTCTCATTGTGGTCAATCCCAGAAGAAGATGAGGGAATTAGACGACTGGCTCCGCAATGTTCTGTGATGCTGTGATATCAGTCAGACTCACTTCTCCACGTCCTTGGATGGAGATCAGTGGGAGATCAGGTCACTGCAAACTCTCCCCTGTGATCACAGGTCAACAGGCTGCAGAAGTGGGTGTTGGATCAGGGTTTAAAGAGCTGTGAACCTAGACTACGGAAATAGGTTCCAGTCACAGTTGATTGGTAGACTTCTGTTGCCCCTGTGCCCTCTGAGGATTCTCCTCTGGCCCATGGCCAATCTCAGACCTCTCAGTGGTACAGTAGCTGAGATCAGCTGGGACAGGATCTGTCAGCGGTTGAAGTCAACCCCTCCCCAGTCCCTGGCATCATCGTAGACAATACCCACAATAACCCTCACGTCTTTTCCTTTTTACAAGTTTCACAGCAGCTTCCTACACCTCTCCATGCAATCAACACATGGGGAATATTTAATACAAAATCATCAAGGTTTCAGATGAAGGATTTTGGGTGAATTGTCTGCTTTGTTCTCAGAGATGGTACACTTGTTATGGTGGGTGAAGAAAGCATCAAAGGGGAATTGATGGCCATGTGTGGGAGGATAATACAGGGATGGAGGGAGATAAGGAGAGGGGCAATGGGAGTGATGGGCTAAGTCTGCAGGAAGCTAGCAGAGACCTGATGGGCCAAATGGCCTCCTTCCGCATCGTAGTCAGTTGTATCACTCTATCACATTTCCTTATCGTTTAATACTCACGCAGTCTCTGTTCCATAGCCTCCAGGGTTTACTGCCGCTGAGATAATGACGATCACAGCAGGAACAGCATAAGCAGAAACGTACAGGTATCTTGGTTTGATGATATGTGTGCGAGTGTAATTGGTGACTGTCAGGTGACTGGACATGACGAAAAGCTGCAAACTGTCCAGGAACATCCAGACGAAGACGACAAGGAAGAGGTAATGCAGACACCCGGCAACCAGGGCGCACACAACCTAAAGAAAGAGGCAACACAGTGAATAGTGAGCAGCTCGGGGCAAAAGCAGAGGGCAGTCAGAGACAGGGACGCAGGCAGGAACATGCAGAGACACATTGACGGTTATAGACAAGTGGAAAGAGACAGAGAGAGATAACCACAGCTAAAGATATTCACACGGACACAGTGAAAAACACAGAGTCAGAAATGGACTGACATTGGAACTGGAACACAGAGCGAAACACAACGTTTTCCAGTTCCCCCTTACGTCTTCTCTTCTCCTCACCTGCCTATTATCTCCTCCGGTTCCCATCCTTCCCTTTCTCTCCTGCTCCACGATCCTGTCCGATCAAATTCCTTTTCTTTCAGCCCTTTAACTTTTTCACCTATCACCTCCCAGCTGCTGTATTCGTACCCACTCCCACCACCCACACTCCTTCCCCCTCACCTCATCTCACCTATCACCTGCCAGCTTGTATTCCTTCCCCCTCCTCTCCCTCTGATTCTGACTTCTGCCACCTTCCTTTCCAATCCTGATGAAGGGTCTCAGCCCGAAATCTCAACTGTTTATTCCCTCCATAGATGCTGCCTGACCCACTGAGTTTCTCCAGTGTTTTGTGTGTGTAACTCAGAGATACTAACACAGAGACACTGAAATAAACAAGTACACCAACATATGTACACAATGGAAGAGATTATGTGCAAACATATAAAGAACATGGTGGTGATACACACCAAAGATATATTAATGAGTAGTAATTCAGTGATACAATTAGAATAATACACAAAGGAGATGGAGGAACTCCAAGGGTCAGTAGGTATCTATGAAGGGACATGGACATTAGATGTTTCACATTGCCTGACCTCCTCTGTTCCTCCTGCTCCTTTGTGATTTGCTCCAGGTTTCCAGTGTTTACAAACTCTTGTGAGTCCATAAACTTATAACAACTTTGGTACTTTTTACAAAATACCTTGTTGCAGCTCCAGATCTGCAAAGTGTGCTAATGTCACTCATTCTCCAGTGACCGGGAAACTCAGTGACACGGTTAATCCACTGCACCCCAGGGTGAATGTGAATGGGGAGGTTTGGAGTGTCCCATGAGGTCATTGGGCAGGAGGGCAGAGGGAGGGAAAGGGCAATGTTCTGTGGTGACAAGACCGTGGGGAAGGGGAGGGTCTCCAATGCTCTGAGGCTTTGGCTGTCATTGCAATGAGGATCTGATTAAAGGGATGGCACGCTGGTCATGATGGGTCAATGGAAGGAGAGGACACCAGAGGAGAGTGGTGGGAGAGCAGGGGCTGAGATCCCACCACTCCCACGTTAAGTCTGGCTTTGCTGCAGAATTTGACTAACTGCACATTCAGAAGACATCTGAGAATTAGAGGTGGTAATTTGGATTTCTTACCGGCTGTTTAATCCACATTCCAATCAGAAAGATGAACTGTGCCAGGAAGAGGGTGATACTTAGGTGCTTGTGGAGACTGGTGTTAGCATTCTCGATGGATTTGCAGTTGACAAATACGGCGATGGAGGCAGCGAGGCAGAGCAGGGAGATGATGAGGCCGATGTAGGTGATCACCTCCAAGTGCCTGTCGTCAATCTGCAAGCACAAAGTGGGGAACCACGCTCAGGAATCGGCTGTGATAGCGTCTCCAGGGACAGCATTAGACAGAGTTACTGCAAGTTCACACTCATGGGATGTCCAGCCCCTGCAGTCCTGTGTCAGTGATTCTGTTCCACACATGGCTCCTCCATCTTCGCTTTATACAACCCATCAATTCACCCCTCCACCACTTATCACTGGATCCTGACAATCTAGGATCTCCAATTCTGATCCCTTAATCTCTAAGCTTAAAGCAAGATTTGCTTTATTTGTCATTTGTAAACATCAAAACATATTGTGAAATTTGTTATGTTGATAACCAACCCAGACCGAGGATCGTGCTGGGAGCAGCTGACAAATGCTGCCACTCTTCCAGCACTAATATAGCATGTCCACAACTCACTAACCCGAACCCAAACGTATGTCATCGGAATGTGGGAGGGAATCAGGGCACCTCGGGGCAACTCTCGCGGTCACGGGGAGAAAGTACAAACCCCTTACAGGCAGTGGTGGGAATCAAACCACAACTGGTGATCACTGGTGCTATAAAGTGATTTTGCTTACCACTACGCTACCGTGTTGCCCACATCTGATACCGTACTGTATCCCCAGCACAACTAATAAAGGCAGGAACGCTACAGTGCCACCCATAACTAATACCGTACCATAACCTTGGCACGTCTAACAAAGGTAGGAGCAATAATTCATCTGCTGGAGGAACTCAGTGTGTCAAGCAGCATAGGTGGTCATTCAATTATCTGTAATAAGGGTAGGAATTACAGCATGAATGGTGAGGACCTGGTGTGTGGAGGAACAGTGTGTACAAGTCAATGTATTCCCGAAGGTGGAAATAAAGTTCGCTAAGGCAGTAAAGAAAGCATGGGTTAATTCCCTGTATTAGTCAAGGAATAAAATGTAAGTACAGTACAGACAGGAAATGGTAAAACTTTAAGCAACATTGTGTAGACCACATCTGGAGTGCTGCTGAGTGAGCTTCTGGACTTGTTCTCTGAAACTGAGGCTACGTAATTTCCTGAGAAATGGTGACAGAGGGACTCCTCCTCTTACAAGCCCCTTGCCAACATTTGGTGGTTATCCTGTCTCCCTCCGCACTATGGGAAAGTGTCATGAAAAGTATCAGTGGGGAGGGTGAAGAGGTGATTCACGAAGCCCTAGGTCACCCAACCTATCCTCATAAGACATGCTTTCCAATCTGATAAATCCCCCCTAAATCTTCCACATCATTCCTATAGTGAGGCAAATCTAACCCACAGTTATATCGAGTTGGAATATTTCTTTGTGGTTCATGAACTCAGCCTCTTCCCCCCATCTGACTAAGGAAGGCCACCACACCATATGCCTTCGGAACCATCCTTTTGCCTTGCATGGATCAGTGTTTTGTTTTCCTTGCAGCAGAGGGTGCTGATGGAGCACAGAGTGAATAGTTACTGGGAAAATCTACACCATAGCAGAAGAGTCGAAATGCAGTCACAGAGGTTGAGCGGACGGGGTAAGGAATTTGAAGGGATTTGTGGAAGGATTGTTTTCACCCATTGGGACACACTGCCTTGAGGGGGTGGCGCAGGCAGGTGCATCACCACATTTCAGTGACATCTAGACAAGGATTTGTATCACCAGTATATAGAAAGCTACAGAACAAATTTTAATGTAGGTGACCCTCGATGATCAGCATGGAGAATGTGGGCTGAAGGGTCTGTTTCTGTGTTTGTGTCTCTCTTACTCTGACTCCCTTCATTCACCCTTTTCATCTGACTACAGATTTTTCTATTGAATGATTTCTTACCTCAGTCTGAACTGGAGCCATTAAAACAGCAAAGCTTGTCAGATGGTTACACTGGCAGATTACATGGGTCTGATTGGAATGGATCCGTTCACAACCATCAGATAACCAGACACTTCTCTGTTTGGTATTACTCCAATAGACACATTTTGGCTCTTCACCATCTTCCTTTTCCTGTAATTTCTTTTCCTGTAATTCCTTTTCCAATAATTTCGGACAAATTATTTTAACAATTATTGAAAACATTCTAATAACAGGTTAAATATTCATACATCCCAAAGTAGTACAAAGGCCAAAGTTGTTAGGTACACCCCAATCCCATAGATACAGCAAACAGAATGATCTCCTCTAGGTGGGAAACAAGTCACAGAACTGCATTTAACACAAAAGAGGGAATATCATTCTAACCAATCCCATGACACTGTTCCATCAAACAACCACGGGACAGGAGACACTGGTTAGAAACAGAGCGAAGCTCCATGTACATTGTCCCATGACCTCGACTTGGGGAGGGGGAGACATGGTAAATGGAAAATGAAACTCCCAGAATATCCCATCAAAATTGTGAAGTGCAGGTAATAAAATTAGAAAAAGATTACCTTTATTTACCATATGAACTTCAAACCTTTGAAACATACAGTAAAATGCATCATTTGTATCAAAACCCAACACAGTGTTTGATGAAACCCATGTGGTCACAAAGAGAAAGAACAAGCTCCTTACAGACACTGGCAGGAATTGAACCCCTGTCTTATTGCTGGCACTGTAAAGTGTTATGTCAACCACTCTGCTACTGTGCAAACTCGATGGCTGAATGGGTAATTACAGTAATGCAGTAATGGGTTTTTTTCCTTTCAATGAAGTGGTGGTTGTACTTTGTAACCAATTACTCAATGACCTGAGAAATGACAGCAAGGGACTCCTCCTTTGATGTGTCTCACCACCAGTCTCTAAACATTCCCCCATCTCTCTCAGGTGAGGGATCTCCACTTCCTCTATCAGGCCCCATTGTACTGTCCCTGAGTAATGGTGACTGGAACGGTCACCATAAACTGACCTGAAATGGCCCAAACCCAGTTTCCATGGAAATGTTATACCCAAACCCAGGATCTGCGCCTGTTCAGCCTCCCATTTTTAACAGGAAGTTCATTTTTAATTGGGGAACATCACAGATCATATCTACAAACCTGGTTGAGTTTCAGAGTCAAATTGAACTTTTCCTTCCGACTAGAGCTGATGGCTTTGTTGCAGATGGTGACGGCTATCACCTTGGAGTTTAATGACACATTGTTCTGAGATGGACGGCCGCCTTTAATCTCTTGGTTCAGCAGGGATTCCAAGTCTTTGAATACAATTAAGGAAAAGGCCTGAAACTCTGTGGAGATAATAGATCAGCCTTTGGTGAATGTGGAGAGACATCACTGAAACACTGCAGCAACTGGATATAAAGGCAGGTCAACACAAAACATGTCCATTGCAGTAGCGCTTTGTAAATCTTTCGAGTATTAAAATCAGCTGTCATTGGGGATGGACAAGGAGACCATCATGTGGGTTGCCCTATCGTTGAAAGTTAATTCGTGCTGATTAAGCTACACTCTTCCGGGTAAATGGGAGTCTATCACATTCCTGACCGGTGTCTTGTGGATGGTTGAAAATCTGGAGGTCCACAGAAAATGGTGCGTTTCTGGGAAAGATAAGACCATAAGACAAAGGTGCAGAATTAGACCAATTTGTTGTATAGTCATGGGAGTCGGACCTTTTCCTACCCTGCCCAATGCAAAAATGCCATTCCCTATTCCCAGTTCCTCCGTCTCTGCCGCATCTGCTCCCAGAATGAGGCAATCCATTCCAGGACTTCTCAAATGTCCTCTTTCTTTCAGGATCATGGTTTCCCTTCTGGTGTCATCAAAGATGCCCTCACCCGCATCTCCTCCACTTCTCACACTTCAGCCCTTAACCCATCCTCCCGTCACCACAACAGGGACAGGGTTCCCCTTATCCTCACCTACCACCCCACCAGCTTCCAGATCCAACACTTTATCCTCCACAACTTCCGCCTCTTTCAAAAGGACCCCACCACCAAGCACATCTTTCCCTCTCTACCCCTCTCAGCTTTTTGCAGGGATCATTCCCTCTGCAACTACATGGTCTACACGTCCCTCCCCACAGAACTCCCACCTGGCACTTATTCCTGCAAGCGCAAATGTTACACCTGTACACACACCTCCCCCCTTACCACCATTCCGGGCCTCCGACAGTCCTTCCAGGTGAGGCAACACTTCACCTGCGAGTCTGCTGGAGTCGTCTATTGCATCTGGTGCTTCCGGTGCGGCCTCCTCTACATCGGCGAGACCCGACACAGATTGGGGGACCACTTTGTCGAGTACCTACGCTCCATCCGTCACAATAGACAGGACCTCCCAGTTGCCACCCACTTCAACTCTGCCTCTCATTCCCATCTAAATATGTCCATACATGGCGTCCTCTACTGCCATGATGAGGCCAAACTCAGGTTGGAGGAGCAACACCTCATCTACCATCTGGGTAGACTCCAGCCTGGTGATATGAACATTGAATTCTCCAATTTCTGGTAATTCCCTCCCCCTCCATCTATCCCAGGTCTCTCTCTGCCTCTCTCCCCTTTTAACTTTCTGCTTCTTTATCTCTACAGTTCTTTCATGCTTATCCCCTCCCTCCTTTATCTTTCCTCTGATTGGTTTTCCACCTGGTGCCTCTAGGCCCTACCCCCTCCCCTATCTCTATTACTGAGCTTCGGCCCTCTCTTTCCCCCATTCCTGATGGAGGGTCTTGGCCCAAAATGTTGGCTGCTCTTTTCTCACGGATGCTGCCTGACCTGCTGAGTTCTTCCAGCGTTGTGTACGTATTCTTTCATCCACAGCATCTGCAGTTGTATTTTTGTGGTTTTTTTTCCTTGCAAAAGGCTTCTAGTTCTGTGGGATTCTTGGGCCATTTTGCATACACTGTTCTTTTGACGTCTATCCACAGATTTTCGATGATGTTTAGGTCGGGGGAGTGTGATAGTTATGACAAAACCTTCAGCTTGCGCCTCTTGAGGTAGTCCATTGTGGATTTTGAGGTGTGTTTAGGATCATTATGCTGTTGTTGAAGCCATCCTCTTTTTACAGACGGTGTGATGTTTACTTCCAGAATTTGCTGGTTTTTAATTGAATTCATTCTTCCCTCTACCAGTGAAATCCTCCCTATGCCACTGGCTGCAGCACAAGTCCAAATTATGATCGATCCACCCCCGTGTTTAACAGTTGGAGAGGTGTTTTTTTCATGAAATTCTGCATCCTTTTTTCTCCAAGCATACCTTTGTTCATTGCGGCCAAAAAGTTCTACTTTAACTTCATCAGTCCACAGGACATTTCCAAAATGCATCAGGCTTATTTAGATGTTCCTTTGCAAACTTCTGACACTGAATTTTGTGGTGAGGACACAGGGAAGATTTTCTTCTGATGACTCTTCCATGAAGGTCATACTTGTACAGGTGTCACTGCTCAGTAATACAGTGCACCACCACTCCAGATTCTGCTAAATCTTCCTGAAGGTCTTTTGCAGTCAAACGGGGGTTTTGATTTGCCTTTCTAGCAATTCTCTGAGCAGTTCTCTCAGAAAGTTTTCTTGGTCTTCCAGACCTCAACTTGACCTCCACTGTTCCTGTTAACTACCATTTCTTAATTACATTACGAATTGAAAAAACAGCTACCTGAAAACTCTTTGCTATCTTTTTATAACCTTCTCCTGCTTTGTGGCCATCATTTATTTTAATTTTCAGAGTGCTAGGCTGCTGCTTAGAGGAGCCCATGGCTGCTGAATGTTGGGACAAGGTTTGAGGAGTCAGGGTATTTAAAAAGCTTTGAAATTTGCCTCATCTGGCCTTTCCTAATGATGACTGTGAACAACCCTAACAAGCTAATTAAGGTCTGAGACCTAGGTAAAAGTTATCTGAGAGCTCAAATCTCTTGAGGTGCCCAAACTTTTGCATGGTGCTCCTTTCCTTTTTTTCACTCCAAAAATTAATACAAAACAAACATAATACACTAATCTTGCTTAAAATGTTGAAAATTAACTTTATCCCTTTAGGAGATCAGTTCATCTTCTACTCACTTAACTATTCACAGTAACAGAGATTTTGACCGGGGTGCCCAAACTTTTGCATTCCACTATATCTCACTCCTGTACAACTCTTCCTCTTCATCTGAAATTCTGTCAACAGGAGCTGTGTTGTCAGCAAATTTATAGATGGAATTTGAGCTGTACCTGGCCACACAGTCATCGGTGTAGGGAGAGTAGAGCAGTGGGTAAGCACGCATCCCTGAGGTGCACCAGTCTTGATTATCAGCAAGGAGGAGGTTATTTCTGATCTGCACTGACTGTGGTCTCTCGATGACGAAGTCAAGGATCCAGTTGCAGAGAGAGGTACCAAAGCCCAAGTTTTGGAGACTGTTGATCAGAATTAAGGGTGTGATTGTGATGAACACTGAGCTGGGATCAATAAACAGCAGCCTGACGTAAGTGTTGCTGTTATTCAGGTGATCCAAGGCCGATTGGAGAGCCAGTGAGATTGCATCCTATTGTCTGTGGCAAATTAATTCAACAGATTCTCCCCCCTCTGGCTAAATAAATTCCTCCTAATCTCCATTCTGAAGGGATGTCCTTCTATTCTGAGGCTGTGCTCTGTGTGCAAGACTCTCCCACAACAGAAAGCACCCTCTCCACATCCACACTTTCTAGGCCTTTGAATATTCGATATGTTTCAGTGAGATTTCTCAGTCTTCTAAATTTCAGTGAATACAGGCCCAAGGCTATGAAACCACCTCATATGTTAACCCTTTCATTCCCACATTCATTTTATTGAATCTCATGTTGACCTACTCCATGATCAGATGAGCAGATATCTTGAATTTAGCAACTACCTGTCAGTCTGCATACTGATTTGCCTTAGATTAATACAGAGTTTTATACCATAAATTTGATCGTAATGTTGATTACACATGGATTAAATCAATGGCCAAGCACTGCTCATTCTAAACTACGTTTGATTTCTACTCAAGGCAGAATTGTCTTCACCAAGGTTTACACAATAAGATCAAACACAGCAGCATATTTTGATGCAGCGGAACACAGACTGATCCCACAGAATAATAGTTCAGTCAACAACCTGGACAAGGTAGAACATCCCCTGTGAATGAGTCTGTAAATCACTGGCCAAACTCATTCTTATACCGTGTACACAAGCATGGGAAAGAGACAGAAAACTTACCAGTGTTATTTTCTCCAGCAGTGCTTTTCCAGTTCATCTCAAAGGAATTATTCTGAGTTTCCAATTTCACCAGTTGGTCTCCACTCACATTGTTCCTTTCAGGCACCTTGACAGTAAGAACTATGAAGAAAGTTAAAATAAGGTGAAGCATTCAGAGGCAAAAGGGATGTTCTCATTTTTTTTCCTCCCTCTCTACCTCTACCTGTATGAACAATACTTCTCTGCAAGGTCTTGTTCAGGCTTTCTGAGAATCCCATCTGATGGATACTATTTGGGCTTTCTTAGGCTGAGTTAGCTTATTGTAGTAAGAAAGCAATTAGACTCAAGTTCCCACAGAACTGAGAGAAAATACTCATGCATGTTCTTCACCCTCTGGGGGCACTGTTCAAAAGCAGGTAAAATGATAAATTCTGGCTCAAATATGTTAGTTCACCAGGTCTAATATCTTACCAGCACTTCTTATCCTTGGCACAGACAGTGATCTTGACTCCTTACCAGAGGTAGTGAGGATTCCCGCTCCTATATCACGAGCACAGAACCTACACTGATGTTTCATGATTTTAGTCTTTTTCTCAACTTCAAAACATCCGTCTAGATGTTATTTTTGAAGTATGGTGGAACCTCTATAAAGGAGAATTGAACTACTTTGTATTTAGTTACCATGCTTAGAGGGAGTGAGGAGAAGATAGAGCAGGAAGATGCAGTCGATGAGGAACATCAGATCCATTGACACACCAGAGAATGTGGCATTGTTCTTCTTTAGCAGTGAAGGGTGAGACATAATTTGATAAAAATCTTCAGAATTGGCAATGGTTTGGGCAGAGTTAATGAAGAGAATGGTCTTCCATTGAAGAAGGGTGGAGAACCAAAAACCAGAGATTTAAAGGTGATTATTGTTGAACCAGGGGTGACAGGAGAGACACCCTTTCCACACAGTGAGTGGTCTCAGAACCCACTGCATGGATGGGAAGTGGAACTGTTTCATCATGAGCTTTCAAGTGGGAGAACACATGGAGTGTTGGAGAGAAAATAATTATAGGGCTATCGAGAAACAGGGGATGAGCAGACTGTAATGTCACTGGGTTCAATGGGTAGAATGGCCTTCTGCACAACGTTACTATGATACTACACTGTGAGTGAATACTTTGGAGTAGTTTGTTTGCAGACAGTGAGGTCACAAGTAAATTAAATAGCCCATTATATAATGTGAATGGGGGTTTGTGGATAATCTTGTCTGGGACCTTTGGTAGAATTCTCCTGGTCTTCTATGATATAGTGTCCTGTATTCTCACCAACTGAGCAAATGACAGAATGGCCCACACAAAATGAGGCACTTTTGACAGGGTGGCACCCCGTCAGTTCTGCACTGGATGGCAGCCTAGACATTGTGAGCAACAGGCAGCAGTGAGGGTGAGGGTAACGTGTGCAACACATGAGAGCGGACACTCACAATCAGCGATGTGGCATGTTTCAGCACAGCCTTCCAAAGCAAATCAGAAATAAAAGCTGGAAATGTTGGTAAATTCAGCAGGCCAGGCAGAAACATTAGAATGAAAAATGGTTAATTTCTTCAGCATGAAACATTAACTATTTATCTTTCCAGTAATGCAGCATGAACTACCGACTACTTCAAGCATTTTTCTTTCTTTCACATTTCCTGTAGCTTGGTTGATTTTTAAGCATTAGAAATATTAAACAAAGGTTTCTATCAAGAGCCAACATATAATCATTTTCAAAACCAGCTAATTATTGAGAAAGTATTCACCACATTTACTTTCCTTAACTTGAAACTAGTTTCGCAGACCCAATAACTAGCATTCAGGACCTTTATCCCTGTGGTCAATGTTTTCAGTGTCCAATACTTTACCAAAAGAGTTTGTTTCTATGGTCTCTGCCTTTGAACTGGGTAGTTTCAGAGCAATCGCCATTGCCATGTTCTCCAATAGGTCCACTGTGGCCGTTACCACCTCCAGCCTTTGAGTGGTCTGCATGCTATCCAGCCGCGAACTATTAAGAACATCGTTTACAAATGCTGTCATATCCTAGAGATGAAAATGAACACCTCATCAATTGAGAACCAAAATACTACAGATGTTGAATATCTGGGAAAAAATGGAACATGCTGGTTTTCTAATGAAGGATCATTGAGCAAGAACATTAATCCTGTTTCCCTCTCCACAAATGCTGGCTGACCTGCAGAGTCCAGCAATTTCCATTTGCTCTTCCCCCAGTTCTGTGGAAGGGTGATCGACACAAAATGTTGTCTGGTTTCTCTTTCCATTGATACTGCCAGACTGTGAGTTTTTCCAGCATTTTTTTACTTTACTAGGGGCTAGCGGTGGAAAGAGTGAGAAGCTTCATGCCCCTGGGTGTCGACATCTTAGAGATTCTATTCTGGGCCCAACACATTAATGTGATCATGAAGGCACATTGGCAGATATACTTCATCATGAGTTTGAGAGATTTGTTATGACACCAAACCTTCCAGCAGTTTTTTTGCAATGAATTCTGCCAGATTCCAGTACTGTGTGGAATTGAGACTCTAAAAACAGGATTGAACAAGACTGAAAAGGGTTGTCCACTCTGCCAGACCTATCATGGGTACAACCCTCCCCACCACTAAGGACATCTTCAAAACGTAGTGCCTCAAGAATGCAGCATCCATCACTCAGGACCATCACCACCAGGACAAGCTCTCTTCTCATAACTACCATCAAGGAGGTAGAGAAGCCTCAAGATGCATACTCAACATTTCAGGAGCAGCTTTTTTCACCACCATCAGATTTCTGAATGGTCCGTGTACTCACTATTCCACTTCTGCACTATTTGTTTATAATAATTTAAAAGTTCAAAGTATATTTAATAGAAAAGTATATATACTAAATACAACCTTAAAATTAATTTCCTTACAGGTAGCCACAAAACAAAGAAACCCAATAGAGCTCATTAAAAATGAAGACCATCAAATTATTATAATAATTAGTTATGTTTTGTACTGTACAACTGCTCAAAACAACAGATTTCATGACATGTCAGTGATTCTGTGATTCTCAACACTGAACTGACTCCACAACCAAAAGAATCTCTTTCAAGAACCCTACTACTCAGTATTATTTATTTACATTTTTCAATATTTACATAATTTATTCTCTTTAACATGTTGGTAATTTGTCACACTTTGGTATTTGCAGTTCTTAATAACTTCTATTGTACTTCTTTATTTTCCAGTGAATGTTTTCAAGGAAATGAATCTCAGTGTTGTATATGGTGATGTATATGCTCTTTGATAATAAACTTACTTTGAAAATTGGCAGTTCTATTAGTTTTCCATGACTGTTTATTTTCTTGGGGCTATTAAAAGTTCCCTTCTGTATGGAAAGATTTGTATCCTTTCCTGTTTTTATTCCTACTGCACTAATTGTTGAACCTTTCTCCACCTACATTCTTTTTCACTCCCATTTCTATTACAACTCCCCTTTCCTCTCTCGTCACTTCACATCTTTGATTTCCTCTTTTTCTCCATCGTCTTCTGTTCCCTTGCTCCCACTTTCTCAACCCTTTCTCTTTTTCTACCTGTTTTGGACTCCCTTTGCCTCCTCCATCATTCTTTGGTAACCATCCCAGTACAGTCACTGTGTGGGCAAGAACAATGTTGTGTTGTGAATTTCCTATGAATCAAAGAGAAATGTGCTGTAAGAACATTCCACCATTCCGTAAAACCCATGTAACCTAACTCCATCTGGTGATCTTCCCCCATCCCGTTACTACCTCCAGTTAACAAAACCCATCCCTCGCGGGTCTAGAATCCACCTTTGACCCAACATTGATGGGTCACTGAGGAGTGTTCTGAGTTTCCACCATCATCTGGGTGTACAAGTCTTTTCAAGTTTCACTCCTGAAAGGCATAGCTCTAACTTTCAGATTCAGCCCACCTGTTCTGTACCTCCCTACACCCTCCCTACCCCCTCCACACTCCATACTCCCTCCCTTCACATCTGCTCCTCTCCAGCTCTGTTTTCCATAATACATAGATCATAGCACAGTACAGCACAGGAACAGGCCATTCAGCCCACAATATCTGTACTGAACATGATGCCAAATTAAAACTATTTCTCTTCTGTATCCACATGAGCTATACCCCTCCATTCCCTGAAATGTCATGTGTTTATTGAATAGTGTCTTAAACACCACTATTCCCACCATTACTTCTGACAGCCTGTTCCTGACATCCAACACTCTGTGTAAAAACCTGTCCCACACATCTGTTTTAAACTTCCCCACTCTCACCTTAAAGGCATGTCCTACAGTATTTGGTGTTTCTACCCTGGAAGAAAGTATCTGTTCAACTTCCTTCCCAACTTTCTTCCAAATACATCTTGTCCATTGTTACTGATGTTTCTGGATAAGTTAAAAGACCTTTACATATCCTCTGTGCTCTCTACTCCAAGGAAACCAACTTTAACAATCATTCCTCAGTCAAAATTCTCCTGACTATATCCTAGTAAATATTCTCTTTACCCTCTCCACCTCAGGGACACACCACTTTTACCCCAGGATAAAATTATTGGGTGCCTAATTCCTTACCTTGGTATCATTTGTCTCCCTGAAGTTCTGACAGACTTTAACACGGTAGCAATCAACTAACTTCAGCATATCTGCAGAGTTTATCTGGGCAGAGGAAGAAGACAACAGTTAAATATAATGCAACAACCAAACAGAGAAATAATCAAGAGTAACAAGCAATCCGAAAAATAAGTCTGAAAATGAAGCCTCTAAAACTCCTTGGCTTCACAGGTGAATCTAACACAGCTTCTGATGGCAACTCTTACTAGAGGTCACGGGGTCAATAAAAGACACTTCTGTGCAAGGAAAAGCAGAAAGGAATGGCCTAAAATATCCTTTACAAGGTCCATCAGAACTGTGGTACAAATCTTGGCCAAACAATCCGCAGGCATGGACCAACGATCAGCTGATCAAGTTGAAATTCAGTCATAAATTCAGATATCATGGAAACAGGCCCTTCAGCCCACCGAGTGGATGCTGACCCTCAAACTCCCATTGATGCTAATGTTAAACTCATTCCTTTATATTTTCTTTACATTATGATAGAGACATTTAAGAGGCTCTTAGACAAGAACAGGAACGTGCAGAGAATCAGGGATATGGACATTGTGCAGGCAGAACGGATTAGTTTAGTTTGGTGCTTAATAAGTTCAGCACAACATTGCAGGGTGAAGGGCCTGTTGCTCTGCCATACTGTTCCACTTTCCAGATCCAACAATATTCCCTACATGCTACTCTTCAACAACACACTAGGGGCAATTTATCGCTGGTAATTAATGTAACAAATTGCACATCTTTGGGATGTGGGAGAAAACTGGAGCTCCTGGGAGAGTCCACAGGGTCAGAGAGCAATTGTGCAAACTCCACACAGACAGTGCTGGAGATCTGAATTGAATCCAGGACCCGAGGTGTATAAGGCAGCAACTATATCAGCTGCTGCGCTGTGCTGTCTCACTGTTCCAAGCCTACACTGGTGTCACTTCCCCACCGTTCCTAAACTACAGTGACGACTGCATTGGTGCTGCTTCCTGGACCCATGACAAGCTTTACCTCCAACTTCCAACCTGCCTTCAAATTTACCTGGTCCATTTCTGACACTTTCCTCCCCTTTCTTGATCTCGCTGTCCGTATCTCTGGAGACAGTTTATCCACTGATGTCTATTACAAACCTTTGACTCTCATAGCTACCTTGCCCATAACTCTTCCCACCCCGTTACTTTTAAAAATGCCATCCCCTTCTCTCAATTCCTCAGTCCACCGCATCTACTCTCAGGATGAGGCTTTTCATTCCAGAATGAAACAGATATCCTCCTTTTTCAAAGAAAGGGTCTTCCCTTCCTTCACTATCAATTTGTCCCTCAACCACATGTCTGTCCTCACCTCATCCTTCCGCCACCCCACTGAGGATAGGGCTCCTTATGTCCTTAACTACCACCCCACCAGCTGCATTCAGCACATAATTCTCAGTAAATTCTGCCAACTCCAATGGGGTTACACCATCAAGCACATCTTTCCCTCCCCCCCCCACTTTCTGCTCTCCGTGCGGGTCACACCTTATGTGACTCCCTTGTCTATTTGTCTGTCCCTCCTCACTCACTACCATCCAGGGCCCCAAACTGTCCTTCCAGGTGAGGCGACACTTCACCCATGAGCCGGCTGGGGTCATCTACTGTATCTGGTGCTTCCAGTGTGGCCTCTTGTATATCAGAGGGATCCGATGTAGATTGGGAGTCTGCTTCGCCAAGCATCTATGCTCCGTCTGCCAGTAAAAGAGGGATCTCCCAGCTGCTGCTTTCCATTTTAATTCCACTTCCCGTTCCCAATCCGACATGTCCATCCATGGCCTCCTTACTGACATGATGAGGCCACACTCAGGTTGAAGTTTAAATTCCATCTGGGTAGCATCCAACATTGATTTCTTAAACTTCAGGTAATGACACCCCCCCCTCCACCTTCTCTATTTCCCATTCTGATTTCCCTCTCTCATCTTTTCTCCTTGCCTGACCATCACCTCTCTCCAGTGCTCCTTCTCTTTTCTTTCTTCCATGGCCTTCTATCCTCCTATTAGATTCCCCCTTCTCCAGGCCGGTATCTCTTTCATCAATCAACTTCCCAACTCTTTAATTCACCTCTCCACTTCAGCTTGGGTTTTTCGTTCCCCACCCCCCACTCTCTTACTCTGACTCCTCATCTTTTTTCTCCAGTCCTGCTGAAGGGTTTTGGCCCGAAACGTCAACTGTACTCTTTTCCATAGATACTGCCTGACCTGCTGAGCTCCTCCAGCATTTTGTGTGTGTTGCTTGGATTTCTAGCATCTGCAGATCTTTTTCTTGTTTGTGATCAGAATGAAAAGGAATGAGTCTTGGATTAGTACAAATCGAGATGAGCAACGGATGGTTGCCAAGCAACCAGCATCCACATCTCGAGAGTAACCTGAGCACTCTCAACTTGCTCTAATGCAAAATCAGCAAGCTGGAATTACACAGAATGTTCTCACAAAGAGTGAGGAACAGTGTTTAATCTGGTGGGTGAAGAGAAGACATTGATGTAGAAGAGGGTGAAAGGCAGACAAAGGAAGAGTGAAACATCTAGTGAGGACTGCAAACAACGGAAAACATTCCAACGTATCTACGTCCGGGTATAATGGAAGTTAAGTTTGAGCCTTGGAGAAACGGAGTGAGTTCTCATACCTGCTGGGCGATTGCTGAATAATCGAAGTTGCACTGTGACTGCGTAGAGTTCTGCTTCTCAGAGACAGGACAGGAAAGTGGATCCACTGGAATGAAAATGGCATTTTAGAGATCAGTGTGTCTACCTGCCGACTCTACCCCCACCTTCCTGCTGTTCACCGATCAGACAGGGAAGCGCTGACCTCTGTAACTCCAAGCTGGTGTACTCCCACAACGAGCAGCATCCGACCCGGACACACAGGACTGTGACTCGACGCCACATCTTCCTAACCCCAAGAACAACTCTGAATGCCTCGCCCAATCCCACACCCACCCACTGGCACCCAAAGGAACAGATACCATAGTTGGCATTGTACTTGAAATGTTGGCACAAGCAACGCTAATGTGGAAGTGTTGGTATGGGCCCCATTGCTGGTTTAGAAGGGTCAATTTGTAAACATCTCCACAGCCATGAAACCAGTTAAATATGTAAGTGATCAGCACTCTCAGGTTGGAGAAACAGCACCTCATATTCTGTCTGGTTAGCCTCCAACCTGACAACATAAACATTGAATTCTCAAACTCCCAGTAATTTCTCACCCTCCCCCTTCTCTCTTTTCCATTCCCCACTCTGGCTCTCCTCTTATCCCTTCTCTTCTCCTCATGACCCTCATGTGGAGGAAAGGGCTTGAAGACTAGGGGTTGGCCGTACCATGGGGAGAGCATAATAAAAAAATAGAATGAGTCTGTCTTACAATAGATCATATCATCAATGAGGAACCAATTATATAGGTGCTAATTGTCTGAGAGGTAATGTGATTATTTGGTACCCTGAGCAATGAGGAACCAATTGTATAGGTACAAACATTGTATAAATTGTGGAAACAGTGTCTGCAGACTGGCTGACCTTGTGTAATTAGATTTACTGTATAAATTTGAATTGTAACCTCATGTTGATGGAGACATGCCCGTGAATTCACGATTTAAGGCGGTAACTAGCTTCGAGCCTACTTTCTCTATGATCAGTACTAAATTCTCTAACAGAATCTGGCAACGAGGATTGGACATGGGATCCCAATGAACCCATTGGAGAAGCTTTCTTATCATCAACACCAGACCAGCATACCCACCCATGAGACTTGCTTGAAAGATCGAGGTCAGACCGGGGTAGGGACCGGAGCTGCCCCAAACCGGCCGGTGATCATCTCTGAGTTCAGACTCAGAACAAGACAGGCTTTGGAAGAAGAGTCCTGACAGATCTGATTAAAAGACGGTATTAAAACAAAGGCAATTAAAGGATGGTGTTAAAACGAAGGCAACTGAGACCTTGAGATTACAACCTGGATCTATTGGCCAATGGAAAAGAAATTATATGGAGAATCTGATTGTATGTCTTTGAGTGTATGCCTCTGTTTGTCTTAAGTGTTTACGTCCTTTATAGAGAACAGTTAACAGGCAGGTAAAATGGGTAACAGGAACTGCAAGCCTCAGAAAGGGATTCGGAGAAAGAATTCTGGATCAACACCAGAAGCCAGGACTCAGCCTGTTGATCCCTTAACGATAGCACTCACGAACAGGAACACCCGATAGAAGATAGAAAAAAATATAGGATTGACCCAGCCTCACTCATTACTGTTCTACTGTTCTTTACACACTCAACAGTGACCGAGTCTCAGCCTCCACTACCACTAACCCCTACTTAACCCTTCTCTCTAACACATATTGCACTGACCCAGCCTCCACTACCCCACTGTCCCTACACTTTCCACACTGACCCAGCCTCATTCCCCACTGTCCCCAACACACTCCACACTGACCCAGCCTCATTCCCCACTGTCCCTACACACTCCACACTGACCCAGCCTCATTCCCCACTGTCCCTACACTTTCCACACTGACCCAGCCTCATTCCCCACTGTCCCTGACACACCCACACTGACCCAGCCTCATTCCCCACTGTCCCCGACACACCCACACTGACCCAGCCTCATTCCCCACTGTTCCTACACTTTCCACACTGACCCAGCCTCATTCCCCACTGTCCCTACACTTTCCACACTGACACAGCCTCATTCCCCACTGTCCCCAACCCACCCACACTGACCCAACCTCATTCCCCACTGTCCTGACCCACCCACACTGACCCAGCCTCATTCCCCACTGTCCCGACACACCCCTCACTGACCCAGCCTCATTCCCCACCGTCCCTACACTTTCCACACTGACCCAGCCTCATTCCCCACTGTCCCGACACACCCACACTGACACAGCCTCATTCCCCACTGTCCCTACACACCCCACACTGACCCAGCCCCAGCCTCACTCCCCACATTCCACTACACACCCCAAAGTGTTTCTTGACAGTCAATGATATACAGAAACTTGTAGAGACACAAGATGTTCTGCAGATTCTGGAAATCCAGAGCAAAACACCTACATCTCAGCAGCTTTGTCAGAGACTGCGTAGGGAGAAATGGAGTTGATGTATCAAAGTTTAAATCTCATTAAAACTTTGAAACACAAATTCTTTTGCTTTGCACAGGTTCTGCCTGACTTGTGTAGTGTTTCCAGCATTGCTTGTCCTGATTCTCAGCTCTCAGTAATCATTCTATTTTCACCTGTACAGGCCAGCTGAGTGTCTCCCTCCTTCTGGTGATATCCTGCTTTGCAGACGCAGTAAAAAGACCCAAAGGAGTTACGACAGGTCATGTTCACTCTGCACGCATTTTTATCCTGGCATTCATCCACATCTGTTGTAGAGAGGAAGAGAGGTACAAATATTACCAACTCAGATGTAGTCATAGAGTCACAGAGTACTACAGCACAGAAACAGGCCCTGCAGTCCATCTAGTCTGTGCTGAACTGTTATTCTGTCAGCCCCATTGACCTGCACCCAGAACATAGTCCTCCATACCACTCCCATCTATGTATTTATTCAAATTTCTGTTAAATGTTGAAATTGAACCCTTTTCCAATACACCCAATCCTCGTTATATGCGGGGGATACATTCCTCACAGTCAACACATAATGTGAATATGCATAATGTGAATGATTATTTAAATGGAGAAGATAGGGATGCGTTCTGGAAGGCTTCCTAATTATGTTTTATCTGTAATTTATTCATAGTTTCATACCAATACGACACAAAAGCAGTACCACAAGGCAACATTCATATAATATTTCATCAATTTAAGCTAATATTCAATGCAATAAATCATAGAAAGTTAACATACTAGGGTGTACAGTACTCAAACCCTTAAGAGCATGGGGGTTTAGTGAATGGTAATCTAAGGCTACATCCACACTAGACCAGATAATTTGGAAAACGCCGGTTTTGCATGAAAACGATAGGTGTCCACACTATGCGTTTTTGAGAATATCTCTATCCATGTTGAAACGGAGATTTCGGTGAATCTCCTCCTACTGCACATGCGCAGGACACATCTACCGAAAACAAGCAATATGTTTGGTGTCGAATCTCACCGTGAAGGTGCGCATTTGTGTAGTTACAGACAAGAAAAAGTTAAAATGACAGACACCTGTTGGCTCTCATGCAGGAGAACTTAAAAGTAAAAAAAAAATTACTGGAGTGTACGGAGGCAACCGACAGGGAGTTCACGGACAGATTGATCCGGCTGACGACGAACATTGAAAAACTGACTAACTCTGTTGTATTAATAAAGCACCTTGTTAAATGTGCAAAACATGACTGCATCAGTGTTATCTTGTATTTCCATACAGTGTTACATTCGGCTGTTACACATCTATTGTCAGAGAAGGACTTGCATAAATAGGTAAACCACCTTCATACAAGCAAGGACAGAAAACAGGGCAAAGTAAGTATACTTATTTATTCAGTAAGTTATGGATCAAAGTATTTAGTGAGTTCATTTCTAACTCTTCTGGCTTTAGTCTCGTTGCCGTCTGTTCTGAAATGTTTAGGTTGTGTTCAAGAAAACAATGAAATAGCACGCTGTCATCGGATAATGTTTTCAGATTTCCCTGGTTACCCCATCCACAGAGATCTTCCCGAGCAGCATTTTCAAAAATACCCACCCTGGAAAGCGCCGGTTTCGGGGGATGAAAACACCATTTTAGAGTGGACAGAGGGTAAAAACAAAGAGAAAAAGCTTCGGTTACGGATTTATCCGGTGTAGTGTGGACGTGGCCTAAGAGAGGCTTCATATTACAGTCTCCTTCGGCATTGGAACACATAAGCAAAGTCAATCTATCCTTTGCTGCCTTGAAACTTGATGCAGTCTTTTCATCCTTACTTATGTAAGTGTGTTTCGGCATACGCTTCCAAAAAAGCCCGGTCTCGTCTGCATTAAACACCTGCTTTGGTGTGATGCCTGACTCAGCTGTCATAGCCCGCAACTACACAGGATAGCGATCAGCAGCTTCGTGGTCAGCACAAGCTTGCTCACCACGCACGGCTAAGTTGTGAAGCCTGTGACAATTAACGAACTTAGAAAACCATCCCGTACTTGCATTAAAGCTAACAATATCATTTGACACTTCCTCACTAGCCTCTAAACAAAGGCGACCATAAATTTTCAAAGCTTTCACATGAAGATGATCGGAAATAAGTGTTGTTTTTTCCTTTCTTTCATGGTCAATGTACAAACTCAACATTTTCTCCATTTTTGTCATAATCGGGTTATGCACGTTGGTAACAATCTTTGAAGACACTTGTGGTGAATCAATCACTCCACTTTTTATTTTCTCAGCATTTTTCTTTAAGTTTCTGATCGTGGACTCACCCAGGCCGAAGTAGCATCCCAGAGCTGTGTTACTTTCACCTGACAACGCCCTTTTTAGAATTTCCAACTTCTTTTCAAGTGTTAAAGTGGTTCTCTGCTGCTTGGCTGATGGCCCAGAAATTGACATCAGACGCTTAGGAGGCACAGTTAAATACATGGAGCACAAAATCACTGCACCATAGGTAAAAACAGCAAAAGTTTAAGAGTGCAAGGTCGCACATCCACACATTGCCAAAACCAATGTGAGACTGGCGGGGGTGAGACTGTGAGGCTTGTCCACCTGACTTGTATTGGTGGGAAAGCAGTGCTCCTCGCATAACTGTGAGTTTACGATGCATATTAGGAGAAGTTGGTAGAAATAGGTTCCTTGCATAACTGAATCTGTATTGTCTGAAGACGCAGATAACGAGGATTCCACTGGCAGCTCGTTCCACTCTCACTCCACCCTCTGAGTGAAGATGATGATAATGATGACTGGAAAGTGAATGGTGTATGGAGTTCCACAGGAACATCACTCAGATCTTTGTTCCTCATACTCTACAGCACAGATTATTAACCATTTCCTGCACAGATTCCCCTGGATCTAGCATCAGGGAGGCACAGTGCTACATCTACTACAGATGCTGCTCCACAGGCCTCAGCACCCTGGGTCCAATCGGAATTCAAATTCCTCCACAGCAGCTGCAACTGAGGAAATGATTTGTCATTGGGACATCTCACTAAAATGAACAAGTTCTCTCAAAAGGTGATCCGTAATATCCTCCTGGAATGACCCCCTGGATTCACGATAGGTGTTCAGTGTTCCAGGCCTGGTGTTTGGTGAATGCTGTGCCCTGGAATCGATGCTGATGTTTGAGATCTGATGGTCCAATCAGAAGACCAGAAGTCAAGGCCCTGAAGGCTTAGTGGGGCCAAGTTCTGATGTCTCCAGACAGACTGAAGGTATTTATGCTAAAGTCAGACTTGACACGGGTTCTCTAGTTACTACAGATCCTTTTCAACAGGCTTTTGACTCATTTCCTGTTGGCTCCTATCAGTGCCCTTGAGGTTTGGGGGCTTAGTGCTGATGATTACCCTCATGATGGTTTTTTGTCGTTGACACTGGCGTATTCAGGAGCAGATATTGTGGTAGCTGAGACTACAGATACAGTTGTGTTGTTTTGCCCAGATCCAGTTGTCAAAGGTAAAGTTGCCATTCTTGTGGGAACAAACACTTCCATTGCGAGAAAGCTCATGGGAGCATGGAAAGAGAGAAAGGGAGAGAACTTTCTGAGAACTTCGTCTATTCTCCCTGTATTCAGAGCTGCTTTTGTGAATGGTCAAGTTTCTTCTGTGCAGGGTGATGAGAATAAAAGAGGAACTGTGTGGTGTATTCAGTCTAAACCAGTCACTTTACCTTCTACTGGACGAGTTCGAGTGACTGGAACATCCAGATTTTCAGGAATGCCCAGTACCCCAACCACTTTTGTGGATGCTCCTGACGATCAGGAAGAAAAGCCACTCTTGTCTGCAGGAGTGCTGGTGAGACCTGAACTGCAGAAATCTTTGGCTGTCTATACTAACAGAACAGTGATTTTCAGCAACACCTCAGGAGGAGATGTCAGGAGTTTTTGAAAAATTCAATCAAAAGATTGAAAAAGAAAGAAATAATCTCCTCTATTAGGAAAGTTTACATTGAAGTCAGTCAACTTTGATGACTCACCAATACCAGAGGATTGGGAAAAGAGAATAACTGATAAGATGTTGGAACACAAAGACATCTTTCCTACTGACAAGATTGCTGTTGGTTGTTCCACGAGTACTCACCACACTATCATAGTGACAGAAGACACACCTTTCCATTCATCACCATCGGAGATTGAATTCACGGTGGGATAGTTAACTCATTATGAGCCTACAGTGAGGGAGTTTCAGTTACAAAGTCTATCTCTAACTCTTCCCCTTCCCTCTCTGGATCACACCGGTATCCCCATGGATTTTCCAGCCCCTCACTGACCCTGCACCCAGATGGTCTCCACATCGGATCGTGTGGAGTTTGTGATCTAGGATCAGAATAGTAACCACCATGCCAGCTACAAATGACAATTCTGAACAGACTTGTTCCTGGAGAAACTCAACAGGTTATGAAATCCATGTCCATCACAATAACCCTACTGTGGGTCTTGCACAGAATATCCTTCTTTACTTTGAGTTATCTGAAGGACAATGGTGTAGGGTTGATAATGGCAACCCCAACATTGAATTGATTCTCTACATCGTGGTTATATTAAATCCTCACATTCACAGATCTTCCCTGTGGTGAAGCTGGCAGTCACAGAAAATGCCAGAAACCCTATGATACAGTTACACTGGTGGGAACCCACTGTGTTGTTACAAGTTGCATATTTGTCACAGGGTGAGTATTCACAATTGTCAATATCTGTGAGAAAGGACAAAATCTTTCACAATGATAAACACTGTTTGCTCCTTGTTACAGGTGCACTCTGTGGGTCTGCATGGAGCAAAACATAGGCATGTTGCTAAACACAGACCAGACCTACCTTGGAACAAACAATTCAGTGATTAAAATGTTAAAATTGTACAAGGCATTGGTAAGTCCAAATTTGGAGTATTGTGTACAGTTCTGGTCACCGACTTATAGGAAAGATGTCAACAAAATAGAGGGAGTACAGAGAAGATTTGCTAGAATGTTACCTGGGTTTCAGCACCTAAGTTACAGGGAAAGGTTGAACAAGTTAGGTCTTTATTATTTGGAGCATAGAAGGTTGAGGGGAGACTTGATTCAGGTATTTAAAATAATGAGGGGGACAGATAGAGTTGACGTTGATAGGCTTTTTCCAGTGAGGGTAGTGGAGATTCAAACAAGAGGACATGAGTTGAGAGTTAGGGGGCAAAATTTTAAGTGCAACATGAGGGGGAATTTCTTTACCCAGAGGGTGGTAGCTGTGTGGAACGAGCTTCCAGTCGAAGTGGTAGAGACAGGTTTGGTACTGTCATTTAAAGTAAAATTGGTTAGGTATATGGACAGGGAAGGAATGGAGGGTTATGGGCTGAGTGCGGGTCAGTGGGACTAGGTGAGAGTAAGCATAGGGCACAGGCTAGAAGGGCCGAGCTGGCCTTTATCTGTGCTGTAATTGTTATATGGTTAAACGTCGACTCCTTTGCTTGCATTTTCGGAAACAGCTCTATTTCCATCTTTATTTTTCCCATTCAGGGTTCTTGTGAAGACCCTACCCCGGAGTTACACATCGGTTCTTTGCGGGAATGGGACCTGTTCTCAGGGTTTCAGGAACGCCCGTTGTTCGGCACACCGAGGGTTCTGATCCTGAGAGTCCGGCTCGAATTCAGAAGCTTAAGGTCTCGGGGCTCTAGAGACGGGCGGATCGAGGGTCGGTTTCACGGCAGGAGACCCGTGTATCGTTAAGGGAGTCGGGATATCTGCTGTGGGCCTGAAGACTCGGGATCTGTGCAATCTTCAGGCACAGAGCTCGAAAAAAGTGATGTAACAGACTTTTAACATCGTAAACCAGCGGGTTCTTGTTATGTCTCCCACTCACTGGGGAGAAAATGGAGACGCCTCCTTCTCCCTTATCAGGGAGAGAGAGAAGCTGTGGAATGTCGAATGCCGGATGAAATGTGAAGTCTGTGGGGTAACTGCAAGAGTCTCTTTGCTATTGCTTTGCTCACGATGAGTGCTTGGAGACGGTCCCGATGCTTGCGTTATTTGCTGGTGGGGGAGGGGGATTGTTGCTCGCTGCTCTTACGCGCGTGAGGGAGGGGAGCTGGGGGGGCTTTGGGTTCTTATGTTTATCTGTCGTTCATTCTTTGGGACACTTTTCTGTTTTCATGGATGTTTGCGAAGGAAAAGCATTTTAGGATGTATATTATATACATTCCTCTGACATTAAATTGGACCTTTGAACCTCCCAGTGGAGAGGTGTACTGGATGCCCGTAGCTCTACTCATCTTTAATGTTGCCCTGACCCCAGAACGGGGTTGATCACATCTCAGTCCCAATAGATTTTCCCAGCCCCTCCACTGATTGGGCTCAGAGAGTAACATGTTGGTCCATGTGGGAACTTGGGATGCAAGATTGTAGTAGTAGTGACCACGGGAGCTGGCACTGTCAATCAGATTGGACACAGTCCTCACAGTTGTATTGCTTGATCTCCTGTGTCCAAAGGACCTGCTTAGTCCATGAATTATGTCCCTGTATCTAAAAATATCTGGAAATAATGATAAAACAAAGATAACATTATCTTTTACCAACCATGCGATTTACACAATCCAGACCCTGTGAGTTAATTCTTTAATTCCAAGAATATCTTCAAGACAATCTGGGAAGATTGATGACAACCACAGAGCCTTGTGATTAATTTTCACTTTCATGGTGATATAAAGTCTCTACCTTCACAAAACCTTCCTGCAGTGAGGCTGACTGTCGCTGAAGTTGCCTGAAACCCACATTACAGTTGCACAGGTAGGAACCCGTGTAACAAGTTGTAAGGGGGTGACACGGAGAGGCTTCACACTCATTGATATCTATTACTCGTCTCTCACTTTCTCCTGGACATCGGTGTGGCTGTACAAATTCACATGGGACAAGCTACACCTGAACTTTGGTGGGACATGTGTCCTTGTTTCAATCCTGTCCAGACCATCTCCCTCAGCTTTCTCCAGTCCATCAACAATTGCATTGATGCTGCTTCCTACAATATTACAGAACTAAGAAATGTTATAATTTTAGATGCCAATCTCCAAGCTCCTCTCATCTTTGCATGGTCCATCTCTGACTATTCCCCTCCGTGTCCCCATGGATTACTCAGACCCTCACTGAACCTGCTCTGAGAGGCTGACATTAGACTGTGTGGGAGTTTGGGAATCAAGTTTGCAATAGTAATCACCATGGCAGCCAGAGGTGCCTCCTCCAGTCACACCTGTCCCTGGACAATGCAGTACTCTGTTTCTTGTTCCGAAAGGAACATGACTGGTCAATGAATTCATTTCACAAAGTCTGCAATATAAAGTCATGGAGTAATACAGCAGAGAAAAAGACCCTTCTACCCATCTCATCCATGCTGACCACAATGAGCTCTTCCCATTTGCTTGTCAGACCCTTTTCCCTTCCCATTTGAACTAATGATCAGATTTGTCAAAGGAAACAATAGAAAAACCAATGATAACTCCCCCACCTCCCGCAATGACTCCCCTGTGTAATTTACACAGGACAGAGCCTATTAAATTCTTCTTTAGTTAGTAGACTCTGTAGGTGAATTGTGGAGGACTGATATCCTCAATCAGATGGGATTTATTCTCCATTTTCATGCTGAGACAAAGTCCTTACCTTCACAATCTTTCCCTCCCGTGAGGTTGGCGGTCGCAGGTAATGCCTGAAATCCTGTGTTGCAGTTGCACTGGTAGGATCCCACTACATTGATACAAGTTGCATGTTCGTGACAAGGTGAGGACTTGCATTCATCGATATCTGTGTGAACAGGGAAAATCTCTCTCAATAGTAAACATGGATTGCTCCCTTTTATACCCAGGCTCTGTGGGTCGGGATGGAGTAACTCAGCACTGTGTTGTTTAATCCAGAGAAAACCTCCACTGGAACAAAGGATTGAGTGACTATTCTTGGGAAGAGGCCTTATGGTTTGAGAAAGAAAATCAGGTGAATGGAGTTAAGGAGCAGATGGAATTGACTGAAGGAACCAAATGGTCGGTCACCTGTTAGAAACTGGGATGGGTGGTACTCTGCTCTCCATTTAATGAGCTTATTGACAATAGTGTGGAAGGTTGGCAGCAGCCTCACCTTCTGTACTGGAGCTGCTTTTCACTGGACGGGAGCAGGGGAGGATAGAGGACTCTCAGTGCTCCACTCCTCTTTAATGTGACTGGGGTAAGACCAGGTTTAGTCACATGTAAATTTCAATTAATTGCACACTCCCTCCCTGAATCTGCATTGGAAGGTCAGCATTGGAAATACTCAGTAGGTCAGGCAGCATCTGTGAATGAGAAACAGAATGCTGGGAGATTCCAGCACCGTCCCTGGTTTCAGATTTCCAGCATGCTCGACTCTGCACCCTACATTTTCATTTCACTTTCTCTTTAGTTGTGGCCATTCATCCATTACCTGGATGCATTGTGTCTCCTTTAGCAACATGGTCTCACCACTCTATCAGGGACACACTTTCTTTTCCCATTTTCTCATGTTTCCAGTTCCTCGTTCCACAGATGCTGTCAGATCCTCTGAGCTTCCCCACTTCATTGATGATATTTGTATGATAACAAATCTGAGTCCGAAGAGTTTTACCAGGAAATGCTGGAGGCCAGGGATTTATGTACTGAGGAAAGTGAGAAAGAATGGACTTTTAGTCTGGCTGGGAATTCTGAAAATATTCAAGAAAGGGTTCCCACACCTTTTGGAACTTTATTGCCGAATTGAGGATTGAGTAGTGGATCTTCTCAAGGTGTAGACTGGACATGATGTCCCTGAGCCACTGAGTGTGGGTGGGCGGGGCAGCATCCCTCCACCTGAGCAAAACTGGCCAACAGAGAGGCAAAACACAGTGTGTGATGTTTAGTCGCGCTTAGGTGCATGTCCCCCTCTCCGGAGTTGCCGAAAAGGTTGATCAAAGGGTTAGGTTCCAGATTGTAATTAAGTATTTGGGATAGAGTTTGGAAGACATTTTTCCAGTATTTTTCCAAACTAGGGCATGTCCAGTACATATGGATAAGAGAAGCCTCGACCCTTTTGCATTTGTTGCAACAGGGATTAACATCTGGGTAAATGTGAGATAATTGAGTTTTAGACAGATGGGTCCTGTGTATGACCTTGAACTGTAACAGGAAGTGGTGGGCACATAAAGAGGTTGAGTTAACTAATTTGAGGACTTTATCTCCTGCCTCCTCCAACAATGAAAAATTTAAATCTTTCTCCCAGGCAGTTTTAATTTTGTCAAGATAGGCTTACCTTAGAGCCACCAATCTTGTTGCAGATAATAGATATTAGACCTTTGTGCAATGGATTCATACAGAGAAACAAATCAATGAAGTTTATGTCGGATGTCTCAGAAGTTTGGTATCAGAGGCTGGATAAAATGTCTGATTTGCAAACATCTGAAGAAATGAGTGTTGGGGAGATTAAACTTTGCAGGCAATTGTTTAAATGATGCAAAACAGTTGTCTAAAAAGGATCTTTAAAGCACCTGATGTCCTTTCTGTACCAGTCTTGAAATGTTGAATCATGTATAGAAGGCTGGAAGAGAGAATAGGACTTGAAAGAGAGAAGCCATGGAGACCACTATGCTTTCTGAGCTGAGCCCACACTCTCAGGGTCTGCCTGATGACAGCATTAGCAATTGGTTTAGATGTACGAAAAGGGAGGGTGGATCCAAGAAATGCGGTGATGGAAATATTCCTAGTAGAGTTCAGCTCCATTGTCACCCATAATGGGCAGTCAGACTGATTATAAAAATGAGACCAAAAAATGAGACAACAAATGTTAGCTGCCCAGTGGTATAAGTGGAAATTGGGCAGAGCCATGCCCCAACAGTTGTAGATTTTTGACAATGAACTTTATTCAGCTGGGGACACTTGCCCTTGCATAGGTAAGGCAATATGACTGAGTCTAGTAGGTCAAAAAAGGCTTTAGGAATGAAAATTGGTATGGATCAAAAAAGGTATAAACATTTAGGAAGGATGTTCATTTTGACAACGCTGATTCGGCCCATCAGGGACATGGACGGGGTGACCACTGCTAGGTTCTGTTTTGATTGATTTAACAAATTAATAAAGTTTTCTCCAAAAAGACACTTATATTTCCTTGTTACTGTAACACCAAGGTAAGTAAATTGGTTATTCACTATTTTAAGAGGGAGGTTGTGAAACTCTAACATTTGTGCTTCTCTATTTATTGGAAAATGTTCACTCTTGTGTAAGTTAAGTTTGTATCCAGAAAACTGGCTAAATTTGTCTAGGAATGAGAACATGGGGGGTAAGGAGGTGATTGGGTTTGATATAAAAATTAAAAGATCATCAGCATAAAGGGAAACTTTGTGCTCAACTCAGCCCCTCCAAATCACCATCAGGTCTGCACAACTACAGAATGCAATCACCAGTGGCTCTATGGCCAGATTGAACAGTAACGGGCTTAAAGGGCACCCTTGGCAGGTTCCACATTTGAGGTTGAAGGGTTGGGATTGCTGAGCGTTGGTCAAAACAGAGGCAGTGGGACACAAATATAACAATTTAATCCCCATGATAAAATTTGGTCCAAAATCTAATTTTTCTAAAACAGCAAAGAAGTAATTCCATTGCATATGGTCGAAGGCTTTCTCTGCATCTAAGGAAATGACACATTCAGGGATTCCAATTGAAGGTGAGTATAAAAAGTAAAGAGGCGGCTTTAAAAGGGGAGGTGGTTTTTGACAAAGCCAGTTTGGTCTTCAGAAATAATTGAGGGTAGGACGTTCTCCAGTCTACAGGTCAAGACATTAGCTAAAATATTGACATCGACATTTAACAGAGAGATTGGCCTGTATGACAAGCACTCTGTTGGATCCTTGCCTCTCTTTGCTAGAAGAATGATGCGTGCCTCATTAAATGATGCTGGCAATTTACCTTGTTTAAACGAATCAGATAGAACCAAGGTTAATTGAGGTAAGAGCAGTGATGAAAATGATTTAAAGAATTCTACAGGGAACCCGTCGGGTCCTGGAGATTTACCAGTCTGCAGTGACAAGGTGGCTGAGGATATTTCCTCTAATGATATTGGCTCACTCAGTCTCATTTTGAAATCAGGAGAGAGTGTGGGGATACTTAAACTGTTTAAAAAATTCTCGACCAAAATGTTATCATTTGGGGATTCAGAACAATAAGATCGGGAGTAATAATATGAATGTGTCATTGATTTCAGAGTGATTTGAGGTGATGCTTCCATTTTCCATTCAAAGTTTTGTGATGTGTTGTTTGGCTTTAAGGCCCCTTAATTGGTTGGCTAAATATTTGCCAGATTTGTCACCGTGGATATAAAACTGGCTCTTGCTCTTCAAAAGTTGGCGTTCAATTGGGTGAGTGGAAATAAGATCAAATTTGGTTTGGAGTTCCACTCGTTTTTCATACAGCTCTGGATTTTTAAGTGGAGCATATTGTTGCTCTATTTCTTTAATTTGATTGGCCATATTTAGTCATTCTTTATGGGTCTTTCTTTTCATATTCGTAGAGTAGGAGATTATTTGACCCCTGAGGTATGCTTTCATAGTGTCCCAATCAAACAGGCTTGAGGTTTCAGGTGACATATTGGTGTTAAGGAAAAAGATTATATGGTCCTCCATAAATTTTACAAAATCATTATCTGACAGTAAGGTCGAATTGAAACACCAGTGCTTATTTATTTATGGAAGGCCAGGAAGAGTTATGGACAGGACAACCAGGGCATGGTCTGATATCACTAAGCTCTGATAAACACGGAACAGACCGAAGGAATCAGCTGATTATTGATTATAAAATAATCAATTCTAGTAAAGAAGTGATGAACGCGTGAGAAGAAAGAATATTCTCTGTTATTTGGGTGGAGAAAACGCCATACATTGGAGATGCCATAGTTGGAAAGGAAGGACTGAATTAATGAAGCAGATTTGCTTAGTACTCTGGGAAAAGGAGATGATTGATTTGGCACCGGATCTAATTAACAGTTGAAGTCTCCACCTAGTATGAGAGAGTGTGAACTGAGATCAGGCAGTGCAGGAAAAAATGTTCAAAGAAGCCCACATCGTCTGAGTTAGGAGCATATATGTTAGTCAGCACTACCAATGTATTATATAATTTCCCCGAGACAATGACAAAACGGCCGTTTGTGTCTGATATTGTGTTGTGGAGCTCAAAGGGAATGTTTTGGTTAATGAGAATTGAGTGTCCCCTGGCTTTAGCCTGAAAATTGGAGTGGAAGTGCTACCCCGCCAATCGTGACATAAGACAGGAATTATCAGAACTGTGAATGTGTGTTTCTTGTAGAAGTGCAGTTGCTGTATTAAACTGTTTGAGATGCGAGAACACCTTCCTTCTTTTAACAGGGTGCTTCAGCCTCTTGCCATTCCACCTCACAAAATTTAATGGACTAACCATTCTCCTTTAAAAAAGATACAGATTGATAGGCATAAGCGGTATCAAGATTTTGGGTATCAGTTCTGAGGCAAAAGTGTAAAACAAAGAAAAGCAGGGCAGAAATAAATCCAGCAGAATGAGGAATTTTAAGGGTTCTTAAAACAGTATTGGCATTAGAATATCCTCCCCCCACCCCCAACCCACAAGACAGCTGCCAAAGAACATAGCAACAAGCTCTTAAGACCAGTAGTCACCCAACAGTACAACTTGCTATCACTCATAGCATTATTATTTAAAGGAAACAATAAGCATTTAACACTCCTAAACTGACATTGTGCTTAATGAGAGGTAAACAATTTCCACAAGGTTTGTTAAACATGGCTCTGAAAAATGGACCATAAAACAGAAATATATTTGAAAAAAGTGAAAAAATAATTTTAAAAAAGCAGACTTTATCCAGTGCTCTTCCCATGTAAGGTTGTAGAGTTCATTGAATTGAAGATAAAAGGAAATACGAGAGAGAGAGAGAGAGAGAGAGAGAGAGAGAGAGAGCAGTTTGAGTCAATATTATTCCACCCTTCATAGTGGTCAGCACCTAACCCAGCCAAGTCAGACCAGACCTCGCTATCCAAGCACTACTAACGTTGCCTGCAGAGGGTATGGAAAAAAAGTATTTTATGAAGAGCTCCATGCGGTGGGGAGGCTATTGATGTAGTTCCATGCTTTGTCAAAGAAGTGTAGCCACTTCTTATCACCGCTGGGAAGTGTGATGCGGAGATGCGCAGGAGATAGTAGGAGAGGCCTGAGTCCTTGGATGCATAGCTCCATCATTACTTCTCTGTACTCAGCTCTCAGGCTCAAAACTTCAGGAGAGTTGTCTTCCACAACCCGAATCTGTTGGCCATAGTATTATAGCTTCCCTCTCAGCCGAGCCTCTCTGACCAGGACATCTTTGATCTTGTAGTGGTGCAGGCAAAGAATAACCAGACATGGTTTCTGCCCTGGGGCTGATTTAGCTGCTAGTGAACGGTGGGCTCTGTCAATCTCTGGCGGGGACAGGAGGGTCTCCTTCCTGAAAATCTCACAAAGCAGAGTGAAAAAAATTCAGTAGGACGCCCGCCTTCGATAGATTCTGGCAAGTCCAGGGTGCGTAGGTTCTGCCATCTGCTCCGGACTTCCAAGTCAGTAACTTTAGACGTTAACCTGATATTGTTTTCACGTAAGCTGGAGCAGATAGTTTCCAGTTCACTGACGTGCTGGATCAAATCGCTCATGGTGAGCTCGAGAGAAATTAAGCGTTGGCCATCATCCTCCACTTTGGATTGTATTTGGTCCAGTTTCACTTCCAGCAGGCTGAAGGAAGATTTGAATTTGGCCGCTAACGCTGCACGATGTTGGTCTAGTAGTGTAGAGATGGCCTCCAGTCAGGCCAGCTGCTGATTTGTCTTTTTTCCCAGGCTTAGTACTCCTTGAAGTGATTGTGAAGCAAGTGTAGTTGCAGACAGGTGGAAGAGCAAAACGTCTAACAGGTTGGTATGAGAGAAGGGGGAAGGAGGAGTGTGGAGATAGAAAATAGAACAGAGCACTTGTTCTCTGCGACTCCTCCATATGGCTGCCGACCGGATGTCCCCCTCAACTTGTACTGAATGACTTGGCCTCCATGGCCATCTGAGGCAATGAATTCCTCTGATTCATCATCCTCTGCTAAAGAAATTCAAGTGAGTACAGGCCTAGAACCATCAGACGTTCCTCATACATTAACCGTGTTATTCCCGGGATCATCCTTGTGAACCCTCTCCATTGCCAGAGCCTCTTTTCTTGGATATGGCATACTGTCCCAAGTAACTAAAGGGAATCTTGGCAACACTCACGATTAGTTTTTGTTCTTTCGGAGTTCTCCCAAACAGGACCAGTTAATCAGAGTGTTGTGAATGATGTTTATATGATGCTAAGTGCCTGTGATGCTGCTGCATGTAAGACTAAAAAATCAAAAGACATAGGAGCAGCATTAGGTTGTTTGGCCCATCAGGTAAGTTTTACATTCCACTAATGCATACGTATGTATATTTGTGCATATTACAATAACCTGAACTTTGACTTTGACCTTGACCACCCTGGAGATTGGCAATTTGACCTTTATTCTATGTCACGGTTATTTATGGTCATTACCTTCACAGCTCCTCCTTCCATTGGAGCCAGCCTTCTCAGTCGACTGAAAACCGGTGCTGCAGATGCACTGGAATGAACCATCTGTGTTCTGACAAGTTGCTTCACGGGCACACGGAGAGGAATTACATTCGTCGATATCTGCACAAACAGAGAAACACTTCAGGGATTGCTCGACTACACTTTAAGGTCCCTTTACTCTTCAATACTCTCTAGGGTCCTACCATTCACGATATATATCTAACCTTTGAGATCTCCACCCTCACGCTTATCAGAGTTAAACTTCATCTCCACTACCCTGCCCAGACTTTTGTACAAACTCCTTACAGATGGCACTGGAAATGAACTCCAAACTCTGACACCCTGAACTGTAATAGTGTCGCACTAACCACCTCTCGACCGTAGTGCCTCATAGAGTCAAAGAAAAGTACAGCTCAGAAGGAGGCCTTTTAGCCCATCCAGTCCATGCCAAACCATTTAAATGGCCTACTCCCATCGACCTGTAACTGATGCATGACCATATCCCTCCTTGCCCCTGCTATCCATGCCCCATCCAAACTTCTCTGATACATTGAAATCAGGTTTGCTTGCACCCCTTGCACTGACAGCTCATCCCACACTCTCACAACCCTCTGAGTGAAGAAGTTCCCCTCATGTTTCCCTTAAACTTTTCACTTTTCACCCTTACCCCATGACATTTCATGGTCCCACCCAGCCTCAGTGGAAAAAGCCTGCTTGCATTTACCCTATCTATACCCCTCAAAATTGTGTTTAATTCACAGTCTCTAACACATTCACAACTAATAATTTAGTCTTGAAAGTTATTCTTGACTTCATAGTTATTTAAAGTCCTCACCTTCACAGTCCTGATTGATTGTATTGTACCCATCCTTGCATGGACAGTTGTAAGAACCAACTGTGTTCCAACACATTTTGCGAGGTCCACATGAAGTTGTTTCACATTCATTGATATCTGTGTAAAGAGGGGAAATTCTTTACAATCATAAACATTTTGCTCTCCATTGCAAGTGGTTTCTACTGTAGTTGGTGGAATTTAGAAAATTACATCAGGGGTGCCACAGTAGCAAGAGGCTAGCACAATGCAATTACAACTCAGTGCATTCCGAAGTTCAGAGATCAATTCCAACACTGTCTGGGAGGAGCTTGTACATTCTCCCCAGGAGTGTGTGGATTTCCTCCAAGTGTTGTGGTTTCCTCCCAATTTTCAAAGACATACTGGTTGGTAGGTTAATTAGTCTTTGTAAATTGTCCCATGATTAGGCTTGAATTAAATAGATAGGTTGCTGCAGTGTGGCTTGTTAGGTCAGAAGGACCTGTTTCACTCTACATCTCAAATAAATGAATATTTTATTTAGAGATATAGAGTGGAAAATAAATTAAATTATATTTCTGATCTTTCTGATGTGTATTTAATACCTTAGAAATATTTGAGCTTTCTCTAAATATAGTCTTTGATTAAGTATTTTGTATTCATTTAAATGATTAATTCTAGGTTATGTGTAAAAACTAAATGTGAATGGCATATGTCATCATGCCACCACATCATATTTGCACATCCCACTAAATTAATAACAAAACTAAATGTACATGGCTCTGAGTAACTTGAGTAATATTGTAAATATATTCTTTGATTAAGTGTTCTGGATAATTTAAATGAAACTAAATGTACATGAGTTATCCCTGGCTGTGTATCTGTGGTTTTGCTTTTAATCAGTTTTATGTTTCAGAGTTACAAAACATAACACTTTCTCATTACAAGGTGTTGTCACTCACAGAACTGCCATTCACTGGATGCTCTAGAGTCTTGTGTGTGAAAATCCAGGAGATCAGCAGTTTCTGAGATACTCAAACCTCCCCGTCTGGCACCAACAATCATTCCACTGCCGAAGTCACTTACATCACATTTCTACCCCATCCTGACATTTGGTCTGAACAACAGTTGAACCCTTTGACCGTGTCTGCATGCTTTTGTGCATTGAGTCGCTGCCACATGATTGGTCAATTGGACATTTGCATTAATGAGCAGGTGTACATGTGTACCTTATAAAGTGGGCACTGAGTGTACATTCATTGAAACCATCAATTGGACTGTATCATCAACTTAAACCTCAAACAAACTCAGTCACCTGAGGGGATTTAAAACTCACCCAAACATTTGTTTCGTGATGGATCAAATCGATGACCCGGTTCACAGCTGTGATTTTGGGACAGAATGTCTCGGAACATATAACTGCACAAAATAACTAGAAGAAAGAAAGTGAGGCAGTTAGACATTTGCTCCACCATTTTTATTCCTTCTGTCCTGAAACACAGCACCCCAATACTGAACATAGCCAGGGCTGATGACAACTGTGGGAGAGAGAGAGGGTTAATAGCCCCACCTCCTGAAATGGGTAAAACCAGTCTTTGGATTGATGGCGTTGAACACAGGAGTGTCAGAGCTTTGTTCTCAGTGACCAAAATCCAGCCACCGGTGTTGACTTCTGACACCGGTGTCCAAAGCTCACATGACTCCACATCATCTGTTGAAGTTATCTACACTGGGTCAGGAGGCTGATGGTTATAGGGTAATAACTTCCTGAACCTGGTGGTGTGAGAAACAAGTTTGCCTTCATTTGCACTTTTGCTGTTTGTTAGTCTTCCTTTATGTAGAGTTTTATATAAAATTTACTTTACTTCTTTATTTTCTTGTAAATGTCTTCAAAAAAATAAATCACACGGTGACACATGGTAACATTTAACTACTTTGATAATGTATTTACTTTGAACATTTAAATTATAAAAATTAACTAATAGCCAAACAAGGTGTTATGAGATAGAATTTGTGAGTTCATGGACATTTCAGAAATCTGATGACAGGACTGATGGCAGCTGTTTGGAGAACATTGAGTGTGGGTCTTCAGGCTCTGTACTGCTTTGTTGATGGGACTATTGAGAAGAGGGGAAGTCCTGGATGGTGAGATACAGGAGCCTTAGATCCCACAACACCAGGTTCAGGAACAGTTATTACCCAGCAACCATCAGGCTCCTAAACTACCAGGGATAACTTCACTCTCCTCAATGATGAACTGATCTGTGCAAATACTCCACTGAGTCCCAGTGGCTGTTAGTGAGGGGATAACCAGCTATGTGGTGAGAAAGCAACCTTCCTCAAACAGTGCATCTAGGACCAAAACCAGATACCTGGACAACCTGAACCCTGATCTGTGCAAATACTGTGTAAGTACGTCCCTGTGCAATAGCCATTGGCAAGAAATAACAGATTGTATGCTGCATACAATTATAAAGAAAGTATATTTATCAATTTCAACTTTATCAGTTCGTAGGAAAATAAAGAAAAACTAAAAAGGGCCCACTACAGTTAACCCAGTCCAAATGTGCAAATAAGTTGGAGCTCATCTTGAAGTTGTCTTTAACTCACACACTCGCCAACAATCTGCACGAAAGCACACACCACCTTCGGAATGTTGCTGGAAATCCACATTAAACAAATGGGCTCCCCCAAGGGAATATCGCTCCTTCCTCCTTGAAGCCATTCATCTGCACAAAGCACCTTGTGCAACAGGGACAGCTTCCTCAGCCACCTTCCCTCATGCCTTCTCCCAGCTCCATGATCCACACCAATGTCCATCACCTCTTTGCCAGCGTGCTCTAGAACCTTCTCCCAATTCCACCAACCTGATTGGCTGATACAACATTGCCCCCTATCATTAGCTCAAACCATATCATGCTAAAAGTAGAACAGACTGCTCCTACAAAGCTGCAAAAATGAAATACCTTCAGTATAGCAATAAAAATCTTAACCAGGGCCTTGTACAGTAAATACCTTCAAGAAAATGAATTCAAAGGCAATATATGGCGATATATGCTTACTTTAATAATAAATTTACCTTAAACTTAAGATTTCCAGTTTAAATATAATTTTCTCTCAACCGTCAACAAAGGAACTAATTATTTTCTGTCACATCCCTCCAAAAGATGACCTCCAATGACTGGAGTGCTGTACCATTGGACTTGCCAGGAGCACAACATATTCTGGGCTCAATACATTGACGCAGTCATCATATACAAACTCACTATACTTTGCTAGGAGTTTGAGGACATTTGGTATGTCAACAAAGGCTTGCAAATTTCTATGGAGGGGAGTATTCTGACTGGTTGCATCACCACCCGGTGTGGAAGCTCCAACGTACAGAATTGAAAGGGTCTGCAGAAGGCGAGAGACTCAGCCGGTTTTATCACAAGCAACACCCTCCCATCATCGAGGACATCTACAAAAGACAGTGCCTCAAAAGGCAGCATTCATCATTAAGGAATCTCACTATACAGGACATAACCTCTTCTCATTACTACCATTAGGAAACAGGTACAGGACTGTAAAGACACACACTCGACATCTTAGGAACACCTTCTTCCCCTCCATCTTCAGACTACAAGAACCCATGAACACTACCTCACTATTCCTTCTTCTTGTACCATGCACTTATTTTATAATTTACAGTAATTTTAAGTCTGCTCTATAATGCTGACATAAAGCACAAATTTTATGTCATATAAGACAGTGATAATGAACCTGGTTCTGATACTTCTGTGCCAATTTCCCAAGGACTCAATGCCTTGATTTTGCAAATATTTATCTATTTCCACCTTACATATTCCTAATGATCCAGCCTCCACCAACCTCGTGAATTCAGAGTTCCAGGGTTTTGCTATCCTCTGGGAAGAAATATCTGTGCATCACAGCATGGTGCCACCGAGGGCAAACTTGGTTTCCCTGGAACTTGGGAAGAAAGATTTGGGAGAGAAATGGACAAGAGTATATAGTTGCAAGATAAGGGGACAATCATTTCTCTTGCAACTAAAACACAAGAAAATCTGCAGATGCTGGAAATCCAAGCAACACACACAAAATGCTGGAGGAATTCAGCAGGCCAGGCAGCATCTATAGAAAGAGTAAACAGTCGACATTTCGGGCCAAGACTCTTCGTCAGGACTGGGATGGAAGGGAAGAAGTCAGAGTATGAAGGTGGTGGGAGAGGAGGAAGTACAAGGTGGCAGGTGATAGATTAAACCGGGAAATGGGGGATGGGGTAGAGGGGTGAACTAAAGAGCTGGAAACTATATTGGTGAAAGAAATAAAGGGTTGGAGAAGGGGGAATCTGACAGGAGAGAACCGAAGACCATGGAAAAACGGAAGAGGGATACTAGAAGGAGGTGATAGGTGGGTAAAGTGAAAGAAAGAAACAGGAATGGAGAGGAGTGGGGGGGGGGGCAATCATCTGAAGTTAGAGAAATCGATGATCATGCCATCAGGTTGGAGCCGACCCAGATGGAACATACGGTGTTGCTCCTCCAAACTGACTGTGGCCTCATCGTGGCAGCAGAAGAGGCCGTTGATTGACATGTTGGAATAAGAATGGGAATGGTGGCTACCGGGAGATCCCTTTTTGTGGCAGCTGGAGTGAAGGTGCTTGGGAAAGTGGTTTCCCAATCCTTTTTTTTGTAATTTATTTTTTATTGAAGTTCATCATCAACCAAACATTTCCATAAGATGTATTTCAGATACTGTACATATATATCATATATTCATATTTGCCGCAAATCTCCACATAATATTTATCTGAGGTATACACTTACAGAGAAGAGAGGAAAGAAAACAAGCAAAAGGAAAAAAACTATGTACGAGTAGGGAGTGATCTTTTGTTTTACAACAAGTTCATTGATTTGTGAGAATACAATCAGCCCTATGAGGAGTTATGTAGTTAAACCATTTTTCCCAGTATGAATCAATTTGTTCCAACTTATGATTAACAGATACTGTTATCTTCTCCATTTTGTAAATGTCTGTTGCATATTCATTAAACATTTACCTCTTTTCAACCATTCTTGAGATATATACCCAAAATGGTCTTACTTTCTAAGGGTATTTCACATTTTAAAATGTCTTGTAGGACATTGTGTATCCCACTCCAATCATCTTTGATCACAGAGCAATCCCAGAATATATGATAAAGATTTGCATTTTGATTTCCACAATTTCTCCAGCAAACAGGGAGGTTACTATCATAATGGGATTCCTGAGAAGGTGTAATAAAATATCTTATCAGGTTTTTCCATCCAAACTCCCTCCATTTCTGTGAATTGGTACACTTCCATTGATACCTCCATATTATTGTTCATTCTTCCTCAGATATAATTATCCCTTCTTCCTTCTCCCATTTTGTTTTAATGTATGAAGTTGAATATGTTTTATGATTTGACAAACCCTTATACACACTTGAAATGATTCTCCTACCATTATCTGAATTACATGCTGTTCTAAGTAGCTCCATCAAACAAGTACTTGCCTTGGTTACATTTTTAACCCTCCTAATAAGTGTTTCTCTTTAAGCATTTCAAAACTGAACAGTGTACCTTTTTTTCATTATATTTCAAAGAACTGTTGTTCCTTTAGCTATCCAGTCCTTAAATCTAGCATCCAGTTTATTCGACATAAAATCCGAGTCATATGCACACCATTTAACAATTGCAATATCTCCCTCTAGTTTTATTCTTTTACAATAGTTTTCCATATTTTAAGAGTCCATTTCACCCATGGGTTATCAATAGTATTTATGTACATTGTAGGTTGTTATCAGCCAAAAATTGCCTGTATGGGAATGCAAACTATCCTCTCTTCAATATTTTTCCATTGAGCTTCATATGATGGGTTGCACCAACATATCACAGCTCTCAACTGTGCTGCAAAATAATAATCTCTAAGAGAGGTAGGCCCCATCCCCGCTTTTCCGTGGTTAATTGCAAATTTTGAGATGAACTCTAGGCATTTTACCTTGCCATATATATTTTGATAACATTGTGTTCCCTTCATTGATTTGATTCTAATTAATCTCTACTGGTAGGGCTTGAAAGAGATATAATAGTTTGGGCAGTATATTCATTTTAATGCAGTCAATCCTTGAACTGAAACTAAAAAAAGGAATTAGGTTCCATCTTGTTATATCTTCCTTATTTTTTATATATATATAGGTGGATAATTGCATTCTGATAATTTTGCCAAATCTTTTGGCATAATGAATCCCAAATATTTGAAAGACTCTGTTTGCCATGCCCAGGGATATCTACTTTCAATTTCTCTTGGTGGGCGATAGTTATATGAGAGTAATTTGATTTTATCTAAGTTGATTTTGTATCCTGATAATTGACCATATTGTTCAAAGGATTGCATCAATTTAGGTAAAGAGTATATTGGTTGCCTTAGATATATCAAAATGTCTTCCATCTAACAGGCCAATTTATGCTCTGTCTAATTTAATCTGATGTATTGAGCTAATGGTTCCAGATATAATGCGAAGAGCAGTGGTGACCATACACAACCCTGTCTTGTGCCCCTTTCTAGGGGAAGACTATTTAATAAATATCCAGTGATTTTAATCCTAGCAGTAGGATTGTCATATAGTGCCTGTATAGTTTTAATAATCGTATCATGTAAAACAAATCTACGTAAAACTTTGTAAAGAAAATTCCAATTAACCAAATTGAATGTCTTTTCTGCATCCATGCTAATCACTATTGCTTCAATTTTATTTTTTTGTACATGATCCATAAAATGAAGTGTCCTTCGTATATTATCTTGTGTTTGGCGTTGTTGTATAAAATCTGTTTGATCATTATGTATCAGTGTGGGTAGAAACTCTTCTAATTGTTTGGCCAGGATGGAGGTAAATAATCTGTAATCTACAGTAAGAATAGATATTGGTCTAAATGAGCCACATTCCATTTTATCCTTGCTATAGCTGAGATTATTGCTTCCCTGCAGCTGGGTGGCATTTGTGCCTTTTTTAGAGCCCAGGTCAGTGTGCAGAGTGAGACAGGAATTAACTCATTTTTAAATTCTTTGTACCACTCTGCTGTATACCAATCTGATCCTGGTGACTTGCTTAACTTAAACCTGCTAATTGCACCTTTCAATTCAACTTCAGTTATGTCAGCAATCATCGTTCTATTTTGTTCTTCGCTTAAAGTGGGTAACTCTAGAGAATTCAGGAAGGTGTCAATTTGGGTTATTTATAAGCATCCATTAGTCTTGTGAGACTATGGATTTGTACCTTGGAAGGTTTTCAGGGCGCAGGCCTGGGCAGGGTTGTATAGGAGATCGACAGTTGTCCAAGTTGCAAGCCTTCCCCCCTCCACACCACCAATGTTGTCCAAGGGAAAGGCACTAGGACCCAAGCAGCTTGGCACTGGTGTCGTCGCAGAGCAATGTGTTGTTAAGTGCCTTGCTCAAAAACACAACACACTGCCTCAGCTGAGGCTCGAACCAGTGACCTTCAGATCACTGGGTTATGCTCCCCTGGAACTTTGGAATATAAAGTTTTGTAAAACATTTCAAAAGCTTCTTGAATTTCCCTGGGCTTATTTTTTTTATCATTTTTGTTCTTGGATCCCTAATTCTATGAATTGTATTTTCTGCTATCTTTTTTTCAGTTTCCACGCCAGTATTTTCATAGACTTAGATCCACTTTCATAATGTCTCTATTTCAGAAAAATTAAATTTTCCTGATTTCTTGCATAGCCAAACTATTAATTTCATTCCTAATTTTGAAAAATTTCCTCTAATGTACTCACTGCCAAATTCAATTTGTGTTTTTCCCTAGTTCCTTCAGCCTATTTTGTAATTCCTCTAATGTTTTATACCTTATTTTTCTCTTATATGAAGATATCGCTATAATTTTCCCTCTTAAAACAGCCTTCAGAGTATCCCATAGAATGGGAGGTGAAATCTCTCCATTATCAGGGAATTCAAAGTAAAGACCAATTTCTTTTTTAATTTGTTTCTTAAAGTCCGGATCATTGAGTAGACTTGAATTTAGTTTTCAAATAGTATTCTTTAGTTGTAGGTCAAAATCAACAGATAAATATAGAGGTGCATGGACACTTACATCTATTGTCCCAATTCCACAGGTGTTTATTTTGTCTTTGTCTTTTCCAAATGTTATGAAATAGTTTATTCTTGTATATACTGAATGAGGGGGCCAGAATAATGAGTGTAATCCCTTCTGTTAGGGAAAAGGTCCCTCCATTTATCAACTAGACCAACATCCTCAGAAAGTGTATTAATTTTCTTATGTAAGGATTTTGTTTCATAGGTTTTTCTATTGGAAGAGTCTAACTTTAGTTATAATTGTAAATTTAAGTCTTTCCCACATATCAGGAGACCTTCTGTTTCTGTTACCATATTTTTTTTATTTTCTGAAAGAAACCAATATCACTTCCTGGGAGTGCATATATATTCAATAGAGTAACTGAATTTCCATCTATATTCCCCCTTACCAGAATGTATCTGCCCTCCTTATCTCCCATTTTGAATACTTTTTCAAAATTTAGCCTACTTGAGATAAGAATAGCAACTCCTCTCCTACATCCTGATTTATATGAGGAGAAAAACAAATTAGTGAAGCCCATTCTCTTTTTTCCATGCTCATTATCACTTAAGTGAGTTTCCTGTAAATATACTATATGGGCTTGTTCTTTTTTCATTTTGGATAGAATTCTACTAAGTTGGATTGGATTTAACAGCCTATTGACATTAAAAGAAATGAATTTTACTTTGTCCTTAGCCATGTGTATTTGTCTGTCAATTTATCATTGAAATTAGAAGAATAAAGCTTAATCAATCTACTCCCTGAACTTTCAAGAACCAAGAAACGTGAATAATGATCCAAAAAAAGGCAACTAAGGTGTGATTCTAAGGCTGAGGTCTCTAGTAGATGACCCTGTGTTGAGCTGGAGGAAACGTCTAGCTGTGGGGGATAGCTCCTCCTACCTGTGTGTTGAGCATCCCCATTGCAGTACCCATAAAAATAAACAAATCTCTATCCATTACACAGAAAAGATTTCCCTGTGTATTTTATATATATATATATATATATATATATATACTCATTTAGGTGGGGAAAAAGGAGTGAATAAATGAATGAATAAAAAAGAATAATTGAGTAATATAAAATCCACATTATAATGAGTATTTCTCGAGATAGGTATATCACCATCTATTTTTGCTTCTGTTTAGCTTCTCAACACATTTAAAGTTAGCCAAACCTTATGGCTCTTCTGGAAGGGGTGAGGGCTGTCTTCGGGAAACTCACAGTCTCTTCCTGATATATTTCTCTGCCTTCCTGCCATCCCCTGCTTTCTCCATTCTCTCACTATTTCCCAAGCAGAGCAGGATAACTGCTCAGCCAGGTGTTCCCTCGGTTTGATCCCACTGACGGGCAACCCTCTGGCCTTCATGTCTGTAGTCAAACAAGCTCATTCCAACACGACCCGACTCCAGACATCCCACCCTGCAAAAGCTCATTTCAGGGAGGTAGCACCATCAATTTGCGGGAGAGAGGTGGGATGTCTACAATAGAGTAGCTCCTTAGCAGCTAGCCAGCTAGTTTAAATAACGTTAGCTATGCTAACGAATGAAAGACCCCTGTTAAACTCACCTCAACAGTCATTTAACCCACCACGGGCAATAGAAAAGTCACTGTTGCAAACGGTGCAGCGAGCAACACTGTCATTATTTTTGACCCCTATTAGGCAGCTTTAGTGTAGTCTGGGGTGAAGTACCTTTCATATCTTCTTTCTATGGAACACTCTGCCATGGTGCGTGCTGTCTCTCTCTCTCTCTCTCTCGCTCACTTTCTCTCCCTCGCTCTCTGTCACTCTCTCTCTCTCTCGCTCACTTTATCTCCCTCTCTCTCTCTCTGTCGCGCTCTCTCCCACACTCTCTCTCGTACTTTCTCTCTCTCCCTCCCCCTCTCTCTCTCTCTCCCTCTCTCTCTCCCTCTCTCCCTCTCTCTCTCCCTCTCTCTCTCTCTCTCTCCCCCTCTCTCTCTCTCTCTCTCTCTCTCTCTCTCTCTGTCGCTCTCTCTCTCTCTCTGTCTCTCTCTGTCTCTCTCTCTCTCTCTCTCTCTCTCTAGCGCGCGCTTTCTCTCTCAAAAAATCGATTTCCGGGATATTATATATAATTTGCGGGCGTCAGGGAGCCAGAACTTCCAGGAGAGCTGGAATGTCTGAAAATAGCATTTCTACGAGGAACTATTGACATAAGCTGCCATTCTGGACGATGACATCACCGGAACCGCTCGTTTGTATTCTTTTATAATCGCTTTCCATAGCTCTTAAGACAGCCTTGAGTATCCTACAGAATGGGGGGTGAAACCCCTCCGTTATCATTGAATTCTAAGTAAATACCAATTTCTTTTTAATTTGTTCCTTAAAATAGGGATCATTGAGTAGACTTGAATTTAGTGGTCTCCCAAGGAATGTGGGGTTTCACCGTTAACAGGAGGCCACACCAGGAGCACTGGGTACAGGAGATGACCCTAGCAGACTCACAGAAATGTTGCCTCACCTGGAAGGACTGTTTGGGGCTCTGAATGGTAGTGAGGGAGGAGGTGTAGGGACAGGTGTGACACTTGTTCCGCTTGCAAGGATAAGTGCCAGGAGGGAGATCAGTGGGAAAGGATGAGTGGACAAGGGAGTCACGTAGGGAGCAATCCCTGCAGAAAGCGGAGAGTGGGGAGAGGGAAAGACGTGCTTGTTGGCGGGATCCCGTTGGAGATGGCAGAAGTTACGAAGAATTACGTACTGGACATGGAGGCTGGTAAGAGAGGGCAAGAGGAATCCTATCCCTGGTGTGGCATCTGGGTAAGGGCAGATGTGTGTGAAATAGAAATGTGGGTATGGGCAGCATTGATTGAGGAGGAAGGGAAGCACCTTTCTTTGAAGAAGGGGGACATTTCAGTTGCTCTGGTATGTGGCAGGAGTAGTGTAACGGAGAAGAGAATGGCAGCTTTACAAGTGACAGCATTGGAAGAGGTACAGTCCAGACATCTATGAGTCAGTTGGACAGAGAGGTCGAGAAAGGGGTGTTGGAAATGGACCAAGTGAATTTGAGGGCAGGGTGGAGCTGGAGGCAAAGTTGATAAAATCGATGAGCTCAGCATGGGTGCAAGAAGATCAATAATGCAGTCATCGATATAGAGTAGGAAGATTTGGGGAGTGATGCAGGTGTAGGGTTTGAACATGGACTGTTCCACGTAGCTAATGAAAAGGGAGGCACAGCTGGGACACAGATGACTGCCCATGGCTACACCTTTGGTTGGAAGGAAGTGGGATTAGCTGATGGAAAAATGATTGAGGAAGAGAGTAGTGGTTGAGAGAAATTTGTTGGGTCTGTTGTCCAGAAAGAAGTGGAGAGCTTTAACATCCTTCTGATGAGTGATGGATGATTATAGGGAGGGGACACTCATAGTGTAAATGAGACCATCGGGGCCAAGGAATGTAAAGTAATTGAAATGATGAAGAGTGTATGAGGTGTCACGGACTTAGGATGAAAGGGACTGGACCAGGGGGATAAAATGAACTTGAGGTGTGTAGACACAAGTTCAATGGGACAGGAACAGGCAGAAACAATGGGTCTACCTGGACAGTCAGGTTTCTGGACTTTGGAAAGGAGGTAGAAATGGGAGGTGCAGAGTAAGGGAACTCTCAGGCTGGTGGCAGTGGGTCAGGGATCCTCAGAGTCAATAATGGCGCACGAGACAATGGCCTGGTGCTCCTTAATGGGGTCCTACTCAAGGAGTGAGTAAAAAGAAGTCCTTGCCAAAGAAGTAAGGGTGGAGGCAGGGGCTGGGAAGAAGAGTTTCCCTCATAGCGGGTGCAGAAGGACAAAGATGGGATTCTTAGGGAGGACAAAACATTCTGCCCCGGGTGGGGTGTGGGAGGAGGTCGGAGGGAATTGAGAAGACCCGGCGTGGATGAGAGCTGGTATCAGTGGAGGGAAGAGGTTTGGTAGTGCCTGAGGAAAGAGGAGGGTTGGGGTGTTCAGTGATCAACTCATGGTCCCAACTCACTGAAAGTAAGCCACCAGTAAATGTCTCTAGCAGTAAGGAGAAGACAGGCATTTCTACGCAAGTGAGAGGGAGACGGAAGCTCTGTGGATACAAGAGCTGATGGTGGGGCCTGAAAGAGAAGGGGTTGGAATGGTGGTGGGTGGGGTGGGACAACGAAAGTCGTGGCCTGGATGTACTGGCGGTTACTGTGCAGGCTGGAGTTGGAATGAGAGGCTGTGCAATTACAGTTTGAAGTCTCTGGGGTCGTTGGAACCACACCTTTTCTGACAAACAAATATAACAAGTAATAGTTTGTAACTTCCCTGTGGACTTGGAGGCAATTCGATGCGGCAGCACTGAGGCGAGGTGGCGGACCTGTCACCGAGAGCGTGGAGAAGTGTTAAAGGCTGGGCACAGGCCGAATCGAAGCCGTGGGGTCCAGGCCCCAGAGCGTTGAACACGATATGCAGACGGAGGTTTACAGGCTGAATCGAGATGGCAAGGCCAGTATATCCAGGTGGCAGAACCCGTTGTTCGAATGGAGAGTTAAGTACCGGGCCAGATTGAAAAGGTCAGGGTCTCAAGGTTTGGGGTGAAGCATGAGCTGGTTCTGATTGCTGCTCCACGTTTACTCGGCTCTGCACTGAACTGTGGGATTCTGCAGATTTCAGTTCAGAAACGCTCTTTGTGGCTGCTGACTGCATGATGTTTTGTTCTTCATTGCACATTGGGTACTCAACTCGACCATCTTTTTTATGGATTATACTTTTATTTTTTATGGGCATGATGTGGTGTTGGACAGTCTTTTTATTTATATATGTGTGGTTTGTTCTTGGGTTTCTTTGTTCTGGGGCTGCCTGTTGGGAGGTAAATCTCAAGGTTCTATATGTCTACATACTTTGATAATAAATGTACTTTGAACTTTGAACCAGCACCCCGGCAGCGCATTCCAGTTGCCCAACAGTTGTTAGAGTCGGAAAAATACTCATTCCCGACATTTAATCAAGGTTCAACTGGATTTTGGCACAGAAGCTCCAACTAAATTAGGACAAGGATTTGATCATCCACTCAGTGTCACAAAGCAAATGTAGAGAGACAGGGCAGGAGAGGGTTAAATACAATTTAAATATCTCTCTATACCAGGAGTTCACAACCTGGGGTCCAGAGACCCCTCAGTAAATGGTGAGGCTCCATGGCATAAAAAAGGGTCTGGAACCCCTGCTCAACACTATCCCATCAAATACTTCCAGAGCAGTGACTACATGGGGTAAATACAGAGTAACACTGCCTCTGTGTTGTCCCATCAAACATATCCTGATCAGGGATATCATGGGTTAAATACATGGTAAATCTCCCTCTGCATTGTGCCACAAGCACATCTAAGGCAGGGACATCATGGGCTAAGTACAGAATGAAGCTCCCTTCACATTGGACCATGAGACATTGGAGCAGAATTTGGCCATCCAAGTCATCGAGTCTGCTCCACCACTCCATCATGGCTGAATCTGGAATCCAAGCAACTCCATACAACTGCCTTCTTGTCATATCATTTGATGTCCTGACCTATCAGAAAACTATCAACTTCCGCCTTAAATATACCCACAGACTAGGTGGCAGATTCGCCACTCATTGGCTAAAAAATTCCTTCTTACCTCTGTTCTAAAATGTCGCCCCTCAATCTTGAGGCTGTGTCCACTCATTCTGGACACCCCCACTATTGGAAACATCCTCTCCTCATCCACCCTATCTAGTCCTTTCAACGCTCGGTAGGTTTCAATGAGATCCCTTCTTATTCTTCTAAATTCTAGTGAGTACAGGGCCAAAGCTGCCAGAAGCTCCTCATATGTTAACCCCTTCATTCCTGGGATTATCCTCGTGAAGCTCCTCTGGTCTCTCTCCAATGACAACACACCCTTTGTGAGATATGGGGCCCAAAACTGTTGATAATACTCCAAGGGCAGCCTGACTAGTGTCATTAAGCATCAGCATTATCGCCTTGCTTTTATATTCTATTACCCTTGGAATAATTAGAATCAGTGTCGGGTTTATTATCACCGGCACGTGTCGTTAAATTTGTTAACTTAGCAGCAGCAGTTCAATGCAATACATAATATAGGAATAGAATAATAAATAAATAAATAAATAAATAAATTGCAGTATACGTATATTGGATAGATTAAACATTGTGCAAAAACCATAAATAATACATATTTAAAAAGTGAAGTAGTGTTCATTGTCCATTTAAGAATTGGATGGCAAAGGGGAAGAAGTTGTTTGAGTCACTGAGTATGTGCCTTCGGGCTTCTGTACCTCCTAACTGATAGTGCCCTGGGTGCTGGAGGTCCTTAATAATGGACGCTGATTTTCTGAGACACTCCTCCTTGGAGAGGTCCTGGGTACTTTGTAGGCTAGTATCTAAGATGGAGCCGGGTAAATTTACAACCCTCTGCAGCTTCTTTCAGTCCTGTGCAGTAACCCTCCCATACCAGACAGTGATGCAGCCTGTCAGAATGCTCTCCATGGTGCAACTATAGGGGTTTTTGAGTATACTTGTTGACATACCAAATCTCCTCAAACTCCTAATGAAGTATAGACACTGTCTTGCCCTTTTTTATAACTGCATCAATATGATGGGACCAGGTTAGGTCCTCAGAGATCTTGATACTCAGGAACTTGAAACTGCTCACTCTGTCCACTTTTATGTGGATTGTGTGTTCCTTCATCTTACCCTTTGTGAAGTCCACAATCATATTTTTAGTCTTGCTGACGTTGAATGCAAAGTTGTTGCTGTGACACTACTCCACTAGATGGCATATCTTGCTCCTGTATGCCCTCTTGTCTCCACCTGAGATTCTACCAACAATGGCTGTATCATCAGCAAATTTATACATGATATTTGAGCTATGCTTAGCCACACAGTCATGGGTATGAAGAGGGTAGGGCAGTGGGCTAAGCACACACTCCTGAGGTGCACCAGTGTTGATTGTCAACGAGGAGGAGATATTATTACCAAACTGCACAGATTCTGATCTTCCGGTTAGGAAGTCGAGGATCCAGTTGCAGGGGGAGGTACAGAGGCCCAGGTTCTGTAACTTTGGAATTACAGAACAACTTCTATCCTGCGCTTGTGAACTATTCCCAGAAATTTCAGCCATCTCTGTTCTGCCGTCATCCCCATCAGTATCCTCCTTCATTCCTGGCCAAGCTCTTTTCTCATTCCTCTCTAATTCCCTTTATTCCATTGCGATAGTGATACATGTGACTTATGCTTCTCCCTTTCAAATTGCTGCATGAATTCAATTTGATTATGATCCCTGCCTGCTACGGGTTCCTTTACATTAAGCTCCCTATTAGGACCTTGGTTATTCCACAATACCCAATCTAAGATAGCCTTTCCCAAGTAGCCCCAGGCAGAAACTGCTCCAAAAAGCCATCTCATATGCCTTCAACACTTTCCCCCCCAATCCGACAACAATCAGATTTTCCCAATCTCCTTGCATATAGAGGTTCCCCATTACTATTGTGTCATTACCCTTATTACTTGACTTTTCTAGCTCCCTTTGCAATCTCAACCCCACATCTTGCGTACTATTTGGAGATATATATATGATTCCCATACTTTTTAATCCCTGCAGCTTCTTAACTCCACTCACAAAGATTCAACAATCTCTGACCCTATGTCACCTCTTTCAAAAGATGTAATTCCATCTCCAACAACAGAGCTACACCACTGCCTATGCTGTCCTGCCTGTCCTTTCGATACAAAGTTTATCTTTGATGTTAAGCTCCCAACTATTGTTTTCTTTCAAACACGACTCAGTGATGCCCACAACGTCATACTGACCAATTGCTAATTATCCCATCAAATATATCGTGGGCAGAGACGACATGAGTTATGTACAGAGTAATGACAGACAGACAGACATACTTTATCAATCCCGAGGGAAATTGGGTTTCATTACAGACGCACCAGGAATAGTGAAGAAATATAGCAATATAAAACCATAAATAATTAAATAGTAATAAGTTAATCATGCCAAGTGGAAATAAGTCCAGGACCAGCCTATTGGCTCAGGGTGACTGACACTCCGAGGGAGGAGTTGTAAAGTTCGATGGCCACAGGTGGAATGACTTCCTCTGCTGCTCAGTGTTACATCTCAGTGGAATGAGTCTCTGGCTGAATGTACTCCTGTGCCTAACCAGTACATTATGGAGTGGATGGGAGACATTGTCCAAGATGGCATGCAACTTGGACAGCATCCTCTTCTCAGACACCACCATCAGAGTCCAGTTCCAACCCCACGACATCACTGGCCTTACGAATGAGTTTGTTGATTCTGTTGGTGTCTGCTACCCTCAGCCTGCTGCCCCAGCACACAACAGTGAACATGATAACACTGGCCACCACAGGCTCGTAGAACACCCTCAGCTTTACCTGGCGTATGTTAATTCTACCTCTATAACATCCAATCAAGTACATATGAAGGGCAGACGTGAGGGTTGTAATTCCTGGCTCAAGCTGTGAAGGAGTCTGTCCTGGGACGGGTACCAGGGTTTTGGAGAGTCCACTGACAGACCTGCAGCTGATAATGCACTAAGTCTCATTTGCAAGGTCCCAAATACTAAAATGTGGCTCACACTTCTAACTGGTGGGGAAATGGTTGAGGCTTCATCACCGGATCATGAAGATATGATCGATGACAGCTCCTCCTGCCCATAGAAACATAGAAGATAGGATGAGCCCATTCAACCCTCCAAACCTGTGCTATCAGTATGATAATTATAGCTGGTCCTCCATTTCTGAACATTTTCCTGCCTTGTCCCCAGTCAAGGATCCAGAGAGAATAGGAGACTTGGCCTGTACCTTTAACAGAGTCTACTCTCACCTGATCAATCCAGCACAGTTTGTGGGATGACATTCCAAATATTGGCTCACATACTCCCTAACATTGATGGAACTGACCGTTGTCCTACATAGACTCTCAAGAAGTCAGTCTCCAGGGCAGGACAGGATGAACTGAGATCATTGAGGCTTTCTGGAAGCAAGCACTTGGGTAAACCAGGTGACTGTGCAGATGTCCCTCTCATGACACTGGGTGGTCTTTGCCATGTTAGTGACTTGTGTGCCAGCCAGAAGCCATTCAGCCCATCTATCTCATACCAGCTCCAGCAGAGCAATCTCATCTGTCCTGTTTCCCTTCTTATTTCCCTGTTTCCTGGCAACATTCTCCCTCAGATGCCCATTAACTACCCTTTAACTATTTCACTCTTTATGTACTCTATGGGGTAGTTTCCAGTGAGAATTAACCCTGTATATCCTTGGGATGTGAGAGGCAACTGGAACACCCAGAGGAACCTTGTGTTCACAGGAAGAACGCACCAAGTCCACAGACAGTACCTGAGATCAAGACTAAACCTGGGTCCGCTGACTCTCACTTCCTCAGAAGCTCGAGTCTAGTCTCCTTCCTCAGCACAGATTGCAGCATCTTTGCCCAGAGATCATTCACCCACTGGGCCATGCACTGGCCCATGCGATCTATCCTGAACAATACCGTGAATTCATGGCTGGTCCTTTTAGGGTGATGTCCGTTTAATCCGAAATCTGGTCCAACAACTTCAGAGAGTTGATCCACTGATTTCCTCTCCTTCTTCAATCAGGAGAAGATGCCCAAAGGGCTGGGAAACGAATACCCTTACTGGACTCTGGACACATTAAATTGACCCAGGACCTACTTCTGCACACAGCCGCAGAACAGGCTCCTCAGCATTCTGCTGAACTGATTAAAATAGCAATTAAATCATCTCTTCCTTTCTGCCAACACAATATCCATATCCCTCTCTGTTTATTCATGTGCCTACCATATTACAGGCACCACCTACTTTGAGTTAAAAGCTTGCCCCACATAACTTCTTTCAACTCCTCCGCACCTCCCCACCCACACACATTAAATACATTAAAAGCACACCCTCCAATATCAGACATTTCAACCCTGGGGAAACATACCAGCTCCCTGATCTATCTATCCTCTTCTAACCTTACGTACTTCTATCAGGCCTTTGCTCAGCCTCTCCCACTCCAAAGAAAATAACCAAAGTTTGTGCAACCTCTTCCTACCACGCACTCCCTCCATTTAAGGCAGCACCATGGCAAATCTCTTCTGCTCCTTCTACAAAGCCTCATATCAGTCCCAGACTAGAGCGAGCAGAACTGAATGCAATACTCCAGTTGCAGCCTAACCAGAACTTTATAAAGCTGGTAAACTGATCAGTTGATTTATTAATGCCACATTAACTGAGTTCCAACAAAAAACTTTATTGTGCACGTCATCCCTACAGATAATTATATTACAATAGTGCATTGAGGTAGTAGGAGGAAAAACAATAACAGATTGCAGAATTAAATGTTACAGTTACAAAGAGACTGCAGGCAGACAAGAGAGTGCAAGGTCAAATTAGGTTGATTGTCATATCAAGACTCCATGTTATATAATATAATTTCCTTAATCTTAAACTCAATTCCTCAAAGACAAGGGAAGCATACAAATTGCCTTCTTTATCACTCCATTAAACTGTGCATTCACTTTCAGGGTACAATGGATTTGGATCCCAAGCGCAATGCTTCATACTTGGCTGCATGAAACTGAACCTGAAATCATCCTGTCCATATCTGCAACTCTTCAATAGTTTGTTGCCTTTTGCACATTAGTTATTTGTCTATCTTGTTTTGTGTGTTTCTTTGTATTCACTGTTAATGCCCATAAGAAAATGAATCTCAGGATTGTATACGGTGAGATATATTGATAATAAATTTACTTTGGATTTGAACTTTGAACATTGATTTATATTTTGCTGTATCCTTTGGCAATCACTATCCTGTCCATGTGTTCACTAAAGTCAGTTCTATGAGGCACAAACAACTGAGCTCCAAGCATTGATCCTTGTGGAATACCACTGGTCACAGACTTCCAGTCGGAATAACAGCCCTCTACCATTACTTTCTGTCTTCTATAATTAAGTCAACTTTGACTCCAATTTACAAACTCTTTATCAATCCCGTGTGCCTTAATCTTCTGGATCAGCCTACGAAGAACATAGAAATCTCCAGCACATTACAGGCTTTTTGGCCCACAATGTAGTGCTGACTATGTAACCTACACCAGAAACTCCCTCGAAAATCCTTACCACATTGACCCCTATTTCCTAAGCTCCATGTACCTATCTAAGAGTCTCTTAAAAGACCCGATTGTATCCACCTCTACCACCATCACTAGTGGTGCATTCCATGCTCCTACCACTCTCTGTGTGAAGAACTAGCCTCTGATAGACCACTGTACCTACTTCTAAGCACCTTAAAACTATGCCCCCAATGTTAGCCATTTCAGCTCTGGGGAAAAAAGCCTCTGGCGATCTACGTGATCAATACCTCTCATCATCTTATACACCGCTATCAGGTCACCTCTCAACCTCTGTTGCTCCAAAGGTGGACAAACAACCAACTTGCAAAAGAAAAAAAGCTCTGCAAATACAAAACAATAAACAAACAAACAAATAAATAAATACAAATTTTGAGAACATGAGTTCTTCTTATTACTCTGGAGCTTTTTATCTCTAACTGACGACAAGTCATTAGCTGCCTCAACTTTAGCACTCCTCTCTCTTATTTGAACCTCATGCAATATGAGCATACTGCCCTCCACTCTCTCCACCCTAATCACAACTTTTCCATCAAACCTGCTGAAAAAAGCGGGTACTATTGTAGAATTAGAAATGGAAAAGAATGGACAAGGAACAGAAACAGGAAGAGGAAAGTTAAGGGAGAGGGGAAGAAGAGTAGAGGGAGACAGGAGGGAAAGGGGAAATAGAAGTGAGAGACAGTAGAGAGAAAAGTGAAATAGAGGGAAGGGAAAAGAGTGGACCAGGGATAAAAGGAGAAATATTCCAGAATTAACACTTACCCAGAAGAGGCAGGCAGCTACTCAAGTTGCTGAGACCCATTCTCTGCAGAACTCACCGTTTCTAGTGTCAGCTGTCACTGTGAGCTCTGGGTTTTATACTCTGTATAATCTCACCATCACACTGACTTATCAATGGAGAGAGAAATGAAACTCCCTTCCTGAAAACATCTAAAGGCAAGAGTCCTGATGAAAGTCTCAGCACGAAATGTCAACTCATTATTCCCCGACATAGATGCTGCCTGACCTGCTGAGTTCCTTATGCTGTTTCTATGTGTTAGTCTGGATTTTCAACATCTGCAGAAGCTCTTGTGTAAAACTGAAGAGATTCATATTTGTTGGGCAACATGAGGTTGTGTCTCAACTATCATTTCAATAAGGGGCCAAACGTCTTTGGTGACAGACCAAATCTCCTCAAACTCCAATGAATATAGCTACTGTCCTTCCTTCTTTGTAGCTGCATTGGTCTGTTGGGTCCAGGACAGATCCTCAGAGACATTGACACCCAGGAACTTTAAATTATTCACTCTTCCTATTTCTGATCCCTCAATGACAACTTGTGTGTGTTCCCTCATTTTACCCTTTCTCAAGTCCACAATCAGCTCTTTGGTCTTACTAACATTGAGTGCAAGGTTGCTGCTGTGACACCACTCAAGTTGCTGTTAAATCTTACTCCTTGCCTTCTTGTCAACATCTGAAATTCTGCCAACAATAATTCTATCGTCAGCACATTTACAGATGGTATTTGAGGTATGCCCAGCTACACAGTCATGGGTGTAGTGAGAGTAGACCAGTGGGCTAAGTACTCATCCCTGAGGTGTGCCAGTGTTGATTGTCAGTGAGTTGGAGATGTTATTTCCAGTGTCAACAGATCATGATCTTCCAGTTAGGAAGTTGAGGGTCTAATTGCAGAGGGAGATACAGAGCCTCGGGATCTGGAGATTTTCAGTCAGAACTGTGGGAATGATTGTGTTAAGTGCTGAGCTGTAGTCAATAAAGAGCATCCTGACACAGGTATTTGTATTGTCCAGTAAGTCCAAGGCTGCAGGAGGAGCCAATAAGATTGCAACTGCCTTAGACCTATTGTGGCGATAGGCAAATTGCACTAGGTCCAGATTCTTGCTGAGATAGGAGTTAATTGTAGTCATAACTAACCACTCAAAGCACTTCATCACCATACATGTGAGTGCTTCTGCACGATTGTCATTAAGGCAGCTTACCTGCTTTTCTTGGCCACCGGTATAATTGCTGCCCTTTTGAAGCAGGTAGGAACTCCCACTGTAGTGACGAGAAATTGAAAACCCCTCCCAATCAGCCCAGGACCCTTCATCAGGTCTGGAAATGAAGGGGGAAAAAGCCAGAATAAGGAGATGGGGGAGGGGAGGAGTACAAGCTGTCAGGTGATAGGTGAGACCAGGTGAAAGGGGGAAAGGTGAGTTTGTGGGGGAGGAGTGATATTGGAGGAGGTAAAGAACTGGTCAAGGTAAAACCATGGAAGAAAAGGAAGAAGGAGTAGAACCAAAAGGGAGTGATGAGTAGGTGAGGAGAAAGGTCAGGAAAAATGGAAAAATAGAGAAGGAGGGAGGAGAAGCAAGAAGAGGGAGAAAGATAACTTCCTGTATGTCTATGAAGGTTCCCAGTCATCCAGGTCATTGTATATCAAACCATAGTAAATCAAGGCAACTGGACTTGTTGTGTTGTCTTGAAGACGTTTCACCACTCATCCGAGGGGCTTCTTCAGTTCTAATCCATGATGGGTAGTTTTCCGGCTTATTAACTCTGTGATTTGTTAGGACTGCATTGTAAGTAACTGATAGGTGGTGTTGTACCTCACCCTGTCTCTTCAGGGATGGGTTTTCCAGTTTGACAACGATCTGTGCCGTTTGCAATCCATTGGATAGAATATACAATGTTGCTCTGTTTAGGCTTGGGTGTAGGATCCTCGGTGTGAAAACACAGGGATTTTGTGCTTTTTGAAATAAGCAGATCAATATTGTATAGGCTATCCCAATGCAATGAGAACTGCTCAGATCTGCATATTGGTGAGGCAAAACAACCACCACAAACAGATGGCCCAACATAGGAAGTCTTGACTTCAGGTCAAGACTCAGCTGTATATCTACACCTAAAGGACAAGGGACGCTCCTTCAATGATAACAATGTGCACGTTTTGTACAGGGAGGACAGGTGGTTTATAAGAGGTGTTAAAGAAGCCATCTTCGTCAAATTGGAAAACCCATCGCTAAACAGAGGCGGTGGGGTATGACACCACCTATAAGTTACCTATAATGCAGTCCTAATACCACCCCCTAGTCCACCCCCGGCACCTCTACAAAAGTTCACATCTCTATTCATTTAAATAACTTAGAGTTTATAAGCCAAAAGCTACCCACCATGGATGGGAATTGAAGAAACATCTCGGATGAGTGGAGAAATATGTTACAGACAACACAGCAAGTCCAGTTGCCTTGCTTTACTACTGTTTGATAGGTAATTTCCTATAATTCCCCCTTTCCTTTCCTTTTGTACCATTCCCTCATCACCTCCCTCTAGTCCCCCATCCTCCTTCCCTTTCTTCCAAGGTCCACTGTCCTCTCCAATCAGATTCCTTCATCTTCTCAGCCCTTTACCTCTTCCACCTATTCCCCCACGCATCTTCATACTACTCACCTACTCACCTTCCCCTTCACCTGGTCTCACCTATCACCTGCCAGCTTGTTTCCCTTCCCCACCCCACCCTCTGATTCTGGCATATGCCTCTTTCCTTTACAGTGCAGAAGAGGGTCTCAACTCAAAATATCGACTGTCTATTCCCCTCCATAGATGATACGTGACCTGCTGAGTTTCAGTTGAGTTCCAGCTGCTGGAACGATTCAGACTGTGGGAGGAGCCTCCAAATGGAAGCCCTGAATGAGTTTAATTTGTTTCATTTTGATTTTTTCTTGTTCTCATTGGAGTTAAGAGAGGCGGGACCGCGCAGACATGTGACGTCGGGCACTGAAGCGGGGAAGATTTAAAAAGGACACAGCCTTAAACAGCGGGCAGCGTCATTTGCGGGCAGAGGGTTGAGCCGGGAGCAGAATGAAGGCTTAAGGGCTTTGGCTCAACGGGCTTGGGCGGAAACAGGCGAAGCAAGGCAGGTTTAAGTTTCAGTTTTTCCTGTTATTTGAGGAAAGGGGAAGTATGAGTGTGAGAGCAACTTGTTGTTCTTGGTGTCAGACGTGGGAGGTCCTGGAGTCTCCTAGCCTCCTGGATGTCCACATCTGCGCCAGGTGCGCTGAGCTGCAGCTCCTAAGGGACCGTGTTCGGGAACTGGAGCTGCAGCTCGATGACCTTCGCCTAGTCAAGGAGAGTGAGGAGGTGATAGAGAGGAGTTTCAGGCAGGTGGTCACACCAGGGCCACGGGAGGCAGACAGGTGTGTCAAGGTTAGGAGGGGGAAAGGGAAGAGTCAGGTATTAGAGAGTACCCCAGTGGCTGTACCCCTTGACAGTAAGTACTCCTGTTTGAGTACTGTTGGGGGGGACAGCCTACCTGGGGGAAGCAAAAGTGGCCATGCCTCTGGCACAGAGTCCGGCCCTGTAGCTCAGAAGTGTAGGGAAAGGAAGAAAGAGGAAGGCATTAGTAACAGGGGACTTGATAGTTAGGGGGTCTGATAGGCGATTCTGTGGGCGCAATCAGGATACCCGGATGGTAGTTTGCCCCCCTGGTGCCAGGGTCTGGGCTGTTTCTGATCGCACCCAAGATATCCTGAAGTGGGAGGGTGAGGAGCCAGAGGTCATTGTACATATAGGTACCAATGACATAGGTAGGAAAAGGGAAGAGGTCCTGAAAGGAGAATATAGGGAGTTAGGAAGGCAGTTGAGAAGAAGGACCACAAAGGTAGTAATCTCGGGATTACTGTCTGTGCCACGTGACAGTGAGAGTAAGAATGGAATGAGGTGGAGGATAAATGTGTGGCTGAGGGATTGGAGCAGGGGGCAAGGATTCAAGTTCCTGGATCATTGGGACCTCTTTTGGGGCAGATGTGACCTGCACAAAAAGGACAGGTTACACTTGAATCCTAGGGGGACCAATATCCTGGTGGAAAAGCTTAATAGAGCTGTTAGGGAGGGTTTAAACTAATTTGGCAGGGGGATGGAAACCGGAATGATGGAGCAGAGGAGAGGGAAAACAGAAATAGATCTAAGGTAGTCAGCAGTAAGGATGTCAGGAAGGACAGGCAGGTGATGGAGTAAATTTGCAGCCATTGGGATGAGTTACAGTGCAATAAACTTGCAGTGCAATCAATGCAAAGAGTACAAAATACTGGACTTAAGGTGTTATATTTAAATGCACGCAGCATAAAGAACAAAGTGGATAATCTTGTTCTACAGTTACAGATTGGCAGGTATGATACTGTGGCCAACACTGAGACGTGGCTAAAGGATGCATGTCTCTGGGAGCTGAACGTCCAAGGATACACGATGTATCGGAATGACAGGCAGGTAGGTAGAGGGGGTGGGATGGATTTAATGGTAAGAAATTATACTAACTCATTAGAAAGAGTTGACATAGGATTGGAAGGTATAGAATCTTTATGGGTTGAGCTAAGAAATCACAGGGGTAAAAGGACCCTGATGGCAGTTATCCACAGGGCTCCAAACAGCTGCAGTGATGTGGACTACAAATTACAACAGGAAATAGAAAAGGCTTGCCAGAAGGGCACTGTTATGATAATTGTGGGGGGTTTTAACATGCGAGTGGATTGGGAAAATCAGGTTGGCACTGGATCTCAAGAGAGAGAATTTGTAGAATGCCTACGAGATGGCTTTTCAGAACAGCTTGTTGTTGAGCCCACTAGGGGATCGGCTGTACTGGATTGGGTGTTGTGTAATGAACCAGAAGTGATTAGAGAGATGGAAGTGAAGGAACCCTTAGGAGGCAGTGATCACAACATGATCAAGTTCACTGTGAAATTTGAGAAAGAGAAGCCGAAATCTGATGTGTCGGTATTTCAGTGGAGTAAAGGAAATTACAGTGGCATGAGAGAGGAACTAGCCAAGGTCGACTGGAAAGGGACACTAGTGGGAAGGGTGGCAGAGCAGCAGTGGCTGAAGTTTATGCGAGAAGTGAGGAAGGCGCAAGACAGGTATGTTCCAAAGAAGAAGAAATTTTTGAATAGAAAAAGAATGCAACCGTGGCTGACAAGAGCAGTCAAAGCCAAAGTAAAAGTAAAGCAGAGGGCATACAAGGAAGCAAAAAAATAGTGGGAAGGCAGAGGATTGGGAAGTTTTTAAAAGCTTACAAAAGGAAACTAAGAAGGTCTGTTGCAAGGACATGGTGGTGGAATGAACCCAAGTGCTGAACACGGGCGCGGAGGCCGAGGAGGGAGACGCTGCCGTCGTAGCGAGTGTGGGAAGGGTTCCAAGGGGGGTTTTACTCGGAGTCTTGGTCTTGGTAGATAATTCAGGAACAAGGCTTGACTTAGAATGGATAGTCCTAAACACCATGGTGCGAGGTTACTCGTACATGAGTCAGACAGAGAGAAATACTTTGATCCCGAGTGAAATTTGGTTTTGCTACAGTCGCACCAACCAAGAATAGTGTAGAAATATAGCAATATAAAACCACAAATAATTAAATAATAATAGGTAAATTATGCCAAGTGGAAATAAGTCCAGGACCAGCCTTTTGGCTCAGGGTGTCTGACACTCCGAGGGAGGAGTTGTAATGTTTGGTGGCCACAGACAGGAATGACTTCCTATGACACTCAGTGTTGCATCTTGGTGGAATGAGTCTCTGGTTGAATGTACTCCTGTGCCTGACCAGTACATTATGGAGTGGATGGGAGACATTGTCCAAGATGGCATGCAACCTGGACAGCATCCTCTTATCAGACACCACCGTCAGAGAGTCCAGCTTCACCCCCACATCACTGGCCTTATGAGTGAGTTTGTTGATTCTGTTGGTGTTTGCTACTGTCAGCCTGTTGCCCCAGCACACAACAGCAAACATGATAGTACTGGCCACCACAGACTCGTAGAACATCCTCAGCATTGTCTGGCAGATGTTAAAGGACCTCAGTCTCCTCAAGAATTAGAGACGGCTCTGACCCTTCTTGTAGACAGCTTCAGTGTTCTTTGACCAGTCCAGTTTATTGTCAATTCGTCGACCAACGAACTGGCAACTTTTTGTATTGGTTACAGGACTCTTATACTATTGGTGGAATGCAGGTGTTCGTAATTATTGGAACCTGGGAATAGATTGGGAACTAAATGAGGTGTTAAAGGCCCAGTTCCTGAGTAAGACAGCCAGGTGCCAGAAGGGACGATGACAAGGTCATCAAGAGGGAAAAGATGAACTATGAAAGTAAGCTGGCAAATAGTATCAAAGAGGATACTAAAAGCTTTTTCCAGTATATAAAGAGTAAAAGACAGGTGAGAGTAGATACAGGACCGATAGAAAATGATGCTGGAGAAATTGTAACGGGAGATAAGGAGATGGCGGAAGAACTGAATGAGTATTTTGCATCAGTCTTCACTGAGGAAGACATCAGCAATATACTGGACATTCAAGGGTGTTGGGGAAGAGAAATATGCACAGTCACAATTACGACAGAGAAAGTACTCAGGAAGCTGAATAGTCCAAGGGTAGATAAATCTCTTGGACCAGATGGAATGCACCTTCGTGTTCTGAAGGAAGTAGCAGTGGAAATTGCAGAGGCGTGAGCAATGATCTTTCAAAAGTCGATAGATCCTGGCCTGGTTTGGAGGACTGGAAGATTAAAAATGTCACTCCGCTATTTAAGAAGGGGGCAAGGAAGCAAAAAGGAAATTATAGACCTGTTAGCTGACATCAGTGGTTGGCAAGTTGTTGGAGTTGATTGTCAAGGATGAGGTTACGGAGTACCTGGAGGCATATGACAAGATAGGCAGAACTCAGCATGGTTTCCTTAAAGGAAAATCCTTCCGGACAAACCTAGTGCAATTTCTTGAGGGTATTACAAGTAGGCTAGACAAGGAAGATGAAGTGGATGCTGTGTATTTGGATTTTCAGAAGGCCCTTGACAAGGTGCCGCACAAGAGGCTGCTAAACACAATAAGAGCCCATGGAATTATGGGAAAGTTACATACATGGATAGACTGTTAGTTGATTGGCGGGAATAAAGGGATCCCATTCTGGTTGGCTGCCGGTTACCAGTGGTGTTCCACAGGGTCTGTGTTGGGGCTGCTTCTTTTTACGTTGTATATCAGTGATTTGGATTATGGAATAGATGGCTTTGTGGCTAAATTTGCTGATGATACAAAGATAGGTGGAGGGGCTGGTAGTGCTGAGGAAACAGAGAGTCTGCAGAGAGACTTGGATAGATTGGGGGAATGGGCAAAGAAGTGGCAAATGTATTACAATGTCGGAAAGTGTATGCTCATGCACTTTGGTAGATGAAATAAATGGGCAGACTATTATTTAAATGGGGAGAGAATTCAAAGTTCTGAGATGCAACAAGACTTGGGAGTCCTCGTGCAGGATACCCTTAAGGTTAACATTCAGGTTGAGTCGGTGGTGAAGAAGGTGAATGCAATGTTGGCATTCATTTCTAGAGGAATAGAGTATAGGAGCAGGGATGTGATGTTGAGGCTCTATAAGGCACTGGTAAGACCTCACGGAATACTGCATGCTGTTTTGGGCTCCTTATATAAGAAAGGATTTGCTGACATTGGAGAGGGTTCAGAGAAGATTCACTAGAATGATTCCAGGAATCAACAACATATGCAGAACGTTTCACCGCTCTTGGACTGTATTCCTTGGAGTTTAGAAGAATGAGGGGGACCTCATGGAAACGTTTTGAATGTTGAAAGGCATGGACAGAGTGGATGTAGCAAAGTTGTTTCCATGGTTTGGGAGTCCAGTATGAGAGGACATGACTTGAGGATTGCAGGGCGCCCATTCAGAACAGAGATGCGAAAGACATTTTGTTAGCCAGAGGGTGGTGAATCTGTGGAATTTGTTGCCACGGGCGGCAGTGGAGGCCAAGTCGTTGGGTGTATTTAAGGCAGAGATTGATAGTTATCTGAGTAGTCAGGGCATCAAAGGTTCTGGTGAGAAGGCGGGGGAATGAGTCTAAAGGGGAGATTGGATCAGCTCATGATGAAATGGTGGAGCAGACTCAATGGGCCAAATGGCCTACTTCTGCTCCTTTGTCTTATGGTCTTATGGTTTTACTAACATTTCGTCTTCTGCAGTTATAGTGACCATAACATTGAGGGCTTATCAAGAAAACACAATTAACATCCTTTAACAAATGAAGGTTATTGTCACCGCCCAGTCCAAATGACATATAGTAAGAGATTACAGAAATGTTTAGACCAGCCCTGGGCAGTGAGAACGCACAATGCAGTGTGAATGGGGAGGGAGAGCATTAGGGTACTGTGGAAACAACTTTAACAGCATCCACATCTCCCACTGACTGCTCCTACTACTCAGCTGCAAATTGCTGAGTATTGCAGGATAACAAAGAGCTGCAGCTGGCTGGAAAATGACTGCATTCAGGCCAGGAATTGCCGCTCTCACACTGTTAGCTGCTCACAGTTTTGTAACCACTCAGGAAACTACAAATATGCTCCAAAAACCACATATGGGGGTGGGGGTGGTGGAGAACATTTGCAGCCTGCGTTTTGCCTCCCGGGACAGCAAGGAGCGATGATGTGTTGGATCGATCTTGTTTATAGTTTTTGTCCGATCACCTACACTCAGTGGCCACTTTATTAGTTCCTTCCTGTATCCAATAAAGAAGCCACGAAATGTATGTTCATGGTCTTCTGCTGCAGTGGCAGACCCACTTCACATTCAATGTGTTGTACATTCCGAGATGCTCTTCTGTAGAGCAGTGTTGCAATGCATAGTTATTTGATTTACTGTTGCCTTATGGTCTTCTTAGACCATAGGACATGGGAGCAGAATTAGGCCATTCAGCCTATTGAGTCTGCTCCGCCATGCCATCATGGCTGATCCCAGATCCTACTCAACCCCATATATCTGCCTTCTCACCATATCACTTGATGCCCTGACCAATCAGGAAACAATCAATCTCTGCCTTAAATATACTCACAGACTTACCCCTGTCCACCGCAGTTTCCAGCAGAGCATTCCACAGATTCACTACTCAAAAGATTAAAAATTCCTGCTTACCTATTTTTTAAACGGTCACCCCACAACATTGAGGCTGTGCCCTCTAGTTTGCCTTCTTCAGTCAGCAACTCCTCCCCCACTGAAGGAATTACAGGATGTTTGACCATGAGTCTCTCAGGCTCCATCTGGCTGACTGCCATTTTCATTTCCTTCTAGAGGGTCGCCATTTCACAGCATTCATTGTCCACAAACACCTTGGGCACACGATAGCCAAAATATCAGACCTTTGATCTGTATAGCAGCAATATCTTCAGGCCTACCTATCAGTGTTCTCAACAGACATAAGATATAAGGGGGAAAATAATGTCACAACTGATTGCCTCTCACGGCCAGCCACTGAGGCCATACACATAGGGGTTGACTATGGCAGCATGGCAGCTGACCAAGTTACTGACCCAGAGGCCCAGGCTTACCAAACAACAGTCACAGGCCTGCGGTTTGCTGACATTACGTTCGGGGAAGCTGGGGCTTCTCTCCTGTGAAATATCTCACCAGTCACCCTCACCCCATTGTGCCCACAGACTGGAGATGGACTGTTTTTGACTCCATACATGGCCTCTCAGTTTGTGTGGCACGGCATTAGGAAGGACGTACATGATTGGACAGCAGCCTGTTGGGAACGCCAGTGGGCAAAAATTAACCGTCACGTTCAAGTGCCTTTGGCATTGTCTGATTTTCCTGAGCAACATTTGACTGTGTCAAGGTGGACCTTGTTGTTCCTCTTTCCCCATCCCGTAGTTTTACATCCCTCCTTACCATAGTGGATCGTACCACGAAGTAGACAGGGGTTGGCTCTCCAGCATCGACAATGGCCACCGATGTGGCTCAGGCTTTTGTCAGCTCGGTTTGGTCCACGCTCTGATAATTCCTCTGACCTCTATCCCCAATTCATATCAATCCTCTGGGCTGCAATGACCCAGAATCTCGGGGTGAGGGTACATCACACTCTGATGAATCACATGCAGTCCAATGGCCTTTCCGAGCAGTTTCACCACTCCTCAAAGGCTGCTCTGAGGGCTTCCCCAGTGGATGAGTGTTGGGCTGATCATCTCCCGTGGGTCCTGCTGGGGTTCAGAACAGCCCTCAAAGAGAAGTTTCAGTCGTCCCCAGCTGAATTGGTATATGGGCAGCCATTACAAGTGCCAGGTGATTTTATTCCTGACACCGTGACTGCCTGGCCAGCCTCTCAACAGCATTCCACCCTCCTCAGTAGATTCAATCCTTTTGTAGCTATTCCTTCCTCCCCTCATGGTGTCCAGCACTCTTGGATTCCTGTTGACCTGCATTTCATCTCATTTGTTTTTGTCCTCCATGAAACACACCAACATCTTCTGAGACCTCCTTACAATGGCCCATTCCAAGGCCCCCTTGCGATGCTCAACACACCAATCAGTTTGACCTTAGAGTAGGTTAAAGGGTCAGCACAACATTGTAGGCTGAAGGACCTGTTCTATGTTCTAATCTATTTGAAGGTGCCAAAGTATTTCCAGCATTTAGGCATTTTACTGAGCCTCATGGCTAAGGTCTTGATCAGAACGTAATTCGACAGGCCTGATTCACTGGTGTATGGTCCTGTGCAACCGGTGTTGTTGCTGGTGTAGGTGGAATGGTTTCAGGGATGTAGACAGAAAAACCTGTGTTTTAATGAGGAATATCTCAGTGAAGTGGATTATTACAGAATAAAGTCTGGTTGCCAAGTTTCACAAAGTTCCTGTGGATATCCTGTCTACCCAACCCTCACGTCCTTCAAGAGGGCAAGGGGGTGAACCAGTTATAAAGGGATATAAGAGATTTTGAACTGGTTGCATCACTGTCTGGTTTGGGGGGGGGGGCACTATACAGCATGGAAAAAGCTGCAGAAGGTTCATTCTCAGCCAGGTCTATCATCAGAATCCGAATCAGGTTAACATAGCAGCAGCTGTTCAATGCAATACATAATATAGAAGAGAAAAAGTAATAAATAAGTAAATCAATTACAGTATATGTAAATTGAATAGCTTAAAATAGTGCAAAAAGCAAAAATACTGTATATTAAAAAGTGAGTTAGTGGGGAAGAAACCATTCCTGAATTGCTATGTGTGTGCCTTCAGGCTTCTGCACCTCCTATCTGATGGTAACAGTGAGAAAAGGACATGCCCTAGGTGCTGGAGTTCCTTAATAATGGACGCTGCCCTTCTGAGACACCGCACCTTGAAGATGTCCGGGGTGTTTTGTGGGCTCGTACTCAAGATGGAGCCAACTGAATTTACAACCCTCTGCAGCTTCTTTTGGTCCTGTGATGTAGCCCACCCCAATACCAGACAGTGATGCAGCCTGTTAGAATGCTCTCAATGGTACATCTATGAAAGCTTTAGAATGTATTTGTTGACATGCCAGACCTCTTCAAACTCCTAATGAAGTATAGCTGCTGTCTTACCTTCTTTATAACTACATCAATATGTTGGGACCAGGTTAGGTCTGGTCTGACACACAGCAACTTGAAACTGCTCACTCTCTCCACTTCTGTTCCCTCGATGTGGATTGGTATGTGCTCCTTCATGTAACTGACGTTGAGTGCCAGGTTGCTGCTGCAGCACCACTCCACTAGTTGGCACTTATCACGTCCTCTTGTCACCACCTGAGATTCTACCAACGATATTGTATCATCAGCAAATTTATAGATGGGTATTTGAGCTATGCCTAGCCACAGAGTCATGCATGCATAGAGAGTGGAGCAGTGGGCTAAGCACACACCCCAGATGTGCACCCGTGTTGATCGTCAGTGAGGAAGAGATGTTATCACCAATCCACACAGACTGTGGTCTTCTGGTTAGGAAGTCGAGGATCGAATTGCAGAGGGAGCTACAGAGGTTCAAGTTCTATAATATCTCAATAAGGATTGTGGGAATAATAGCATATAATGCTGAGCTATAATCGATGAACAGCATCGTGACATTGGTGTTCGTGTTGTCCAGGTGGTATAAAGCCATGTGGAGAACCATTGAGACTGCGTCTGCCGTTGTCCAATTGTGGCGATAGGCAAATTGAAATGTCCAGGTCCTCGATGAAGCAGGAGTTCAGTGTAGTCATGACCAACCTCTCAAAGCATTTCATCACTGTCACTGTCAGCACTATCCTCCCCAGTATCGAGGACAACTTCAAAAGATGATTCCTCAAGAAGGTGGCATTTATCATTGGGGACCCCATCGTTCAGGAACAGCTTCGTCCTCTCTGCTTTGAATTTCTGAACAGGCAACCAGCCCATGAACACCACCTCAGTATCTTTGTTCAGATTGATTATTGTAATTTACAGTTTTTAATGTATTGCACTGCAATGCTGCTGAAAAACAACAAATTGCATGACATAGGCCAGCGATATTAAACCTAATTCTGATTCTGAATAAAGGACAGCTTGAAGAATTGTGCAGGGACACAAACACAGACAGAAAGATTAACTAGATAAGAAACATGAGAAAATCTGCAGTTGCTGGAAATCCAAAGCAACACACAAAATGCAGGAGGAACTCAGCAGGCCAGGAAATATCTCTGGAAATGAGTAAACAGTTGACGTTTTGGACCAAGACCTTCCCCTCCCCCAACTTCTCATTCTGAATTCTTGCCTTTGTTTCTAGTCTTGATGATTCTGGCTGGCCTGCTGAGTTCCTCCAGCATTTTGTGTGTGTTGCTTTAAACAGATTAGAGCTGTGTTCTTTAGGGTTCAGAGAAATTGTAGGGATCTCATTGAAACTTACCAATTTTTATTGCCAGAGAGCCTGCATTATGATGGGTAAGTTCAGAGGAGATATATGGGAAAGGATTTTTACACAGAGAGTTGTGGGTGATGCCGGAGGTGGTGCTGGAGGTGTATACTGTACAATAGAGGTGTTTCAGAAGCTCTCAAATAGGCAAATGAATGTGCCAAGGATGGAGGGATAGGCAGTGGTGGCACAGTAGTGTAGTGGTGTACTTGTCACATGACAGGCGTTGACGCTATACTGGACTTGAGGTAATGGTCTTGTGATGGTGGAGTGATGTCATTTTCCCGTCAGTAGAGGTCATGTAACAGGTTTTGTTTTACAGGTATAAAAGGAGGACCCCTCCCTTTGAGGAGGGACAGTTCGTGACTGGATTTGCTATGTTGACTCAATGCCACTGCGTGAATTAATGTTAAGATGCAGTTTAGTTGAAAGATGGAGTTTTATTTAATGCCAAAAGTGTAAAAGGTCATTGCCAGCAGTTTCTTTATAATACTGCTAGTTGAGAATCAGTGGAGAGTGAAGATCGGAGTTTGGGAGTTAAAAGATCGAGGAAAATCGATTTCGACGCTGTAACAGGTTCGACCCTGTTTGATCCTCATTCAGAAGGAATTCATTGACTGTGCTCGTGTTAATCCCTGTGAAATAGCAGAAAGGATTGACTACAGTTATGTAAAGGAAAGGTCAGTGCCTTTAAGCCGTTTCATTTTTCATCTTCGTAAATTCTTCGTGGGAAAAGTAGTTCGACTGGGAACTGCAACAACACAACATGAAAGAGAATTTAAATTGTCGTAAAAAGTCTCTCCCTTTAATGGACTGTTAGCATTTTGAACTTTTGCAGTACTACTTTGAAGAACTGTTTTTGCAACATCGTGTTAAAAACTGTTTAAGCTTCCTTGCTTTAAGAACTGTTTAATCTGCCACACAGCAGCTGATTTCCAGTTACGTGAGTGGTTTGTTTACTTTCGGGGGTTTGTTTTTCAGTGTTTAATAAATGTTTTATTTGTTATAAAAACCCCTGCCTCACTCATATATTTATTGTTGTTGAACTCGTAACAGTATAAACATTTCTTTCTCAGAAATTTTATGCTGAATATGGGGAACTAGATGTTGTAGAGAAAAACTGAACAGTGCAGGCCCTTTGGCCCTTGACGTTCTGCTTACCTTTTAATCTACTTCATGATTAATCTAATGCTTCTGTCCTATAGATAATTCTATTCGTCTTTTACTATGCACCTATTTAGGATTCTGGAATGTCCTTGTTGTTTCTGCCTCTATAACTACCCATGGCAAATCTTTCCATGGACCCACTGGTCTAGGAAAACAATATCTCTGAGATCTCTATATTTTCTCCTGATCCCTGTAAAGTCATGCCCTCTTGCATTAACCATTTTAGCTGGGAATCTCTTTCATATTTTAATGATTACCCAGTCTCAACAGTGTCCATTTTCCAGCACAATAATACTCTGTAAAGTAATGGAAGGCATTAAAGCCAATTGATATTTAAATTGCATATATATCAGTTAGAAGCAAGGCCTGTAAGCGGACAGAAGAACCAGTTAATATGACTTGATATGGTGGTGTTATTGCTTTGTAGTGATTGGCTTTTTATATTTAGTAAAATATTTTTCTTTCTTTTGCAGAGCTTTTCTGTTTTAGGGTCGTATGTTGTCTTTTTTTGTAACTGGGGGGAGGAATTGAGGAAAGCTATTTAAAACCACTATTATAAAATGGGCAGCTTGCAGAGTCTCTTTTTTTACTCTATGGGGAGGCATTTTATCTTTTGCTGAATTTTGGCTTTTTGGGGTGGTGGGGGGATTAGGGTTAGTTTTTGATTTATATTTTTAATTATAAGATTAATTTTAGTTTTCTTTTTTGCATTTTTTTTCCCATTACGGAGTTCTGGAGCATGGGCCTTCAATTTCACACTACTTGTCAAAATAAAACAAAGGGAGTATTTATTTACATTAAAACTAATATTTTATTTATCCAAGAAGACATTGTGTCAAATATTAATGGTAGATTTTCAATTGTTAAAGGAACAATTTTTAATACAAAATTTGTTCTGGTCAATCTATATGGGCCTAATGTAAATGATCCTTTTTTAAAAAATGTATTGGCTTTACTGCCGGATTTAAATTTTGTTAATGGGTGGCGATTTCAACTGTTGTTTAAATCCTTTGATTGACAAGAGTTCAACTAATCAGCAGCTTCCAAGTTGTTCTGCATCACTTATTAACTCTCTTTTAATTGATTTTGGTCTGGTTGAAATTTGGAGACATTTACATCCTAATGATAGAGATTATTCTTTTTCCCTCATGTGTTCACAAAAATATTCGGGAATTGATTACTTTATAGTTGATCTCCGATTTTTGTCCAAAGTCCAGAAATGTGAATATGATGCTATAGCTCTCTCAGATCATGTGCCTTTAAGTTTAGCCTTTGAATTGAATGATGTCGCTATTGCAAATTTGCCTTGGCATTTACCAGAAAAATTATTACAACGTTCAGACTTTGTAAAATTTATTGAGACTCCGATAAAAGGATTTTTTTTCTTTTTAATAATACAGGAGATGTGTCAAAATTGATTATATGGGATACATTTAAATCATATTTGTGCATTCAGGTAATCTCCTATTCAGCTAAGCTTAAGAAGGAGACCAAAACTGAGTTAGGCAAGATTTCCAAACCAATTAAAGACTTGGGCAATAATTATGCGATCTCTCCTAACATTGATTTATTTAAACAAAGAGTTGAACTCCAATCACAATATAATTTATTATTAGCTTATCCTATTGAAAGAAATTTGCTTAAATTGAAATGTCAATTTTATGTGTTTGGAGATAAAAACAATAAGCTATTAGCATCTCAATTAAAAGCAGCTAGAGCTAAAAGACAAATTTTTAAAATTCATAAGGGAGATGGTAGTTCAGCATGTAATTATGTAGATATTAATAAAAATTTTCAAGACTTTTATATTGAACTTTATAAATCTCAGTTTCCAGTTGATTCCTCTAAAATGAATGCCTTTTTACAAAAGATCAATTTTCCTCAAATTTCTGTTGAAGATCAACAAACTCTTGATGCTCCTATTACTGAAAGTGAAATTCAGAAAGCTATTTTTTCAATGCAGTCTGGTAAAGCTCCTGAACTGGATGGTTATTTTATAGGGTTTTATTAAAATTTTGTAAAATTGCTCTCTTCATATATGTTGGAGACGCTTAAAGATTCTGTTTTGATAGCAGAGTTACCTCCCACATTTTATGAAGCTTTGATTTCTTTAATTCTTAAGAAAGATAAGGACTCTACTGACTGTGCTTCATATAGACCTATTTCATTGTTAAATGTGGATGCTAAAATTCTTTCAAAAATAATGGATAATTTGCTGGAGAATTTTAAAGCTAGATTTGTAGATGGAATTCACTTACACTTGTGTTAGTCGTCCAAATTCATGCAGTTAAAATGATGATTTTACTAAAATTTTGATATTTATTTCAAATTATCCCTGTTTTTTTAACTAACGTTTTTCAATCAAGTTGACTCTATTATTTCATCTTTTGTTTGGAATAATAAAAGACCAAGAATTGGTAAATATCATTTACAAAAATTAAAAGAAGATGAAGATCTCACTTTACCTAATCTAAGAATGTATCATTGGGCTGTTAATATATGTTATATGTGTTTTTGGTTATAATGGGCTGATAGAAATGAACAACTGCCTTGGGCTGATTTGGAACTGAATGCTGTGAAACTGTTTCACGTAACCTCATTATTTGGAGCTTCTCTACCTGTACAAATGGCCAAAATTGCTAATTTAGATTTATATCCTGTGATTAAGCAGTTGTTGCAAATTTGGTTCCAGTTTCGTAATTTTTTAATCTCAAAAAATTTAAACTTTTTAGTTTAATTTATCAAAATTATTTACTTGAACCTTCATTAAGTGATCCCACCTTTCTTCTTTGGAAGAATAAAGGAGTTTATTCCTTCACGGATCTGTTCCAAGATGGCCGATTGATGTCTTTTGAGAAATTAGTAAATAAATACTCTCTCTTGTATTCACATTTCCTGCAATATCTTCAGGTCAGACACTTCTTACAAAAATACTAAAGTAATTTTCCATATATTCAAGACTCTGACCTGTTAGATATTACTTTAAAAATGAATCCTTTAATGAAGGGTTTTATTGGGAAATTTATAATCTATTGTTACAACAGCACAATTACCTTTCACTTAAGATTAAGCAAGATTGGGAGAGAGAGCTTAACATGACCCTGATAACAGAAAATTGGTTGCAGATTTTCAAGTTGGTTAACTCTTCCTTGATTTGTGCCAATCACTCTTTAATTCAATTTAAAATTGCACATCATTACTATTTGACAAAGAAGAGATTGTCTAAATGTTTCCTAATGTTGACAGTCAGTGTGACAGATGTAGAACTGAGATGGCCACATTGACACAGATATTTTGGTCGTGCTCTGTATTGAAACATTTTTGGAAGTCTATTTTCTCTAAAATTTCTAAAGTTTTAAAAATTAATTTACAACCTAATAAATTGACAGTTTTATTTGGTATAATGCCTCAATATATTCATGGTATTTCTCCATCAGAGCAACATGTAATTGCATTTGTTACATTATTGGCCAGAAGGGCTATTCTGTTGAAATGGAAAGATACTTTTGCTCCTACTTTGATACAATGGTTTCCTCAGGTGATGTTATGTCTCAGTTTGGAGAAAATCAGAAGCCGAACTTTTGATCCTCGATTTGATTTTGAGAAAAGGTGGGGCTCATTTGCCCGCTACTATCATCTGATTTGAGTTAATTAATATGGTTTCCTTCTGATTTTTTCTTTAAGTGGATTTGAGTTGGCAGTTTGATTTGTTTTTGTTTAAGTTTGTATGATGTATAGCTCTGGGGTTGTGCTCCCAATAGTTCTTTTTTGTTTTTTTTCCAGTTAGTAGGGGTTTTTAAGGTTAGTAGGGGTTCTTTTTTTCCTTTTTCTTTCAAAAAATATTCTTAACACTTTATTTTCTCATTATTATTCATATATTGCTTAGCTTTGTTAATCAATTATTTGCTAATTTAATTCCTTATTATACATAATGATATATTGACTTAATGTATCTTTGTTGTCAATCTCCAATAATAATTAATGAAAAAGATTTTAAAATGAAATGAAAAATCTTTACATTATGTTTTTGTCTAAATGTGCAATGTGCAATTTATAATAAGTAGAATGTAATAGGATAGTATTACATAGACAGGATGGTCAATATAACATAGAAATACAGTTGTGTCAGCATGAGTACATCCGTCTGATGGCCTGGTGGAAGAAGCTGTCCTGGAGCCAGTTAGTCCTGGTTTTTATGCTGCAGCACCATTTCCCAGATGGCAGCAGCTGGAACATTTTGTGGTTGGGGTGACTCGGGTCTCCAGCGATCTTTCTTACACACCTGTCTTTGTAAATGTTCTGAGTAGTGGGAAGATCACATCTACAGATGCGCTGGGCTGTTCACACCACTCTCTGCAAAGTCCTGCGATTGAGGGATGTAGAGTTCCCATACCAGGTAGTGATGCAGCCAACTCTCAGTTGTGCCCCTATAGGAAGTTCATAGGATTTGTTACCAAACTTCTTCAACCATCTGAGGTGGTAGAGGCACTGTTGTGCCTTTTTCACCCCACAGCCAGTACATACAGACCACATGAGATCCTCGGTGATGTTCATGGTGAGGAACTTAAAACTGTCCACCCACTTGATCCCAGATCCATTGATGTCAAGAGGGGTGAGCCTGACTCCATTCCTCCTGTAGTCCACAACCAGATCCTTTGTTTCTGTGACACTGATGGAGAGGTTGTTTTCTTGACAATACTGTGTCAGGGTGATGACTTCTTCTCTGTAAGCTGCCTCATTAATATTTGAGTGAAGTTTAGCCAGGAAATGTAATTAGCAGATTGGAGCGGTGGTTGGTGACACAGTCATGAGTATACACCTCCAATATATAACCACACCAATGTCCAGTCATAGGTCCACTCCCAACATATAACGACACCCTGACACCTGATGGAAACACGCCAATATACAACCACAACTTGACCTATAATGAAAATACACCAAACTGTTAACATGCTGACTAATGATGGATACATTGCAACATACACCACATAACCACAAGTGTCTGCAGATGCTGGAAATCCAAAGTAACACATACAACTACTAGAGGAAAAAAGCTGGATGAACTCAGCAGGTCGGGCAGCATCCATTGAAAGAAGCAGTCAACGTTTCAGGTCGAGACCTTTCGTCAGGACTAAAGAAGGAGAGGGCAGAGGCCCAATGAAGAATGTGGGGGGAGAGTAGAAAACCAATCAGGGGAAAGATCAAAGGGTGGGGGAGAGGATAGGAAGGAGAGGTGAAGAAGGAATCTAAGGGGAAAGCACTATGGGTAGTAGAAGAGAAGGTGGAATCTTGAGAGGTGATAGGCAGCTAGAAGAGGAGACAGAGTGAAGGTGGGATGAGGGAAGGGAGAGGGAGGGAATTAGCAGAAGTTGGAGAATTCAATGTTCATACCAAGGGGCTGGAGACTACCCAGACGGTATATGAGATGTTGTTCCTCCAACCGAAGTTTGATCTCATCAGGGCAGTAGAGGAGGCCATGTATGGACATATCCAAATGGGATTGTGAAGGAGAGTTGAAGTGAGTGGCAACAGGGAGATCCTGTCTGTGGTGGTGGATGGAGCACTCAACAAAGCGGTCCCCCAATCTGCGTCGGGTCTTGCCGATGTAGAGGAGGCCTTACTGAGCACCATAGCAACTCATTTATTGAACATCAGGAACTGTACATGACATGGAATAAAACTCAGTTGCATAATTGTGCCATAGTATCAGAACAACCTCTTCAAATGAAGCCCATATAATGTCGATGGTTATCAATTATGGAGGTATCAACCAATTATGTTACCCACCACAGCCCACATGGAAATCACTAAAGCCAGAATTGTGAGCCTGATTGGAGCCTGGACAAACTGCCCAGCTCAGGTCCATTGTTCCATGGGCAGAGGAACAGCAGAGTCCTCTGGGTCATCCAGAGGTGTATTGACATTCTCATAGGCATGTCATAACATAAAGGACTTGGTAGCAGGATCCTTCAATTCTTGGTGGGCCAGCTTAAGGCAATCTATCGAAATATATTCCCATTTACCCTTCTTATCATCAATAAAATTCTTTTTTCTCAGTTCCAAAATGTGAAACTGGCCATCATAATTGGATGTCGGTGGGTGTCATGTCGGATGAAAAAAAACAAGGAAGAATGTAAATGAATAGGTATGCAACAATGCTCTTCACCATGATGGGAGGCAGGAATATGAGCAACGGAATTACTGATTAGGGTGGCAATACAGTTGAGAGGCCGACCAAGGGGTCGTAGCATCAGGAATAAAATTCACCTGTCACTCTTAAAAGCTGCCCCAATACCAACTCAGCCACGGTCAACTGTGTGTCCTCTTTGGAGCTGTTCTGAGTCACAGCAGGACCCATGGGAGATGATCGTGCCAATTTTTATCTATCAGGGAAGCCCTGAGAGCAGATTTTGAACAATGATGATACTGCTTGCATAGGCCATTAGACTTCTGTGATACGCCGTGGTGTAATGTAGCCTATCACTGAGGTTATGGGCCATTGCAGCCCAAAAGGTGTTGGTACCTTTAGGTGAACTCAGTCTTTTTCTGTGTTTTCCCCAAGCCATCAGTCTGTGGTTTTGTATTGCCATGTGCTCCTGTCCCAACCCTAACCCTACTCCAGCCTCTGTAACACTGATTAATTCGCCCTCATCAGTTTCTCATTACTGCATGTATTGCTGCCACCTGTGTCTCATTGTGCTCCACCTATCATCTCCCTCTCTGTTTATTGCTGAGTGTACTTTATTTTCATTTTTAGAATCTGCTTATTGATACATAATCTTTTACAGCTATAAAATGATACAAAACTTCAACAAATTGATATATGTACAATTAATAAAGCTGAAGAAAAAAAAGCTGATCCTAATATATGAAGATGAAAAAAAAATTAATAGGGAAAAAAAGGAAAATAAGAGAACCCCAACTAACTAAAAAAAACCACTAACTCCAAAAAAAAAGAAAAAAGGGGAAAAAACCCCATTTGGAATCAACCCCTGGAGCAATACGTCTTACCATCATCTATATAAATAAAGAAAAAGAATCATCAATTGCCAATTCATGTTTCTATAGAATAAAATTGGAAGAAACCATATAAAATAATTCAAATTAAATGATAATACTTGGCAAAAGAGCCCCATCTTCTCTCAAAATCGAAACGATCCAAAGTTCTACCCTAATTTTTTCCAAACTGAGACATAACATTACTTGAGAAAATCATTGAATTAATGTAGGGACAGAGGTATATTTCCATTTTTATAAAATAGCCTTTCTTGCCAACAATGTAGCAAATGCAATTACATGTTGATCTGAAGATGAAATACCCTGAATATGATGTGGATCTGTTCCAAATAGAATAGTCAATGTATTAGGTTGTAAATTGATTTTCAGAGCTTTAGAAATTGTAGAAAATAAAGATTGCCAAAAGGATGTTAATGAAGAACATGACCAGAACATATGTGACAACGTGGCCACTTCAGTTTTACACCTATCACAGTAATTGTCTATACTAGGAAATATTTTGGATAATCGCTCCTTTGTTAAATAATAACAGTGAACAATTTTAAATTGAATTAAACAATGATTGGCACATGTCAAAGAAGAATTTACCATTTTCAGAACTCACAGCCAATCTTCATTAACAAAGGTCATATTAAGTTCTCTCTCCCAATCTTGTTTAATCTTTAGTGAGAGGTTATCTTTTGGTAGTAAAGATAAGTTATAAATTCAACCAATGGAACCTCTTACTAAAGGATTCAAATTCAAAATGGTATCCAACAAATCAGATTCTTGCAGACATGGAAACTTAGATAAGTATTCTTGTAAGAAATGTCTGGTCTGAAAATATTGCAGAAAGTGTGTATGAGAGAGAGAATATTTGCTAATTAACTCTTTAAAAGTCATCAATCGACCATCACAAAATAAATCTGTAAAAGAATTTCTCCATCTGAGAAAATTGGGATTGGTTATTGAAGGCTTAAATAAAAAAATTTGATATAGAGAACTAGACAATTTAAGTTGTTTAAAATATTAAAAATTGTGAAACTGAAACCAAATCCATTAGGACTGTTTAATAGCAGAGTAGAGATATAAATTTGGAAGTTTAGAAAGCTGTAAAGATAATGGAGCTCCTAATAATGAGGTTAGATAAAATTGTTTGGCAGCTTTTAATTCCAAATCAATCCAAGCTGGTTTTTGGCTCTTATTGAGCCAAAAATATATCCAGAAACATAATTTTCAGATATTAACAGCCCAATAGTACAATCTTAATTTAGGAAGAGCAAGTCCACCATCTTTTTTAGATTTTTGTAAATGATACTTATTAATTCTTGGTCTTTTATTATTCCAAATAAAGGACGAAATAATACAGTCAATTTGATCAAAAAAATTTTTAGTTAAAAAGATGGGTATATTTTTAAAAATATATAAAAATCTAGCAAACATCATCATTTTCATGGCATGGATATGACCTATTAAAGAAAGAGTAAGTGGACTTCATCTAGAAAATAGTTGTTTCATGGAGTCCATTAAAGGAATTACAATAGCCTTATGAAGATTTTATATTCTTTAGTAATCATAACCCCTAAATATTTAAAAGAATTAACAATTATAAATGAAATATTATATATAAAAACAGGAGCATTTAATGGAAACAATTCACTTTTATTCAAGTTAAGTTTATATCCTGAAAATTTTCCAAAAACTTTTAGTATTTCCAAAAGATTAGGAATTGATTCCTCAGGGTTTGAAATAAAAACCAAAAGATCATCTGCATAAAGAGAAATCTTATGTATGGTCCTATTCATAGAAATACCATGAATATTATTAGCTTCATGGAGTGTTATGGCCAAAGGCTCCAGTATGAGATTAAATAATAAAGGGCTTAATGGACATCTCTGCCTAGTACCAAGTTAAAGTGAAAAAAAGAAAACCTGAAATTATTAGCAATGACTATAGCAATAGGATTCTTATAGATCATTTGAATCTACCTATTGAAATTATTACCAAAACCCAATTTTTCTAATACTTTAAACAAATATGACCACTCAACTCTATCAAATGCTTTTCTGTGTCAAGAGAAATAACACATTGGGGTTCCTTAGATAATGATGAATATAAAATGTTCATCAATCTTTGAACATTGGAGAAAGAGTAAAAGCCTTTAATAAAGCCTGTTTGATCCATAGAGATGATACTAGTTAAACTATTTTCCAAATGGTTAGCCATTGTCTTAGAGAGAATTTTTGCGATCCATATTTAATAACGAAATAGGTTGATAAGATGGACATTCAGCAGGATCTTTATCTTTCTTAAGGATTAAGGAAGCAGAAGCTTCATAAAAAGAAGAAGGTAAATTACCCTTCTCAAAGGATTCATGAAATATTTCCAAAAGGTATGGAGAAAGTAATCTTTCAAATTTTTTGTAAAATCTTACTGAATAACCATCAAGCCCAGGAGCTTTACCAGATTGCATTGACAACATAGCTTTCTGAATTTCATGCTCAGTAATTGGAGCATCAAGCACCTGTTGATCTTCAACGGTAATTTGAGGAAATTTAATCTTATGTAAAAAATAAAAGTGTTCATTTTGGAGGAATTTGCAGGAAATTGGGATCTATAAAGATCAGAATAAAAATCCTGAAAAATATTATTGATGTCTTCATGGTTACTTGCCTTATCTCTATTTTCCTTATGAATCTTTAAAATTTGTCTCTTAGCTCTAGCTCCCCTTAATTGTGAAGCTAAGAGCTTCTTATTTTTATCCCCCAAAATATTAAACTAACTTTTCAATTTAAGCAAATATCCTTCAATAGGATAGGTTAATAATAAATTATATTGTGATTGTAATCCCACTCTTCTTTCAAACAAAACAACAGAAGAGGTTGCAATAATGTTATCTAAGTCTTCAATTTGTTTAGAGATTTTATCTAATTTCATTCTTGTCTGTTTCTTCAACTTAGCTATAAATGAAATAATATGACCACATAAGTAAGCTTTTAATGTATCCCAAATTACTAACTTTGAGACATTTCCTATATTATTAAGGAGAATAAACTCTTTTATCTGAGTTTCAATAAACTCAAAAAATTCTGAACTTTGTAACAAAGGTTCTGGAGAACGCCAAAGTGGTCTGGTAGAAGCAACATCCTTCAGTTCAAATATTAGGTTTAGAGGAGCATGTTCAGAGATAACAATTGCATCATATTCACATTTCTGAACATGAAATAGAAGTCGAGGGTTGACTATAAAATAGTCGATTCTTGAATATTTATTATGAACGTGTGAGAAAAAAGAATATACTGTATCACTAGGATGCATATGCCTCCAAATTTCAAGTAAGCCATAATCAATTAAAAAAGAATTAATAAGTGATACAGAACGATTAGGGTGTTGATGTTTGGATGATGACTTATCCACTCAAGTAAGCCATAATCAATTAAAAAAGAATTAATAAGTGATACAGAACGATTAGGGTGTTGATGTTTGGATGATGACTTATCCACTAATAAGCACCCACTAATTAAATATATTCATTTAGATCAGGTAATAGAGCAAAGACAGAATTAAAAAATGAGGGATAATTTGGTCCATAAATATTAACCAAGACCATTTTCCTGTTATGAGTTGTTCCTTTTATGATCAAAAATCTACCATTAATATCAGCTATAATATCCTCCTGGTTAAAAGGAATATTGGAATCAATAAAAATAGAAACACCTCCAATTTAACTTTGAGAGTTTGCATGAAACTGAGAATCCTCCCAAAATTTTAAAATTCGATTTTTATCACATAACCTGATATGCATCTTTTATGCAAAGATTGTATCAGGTTGGAATCGGTTAATAGTTTTAAATGTTTTCTTGCACTTAATAGGATGGTTCCAAGCATGGACATTCCAACTTAAAACATTTAACTGTTTAAATATCATCATGAGACGTTGTATCTAAAAAGAATAGTTAGACGCATGTCAGGATAAGATAATCAAAATGGCGGAGATAAACAACAGTAATAATAATTAGCGTACGCTCCGGAATTCCATAATGGGGACAAAAAATAAAAAAAGAAAAAAGAAAAAAATCCACCCAAACGACAAAGCCCAGAAATAAGTTGATATCAATCGATGCAAGCCCCAAAGAATGCATACAAAACAATTAAAAACTCCACCTGCCTAAATAAAATGTAAAAATGAAAAAAATTCATTTCTCCCTCTTCCAGATATAAAACTCATTACAGTCGACATATAATTCAATATAATTGATTTGGAAGGAACATTGTTTTTTTTTAAAGAAAAATGACCTTCAATTTTGAGAATAACTTTCATAATATTAGATAAGTCCAAAAAATTCTTGAAATATTTGCACAGAAAAACAATTGCCACCTTTAAATTATCCAATCTATCTTGAAAAAGTAAAGAAATCCAGATAATTACTTAAAAGATCTTTACAAAAGCATACAGAGCAAAAAAGCAATTAATTCATTTAAATGCTACAAACAGAAAAACATTTCTAGATGGTTCAAAGTCTTTCCACAGTTCTCCTGCTATGTCTTCTGAGGTTAAAACCATCCAAACCAGTCTGTTTCAGAGATAAAAGTACATTTTAAAGTAAAGGCTTTCTATAACCATCAAATCTTCTGATTTCATCACTGCTTACATTGTGAGACAATCAAACAGTTGAAATCATCCAAATTCAGGCTTCAGACTCATCAGGCAGAGAATTAATAAAATACAATGCTTCAGCTGGGTCATCAAAAATATGAACCCCAGAATTTGTGACAAAAAGCCTTAATTTAGCTGGGTATTGAAGTGATGGATACAGCTTTTTTTGATAAGCCATACACATAGCCAGAGCAAATCCAGAATGTTTCTTAACAACTTCAGGAGGAAAATCTCGCTTGGAACAACCTGACTGGGTTGCGATCCAGAGTCCAGGTTGATGCTGGGTGGTTCACCCCATTTTACTCTTCCTCTGTTTACAGTAAAGTTGCAACTGAGTCACTTGCTGGGTCATTTCAGAGGGTGGTAAGTGTCAAACATCGGGGCCTGTGAAAGAAATGCTGCACGGAGAGATCTTCTGTTTTAGGACACGCCCAGAGTTTGACGTCTGGGTCAGTCCCTGAAGGAATAGGATGGCATGGTGCTGTGTGAGGGCAGCACAGTAATGTAGTTAGCATAACAGCTTACAGCACAAGTGATCAGAAGATCAGGATTCAATTCCTGACATTATCTTTAAGGAGTTTACAAGTTCTCCCTGTGATCATGTGGTTTTCTGTTAGGTGATCCGACATCCCCCACATTCCAAAAAGACATTCGGTCAGGGTTGGTAAGCTGTGGGCATGCTACATTGGTGCAGAAGTGTAGCAACACCGGTGGGACGCCCAGCACATGTTCGAGCTGTGTTGGACATTAACAGAAACAACACATTTCATTGTATGTTTTGATTTACATGTGATAAATAAAGTTGATCTACATCTTTACCCAGAATGACAGGCAATTGCAGGCTGTTGTTGAACTGGAGGAAAGGATGGGATGAGACTGTAGGGACAGGAATGGACAACAGGAGAACGGGTGTGTATGTGTCTACAGTGCCTGGGCTGTCACGTGTGGTGGGAGACATTGGGAGCCGTAGGAATGTAACAGCTCTCTGCACCACAATGAATAGACCTACGCAGTGCGGGTCCTCAGGAGAGGAAGGAAAGAAAACCCTTTCATATAGATGCAGCTCTCAGGTGGGGAGTCTGCAGCCCACAACTTCCTGAGGTCCGAGTTCAGAGAGGAGGAGGTCAACTTCTGGTGGACCTGTGAGAATTAGAGAGACATGGAGATCGTCCCCAAACACAGGCTTGATGGTGAGAGACCCAACAATGAATTCACCAAGGGCAGAATTAGAATCAGGCTTAGTACACTGACATTCAGTATGTCATGAAATGAATTCTTTTGTGGCAGCAGTACAGTGCAAACATAAAACTGACAATATGTTACAAAAATAAATAAATAGAGCAGAGGAGGAATAGTGAGGTAGAATTGATGGACCATTCATAAATCTGATGGCAGAGGAGAAGTAGCTATTCCTGAAATGATGGGTGTAGGGCTTCAGGCTCCTGTATCTCCTTCCATGGTAGAAATGAGAAAAGGGCATGTTCCAGATGGTGAGGGTCCTGAATGATGGACTCACCCTTCTTAAAGCACCACGGCTTCAAAATGAAGACCCCGACCTACATTTGAGGAAATGATTCTTCTTCTCCACCCTCTGATTTCTGAATGGTCTATGAATCCATGAACAGTACCTCACTATTCTCGTGTACTGCTTATTTATGGATTTATTGTAACTGAAGGCCCAGGGAACACCAATAAACTCACCAAGATCCAGGGCCGAAAGGAGGTAGATTTTCACTTTGTGGTTTCCACCGTTTCCCACTCCACCCAGAGCAGAGAGGATGGAGGGGGACCACGGGAGGAGGAGGAATCTATGAAGGATGAGGTTGCAAGAAAGCACCAGAGGTGGAGTTAAGAGAATTTAGTTGGACTGAGAAGGTCAGGAAGATGGGGGTTGAAAGGAGAGCTAGGTAAGGAGAAGTAGGGGCTTAGGAGAGGTCAGGAATGTCACTCAGCAGAGTAGAGCAAGTTTAGTAGAAATGGGCCAGCAGCAATGTCCTCAACAGGCCACCTTCATCTTCAGCGGGGTTCGCAATGGAAGGAAACAGTGGGCAGTGATGACTGTTCCTATAATTCCTTGGAATTGAACCTCAACTCAAAAAAGTGAAGGAATATCCTTAGGACCAGGAGGCATTGATCTGGCCCATAACAGGATCGATGGACCAACAGAGACAGACTCTTTCTCCAATTCCCTGAGGTTCCAGTTCTACTGGGCCTCCTACAACAGATGTTGGTGAGTTGATGGGGGAAGAGGGGAAAGGGATTTGTGATGGGATTTGCAAAACATTCCATGGTCAATCCATCAGAGACATTGATCCCTCCAGCCCCAGCCCCCAGAAGCTGTGCTGGTTGTGGGGAATATCTGGGCTGAAAGGTGGCCTTGCTTGGAGACAGTGATGTCCAGTGTCTGTGGGGAGTGAAGGTGACCGCTGCTCCACCAAGAACACATCTCATGGGTCTTCAGGTCAGTAGAGGACAGACCCCTGACGTAACACTGACTCGTGTTGCCACACCCATTTCTCTAGTATGATGGGGGGGGGGTCATTCCTCTCACCACGTGATAATCCATGTACAACACAGTGATTTTCAAGCATGAACAAATTCATAAATAAAGAGCTTTATCCTACTAAAAATATCATATTTATTTCTTGTATAGATGGTTTGAAAAGGGATGTAGCGCACAACACTGGCACTGAGTTTCCATTTATAAAGGCAGAAGAGGAGAGATGTGATGCTTCTCTGGTGCTGAGTTAGCCAATCACAGGATACAATTGGAACCCAAATTGGTGTGTGTGTGTGCGTGCGCATGCCTGTACATCTGCATACTGTATGTCTGTCAGTGTGCATCTGTGCAAGCGTGCGTGTGTGTATGTATGTGTGCGTGCCTGTGTTTTTCTGCCGCATGTGTGCTTGAGGTCTATGTGTGCATGTTTGTCTTTTATGTGAGTGTTTGTGCACATGTGCATCTGTGTATGTTTCTGCTCCACATGTGCTTAAGGTCTGTGTAGTGAGTGCCTATGTGCGAACATGAATTGTGCACATATCCAAGTTCTGTGCCAATCTACTACATGGGTTTTGTATCCGTTAGAGTCTGGTGTACATTGTGTATCTGATCTTTATGTCGAACCTCTACAGATGCAACATGTTAGGACAAAGTCAAGTTCAAATCTGTTATCTCCTTGTGACATCAGGTAAACTCTCAACAATGTTGGCACCAAAGTCATAAATCTCAGAAGGAACAACAATTAAAATAACAGGATATCTGTGTAAAACTTGGAAATGTAGCAAAAATTCCTGACATTTATTTATATTCAGTCATCATAACAGCAAATATCACACATATTCTTATACAGACTCACTTCCATATGCACACACGTCTAGAATTCCAGTTAGATTCTGCCTTTTTACAAGCTCAGTACTAGCCAAATAATTCTGCTGGTGAGACCACTCCCACAAAGTAGCTTTCCATTCTTGGCAGTGGGTCTTGAATTCACAATCTTCAGAGCCAGACGTAGAGCGAGAGTGAAAGAGAATGAAAGAGAGAAACTCCACTAAGAAGAGTCTTGTCATTGGGTCATGAATGAGTCTCATTGTATTACTTTATAAGTCTAGAAAAAACAAAATGAGATTGCCATTATTTGTCTTGCTCCAGACAAAATTGGGTTAAGACCAACTTTAAGGAGGTAAAATTCTTCTATTCACTGCCCTGGGGGTTCTGCCAGAAGAGTCAAAGCTCCTTGGCATTCATGGTCAGCAGGAGGGCTTGAACGGGAACAAGAACCACAGTGTGCTCATCACCTGTGTTGGCCCACGATGGTCTGTTGGGAAGCTGGTGCCTACTCGTGTGTGGTGGGCAGAGGATGGGGCAAGGCCAAGGAACCTTGCCGAGACCCTGCAGACACCACTCCCAGCAAGGAGAGCAAACTGACTTGTTATTCAATCATCAGATCTCATGCAACAGCAGAGTGCAGCAAAAAGCCAAGTGGAGGCAGAAACAATCTCATTATTTGCATGGATCAGAGCTTCAGCTGTGTGGGTTCACTGTCCATTGTCAGGAGCAGTAACCCCACCAATGTGGGACTTAAATAGGTGGTTCGGGGATGGGGTTGGGGTCTCGAGCTGAGATCACGAGAGGATGTTGTAGGAATCCAGCAGTGTGTCGGGCCCACTATTGTCACCAAGTGATTCACAGTCATAGATTTCCTTATCAGGAGACCAATCATTATGGATCAGTCATAACATCTCCTCCTCACTGATACTCAAGGATGTGTGCTGTGCTCATGGCTCTACTCTGTCCAGACTCCTGTGACTAGGCCCTGCTCAAATATCATCTACTTCATTAGGAGTTCGAGGAGACACAAGAAGGTGCATCCATCTTGAAAAACCCTCACCATCTGGGACATGTCTTCTTCTTGTTACCACCATCATGGACGAGGATAGGAGACTTCTATCATCAGATTTCTGAACACACCATGAACTCCATCCAGTTGCCTTTTGCATTATTTATTTTGTAACTCTTAGTAACTTTTATGTATTGCAGAGTTCTGGGACCAGAAAACAAGTAATTTCACAACATATGTCAGTGATAATAAAACTGTGTTGTCGGGGAAAGAATTGTGAGGGCTAATAATTAATAAATAGTGATGTTTGTTGTTCTAATGTGGAAACAGGAAACTGCAGACTAAAGTAGAGACATTGAATGCAGCAGCGATGCTGCCCAAGTTTCAGGGACTTCACTAATTATGAAATAGCATGTCCTCATCATTGTGTCAGAAAATTGGATTTATTGCTATGCCTGTGGTAATCATTTTATTCTGCAATCTGGAACTTGTCTGTTCCTCAATTAACTCTTCGTCTAGATGTCATTCTGTTGTCAAAATGTACTTTTACAGGTAATATCATCAACTGAGAATGTAAAAGTTGCATTAAATTCATGTTCAGCTAGATCAGCTTTGCCTGGTTTCCTGGTGCTTCAATGGTTAATTTAATATCAGAGAAAGTATGCAGAATATAGCCTGAAACTCTCACTCTTCGCAGACATCCACAAAACAAATTACACCAAGAATTGACTGACAGGAATATGAGAATCCCAATGACCTATCCTCCCCCTCCCATGCACAAGTAAAGGTCCTCCCCCTCAGCTTCCTCCACCACTTGCACCAGCAAAACCACTAACACTGCTCCACCTCACCCCCGGCCAACATGCAAGCAATAGCATGGTGTGCATCGGTTTTTAATCGATTTGCCCATTATTTCAAATACCATCTCTGAGATCTTTCAGGTTGTTCCAAGAAACTGATTCTGAAATCTGATACTGATACAGCACGGCAACAGGTCTTGTCACGAACTAGCCTATACCAACTAGGATGCCCCATCCATGCTTATCCCATTTCTCTAAAATTTTCCTATCCATTTACATCCAACTACCATTTAAAAGTTGTTTTTGTACCTAACTCGAGCAATTCCTCTGGCTGCTCATTCCACATGTATACTACAGTAAATGTGGCTGGTCTGGTTCAGTTAGTTAATGGTGACAGCTCCAGGATGTTGATGGAAAGGACTCAATGACATCATTGAATCTCAGGGATAAGTGGATTGATGTGCTCTTGATGGAGCTGGTGAATGTGAATTATTTCCCACTTCTCAGCCCATGCCTGACTGGAGGAATGAAGTTCCTGAAACATTCACTCTTTCTTCTTCTACAGATGTCAAAAGAGAATCATTTCTATCATCGGCCCAAGACACTCAGTTTATTTCTGCCTCCGCGGACACAGCCTGACCTTCTGAAGATTTCTGTACTTCTGGATAAAGCTTCTCACCTCAGTAACGCTCATCTCCACCTCTGTGGACATGATGATGATGCTCTTCCGTTTACTGGTCAACCATTTCCGTAATTCATCAACCACCTTCAATAAAATGAGAATGATACATTAGTCACACCCAGTTTTAATTAATTTTATTTCTACACAATAAAACTGTTTGATTGTTTGTGCTAATTGTGAATTTACACTTTTTTTCCATTTGCTGATATTTATTTTTGCAATGGTCCTCTCTATCTATTTTTGTAATGATTCTGTAAGTATCATAACACAGTTATGAGTGGTGAGAGAAATCTTTACACACTAATTATTATTTTGTAGCAAGCTTTAAAGAATTTGTTAATTCCTACCTAGTAGAATAAAACTATCTTTCAATCACCCTTCAGAGTCCCAAGGCCAAGTAAGAATTACAATTTACGTAGTCACTGTGTCCCATTGGCACCTTCAGTGGATCACTCAGAGAGAAGGAAATCTCCAAGATACTTGGTCAGATAGGATTAGACTTTCCACATTGCCTCCCATGGAAGAAGTTCATGGAACTAATACTGGGACTGGAAAGTGCATTGAGGCTTACAGGAAGCAGCTTGCTCAGGTGTCATGCCAAGCCACCAACATCAAAAGAAGAGGATAAATTCACATTTCAAAAGACTAAATGAATGTGCAGAGGCAAATTAGGATCCAAGTACATAACTCTCCATGCTATCATCTTCAAGGATTTCTGAAACTGCATGTCAAGGGCTCCTTGTCCCTCAAAATTCCTTAAGAACATATCATTCATTGTGTATATCCCACCCTTACTTGTTCTCATCACTTCACACTTACCATCATCAAATTCCATCTGCCACTATTCTGCCCATTTTGCTCACTGATCAAGGTCAGGCTGTAGCCTGAAACTGTGCGCTTCACTACCCACCACACCACCAAATTTCTTTTATCAAAGAGGAATGAAATCATGATCTTTGAAAAAAATTTACAGAGGCGGAGAGCTTCTGGGTTTGGAGAAGATAGGTTATAAAGGGGGGGGGGATGAAATGAAGATTGAAGGTCACAATCACATCAGCCTGATCAGATTAAATGGTGATGAAAACCTAAAGGACCATGTGGCTGACTCTTGCTTCAAATTCATGCTTCAGTAAAAGACTCTCTAACCATTCATCACTATGATGATTACATGTGGAGAGTAAGATCAAGAGGAGAAATTCATAGATTTATGGAATCATAGAGTAATACAGTTTGGATAGAGGCCCTTCGACCCAACAAGCTCATGCCAACCATGATGCCCACCCGTTAGTTCCAATTTCCTGTGTTAGACCATGAGACACTGAAGCAGAATTAGTCCATTCAGCACATTGAGTCTGCTCCTTTCAACCCCCAACCTTCCATGTGCATATACAAATACTTACTAAATTATACTACTGTACTTGTCTCAACCACTTTTTCTGGCAGCTTACTCCATATATTCACCATCCTCTACCACTCAGGTCCGTTTTTAAATTTTTCCCCTCTCACCCTAAATCAATGCACCCTAGTTTGAGTCTCCCCAACCCTCTGGAAAAGTCTTATCACCCATATTACACAATATATGTTTCTCACACTTTTAAACATTTCTGCAAGGTTGATTCTCATTTTCCTACATTCCAAGGAATAGAGACCTAAGCTGGTCAACCTCTCCGTATAACTCAGGCCCTCTAATCCAGAAACATTTTCAAATATTGTCTGAGCTCTTTCCAATTTAACTAATGATAACAGGGTGACCAGAAGTATACACAGTATTCCAATTGCATCCTCACCAACAACTTATGAAACTGCAAAATAATGTCCAATCTTCAATGCTCATTGCCTTGACTAATGAAGGCCAGTGTGCCAAATGCCTTTTTCCGAACCCTGTCCAGCTCTGACACTGCTTTCAGACTCATACTCATAGGTTGCTCTGTTTCTTTACATCCCGAGTGCCCAACCATTCACAGTATGTGAACTTAGGAAAGAGATTCTTACCCGGCAATTGGAAACGCAGTAAATGAGGAAAACAAACAGACCCTGGAGACTGTTGATGACTGTGAATAAGTGGGAGAACACTGCAGTGCTCTTATCAACTTGAAATATTCCAAAGATCCATGTGGTTCCCAAAACAAGCATCCATGCTGCAGCTTTAATGGTTAGGGTTCTGTAGAGAAGAAGAAAAAAGAAACCAGGAGAATGAAAAACACAGGAATGAAGAAATTCCCTTCATGTGGGATCTTTCATACTCTCAGAGTTTTCTCAACAGCCAACAGCATAGTCCTGTGTTTATTGGATCCATTGCTGGTCCCCAGGCATCACTGGAAAGGATATTGCTTATTGCATCAAAACTGCCCTTGAGAAGGCAGTGGTGTGTCACTGCCTGGAAGTGCTGCTTTCCTTCTGGTGCAGGTGCTCCCATGAAATGGGGGGAAAATGAGTCCCAGGATTTAGACCCAGTTACAACAGAGGAGCAGTGATATATTTCCAATTCAGGATGCTTTGCTACATAAGTCATGAATTAGGTGTAGAAATTACCACTTTGAATCTTCCCTGTGATTTGTTAAAATCGTGGTTGCTCTAATCTTGGTTTCCACAATACTCACCTGCTCTCTGCAAACCCATTGACTCTCCCATAGCTCAAATATTTGTCAACTTCTGTCTTTCAAATATTCAATAACTCCAAATCTGCATCACTCTGGGGTACAGATTTACAATCTTTCGAGGTAAGAATTCCCTCATCATTCAATTTTCAAAAGTGTCACCTCCATCCGGAAACTGTTCTTTGCTCTAAATGCCTCATCACCTGCTCAACATCTTCTCTATCCCCTTCATAATCATCTGTTTTCAAAGGGGGCCCTTTGTACCCTTATAAACTATACTGAGTGAAATTCCATTCTGCTTAAATGTCTCTCGAACATCAAGCTATCCAGCCTAGGGATCAGCCTGGTAAACCTTTACCACAGCGCACACCTGTCAATTTGTGCACATAACCAAGAATGGATCCTGATGGTGAGTGGGAAGAAGCCTTCAGAGCTGCTGAGAATCACCTCATCTGTCTGTGCGATCTACCCCCAGAAGGAGTACTTCTGCCATAATGTTGAAATGCCTTCTGAAAACCCAATGATTCCTCCTTCTCAACCTTATTTATTATTAGATTGTCGATAGGAAACATGAGTTTCCCTTCATGATACAATGTTGGCTCTGCTTGGATTATGCTCAGATTATTGAAGTGCCTTCTGACTGAGATCTTTATGCTGTGTCCCATCTTCTGTTGGTATCATCAATTTTACATTGTCTTTGCACCGATTCCTGGTCATTGGGTTTGAGGGTTAAGTGGCAGCAACTATGTCAGTCCTGACACTGTTCTCACATGGCATGTACACAAGAAGAGTTCCACATGCAAACTCTGGCCAATGATCTGAACTCTGGCTGACCAGCTCCCCACTTTCAATGTCACCATGGGCAGAGATCAGCACCATGGACAGAAGCCCTTCCTGGGAAACTGCTAATTGTCACCCCACTTACTCACTAGGGATCAAATATAAAACAATATAATTCTAATATAAAAGATAAAGTCAATTTGCTGTAACAAAACAACAGATATCATGGCATACACCCAGTAATCACTTAATTAGGCACATCTGTGAACCTGTTCATTAATTCAAGTATACAGTTGAAGTCAGAAGTTTACATACACCTTAGCTAAATACATTTAAACTCAATTTTTCACAATTCCTGACATTTGATCCTAGAAAACATTCCCTGTCTTAGGTCAATTGGGACCACTACTTTAGTCTAGGAATGTGGAATGTCAGAATAATAGCAGAGAGAATGATTCATTTCAGCTTTTATTTCTTTCATCACTTTCCCAGTGGGTCAGAAGTTTACTTACACTGTGCTAGTATTTGGTAGCATTGCCTTTGAATTGTTTAACTTGGGTCAAACATTTTGGGTAGCTTTCCACAAGCTTCTCACAATAAGTTGCTGGAATTTTGTTCCATTCCTCCAGACAGAACTGGTGTAACTGAGTCAGGTTTGTAGGTCTCCTTGCTCACACATGCTTTTTCTGTTCTGCCCAAAAATCTTCTATCAGGTTGAGGTCAGGGCTTTGTGACGGCTACTCCAATACCTTGACTTTGTTGTCCTTAAGCAATTTTGCTACAACTTTGGAGATATGCTTGGGGTCATAGTCCATTTGGAAGACCCACTTGCGACCGAGCTTTAACTTCCTGGCTGATGTCTTGAGATTTTGCATCAATATATCCACACAATTTTCCTTCCTCATGATGCCATCTATTTTGCGAAGTGCACCAGTCCTTCCTGCAGCAAAGCACTCCCACAACATGATGCTGCCACCCCCATGCTTCACATTTGGAATGGTGTTCTTCAGCTTGCAAGCCTTACCCATTTTAATCCAAACATAATGATGGTCATTTTTGCCAAACAGTTCAATTTTTGTTTCATCAGACCAGAGAACATTTCTCCAAAAAGTCTCCATGTGCACTTACAAACTGCAGTCTGGTTTTTTTATGGTGGTTTTGGAGCAGTGGCTTCTTCCTTGCTGAGCAGCCTTTCAGGTTATGTCAATATCGGATTAGTTTTACTGTGGATATGGATACTTGTCTATCTGTTTCCTCCAGCATCTTCACAAGGTCCTTTGCTGTTGTTCTGGGATTGATTTGCACTTTTTGCCCTGAAGACCTTTCATCTCTAGGAGACAGAATGCATCTCCTTCTTGAGCAGTATGATGGCTGTGTGGTCCCGTGGCGTTTATACTTGCGTACTATTATTTGTACAGATGAATGTGGTACCTTCAGGTGTTTGGAAATTGCTCCCAAGGATGAACCAGACTTTTTCTGACCTCAATCCAATAGAAGATTTGTGGGCAGAACAGAAAAAGCATGTGCGAGCAAGCAGGCCTACAAACCTGACTCAGTTACACCAGTTCTGTCTGGAAGAATGGAACAAAATTCCAGCAACTTCATGTGAGAAGCTCGTGGAAGGCTACCCAAAATGTTTGACCCAAGTTAAACAATTCAAAGGCAATGCTACCAAATACTAGCAAAGTGTAAGTAAACTTCTGAACTACTGAGAAAGTGATGAAAGAAATAAAAGCTGAAACAAATCATTCTCCCTAATATTATTCTGACATTCCACATTCTTAAATGTACTCTAGATTTAAATGTCAGGAATTGTGAAAAACTGAGTTTAAATGTATTTGGCTAAGGTGTATGGAAACTTCTGACTTCAACTGTGTAATCAGCCAATCACATTGCAGCAATTCAATGCATAAAAGCAAGCAGGCATGGTCTAGTGCTTCCGTTGTTAACCAGAATAGGGAAGAATCCTGATGTAAGTAATTTCAGCTGTAGAATAACAGTTGGTGCCAGATGGGGTGGCTTGAGTATCTCAGTAACTGCTGATATCCTGGGATTTTCATGCACAGCAGTATCTAGAGTTTACAGAGAATAGTGCAAATTTTGTTTTAAAAAAATCCAGTGAGTGGCAGTTCTGTGGGCATAGACACCTTGTTAATGATAGAGGTCAGAGCAGAATAAGCAGCCTGGTTGAAGCTGAAAGGAACGTAACCGTAAATCAAATAACCATGCATTAGAACAGTGATGTTCAGCAAAGATTCTTCAAACACACAGCACATCAAACCTTGAAGCAGATGGGCTACAGCAGCAGAATACGTTGGTGTATGTAATAGACATGCCTAATAAAGCAACCACTAGTATTTCAGTGATAGTACAGTTTTTCAGTGCTAACAAACCTGATTCTGATTCTGAAAGGTGAGGTATGTGCAAGGAGATCTTGGTGTTCCCTCCCTATAATTATCTAAAGAGGATGCAAGTGCATATATTTGCTTTGTAACATCAAGGATGCCTCAGACATTTGGGACCAAGCCACATGGGCCATGTGCTGTTGGCTCTCAGTAGGAGTGTCTCTGTGTTTTACAGGTCAAGAACAACAGCAGCTTCCATGCCAGGACTCTGCCCCATGTTGGGGTCCCGAGAGGCTGGGCTAGTGATGGACACATAGTGGACCATAGAACAGAGAACAGGCACAGTACAGACCCTACAGCCCATGATGTTGTGTGAAACTTTTAACCTACTCCAAGATTAAGCTAACCCTTCTCTCCCACATAGGGCTTCATTTTTCTTTCATTCATGTGCCTATCTAAGAGTCTTTCTAATGCCCCTAATGTAACCCCCTCTACCACCACCCTGGTAATGTGTTCCACACTCTCACCACTCTCTGTGTGAACAACTTACCTCTGAGATTCCACCCCACCCTCCACTAAATACTTTTCCTCCAATCACATTAAATTATGCCATCTCGTGTTAGCCATTGTTGCTCTGGGAGGAAGGTGCTGGCTGTCCACTGTACGCCTCATATCATCTTATATACATCCATCAAGTCACTTAATTGGTTTCCTTAAGCTTCGACACCTCCTTGTTGTGCGAGTTGAAATGGCGTCTCAGTGAGCGGAAAATAAAAGGACTGTATTGACCTGGAGAGAGAGAGAGAGAGTGCGAGAGAGGGAGAGATTGCAAGAAAGAAAGAGTGTGTGAGAGAGAGAGTGTGAGAGAATGATGGAGGGAAAAAGTGAGACAAGAGTGAGAGAAATGCTGACTTTCATTAGCAAGGCATAACAGATTTCCCAAATTGCACTTCGAATTCACCCCTCCTATTTTCCATTCTCACTCACTGACACTCACACTTACTCCTCAATGATTATTGGCTTTACCTGTGACACTCTCTCTTTTTTTATCTAAAATTCTCCCTCTCCCCACAGAATTCTGGAGGAGCTCAACGGGCCAGCAGCATCTATGGAAAGGTGTTTCGGGCTGAGACATTTCAGCAGCTCTGGGGAGATTTAGACTTGTTCAGGGTAGCCCTACTTGGAAGAGACTTAGCAGTGTGGTAATCGAATGCTGGAAATCTAAGCAACACATGGAGAACGGTGCCAAAGGGTCTTGGCCCGAAACGTTGATGGTACTTTTTTCCATAGATACTGCCTGACCTGCTGAGTTCCTCCAGCATTTTGTGTGAGTTGCTTGGATTTGTAGCATCTGCAGAATTTCTCTTGTTTCTGCTTGTCCCCCATGTCTCCCCCTCAGACTCTCCACTCATACATTTTGGAAAACCAACATTCTTCCAGGGGGTGGGATTTTTCACAAAATCCAGATGCACTGGGATGACGAGGAAACCCAGGAGAGGAATTAACTGGGAATTGTTCACCCTCAACCACTATGCTGAGTCAGTGGGATCTGTGAGCTGGGAATTCCAGGCCAGAAGGTTGGGAAGCAGGCCCCACATTCTCTGCTTCTTTCCTCCATCCTGCCCTGAATCAATGACCCGGTGCCCCTCAACCTGTCTATTCCTCCTCAGTGCTCTTCTTAATTATGCAGACAGACACAACCAAACCCAAGGACTAGGCCCACCCTAATCAGTGATAAATAATAGGACAATGAAGATGGTGGAAAGAGATACCATACTTCAACAATAGGAATTGCTTTTAGATCAAAATCTTTCATCATCTCCAAAGTGTGAAGCATTTGACGAACTGTCCCAACACTTGAGGTAAAGTGGTATCTAATCTGCAAATGTGCCGACGTCTCAAAGGGATGAAAGCAACCATGAAGATTCCGTTATCACTGGGCCCAGTGCACCCACGACTCAGAGAGGGTCTGGGGAGGGGCAAATAATGCAGGGAACTACTCAGGATGTGCAGGTTGTGTGCAACTTTTGTGTTGGTCAGTGGCTGGAGTTGAGGATAACACAGGGTTGAAGTTGATAGGGGCAATGGCTCAGGGTTAGGAGAGGAAGCTCAGGGTTAGGAGAAAGGGTTGTAAATTTAGTGGGCTCCATCTTGGGCACTAGCCTACAAAGTAACCAGGACACCTTCAAGGAGAGATGCCTCAGAAAGGCCGCGTCCATTATTAAGGACCTCCAGCACCCAGACCATGCCCTTCTCTCACCGTTACCATCAGTAGGAGGTACAGAAGCCTGAAGATGCACACTCAGTGGTACAGGGACAGATTCTTCCCCTCTGGCAGCCGATTCCTAAATGGACATTGAACCCGTGAACACTACCTCACTTTTTTAATATATATTTGTGGTGAACTACATGTACCTGTCAGGACACGCCCCCCTGCTGACTGCTCCTGTGGCTCCTCCCACAGACCCCAGTATAAAGACGATTGGAGGCACAGACCCTTCCTCAGTCTCCAGGATGTTTTGTGATGGTCACTTGCTGCTTGTGCTTTCTTCCAGCCAATAAAAGCCTATCTTAACCCACGTCTCAGAGTTATTGATGGTGCATCAATATTATTTCTGTTTTTGCATGATTTTTAATTAATTCAATATATGTAAACTGTAATTGATTTAATTATTTATTAGCACTATTTTATTTTTTTCTTCTTCTATCATGAATTGCATTAAACTGCTGCTGCCAAGTTCACAAATTTCACAATACATGCTGGTGATAATAAACCTGATTCTGATTCTGATTCTGAAAGCAACAGATCAGAGGTCAAAGGCCAGCCCCTAGGTCAAAGGTGCGATTCACACACACCTGAGGGCCAGGTTCACTGATATTTCTTCAGTTATAAAATGTGCTGACCATGCTGAGTGTCAGACACATTAATATTGAGAGGACACGATGCTTCTCACAGTCCATGAGTGATTTGTGAGGGGTTGCTACACTGGACACAGCCCCACAGCAGAGGCACCACCCTTGACTGTGGTCCTTCCCCACTGAGCTTTTGCAGTGTCTGCACCGAGCTTCAGTGCATCCGCCAAGCTCGTCCTTCTCAACCCTGGGCACCAAGAGACTCCAGAGCACAGTGATATCTGGTGTCTGTGAACCCTGGGGATAGAGATACACACCATGTAGACACACATAGGGGCCTGAAAGTGAAGCACACAACAAGAGGGAACCCTGGTCTGGAATGGCTGGTGTGTAGAGAGAAACAGGAAGCTTACCAGAATCATGAAACAGACCGGGCCCTGGAAACTCCAGTTAAACCCCGACTCGTGCTTCAGCTAACAGCTGTGAAGATGGAAGAGTTTCGTCACCGGGTGGCAGTCAGTTTGTGAACTACATTGAGAATATCAGCGGATCTACAGCGCAGGAAGTTGGCAGCCAATCTCTGCATGGCAAGATCCCAAACAATAGCAGTGTGCTGATGACCAATCATGTCACTGGTTACGGGATGTTGGTCTGAATGTGGGGGAAAATGGCCTGTGCTCTTCTTTGATATAGTTTTGTTTGATAAGTTCTGTCCATCCGAAACTACAGACAGGACTTGACTCCGATATCTCCTCCAATGACAGCACCAGTGACGACGTGACTCCCCCTCAGCTCTGCACTGGAACTCAACCTCTGTCCAGAGTTGGGTATCTGTCATTAAACTGGGAGGGTGGGGCCACTTAGCACAGGACGGACTTGAGAAGCGTAGGGAGGGGCACCACCCCGTCTCCCCCTTACTCCACATGCAGAGACTAGGGTTAATAGTGACCAAATCCAACAGCGTCAGGCAGCTGGTGTTTCAACAGAAACCTTGTTTGCCTCTCTCATTGTGGTCAATCCCAGAAGAAGTTGAGGGAATGATTGGCCATTAGCTTATCAGCTCTGCAATGTTCTGTGATGCTGCGATCTCAGGCAGACTCACCCCTGCAGGTCCCTGGATGGAGATCAGTGGGATATCAGGTCACTGGAAACTCTCCCCTTTGATCCCAGGCTGCCGAGGTGGGTGGACACTTGTTAGATAAGGGTGTCAAGAGCTGTGGACCTAGATTGGGGAAATGTGTTCCAGTCAGAGTTGATTGGTAGATGCTTTGAGATGCAAAATGGTCTCCTCCTGTTTCCCCCATCATTCTTAAGATTCTCCTCCGGCCGATAGACAATCTCGGACCCCTCAGTGGCTCAGCAGCTGAGGTCAGTTGGGACAGGAGCTGTCAGCGTGTGAAGTCAAACCCTCCCCAGTCTCCGGGAATATCTCAGACACGATCCATAATAACCCTCGCAAGTGTTTTCCTTTTTACAAGTTTCACAGCAGCTTCCTACACCTCACCATGCAATCACCTCTTGGGGAATATTTAGTCCAGTATTGTCAAGGTTTCTGATGAACGATAGCAGGTGAATTGTATGCTTTGTTCTTAGAACTGGTACAGGACTCAGCTCACGTCCTGTGTGAGGGCAATGGTGCAGCCAATTGCGCCGCTGCCTCCAGGACCCGGGACAATCCTGACCTCGGTTGTTGTCCGAGTGGAGTTTGCATGTTCCCTCCATCACCACGTCAGGATTTCTCCGAGAGCTCCGGTTTGATCCCACATCCCAACAGTGTGTTATTGACAGTAACTTGCCCCTTGTTGTGGGTGGGTGGAGAAAGCATCAAAGGGGAGTGGATGGGAATGTATGGGAGGATAAGATGCAGGGGTAGAGGGAGATAGGGAGAGGGGCAATGGGACTGATGGGCTAAATCCGCAGGAAACCAGCATGGACCAGATGGAATGAAAGGCTCTTTCTGTGTCAGTCAGTTGCATCACTCTATCACATTTCCTTATCGTTTAATACTCACGCGGTCTCTGTTCCATAGCCTCCAGGGTTTATTGCCACTGAGATAATGATGATCACAGCAGGAACAGCATAAGCAGAAACGTACAGGTATCTTCGTCTGATGATATGTCTGCGAGTGTAATTGGTGACTGTCAGGTGTCTGGACATGATGAAAAGCTGCAAACTGTCCAGGAACATCCAGACGAAGACGGCAAGGAAGAGGTAATGCAGACACCCGGCAACCAGGGCGCACACAACCTAAAGAAAGAGGCAACACAGTGGATAGTGAGCAGCTTGGGGCAAAAGCAGAGGGCAGTCAGAGACAGGGACGCAGGCAGGAACATGCAGAGACACACAGACGGTTACAGACAAGTGGAAAGAAACAGAGAGAGATAACCACAGCTAAAGACATTCACACAGACACAGAGAAAAACACACGGCATCAGAAACGGACTGACAACCTTTTCCAGCTCCCTCTTACCTCTTCTCTTCTCCTCTCCTGCCTACTATCTCCTCCGGTTCCCATCCTTCCCTTTCTCTCCTGCTCCATGTTCCTGTCGGATCAGATTCCTTTTCCTTCAGCCCTTTAACCTTTTCACCTATCACCTCCCAGCTGCTGTATTTGTACCCACCCCCAGCACCCACACTCCTTCCCCCTCACCTCATCTCACCTATCACCTGCCAGCTTGTATTCCTTCCCCCTCCTCTCCCTCTGATTCTGACTTCTGCCACCTTCCTTTCCAATCCTGGTGAAGGGTCTCAGCCCAAAATCTCAACTGTTTATTCCCTCCATAGATGCTGCCTGACCCACTGAGTTTCTCCAGTGTTTTATGTGTGTAACTCAGAGATACTAACACAGAGACACTGAAATAAACCAGTACACCAACACATGTACACAACGGAAGACATAATGAGCAAACATATAAAGAACATGGTGGTGATACACACCAAAGATTTATTAATGAGTAGTAATTTGGTGATACAATTAGAATAATACACAAAGGAGATGGAGGAACTTCAAGGGTCAGTAGGTATCTATGAAGGGACACAGACGTTAGACATTTCACGTTGCCTGACCTCCTCTGTTCCTCCAGCTCCTTTGTGATTTGCTCCAGATTTCCAGTGTTTACAAACTCTTGTGAGTCCATAAACTTAGAACAACTTTGGTACTTTTTACAAAATATCTTGTTGCAGCTCCAGATCTGCAAAGTGTGCTGATGTCACTCATTCTCCAGTGACCGGGAAACTCAGTGACACGGTTAATCCACTGCACCCCAGGGTTAATGTGAATGGGGAGGTTTGGAGTGTCCCATGAGGTCATTGGGCAGGAGGGCAGAGGGAGGGAAAGGGCAATGTTCTGTGGTGACAGGACCGTGGGGAAGGGGTGGGTCTCCAATGCTCAGAGGCTTTGGCCGCCATTGCAATGAGGATCTGATTAAAGGGATGGCACGCTGGTCATGATGAGTCAATGGAAGGAGAGGACACCAGAGGAGAGTGGTGGGAGAGCAGGGGCTGAGATCCCATCACTCCCACATTAAGTCTGGCTTTGCTGCAGAATTTGACTAACTGCACATTCAGATGTGAGTGAGATGAATTAGAGGTAGTAAATAAAAACACAAAATGCTGGCAGAACTCAGCAGGCCTGACAGCATCTATGGGAGGAGGTAGTGACGACATTTCGGGCCGAAACCCTAATTTGGTTTTCTTACCGGCTGTTTAATCCATATTCCGATCAGAAAGATGAACTGTGCCAGGAAGAGGGTGATACTCAGGTGCTTGTGGAGATTGGTGTTAGCATTCTGGATGGATTTGCAGTTGACAAATACGGCGATGGAGGCAGCGAGGCAGAGCAGGGAGATGATGAGGCCGAAGTAGGAGATCACCTCCAAGTGCCAGTCGTCAATCTGCAAGCACAAAGTGGGGAACCATGCTCAGGAATCGGCTGTGATAGAGTCTCCAGGGACAGCATTAGACATGGTGATCATGCGGAGAAGGTACAAACTCCTTACAGGCAGCGGTGGGAATCAAACCACAACTGGTGATCACTGGTGCTATAAAGTGATTTTGCTCATCACTGCGCTACTGTGTTGCCCACATCTGATACCGTAATGTATCCCTGGCACAACCAATAAAGGCAGGAATGCTACAGTGCCACCCATAACTAATACCATACCATAACCTTGGCACGTCTAACAAAGATAGGAGCAATAATTGATCTGCTGGAGGAACTCAGCGGGTCGAGCAGCGTCTGTGGGAGGAAAGGAACTGTCGCTGTTTTGATTTGAAACCCTGAATCAGAAACAGAACATCAACTCAGTCCTGATACGGGGTTCGGACCTGAAATTTTGACAATTCCTTTCCCCCTACAGACACTGCTTGACCCAATAAGTTCCTCCAGCAGATTGTTTGTTGCTCCTCAGCCCAGTGTCGGTGCTCCCTCGAGTATCTGTAATAAAGGTAGGACTTACATCATGAATGGTGTGGACCTGGTGTGTGGAGGAACAGTGTGTACAAGTCAATGTATTCCCAAAAGTGGAAATAAAGTTTGCTAAGGCAGTAAAGAAGGCATCAATTACTTTCCAGCATTAGTCAGGGAATAAAATATAAGTACAGTACAGACAGGAAATGGTAAATCTGTAAGCAACATTGTGTAGACCACAGCTAGAGTGCTGCTGAGTGAGCTGCTGGACTTGTTCTCTGAAACTGTGGCTACGTAATTTCCTGAGAAATGGTGACACAGGGACTCCTCCTCTTATAAGCCTCCTGCCAACATTTGGCGGTTATCGTGTCTCCCTCTGCACTGTGGGAAACTGTCATGAAAAATATCAGTGGAGAGGGTGAAGAGGTGATTCACAAAGCCCTAGGTCACCCAACCTATCCTCATAAGACATGCTTTCCAATCGCAAATCCCCTCTGAAGCCTCTCTAAATCTTCCACATCATCGGAGGATGAGAGGTGTCCTGATAGAGGTGTATGAGATGATGATAGGCATTGATCGTGTGGATAGTCAGAGGCTATTCCCAGGGCTGAAATGGTTAACACGGGAGGACACAGCTTTAAGGTGCTTGGAAGTAGGTACAGAGGAGATGTCAGGGGTAAGTTTTTTTACGCAGAGAGTGCTGAGTGTGTGGAATCGGCTGCCAGCAACAACACTGGTAGTAGATACAACAGGGTATTTTAGAAGGCTCATGGACCTTTGTAAAATAGAGGGCTATGGGTAACCCTTGGTAATTTCTATAGTAAAGACATGTTTGGCACAGCTTTGTGGGCTGAAGGGCCTGTATTGTGCTGTAGGCTTTCTACGTTTCTAACATTCCTATAATAAGGCAAACAGAACTGAACTCAGTGCTCTGACAGCGATCTAACCACATCTGACTAAGGAAGGCCACCACACCATATGCCTTCTGAACCATCCTTTTGACTTGCATGGATCAGTGTTTTGTTTTCCTTGCAGCAGAGGGTGCTGATGGAGCACAGAGTGAATAGTTACTGGGAAAATTTACACCATAGCAGAAGAGTCGAAATGCAGTCACAGAGGTTGAGCGGACGGGGTAAGGAATTTGAAGGGATTTGTGGAAGGATTGTTTTCACCCATTGGGACACACTGCCTTGAGGGGGTGGCAGAGGCTGGTGCATCACCACATTTCAGTGACATCTAGACGAGGATTTGTATCACCAGTATATAGAAAGCTAGAGAACAAATTTTAATGTAGGTGACCCTCGATGATCAGCATGGAGAATGTGGGCTGAAGGGTCTGTTTCTGTGTTTGTGTCTCTCTCACTCTGACTCCCTTCATTCACCCCTTTTCATCTGACTACAGATTTTTCTATTGAATGATTTCTTACCTCAGTCTGAACTGGAGCCATTAAAACAGCAAAGCTTGTCAGATGGTTACACTGGCAGATTACATGGGTCTGATTGGAATGGATCCGTTCACAACCATCAGATAACCAGACACTTCTCTCTTTGGTATTACTCCAATAGACACATTCTGGCTCTTCGCCGACTTCCTTTTCCTGTTTCCAGATAGGAACATATTCTTTCAACCATTTTTGAAAATATTCTCATTTCATTTTCATTTTTAGAATCTTTTTAGTGATATATAATCTTCAACAGCTATAAAATGATACAAAACTTCAACAGATTAATACATTTACAATTAATAAAGCTGAAGAAAAAAACCTGATCTTAAAATATAAAAATGAAAAAAAAATAGAAGGAAAAAGAAGGAAAAAAAAAGAACCCCATCTAACTGGGATAAAAACCCCACGAACTACAAAAAAAAAACACCCATTAAGAATCAGCCCCCCAGAGCAATACATTTAACTATCATCTAAATATATTAAAAAAAAGTCATCAACTGCCATTTCATATTTATAAAAAAAATAAAATTGGAAGGATAACATATAACTTAATTCAAATTAAATGAATATATTTGGCAAAAGAACCCCATCTTCTCTCAAAATCGAGGATCAAAAATTCTACTTCTAATTTTTTCCAAACTACGACATAACATCACTTGAGAAAACCATTCAACTAATGTAGGGGAAGAAATATCTTTCCATTTTAATAGGATCGCTCTTCTTCCCAGTAGTGTAACAAATTCTAATAACAACTTAAATCTTCACAGCCACGGGACAGGAGACACTGGTTAGAAACAGAGCGAAGCTCCATCTACATTGTCCCATCAAACTTGTGAAGTGCAGGGCAATAAAATTAGAAAAGATTACCTTTATTCGCCACATGAATATCAAACCTTTGAAACATACAGTGAAATGCATCATTTGTGTCAATGACCAACACAGTCTTTGATGAAATCCATGTGGTCACAAAGAGAAAGAACAAGCTCCTCACAGACACTGGCAGGAATTGAACCCCTGTCTTATTGCTGGCACTGTAAAGTGTTATGTTAACCACTCTGCTACTGTGCAAACTCGATGGCTGAACTGGTAACTACAATGCAGTAATGGGTATTTTCCTTTCAATGAAATGGTGGTTGTACTTTATAACCATTTACTGAATGACCTGAGAAATAACAGAAAGGGATTCCTCCTTTGATGTGTCTCACCACCAGTCTCTAAACATTCCCCCATCTCTCTCAGGTGAGGGATCTCCACTTTCTCTATCAGGCCCCATTGCACTGTCCCTGAGTAATGGTGATTGGAAAGGCCACCATAAACTGACCTGAAATGGCCCAAACCCAGTTTCCATGGAAATGTTATAGCTAAACCCAGGATCTGCACCTGTTCAGCTTCCCATTTTGCATTTTAGCAGGAAGTTTATCTTCAATTGGAGAACATCACAGATTGTAACCACAAACCTGGTTGAGTTTCAGAGTCAAATTGAACTTTTCCTTCAGATTAGAGCTGATGGCTTTGTTGCTGATGGTGGCGGCTATCACCTTGGAGTTTAATGACACATTGTTCTGAGATGGATGGCCGCCTTTAATCTCTTGGTTCAGCAGGGATTCCAAGTCTTTGAATACAATTAAGGAAACGGCCTGAAACTCTGTGGAGATAATAGATCAGCCTTTGGTGAATGTGGAGAGACATCACTGAAACACTCCAGCAACTGGATATAAAGGCAGGTCAACACAAAACACACATATTGCAGTAGCGCTTTGAAAGTCTATTAAAATCAGCTCTCAATGGGGATGGACAAGGAGATCATCATGTGGGCTGCTTTATCATGGATGGTGTTAAGTTAATTTGTGTTGGTTAAGCTATACTCTTCCAGGTAAATGGGAGTCTACCACATTCCTGACCTGTGTCTTGTGGATGGTTCAAAATCTGGAGATCCACAGAAAATGGTGCCTTCTGTGAAAGGAGATAAGTCCTTAAGACCAAGGATCAGAATTAGGCCATTCAGCCCATCGGGTTTGATCCACCATTCCATTATGGCTGATTTATTATCCCTCTCAACCCCATTCTCCTTCTTTCTCCCCTTAAACTTTGATGCCTTGCTAACCAGAATCAGAATCAGATTTAATATCATTGGCTTATGTTGTGAAATTTGTTTCTTAGGGCATTAGTGCATTGCAATGCATAATAATAATAATAATAATAATAATAATAAGCCTTTAAATTACAATAAGTAGAATACATAAAGAAAATGATATTAAATAAGTAGTGTGAAAAGATAGCGTAAAGTAAAATGGTAGTGTTCGTGGTTTCATTGTCCATTGAGAAATCTATTGGCGGAGAGGCTCCTGAGATGCTGAGAGTGTTTCTTCAGTACCTGTTTCTGTGTCGTTGATGGTAGCAACAGGAAGACAACATGTCCTGGGTGACGGGTTTCCTTAATGACAGATGCCACCTGTTTGAACATTGCCTTTTGAATGTGTCCCTGATGGAGCTGGCTGAGTTTTCAACACTCTGCAGCTTTTTCTAATCCTACACAGTGGCCGCTCCATACCAGACAGTGATGAAAACGGTTAGAATGCTCTCCACAGTACATCTGTAGAAATTTGCGTGCGTCTTTGGTGACATACCAATCCTCCTCAAACTCTGAATCACACATAGCCGCTGTCGTGCCTTCTTTGTAATTGCATCAACATGGGTCCAGGACAAACCTTCAAAGTTGTTGACTCCCAGGAACTTGAAACTGTTTACCTTTCCACTGCTGACCCCTCGATGAGGATGTGTGTTTCCTCGACTTCCCCTTCCTAAAATCCACAATCAGTTCCTTGGTCTTACTGAAGTTGAGTGTAGGGTTTCTGTTGTAATACCACTCAACCAGCTGATCTATCTCACTCCTGTACACTTCCTCAACTTCATCTGAAATTCTGTCAATAATAGTTGTGTTGTCAGCAAATTTAAAGATGGAATTTGAGCTGTGCCTAGCCACACAGTCATCGGTGTAGGGAGAGTAGAGCAGTGGGTAAGCACGCATCCCTGAGATGCACCAGTCTTGTTTACCAGCAAGGAGGAGGTTATTTCTGATCTGCACTGACTGTGTTCTCCCGATGAGGAAGTCAAGGATCCAGTTGCAGAGAGGGGTACAGAAGCCCAGGTTTTGGAGTCTGTTGATTAGAACTGAGGATACGATTGTGTTGAACGCTGAGCTGGAATCAATAAACAGCAGCCTGACGTAAGTGTTGCTATTATCCAGGTGATCCAAGGCCAAGTGGAGTGCCAGTGAGATTGCATCCAATTGTAGCGATAGGCACAGTTTATTCTATTTTATTTAGAGACACAGCATTTAACAAGCCCTTCTGGCCCCTTGAACTGTGTCACCCAGCAACCCACTGATTTAACCTTAGCCTAATCACGGGACAATAAACTACGAACCGGTCTGACTTTGAATGGCGGGAGGAAATCGGAACACCCAGTGGAAAGACATGTGCACACGGGAAGGAATGTACAAACTTGCTTCTGAAGGACACTGGAATTGAACTCTGAACGTGGCTGCCCAGCAGTGAGAGATTGAAGATGTTCTTGAACACTGCCACCAGTTGGTTGGCACAGGTTTTATTTCCCTACCAGGTTCACCATCAGGACCTGACGCCTCTTGAAAGCTGTTCTGATGTTGTCCTCTGACACAGAGATCATAGGGTCACCAGATACTTCAAGGATTCACGCAGGCATAGCTTTATTCTCTCTTTCAAAGCCCACATAAAAGGCACTGAGCTCATCTGGGAGAGAAGCATCACAGCCATTCATGAAGTTAGGTTTCTCTTTGGAGAAATTAACGGCTTGTAAGTCCTGTCAGAGCTGACATGCATTTGATTCCATCTCTAACTTCAATTGGCATGTGTTTTTCTCTCTTAAAATAGCCTTCAGTAGGTCATACCTGGGTTTCTAGTGCAGCTATGGATCACTGGTCTAGAATACCACATATCCAGCTCTCAGCAGTCTACAAATCTCATGGTTTATCCAAGGTTTTTGGTTTGGTAACATCCAGTCTGTTCCTGAAGGCACACCCTCATGATTCCCACCTGAGCTGCATGCAAAGAGTTGCCACTTATCAGCACCATCAGTGACCTATCAAGCCCCATTTTAAATATACCCAATCACTTGGCCTCCACAGCCTCTGACTAAAGAAATACCTGCACACCTCTATTCCCAAGGGATGTCCTTGTATGCTGAGGCTGTGCTCTCTGGTGCAAGACTCTCCCTGGCCTTTCAATATTCGATATGTTTCAGTGAGATCCGCCCTCATTCTTATCATCGCCCTCATATGTTAACCCTTTCATTCCCACAATCATTCTATTGAACTTCCTGCTGACCCTCTCCATGATCAGATGAGCAGATATCCTGAACATAGCAAATATCTGTCGGTCTGCAAACTACGTACTGAGGTGTTTCAGATTAATACAGAGTTTGATATCGTAAAGTGGATCTTACTGTTGATTACACATGGACTGAAAACAGTAGCCAAGCACTGCTCGTTCTGAACTGCATTTGATTTCTACTCAAGGCAGATTTGTCCTCACCAAGGTTTACACAATAAAATCAAACACAGCAGCATATTTTGATGCAGGGGAACACAGACTGATCCCACAGAGTAATAGTTCAGTTAACAACCTGGACAAGGTAGAACATCCCCTGTGAATGAGTCTGTAAATCACTGGCCAAACTCATTCTTATTTCGTGTACACAAGCATGGGAAAGAGACAGGAAATTTACCAGTGTTATTTTCTCCAGCAATGGTTCTCCAGTAAATCTCGAAGGAATTATTCTGAGTGTCCAATTTCACCAGTTGGTCTCCACTCGCACTGTTCCTTTCAGGCACCTTGACCTTAAGAACTATGAGGAAAGTTAAAGTAAGGTGAAGCATTCAGAGGCAAAAAGGATGTTCTCTCTCTCTCTCTCTACTGATAACTCTTTAATCAATGCCTCTCTGCAAAGTCTTGTTCAGGCTTTCTGAGAATCCCATCTGATGGGTACAATTTGCATCTGGGCTTTCTTGGGCTGAATTAGCTTACTGTAGAAAACAATTAGTCTCAATTCCCACAGAACTGAGTGAAAGTACTCATGCATATTCTTCACCCTCTGGGGGCACTGATCAAAAGCAGGTAAAATGATAAATTCTGGTTCAAATATGTTAGCTCACCAGGTCTAATATCTTACCAGCACCTCCTATCCTTGGCACAGACAGTGATCTTGACTCCTTACCAGAGGTAGTGAGGATTCCTGCTCCTATATCACGAGCACAGAACCTACACTGAAGTTTCATGACTTCAGTCTTTTTCTCAACTTCAGAACATCCTTCTAGATGTTATTTTTGAAGTGTGGTGGAATTAACATAAGAGATGATTGAGCTACTTTGTGTTTAGCTGTCATGCTTAGAGGGAGTGCAGAGAAGATAAAGCAGGAAGATCCATTGACAGACCAGAGAATGTGGCATTGTTCTTCTTTAGTAGTGAAGGTTGAGAAATAATTTGATAAAAATTTTCAAGATTGTCAATGCTTTGGCCAGAGTTAATGAAGAGAATGAAACATAGAAAACCTACAGAACAATACAGGTCCTTTGGCCCACAAAGTTGTGCTGAACATGTCCCTACCTCAGAAATTACTAGGTTTACCTATAGCCCTCTACTTTCTAAGCTCCATGTACCTATTCAAAAGTCTCTTAAAAGACCCTATCGTATCCGCCTCCACCACCATTGCCAGAAGCGCATTTCACGCAATGGTCTTCCATTGAAGAAGGGTGGAGAACCAATAACCAGAGGTTTAAAGGTGACTATTGTTGAACCAGGGGTGCCAGGAGAGAAACCCTTTCCACAAAGTGAGTGGTCACAGAACTCACTGGATGGATGGGAAGTGGAATTATTTCACCATGAGCTTTCAAATGGGAAAACACATGGTGTGTTGGAGAGAAGATAGTTATAGGGCTATTGAGAAACAGGGGATGATCAGACTGTAATGTCCCTGTCGAGACCTAGTATGGGTTCAATGGGTAGAATGGCCTTCTGCACAATGTTTCTATGATACTACACTGCTGGTGAATACTTTGGAGTAGTTTGTTTGCAGACAGTGAGGTCACAAAGAAATTAGATAGCTCATTATATAATGTGAATGAGGGTTTGTGGATAAACTTGTTTGGTATCTTTGGTAGAATTCTCCTGGTTTCTATGATATAGTGTCCTGTATTCTCCCCAACAGAGCAAATGACAGAATGTCCCAAGCAAATGAGGCAACTCTGAAGGTGTGGTACCCCCTCAGCCTAGACATTGTGCTCAACAGGCAGCAGTGAGGGTGAGGGTAACATGTGCAACACATGAGAGCGGACACTCACAATCAGTGATGTGGCATGTTTCAGCACAGCCTTCCAAAGCAAATCAGAAATAAAAGCTGGAAATGTTGGTAAATTCAGCAGGTCAGGCATCAGCATTAGAATGAAAAATGGTTAACCTCTTCAGCATGAAATTTTAACTATTAATCTTTCCAGAAATGCAGTCTGAACTACTGACTACTTCTAGCATTTTTCTTTCTTCCACATTTCCTGTAGCTTGATTGATTTTTAAGCTTTAGAAATATTAAGCAAAGATTTCTATCAAGAGCCCACATATTAATCATTTTCAAAACAAGCTGATTACTGAGAAAGTAATCTCCACATTTCTTTCCCTTAACTTGAAACCAATTTCACAGACTCGGTAATCTTCAGAGTCCAATACTTTACCAAAGAGTCTGTTTCTATGGTCTTGGACTTTGAACTGGGTAGTTTCAGAGCAATTGCCATTGCCATGTTCTCCAAGAGGTCCACTGTGGCCGTTGCCACTGTCAGTCTTTGAGTGGTCTTCATGCTCTCCAGCCAGGAAGTATGAAGAACATTGTTTACAAATGTTGTCATAGCCTGCAGTTGAAAAAGAACACCTCATGAATTGAGAAGCAAAATACTACAGATGTATACAGATGTAGTATTTTCCAAAAATGGAAAATGATGTTTTTCCAATGAAGGGTCATTGAGCAAAATCATTAGTTTTGTTTCCCTCTCCACAGATACTGCCTGGCCTGCAGAGTTCAGAAATGGAGGCTCTAAAAACAGGACTGAAAGAGACTGAAAAGGGTTGTCCACTCCGCCAGACCTATCATGATACAACCCTCCTTACCATTGAGGACATCTTCAAAAGGTAGTGCCTCAAGAATGCAGCATCCATCACTCAGGACCATCACCACCAGGACAAGCTCTCTTCCCATAACTACCATCAAGGAGATAGAGAAGCCTAAAGATGCATACTCAGCATTTCAGGAACAGCTTCTTTCACTACCATCAGATTTCTGAATGGTCCGTGAACCTCACTATTCCACTTTTGCATTATTTATTTGTTGTAATTTTAAAGTTCAAAGTGCATTTAATATCAAAGTACATATACTATGTACAACCTTACAGGCAGCCACAAAACAAAGAAACCCAATTGAAGCCATTAATAATGAAGACCATCAAATTATTATAATACTGTAATTTGTTACGTCTTCTACTGTACTTCTACTCAAAACAACAGATTCCATGACAGGTCTGTGATGATAAACTTGATTCTGTGATTCTCAACACTGAACTGACTCCACAACCAACAGATTCTCTTTCAAGGACTCTACAACTCAGTATTATTTATTTACATTTTTCCCTATTTGCAGGATTTGCTTTCTTTTGCACATTGGGCATATGTCACCCGTTTTCTATTTATAGTTTTTAATAAATTCTATTGTATTTCTTTATTTCCCAGTGAATGCCTGCAAGGAAATGAACCTCAGTGTTGCATATGGTGACGTATATGTACTTTGATAATAAACTTACTTTGAACTTTGGCAATTCTTTTAGTTTTCCATGACTGGTGATATTCCTGGGGTATTGAAAGCTTACCTTTAAGAAGTTCTCTTCTTTATGGAAGGATTGTACCCCTTCCTGTTTTTATTCCTACTGCACTAATTGTTGAATCTTTCTCCACCTTTTTTCTCCCCTTCTACTCCACTCTCTTTTTCTCTCCCTTTGCTTCCCATCTTTGACCTCCTTTCTTTCTCCATTGCCTTCTGTTCCCCTGCTCCCACTTTCTCAACCCTTACTCTTTCTCCATCTCTTTATGACTCCCTTTCACTTTTCCCTCATTCTCTGGTCACCAACCCAGTGCAGACACTGTGGGCAAGAGCAATGAACGTTGCCCCATAAAGCTGTCATTTCCAGTCCTGTGCGGCTCTGGATGTAAGTGCATCTTCTGCAGCAACACACACTACAAGCTGGAGGAACTCAGTCAGTGTCAGGCAGCATCTATACAGGGAAATGGAGAGTCAACATTTCAGGTCAAGACCCTTCATTGGGGCTGGGCAATCTTCTGTGATTCTGGGATGTAAACGCATTTTCTGGTGTCACCTAATTTTATCCATATTCAATGTCTACTTTAGGATACCTGTATCTCCAGTACATCTGTTCAACTGCCCATATTACAGAGTGGCAGAAATACGAGGCACATCAGGCTGGTGGATGAAGAAACCCTCACCACATTTAGAAAGTACGATGCCAACACTGAAATGGGATTGGGTTGAATCAGCACAGATACAATGGACAAAATTGCTCCCTGTTGTGTTGTGAATATTCTATGATTCAGTGAGAAATGTGCTGTAAGAACATACCACCATTCCATAACACCCATGTAACCTAACTCCATCTGGTGACAATTGCCCCATCCCGTTACTACCTTCAGTTAAGGTAGTTTAGAATCCACCTTTGACCCAACATTGATGGGTCACTGAGGAGTGTTCTGAGTTTCCACCACCATCTGGGTGTACAAGTCTTTTCAAATTTCACTCCTGAAAGGCATGCCTCCAACTTTCAGACTCTGCCCTCTTGTTCTGCTATCTCTACCCTGACCACACTCCACACTCCCTCCCTTCACATCTGCTCCTCTCCAGCTCTGTTTTCCATAATACATAGATCATAGCACAGAACAGCACAGGAGCAGGCCATTCAGCCCACAATATCTGGGCTGAATACGATGCCAAATTAAAACCATTTCTCTAGTGTATCCACATGATCTATATCCCTCCATTCCCTGAAACATCACGTGTTTATTGAACAGTATTTTAAACACCACTATTTCCACCTTTACCTCTGACAGCCTGTTCCTGCCATCCCACACTCTGTGTAAAAACCTGTCCCACACATCTGTTTTAAACTTCCCCACTCTCACCTTAAATGCATGTCCTACAGTATTTGGTGTTTCTACCCTGGGAGGAAGATTCTGAATGTTTGCTCTGTCTATGCCTCTCTCAGCCTCTGCCTCTGATGCTCCAGAGAAAATGACCCAAGTCTGTCCAGCGTCTTATAAATTGTAGTGTATAAATTGACCTCGTAAATAAGAACACTGCCACCTCCAGTTTAAATTCCCACGTGGAATATTGTGGAGGATCAAATACCCAAACCCAGCACAGCCCCCACTTGTCCCATTTAACCTGTCTCATTGTGGTGCAGATTAAGACCCCGGGAAATCGGTGTGGTGGTCCTTAGGACCCAGTGGACCTCAGGAGCCGGCAGAGGTCGGGACCCGCTGCCCTCAGTGTTTCTGTTCCATTGACGGGAAGAAAATAAAGTGATTGAAAATAAAGCGGAAATAGTAATGTGTTTGGAAAGAGGTGAAACACCATCGGTCATTGGAAGAGTGTTAGGCTACAGTCGGTCAATGATTGGAATAATTTCAAAGGATAATGGATAAAGTGAGAATAATGGAGCAAGTGAAAGGTCCTTCCCCGATGAAAGCTACAATTATTACTAAGCAATTCAGTGGTTTAATTATTGGAATACATACGTTTCTTAAGTGTCTTATATGCATAGAAAGGTAAAATACACACAATATACTAAGACAAATGTTTGACTAACTGACGCTAAGCAATACCCGATGTACTTGTTTTGACTGACGTACAAATCCAACTTAAAGACGGACTCAGGAACAGAACTCTTATGTAATCTGGGGACTGCTTGTATCCTTGTAAATATTCTCTTTACTCTCTCCAGCTCATGAACACACCATTTTTGCCCCAGGATAAATTGTTGGGCTTCTAATTCCTTACCTTGGTATCGTCTGTCTCACTGAAATTCTGACAGATTTTATAATAGTAGCAATCAGCAAACTTCAGCACATCTTTTGTAGAGTTTAACTGGGCAATCTAAAAATACAACAGCAATCAAACAAAGAAATAATCAAATATCACAAGCAATCTGAAAAAAATGTTTGAAAATGAAGCCTTTAAAACCCTTTAGCTTCACAGGTGACTCTAACATAGTGTCTGATGGCAACTCCCACTGCAAGTCACGTGGTCAATGAAAGGACATCTCTGAGCATGGAAAAGCAGGAAGGAATGGCCTAACATATCCTTTATTCACTGCCCTTCACAGTCTCAGAGCATTCCAACATGCTTTATAGGGTCTGGCAGAACTGTGGTATACTTCTTGGCCAAACAATCCACAGGCATGGACCAACGATTAGCTGATCAGGTTGAAATTCAGACAGCACGGAAACTGGCCCTTCAGCCCACTGAGTGGATGCTGACCCTCAAACTCCCATTGATGTTAATGTTAAACTTACTCTGAGTGGCAGAGCAATTTATTTAAAGTGTTTTATTTTTCCAATAGCCCCAAAAATCCTAAACACAAGAGTTTCTGCAGATACTGGAAATCCAGTATAACACACACAAAATGCTGAAGGAACTCAGCAGGTCAGGCAGCGTCTGTGGAGGGGAATAAACAGTTGATGTTTTTGAACAGTCCTGCTGAAGGATCTCAGGTCAAAGTGTCGACTGCATATTCCTCTCCATTAATACTGACTGAACTGCTGAGTTCCTGCATCACTTTGGTCCCAGAAGTCCACAGGCCAGGCAGCATCACAGGGTGTTGAGGAAACTTCGCAGTTAGGACAAGGCTATTGCAGCTCGGGGTGTTCCAGAGTTCAGAATTCAATTCTGGTGTTGTCTGGAAGGTGTTTGTATTTTCTCTCTGTGAATCCTGTGGATTTCCTCTGGTGCTCCAGATCCTTCCAAAAGCATCGGTCAGTAGGTTAATTGGTCACTGTAAATTGTCCTGTGGTTAAGCTAATGGTAAAATTAGTAGGTTGATGGGTCATGCAGCTCACTGGCCAGAAAGACTTGTTCCATGTTCTATCTCCAAATGAATCAATAAATAACCTCTGTTACAGTTTTAAACACTTTACAAACTGATCCAGTTTACCAGTCTCTCCTTGAGGAAAGTTTTAAACTGGAACAAGTGGAAGAAACTCACACAAACACAGGGAGACGATGCAAACTGCACCCAATGTCCAGGTAGAACCTGGGTCTCTGGTGTGGCTTCACTAATCAGTAAAGTTTCCAGGTTTCCTCCCATATCCCAAAGATGTGCAGACCAGTCGGTTAATTGCCTGCTGTGAATTGCCCTAAGTGAGGAGATGAATTTAGGGGGTATCGATGGGAAAGTAGATGGAATAAAAAGGAATGAGTCTTGGATTAGTATAAATCGGGATGGGCAGCAAATGTTGGCCGTGGCACCAACACCCACATCTAGAGAGTGAATTTGAACATGTGGTCGCTGCTCAAATGTAAAAGCAGCAAGCTGGAATTACACAAAGAGTGAGGAACAGTGTTTATTCTGATGGGTGAGGAGAAGAGACGTATGCAGAAAAGGGTGATGGACAGAAGCAGGGAGAGGGATACATCTAGTGAGGAAAACATTCCAATAGATTCACGTCTGGGGATAATAGAAGTTAAGTTTGCGGCTTAGAGAAACGGAGTGAGTGAACGTCAGAAGTTCTCATACTTGCTGGGAGTTTGTTACAAAATCCAGGTGACACTGCATACTGAGAAGGGAAAAGCAGGAAGGAATGGCCTAAAATCAGACTTACCCTTTATCCAATGCCCTTCACAGTCTGAGAGCATTCCAACATGTTGTACAGGGTCTGGCAGAATTGTGGTAGAGATCTTGGCCAAACAATCCACAGGCATGGACCAACGATCAGCTGATGAAGTTGAAATTCAGTCATGAATTCAGACAGCATGGAAAAACACCCTTCAGCCCACTGAGTGGATGCTGTCCCTCAAACATCCATTGATGCTAATGTTAAACTCATTCCTTTATATTTTCTTTACATTATGACAGAGACATTTAAGAGGCTCTTAGATAAGGAGAGGGAAATGCAGACAATCATGGATAAGGATATTGTGTAGGCAGAGTGGATTAGTTTAGAGAGAAGTTTAATTATTAGCTTCCACCACCATTTTGTGTACAAGTCTTTTCAAATTTCACTTCTGAAAGGCATGGCCCTAACTTTCAGATTCTGCCCACTAGTTCTGGACCTTTCTATGCCCTCTCTACCCCGTCCACACTCTCTCCATTCACATCGGCTCCTCTCTAGCTCTGTTTTCCATAATACATAGATCATAGCACAGTACAGCTCAGGAACAGGCCATTCAGCCCACAATTTCTGTGCAGAACATGATGCCAAATTAAAACTAATTCTCTTCGGTACCCACATGATCACTGACAGCCCAAGAAACACTGTTGACTCTGGTGAGGACTGCATATGCAGGAAAACATTCCAACAGATCCACATCCAGGGATAATGGAAGTTAAGTTTGCTCCTTGGAGAAACGGAGTGAGTTCTCATACCTGCTGGGCGTTTGCTGAATAATCCAAGTTGCACTGCGACGGCGTAGAGTTCTGCTTCTCAGAGACAGGACAGGAAAGTGGATCCACTGGAATGAAGATGGCATTTTAGCGATCAGTGCGTCTACCTGCCAACTCTACCCCCACCTTCCTGCTGTTCACCGATCAGGCAGGGAAGCGCTGACCTCTGTAACTCCAAGCTGGTGTACTCCCACAACGAGCAGCATCAGACCCGGACACACAGGACTGTGACTCGACGTCACATCTTCCTGACCCCAAGAACAACTGTGAATGCCTCGTCCAATCCCACACCCACTGTCACCCAAAGGAACAGATACCATGGTTGGCATTGTACTTGTAATGTTGGCACAAGCCACGCTAATGTGGAAATGTTGGTGATGCACCATCAATAACTCACACTGAGATGTAAGGTGAGATATCGGCTTTTATTGACTGGAAGAAGGAACCAGGAGTGAGTGTCTATCATACTATGTCCTGGAGACTGAGGCCGAGCGTCAGGCCTCAGATCTCCTTTATGCAGGGGCCTGTGGGAGGAGCCACAGGAGCAGTCAGCAGGGGGCATGTCCAGACAGGCACATAGTTCACCACAGTTGGTATGGGCCTCATTGCTGGTTTGGGAGGGACAATTTGTAAACATCTCCACAGCCATGAAACCAGTTAAATGTGTAAGTGATCAGCCCTCTCAGGTTGGAGGAACAACACCACATATTCTGTCTGGTTAGCCTCCAACCTGACAGCATAAACACTGAATTCTCAAACTTCCAGTAATTTCTCACCCTCCCCTTCTCTCTTTTCCATTCCCTACTCTGGCTCTCCTCTTATCCCTTCTCCTCAGCAACCTATCATCTCCCTCTGGTGTCCCTCCTCCTCCCCTTTCTCCCTCAGTTCACTCTCCTCGACTAAAAGCTTTCCCTTCTTCAGCCCATTTTACTTTCTCCACCTCTCACCTCCCAGCTTCTTACTTCATACCTCCTCCCCCTCCCACCTACATTCTCCCTCACCTGACTTCACCAATCACCTGTCAGCTTGTGCCCTTCCCTCCCCCCACCTTCTTATTCTGGCTTCTTCACACTTCCTCTCCAGGCCTGATGAAGGGTCTCAGCCCAAAATGACGACTGTTTATTTCTCTTATTAGATGCTACCTGACCGACGAGTTCCTCCAACATTTTCTGTGTGTGCCATCAGGACACATGTTTGATGTGAAGTTGTTTCAATGGGCTGGGGTGAGACCATTCAGCACCAAGTGACAAGGAGCTGAATTGAATTATCTCCACTATACATAAAATGATCTTGTCCACACTCCCCCATCTCTACAACCCCACTCTCTGCTCACTCATCACCTTCCCACCGCTCACTGAGACCAGTCTAACCTGTTCCTCCTGCAACTGACCTGAGGACTGGGGCCAGAGGGCTGAACATCATGGGGTGAGCTGCCCCAGTCTGAGATCAGTCTGAGGACTGGGGCCAGGGGGCTGAACATCGTGGGGTGAGCTGCCCGTGTCTGAGATCAGTCTGAGGACTGGGGCCAGGGGGCTGAACATCATGGGGTGAGCTGCCCTTGTCTGAGATCAGTCTGAGGACTGGGGCCAGGGGGCTGAACATCGTGGGGTGAGCTGCCCCTGGCTGAGATCAGTCTGAGGATTGGGACCAGGGGGCTGAACATCGTGGGGTGAGCTGCCCCTGGCTGAGATCAGTCTGAGGACTGGGGCCAGGGGGCTGAACATCGTGGGGTGAGCTGCCCCTGTCTGAGATCAGTCTGAGGACTGGGGCCAGGGGGCTGAACATCGTGGGGTGAGCTGCCCGTGTCTGAGATCAGTCTGAGGACTGGGGCCAGGGGTCTGAACATCGTGGGATGAGCTGCCCGTGTCTGAGATCAGTCTGAGGACTGGGGCCAGGGGGCTGAACATCGTGGGGTGAGCTGTCCCTGTCTGAGATCAGTCTGAGGACTGGGGCCAGGGGGCTGAACATCGTGGGGTGAGCTGCCCCTGGCTGAGATCAGTCTGAGGACTGGGGCCAGGGGGCTGAACATCGTGGGGTGAGCTGCCCGTGTCCGAGATCAGTCTGAGGATTGGAGCTCTGGGGTCATGAGGAATTATATGGAGAATATGATTGTATGTCTTTGAGTGTACGTCTCTGTTTGTCTGAAGGGTTTACGTTCTTTGTACAGAACAATTAACAGTCAGGTGAAATGGTTAAAGAATTCTGGATCAACACCGCACGTCAGGACTAGGCCTGTTGATCCCTTAACGACAAAAACCACGAACAGGAACACCCGATAGAAGATAGAAACAATATACGAAGAAGGAGCAGCTCTTAGGGGACCTGCTTGCTCCCCGGGGTCACCCGCGGACAAGGTTTCCTTGGAAACGTGAGACAGCAGGTGTTCTAACTTCTTCCAGGGATCTCTCTGGGTGGAGTGGTGAGGATTGGTTTTATAGCAGACCCTTTGATCTAAAATAAGATTCAGCATTCGAGACTCACTCCCCAACACACCCCTGACTGATGCACCCCTAGCCGCACCCCCCACTTCCTCCAACACACATTGCACTGACCCAGACACACTCTGCACTATCCCGAACACATGGACCTAGCTGCAGAACCACTTCCCATCATCTCCGACACACCCCATCACCTACATACCCCAAACTGACCCAACCTCACACGCACCATTCACCTCACACTCAGCCGTTACCCTATCTCAGCCTCCACCCCCACTGTCTCCTACACACCACACACTGACCCAATCTCAGCCCCCACCCCACTGTTCCTACACACCCCACACTGCCCCAATTTCAGCCCCCACCCCACTGACCCTACATACTCCACACTGACCAGATCTCAACACCCCACCCCACTGTCCCTACATACCCCACACTGACCCAACTTCAGCCTCACACTCCACTGTCCCTACAGACCCCAAACTAACATGACCGCAACCCCCAACCCACTGTCCCTACACACCCCACACTGACCCAACCTCAGCCTCACACTCCACTGTCCCTACAGACCCCAAACTAACATGACCGCAACCCCCAACCCACTGTCCCTACACACCCCACACTGACCCAACCTCAGCCTCACTCCCCACTGTCCCTACATACCCCACATTGACCCAACCTCAGCCTCACTCCCCACTGTCCCTACATACCCCACATTGACCCAACCTCAGCCTCACTCCCCACTGTCCCTACATACCCCACACTGACCCAACCTCAGCCTCACACCCCATTGTCCCTACACACCCGACTCTGACCCAACATCAGCCTCACACCCCACTGTCCCTACACACCCCACACTGACCCAATCTCAGCCCCACATCCCATTGTCCCTACACACCACACAATGACCCAACCTCAGCCTCACTCCCCACTGTCCCAACACACCCCACACTGACCCAACCTCAGCCTCACTCCCCACTGTCCCTACACAGCCCACACTGACCCAATCTCAGCCCCCCATCCAACTGTCCCTACACACCCCACACTGACCCAACCTCAGCCTCACACCCCACTGTCCGTAAACACCCCACACTGACCCAAACAGCCCTACCCCACTGTCCCTACACACCCCACACTGACCCAACCTCAACCCCCACCCCACTGTCCCTACACAGCCCACACTGACCCAACCTCAACCCCCACCCCACTGTCCCTACACAGCCCACACTGACCCAACCTCAGCCCCCACCCCACTGTCCCTACACAACCCACACTGACCCAACCTCTGCCCCCCACCCCACTGTCCCTACACACCCCACACTGACCCAACCTCAGCCTCACCCCCACTGTCCCTACACACCCCACACTGACCCAACCTCAGCCCCCCACCCCACTGTCCCTAAACACCCCACACTGAGCCAACCACAGCCCCACCCCACTGTCCCTACACACCCCACACTGACCCAATCTCACTCTCACATTCCACTACACACCTCAATGTGTTTCCTTGACAGTCAATGATACTCAGAAACACAAGAAGTTCTGTAGATTCTGGAAATCCAGAGGAACACACCTACAACTCAGCAGCTTTGTCAGAGACTGTGTAGGGATAAATTTAGTTGAGATTTCAAAGTTTAAAACTCATTAACACTTTGAAACACAAATTCTTTTTCTTTGCACGAGTTCTCCCTGACTTGTGTAGTGTTTCCAGTATTGCTTGTCCTGATTCTCAGCTCTCAGTAATCTTTCTATTTTCACCTGTACAGGCCAGCTGAGTGTCTCCCTGCTTCTGGTGATATCCAGCTTTACAGACGCAGTAAAAAGACCCAGCAGAGTTACGACAGGTCATGTTCACTTCGCACTCATTTTTATCCTGGCATTCATCCACATCTGTTGTAGAGAGGAAGAGACGTACAAATATTACCAACACAGATGTAGTCATAGTGTCATAGAGGACTACAGCACAGAAACAGGCCCTGCTGCCCATCTAGTCTGTCTTGACCTGTTATTCTGCCTAGCCCCATTGACCTGCACCCAGCCATAGCCAATGTCACAAGTTATGGTTGCTCTACGTATTCCAATGACCTACAAGATGTGTGATCCACCATTATTCTGAGTCACTAAGAAAATATGATTGAGACGTGAAAGGTTTCCAAAAGTCAAGTAATGTCTTCAGTTGTAGGTCCTGTTGCTAAAGTAACCATTGATGCCACAGAAGTAGAACTTTTGAGAAATGAGGTGAGAAACATTCAAGCTGATATGTCTCAATAGATGTCTGTTAATGCTGCAGATAAACATGACGTGTCCATTGGAAAGCCCAACCCTCCTGCGGAAATCACAAAGCAGAGGAATGCTGCTGCATAGGGTGAAGGATAGGACTGGTATTTTCTGTTACAAGTGTGGAGAAGATGGACATTTCAAACGAGATTGTTAGAGTCAGGGAGATCTTTGAAAAGTAAACCAGTGGATAATCAAACAGAAAAAGATGGGAAACGACAGAGGGACCAGTAAAGGAACAGTCTGACGTCCTGGAGCAAACACATTCCAGTCAGTGTATTAACAGCAATACTAAGGTGCAAAACATTATTCCTGAAGGCTTAGTGGGGCCAAGTTCTGATGTCTCCAGACAGACTGAAGGTATTTATGCTAAAGTCATACTTGACATGGGTTCTCAAGTTACTTTACTCTGGAGATCCTTTTCAACAGGGATTTGACTCATTTACTGTTGGCTCCGATCAGTGCCATTGAGGTTTGGGGGCTTAGAGCTGATGATTACCCTCATGATGGTTTTTTGTCATTGACACTGGTGTATTCAGGAGCAGATACTGCGGTAGATGAGACTACAGATACACTTGTGTTGTTTTGCCCAGATCCAGTTGCCATTCTTGTGGGAACAAACACTTCCATTGCGAGAAAGCTCATGGGAGCATGGAAAGAGAGAAAAGGAGAGAACTTTCTGAGAACTTCGTCTATTCTCCCTGTATTCAGAGCTGCTTTTGTGAATGGTCAAGTTTCTCTGGTGCAGGGTGATGAGAATAAAAGAGGAACTGTGTGGTGTACTCAGTCTAAACCAGTCACTTTACCTTCTACTGGACGAGTTCGAGTGACTGGAACATCCAGATTTTCAGGAATGCCCAGTGCCCCAACCACTTTTGTGGATGCTCCTGACGATCAGGAAGAAAAGCCACTCTTGTCTGCAGGAGTGCTGGTGAGACCTGAACTGCAGAAATCTTTGGCTGTCTATACTAACAGGAGAACAGTGATTGTCAGCAACACCTCAGGAGGAGGTGTCAGGAGTTTCTAGTTTCCCAGTTAAGAAAAAGGAAGAGAAATAGTCTCCTCTATTAGGAAAGTTGACATTGAAGTCAGTCAACTTTGATGACTCACCAATACCAGGGGAATGGGAAAAGAGAATAACTGATAAGATGTTGGAACACAAAGACATCTTTCCTGCTGACAAGATTGCTGTTGGTTGTTCCATGAGTACTCACCACACTATCATAGTGACAGAAGACACACCTTTCCATTCATCACCAGTGGAGATTGAATTCATGGTGGGATAGTTAACTCATTATGAGCCTACAGTGAGGCAGTTTCAGTTACAAGGTCTATCTCTAACTCTTCCCCTTCCCTCTCTGGATCACACCGGTATCCCCGTGGATTTTCCAGCCCCTCACTGACCCTGCTCCCAGATGGTCTCCATATTGGATCGTGTGGAGTTTGCTATCTAGGATCAGAACAGCCAGCTACAGATGGCAACTCTGGACAGACTTGTTCCTGGAGAAACTCAACAGGTCGTGAAATCCATGTCCATCACAATAACCCTACTGTGGGACTTGCACAGAATATCCTTCTTTACTTCGAGGTATCTGAAGGACAATGTTGAAGGGATGTCAATGACAACCACTACTTTGAATTGATTCTCCATATCGTGGTTATATTAAGTCCTTACATTCACAGATCTTCCCTCTGGTGAGGCTGGCAGTCACAGAAAATGCCAGAAACCCTATGATGCAGCTACACTGGTGGGAACCCACTGTGTTGTTAGAAGTTGCATATTTGTCATAGGGTGAGTATTCACAATTGTCGATATCTGTGAGAAAGGACAAAATCGTTCACAATGATAAACACTGTTTGCTCCTTGTTACAGGTGCACTCTGTGGGTCTGCATAGTCATGTTGCTAAACACAGACCAGAACTTCCTTGGAACAAACAATTCAGTGATTTTCTTGGGAAAGGCCTTCAGAGTCGAGGCAGAAAGACGGGTGTGTGGAGTTAAGGTACAGACCAGCCTGGATTGAATTGAATCAGGGAACCAATAGCTTCCCACCTGCTGGAGGCCGAGATGGTTGCTAGCCTACTCTCCTGCTCATTGGATCTGAAAGCTGCCTATCAACACCTGCAGATCCCACTGGAGGAATCAGCGGTAGCCCCACCTTCTCCGGTGATGTGACCAGTTAGAATGCTAAAGATGTGCCATGGAGAACATTCTGACTCGTTGCATCTCTGATTGGTTTTGAGGAGTCACCACACAGGATGAGAAAAACCTGCAGAGTTGTAAATATAGTCCACATCACTATGGGTAGTCACCTTCCCACTATCAAGGATAGTGCCATCTTCAAATTGTGATGCCATAAAAAGGTGGCATCCACCATTAAGGACTCCCATCACTCAAGACCTGCCCTTTTTACAATAAAACCATCAGGTAGGACGTACAAGAGCCTGAAGACACAAGCTGAGCGTATTGTTTACAGCTTCTTCCTCTGCGACATCAGATTTCTTAACAGACAATGAACACACGAATACCTCCTCACTATTTTCACTCTCTTTTCTCCCTACTTATATAAAAAAGCAGGTGGAATAAAGTTAAGATGGTGCTAAACGTCGACTCCTTTGCTTTCATCTTCAGAAACAGCTCTATTTCCATCTTTGATATCTTTATTTTTCCTATTCAGGGTTCTTTTGAAGACCCTGCCCTGCAGTGACACACTGACATAGGTTCTTTGTGGGAATGGGACCTGTTCTCAGGGTTTCAGGAATGCTCATTGTTCGGCACATCAAGGGTTCGGCCTGAGAGTCCGGCTCGGATTCAGAAACTTAAGATCTCGGGGCTCTGGAGACGGGCGGATCGAGGGTCGGTTTCACGGCAGGAGACCCGTGTATCGTTAAGGGAGTCGGGATATCTGCTGTGGGCCTGAAGACTCGGGATCTGTGCAATCTTCAAGCACAGAGCTCGAAAAAAGTGATGTAACAGACTTTTAACATCGTAAACCAGCGGGTTGTTGTTATGTCTCCCCGCTCACTGGGGAGAAAATGGAGACACCTCCTTCTCCCTTATCAGGGAGAGAGAGAACCTGTGGAATGTCGAATGCCGTATGAAATGTGAAGTCTGTGGGGTAACTGCAAGACTCTTTGCTATTGCTTTGCTCATGATGAGTGCTAGGAGACGGTACCGATGCTTGCTTTATTTGCTGGTGGGGGAGGGGGATTGTTGCTCGCTGCTCTTATGCGCGTGAGGGAGGGGAGCTGGGGGGACTTTGGTGTTCTTATGTTTATCTGTTGTTCATTCTTTGGGACACTTCTCTGTTTTCGTGGATGTCTGCGAAGAGAGGCTTTAAGACCCTTCTGATGAGGGGTGGAGACGTATTGGGATTGGACACCCATAGTGAAACTGAAATGATTGGGGCCAGGGAACTTAAAGTAATTGAAAAGATCAAGTGTGTATAACGTGCCATGGATGTAGGTTGGAAGGGACTGAACCAGGGGGACAAAAAAAACAAATTTGAGGTATGCAGCCCCAAGCTCGGTGGGACAGGAAAAGGCAGAAAAAACGGATCTACCTGGACAGTCAGGTTTATGGACTTTGGGTGGAAACGGGGTGGGGGTGTGGTGTAAGGGAACTCTGGTTGGTGGCATTGGATTGGAGATCTTCAGAGTTGATAAGGTCAGTGATGGTGCAGAAGACAATGGCCCGCTGCACCTCAGTGGGGATCGTTGGACGGGATCTCTTGTAACCCTGTGCCCATGACTCTCAAAGTGAAAAGAAATCCCAGACTTCACTTCCAAATTCCATTAGAGCCCCATATACTCCCAGCGGCGCCATATTGTGGTTCCTCATTTCCCATGGAAACCATTCCCGTGGCAAAGCCTGCTTTCTCCTTCCTGCTGCAGACATTTAGTGGTGAATTACAGGCAGTGAGTTGGGACAGTGAGGTGAGAAAGCATTGATCAATACGAAATGAAAATGTAAAATTATTTGCCAGTAACTTCTGTAAAGCTATTAACCAGCTTAACGTTGTCTGATCCAAACTATCTCACATTTCACTGTCTAACAAGAGGTGGAGATCACTGAGGGTGAATGAACACAATTTACTCAAGTGCTTTTTGTATTCAGGATATGAAATAAGATGTTTATATTTAGTTCAAAGATATGTAGTTCTCCTTTACAAGTAACCTCACTTGAAGAAGTGATCTGTTATCTGTGCGCCGATGAATAATATTTACTGACATAGCGACACAGTTTTGCAAGTGTGAAGAAGGTATCTAGATTCAGCAGCTCTAAAGCTCTTCGTTTTGCACAGAGTTGAAAGAGGCAATTCAGCCCATCGAGTCTCCGCTGGCTTGCAGAGCAATCCCAACTATTGCCCAATCACCCATACTCTGTTCTACCACACACCTACAGATTACAATGACCAATTAATCTCCAACTTGCACAACTTTGGGATGTGGGAGGAAACCAGAGCACCCGGAGGAAACAAACTCATCATCAAGAAAAGTGCAAACTCCAATTCTTACATTCTTAGCTCAACTCTTTAAAGTGGAAACAAAAGAGATGCTAGGAATATTGAACAACACACACAAGATGCTGGTAGAACTTAGCAAGTCAGGCAGCATCTATGGAAGTAAGTAGACAGTCAACATTTTGGGTCAAGCCCATCCTGGTAAAGAATCTTGGCTCGAAACATCGACTGTTTATGTTCCTCCACAAATGCTGTCTGAGTTTCTGAGTTCCTCTTTAAAGTTCAAAATTATTTTATGCTTAGGTAAATGTTGTACCAAGATTTAACTTATTATAACAACAATCTAACTCCTCCCTCCCATATGCCCACCCATTGTTCTTTCATCCATGTGCTTATCTGTGTGTCTCTTAAATATCTCTAGTGCATCTTCAGGTTTGAGATGATGTTGGTGAACTTCAGCGATGTCTGTCTGATGGTTAATGAAACAAGGATAGCAATAAAATAGTTTGTTAACCACACTTTTTCTGGCAAACAATCAACAATCAGAACTGAGGCAAGGTGAGGTGGCGGATCTGTCTCTGAGAGAGTGGAAGAGTGTGAAAGGATGGGCAGTAATGCCTCCATGTCATTAAAAAAAGGTCTGGAACCCCTGCTCTGCAGTATCCCATAAAATACCTCCAGAGCACTGACAACATGGGTTAAATATGGAGGAATACTCCTCTGTGCCATCCGATCAAACATCCTGAGCAGGGATATCATGGGTTAAATACATGGTAAATCTCCCTCTGCAATGTACCACAAGCACAATGAAGGCAGGGACATCATGGAGTAAGTACAGAATGAAGCTCCCTTCACATTGTCCCATAAATATATCATGGACAGAGACAATGTGAGTTATATACAGAGTGAAGCCACCTCTACCACATCCAATCACACAGATGTGAGGGGGCAGACCAGAGGCTGAGGTCTGGCATGGAATTCCTTCAGAGGGAAACGGATTGAGAGTCTAACCTGGCTCAAGCTGTGAAAGAGCCGGTCCCGGGACAAAGGTACGAGTGTTTGAAGAATCCACTAACAGACCTGCAATCATTCCCAGACCAAAGCAACCAGATGTCATGGTCTGGATGGGATTCCCTTTCAATTTAGTTAGGTTGCATTATGATCTGGACCATTGACTCTTTGTTCCCTTCTACTTCCATTTCACGTGTCCCTTGAGCTTGGCAATTAAGGTGATCGACTCTCGACCTGAAATGGCAACTTATAAGCCCCTGGCTTTAGTCGTTCGGGGTGAGAGTGTTAAGAAGCCTTAGCAAGTCACCGTCACTACGACAAGCCAGAGTTATCCAGCCCACATGGGAGTACCAGCAATTTGCCTTCCGTCACCAGAGTGGGCCCGGGCAAGGTCAATCTGCCAGGGGTGAGTTAAAGGCAGAGTCCTGACTTGTCATTCATGCCCCTTGTCCGTGTCTACCCTTCGAAGAGTCCTGGCTCGGTGTCTGAGCTGAAGGCGGAGTTCCAGCTCGATGTCATGCCCGGTGTCTGTGTCTATCCCCCGAAGAAGAGTCCCGGCTCGATGCCTGAGTTGAAGGAGGAGTCCTGGCTCAATGTTCCTTGTCCTGTGTTTTGGTGTCCACGTTTCTGGCTGCAGTGATCCATGGTGTCCAAGTTTCTGGCGGTGGTGAATCAAGGTCCCAGTCTCCTAGTCCAAGGTCCGCGGCGGTCCCAGTTCCCAGGGTCCCAGTCCTGGCCACGACTGTCCATGTTCCCATTGTCCAAGTCCAATGTCTGCGGCTGTCCATGTTCCCACTGTCCTAGTCATGGCCGCGGCAATCCCAGTTCCCTGTTTCCAAGTCCCAGGTCCGCGGCGATCCAAGTCCCTAGTCCCCTAGTCCGAGGTTCGTGTTCCCCTTTGTCCTTGATTTCCCGATTTTCTGTGTAGCGAGTAATAAACGCTATTTTATTGAACAACCTAAGAAAGACATGTTTATGTCCTGCATGTGGGTCCTCTCCCAGCACCCTTGTCCCCTCCTCGTGACACCAGAACTGAATGCAAAACTCCAGAACTTTAAAAAGCTGGTAAACTGATCAGTTGATTTATTAATGTCACATTAACTGAGTTCCAACAAAAAACTTTGTTATGCATGTCATCCCTACAGAACATTTCATTACAACAGTGGATTGGGGTAGTAGGAGGAAAAACAATAACAGATTGCAGAATGAAGTTAAAAATATCATGCACTGACTGGCAGACAATAAAGCACAAGATCAAATTAGGCTGACTGTCAGGTCAAGACTCCATGTTATAATTTCCTTAATGTTAAACTCAATTCCTCAAAGGCAAGGCAAGCATGCCAATTGCCTTCTTTACCACCCCATTAACCTGTGCAGACTCTTACAGGAAACAATGGACGTGGACCCCAAGATCCTTTTGAATATCAGCATTGTTAAGGGTCCTGCAATTAACTGTGTACTGACCCTTTACATTTGATGTGTCAAAGTGTAATGCCTCACACTTGGCTGGATTAAACTGCACCTGAAATCATCCTGTCCATATCTGCAGTATCAAGATCAATAGTTTGTTGACTTTTGTATGTTGTTTATCTATCTTGTTTGTGTATTTTTTTTCACTGTTTCTATTGTGTTTCTTTGTATTTACTGTGAATGCCCATAAAAAAATGAATCTCAGGGTTGTATATAGTGACATATATTTACATTGATAATAAATTTACTTTGGATTTGAACTGTGAACTTTGATTTATATTCTGCTTTGATTTATATTTTACACCACCCATAACAACACCAATATTTTTTTGAATGATCTGTGAACTTACTAACCCAACCGTCTGTGTTTTCATTAAAATCATTTTTATATATTACAACAACTGAGCTCCAAGTATTGATCCTGTGGAATACCACTGGTCACACACCTCACGTCAGAATAACAACCCTCTACCATTACTTTCTGTCTTCTATGAATAAGTCAACTTTGCATCCAATTTACAAAGATTTCATCGATCCAATGGCCTTAATCTTCTGGATCAGCCGACCATGAGACACATCGTCAAAAGCATCCTAAGATCCATGTATACAAGATCTATAGCCTGCACCACCTGAAAATCTCAATCAAGTTTGTAAGACTTCCCGACACAAATCCATGCTGACTATCCCTAATGTCAATGCTTTTCCAGTTGTGAATTGCTTTGTTCCTCTGTTTTCCTACCACTGATGTAAGGTTTTCCAACCTGGAATTTCCTGCTTTGCCTCATTGCCCTTCTTAAATGGCAGAACAAAACCAAAGTTCAAAGGAAATTTGGTAAAGTACGTACATGTCACCATATATCACCTTGAGATTCATATTCTTACAAGCATTTTCAGTGAAACAGAGAATGACAATGGAGTCAGTGAAAAACTACACACATTTATTGTTATTTATCCATTTATTGTTTACTTTTTGTATTTCACAGCTTGTCTTCTCTTGCACATTTGTTGTTTGTCAGTCGGTGTGTGTTTTTCATTGATTCTATTGTACTGCTTTGTCTGACTGTGAATGCCTGTAAATAAATGAATCTCAGGGCAGTATTTGTTGATATATACATACAGTACTTGGATAAACCATTTACTTTCAACTTTGTCAGGCTTATTGGTGTATAATTTTGTTTCTTCTGCTTCCCTCCCTTCTTGAAGTGTGGAGTGACATTTGCAATTTTCCAGTCCTCCTGAACCTTTCCAGCATCATGTGATTCTTGAAACATCAAAACATCATAACTAATGCTTCCTCAATCTCTTTAGTTACCTTTTTCAGAACCCACAGGTGGCATAACTGGGGCAAAAAGTACAAACCCATTTCCCCATGGTGGAGGTGTCCACCACTATGGGACACACACTCAGTGGCCATTTTATTAGCTACACCCATATACCTGCTCGTTAATGTAAGTATCTCATCTGCCAATCATGTGGCAGCAACTCAATGCACAAAAGCATGCAGACAGGGTCAAAAGTTTCAGACCGAACATGAGAATGGAGTGAAAAGTGATTTAAATGACGGATTACAGGATGATTTTTGTTGCCAAACGGGGTGGTTTGAGTTTCTCAGAAAAAGTTGATTCACTGGTATTTTCACACACAACAGTCTCCAGAGTTTACAGAGAACGGTGTGATAAACTAAAACCATTCAGTGAGCAACAGTTCTGTGGGTGAAAAACACCTTGTTAATGAAAGGCGTCAGAGGAGAATGGCCAGACTGGTTCAAGATGACAGGAAGGCAACAGTAATTCAAATAACTATGCATTGCAACATTGCCGTGCAGAAGAGCATCTCCAAATGCACAACACATTGAATGTGAAGTGGGTCTGCTACAGCAGCAGAAGACCATGAACATACATTTTGTGGCCACTCTATTGTGTACAGGGGGTAACTCATAAAGTGGCCACTGAGTGTAGGTGATTGGACAAAAAATATAAACAAGATGGATACAACACAACATCGCTCCTTGCTGTCCCCGGAGGTAAAATACAGGCTGAAAATTTTCTCCACCACGCCCACCCCCACACATGGATGTTGATGCATATCGGTAGTTTCCTGCGCGATAACAAACTTTTAGCAGCTAACAGTGTGAGAGTGGCATCTCTGGGCCCGGATGCAGTCATTTTCCAGCCAGCCCTCCCAGCAGCAGCTCTTTGAAGGATAGGAGCAGTCAGCAGGAGATGTGTTTGGTGTTAAAGTGGTTTCCAAGGTACTCTAATGCTCTCTCTCCCCATTCACACCGCATCCTGTGTTCTCACTGCTTAGGGCTGACCCTAAGGTCAGCTGAAGCCTTGAGCCCAGTTTCTGTAAATTTCTTGCTTATCTCTTCAACATCCTTCTCACAATGGTTTTAGAGTAGCAGAGACAAAATTAATTGTTTACTGTATGTCGTTTGGACTGGGTGGTGACCATAACCTTCATTTGTGAAGGATGTTAATTGTGTTTTCTTGATAAGCCCTCAATGTTATGGTCACTATAACTGCAGAAGCCCAAATGTCAGTGAAACAAATAAAACTCATTCAGAACTTCCATTTGGAAGCCCCTCCCACAGTCTGAATCGTTCCAGCAGCTGGAACTCATGACTGAAACCCAGCAGGTCACGTATCATCTATGGAGGGGAATAGACAGTCGATATTTTGAGTTGAGACCCTCTTCTGGATGGGAAAGCAAAGGGGCAAGAAGGTGGAGGTGGGGACTGGAGGGGAATCAAGTTGGCAGGTGAGTAGGTGGGATGAAGTAAGAAGATGGGTGGGGGAATAGGTGGAAGAGGTAAAGGGCTGAGGAAGATGAAGGAATCTGATTGGAGCGGACAGAGGACCATGGAAGAAAGGAAAGTAGGGAAGGGGACTAGAGGGAGGAGATGGGAAGGAAAAAGGGTAAGAGGATGACCAGTGGAATGGAAAAAGAAAGAAAGGGGAAGGGGGTTAGAGGAAGTTACCTTTTTCCCTCCTCTTGCTTCCCCTCCCTACTTCTCTATTTTTCCATTCTGGTTTCCCTCTTGCCCCTTCTCCTCACCTGATCATCTCTCCCTCTTGTTCCTGTCCTCCTTCCCTTTCTTCCATGGTTTTACCTTTACCCGTTCTTTACCTCTTCCAATGATCAGCCCCCCAGCTTGTGATTTCATCCTCCTCCCCCACACACTCACCTTCCCCTTCACCTGGTCTCACCTATCACCTGACAGCTTGCACTCCTCCCCTCCCCCACCTCCTTATTCTGGCTTCTTCCCCCTTCATTTCCAGACCTGATGGGCTGATTGGGAGGGGTTTTCAATCTCTCGTTGCTACAGTGGGAGTTCCTACCTGCTTGAAAAGGGCAGCAATTATACCAGTGCCCAAGTAGAGCAGGGTGATCTGCCTTAATGACTATCGTGTAGAAGCACTCACATATCTGGTGATGAAGTGCTTGGAGAGGTTAGTTATTGCTACTATTAACTCCCATCTCGACATTGACATGGGCCCAGTGCATTTTGCTTATCACCACAAAAGGCCTACAGTGGATGCCATCTCATTGGCTCCTCATGGGACTTGGATCGCCTGTACAATATGAATACCTATGTCAGGATGCTACTTACTGACTACAGCTCAGCGTTCAGCACAAAAGTTCCCATTGTTCTGATTGAAAATCACCAGAACCGGGGTGTCTGTACCTCCCTCTGCAATTGGATCCTCAACTTCAATCCACAGTCTGTGCAGATTGGAAATAACATCTCCAATCAACACTGACATACCTCAGAAGGCAGGACAGTGGTTATATTCATCAGGAGTCTGAGGTGATTAGGTATGTCACTAAAGGCATTTGCAAATTTCTACAGATGTGCTGTGGAGAGTATTTTAACTGGGTTCATCACCATCCAGTATGAGGGTGGGGGAGCTATTGCACAGGATCAAAATAACTGCAGAAAGTTGTAAACTCAGTCAGCTCCAACATGAGCAATGGCCTCCGTAGTATCCATGACATCTTCCAGGAGAGATGCCTCAAAAAGGTGGCATCCATCATCATGACCCCCAGGTCAAGCCTTGTTCTCATTGCTACCATCAGGAAGGAGGTACAGAAGCCTGCAGGCAAACACTCAACAATTCAGAAATAGCTTCCTCCCCTCTGACATCACTTTCAGAATGGCCATTGAACCAGGAACATAACCTCACAACTGTTTTAATTTTTATTTTTGCTCTACTTGTTTAATGTAACTATTCAATTTATTTCCTAAGTTCCTCCATCACGTTTTGTGTGCTTTGCTCAAGATATCCAGTATTTGCATAAACTCTTGTGTTTACTTGTTCTCACTTGTTCTGTTATTGTGAACCTCCACCCTTGAGTGACAGATACATTCCTGTGGCTGCTAATTAACGAGTCCACCTTGCTCACACTGATCTATTCACTGGGACAGAGAATGTTGTATCTACCATGCTCCAGGCTGTCAGACTGATGACTTGGTGCACTGATCCTGACCAGGTATTTGGTCCTCTATTGAATTGATGGTTGGGCCACAACCCCACGATGCCCAACTTCACACAAGAGATTGTGTAGATGCTGAAAATGCAGTCAAACACACACAAAATGCAGGAGGAACTCAGCATCTATGAAGGGGAATAAGGAGTTTACATTTTGTGTTGAGACTTTCATCAGGACTCTTGCCTTTAGACGTTTTCAGGAATAGAGTTTCATTTCCTTCTCCATTTTGGATTCAGTGTGATGGTGAGTTTATACAGAGTATAAAACCCAGAGCTCACAGTGACAGCTGACACTAGAAAGGTCCAGTTGTGCAGAGAATGGATCTCGGCAACATGAGCAGCTGCCTGCCTCTTCTGGGTAAGTGTTAGTTCTAGAATATTTCCCTTTCTGTCTCTGATTCTCTTTTTCCCCTCCCCTCACCACTCCTCTACCTCCCTTCTTGCTCCTCACTCCCTCCCTTCTATTGCCCTTTGACCTACCCCCCTTCTTTTTCCCATCTCCCTTAACTTTCCTCATCTTTTTTGGGACTGCCCTGTTATCAAAAACTATTGGAGGGGGATACACAATGCCCTACAAGACATCTTTAAATGTGAAATACCCTTGGAGAGTAAGACCATATATTTTGGATATATACATCATGAATGGTTGAAAAGAGATAAATACTTAATGAATATAATGTTGGTGGCTGGTAAAAAGACTCTTACTAGGAAATGGTTATCACAGGAGAGCCCAACTTTAAGTACATGGATAGATATTACAATGGACATTTACAAACTGGAGAAGATGACAGCATCTGTTAATCATAAGCTGGAGCAATTTGATTCATACTGGGAAAAATGGTTTAACTATATAATGCCTCATAGGCCTGATTTTATTCTCACAAATCAATGAATCTGTTTTAAAAAAAAACACCCCCTACTTGTACATAGTTCTTTCCTTTTGCTTGTTTTTTCTTTCCACTCTTTTCTATGAGTGTATACCTCAGATAAATACTTCGTGGAGATTTGTAATATATATGATTACATGATATATATGTACAATGTCTGAAATATATCTTATGGAAATGTTTGTTTGATGATGAACTTAAATAAAAAAATGAATTACAAAAAGAAGGCCAGTTAGTATGGTTTCCTTAAGGGAATGCCTTGCCTGGCAAATCTGTTAGCATTCTTTGAGAAAATAGCAGACAGTATAGACAAAGGAGAATTAGTGGATATTGTGTACTTGGATTTTCAGAAGGGCTTTGACAAGATGCCATACACGAGGCTGCTTAACAAGATAAGAGTGTATGGTATTACAGGGAAGATACATCCATGGATACAACATTGACCAATTGGCAGGAGGCAAAGAAGAAGCAAGGAGGATTAAAGGAGGCCTTTTCTGATTGGCTGCCTGTGACTAGTGGTTGCCCACAGTGGTCTCTGTTAGGAACACTTCTTTTCATGTTCTCTGTCAATGATTTGGATGATGGTATTAATGACTCTGTGGCCATGATAGATGGAGGCGCAGGTGGATTTGAGGCAAATAGCATATAGTGTCAGGAAGTATATGGTCATGAACTTTGATAGAAGAAATAAAAATATAGACTATTTTCTAAACTTGGAGTAAATTCTAAACTCTGAGGTGCAAAGAGTCATTGTAGTAGATTCCCCAAAATGTTAATTTGCAGGTTGAGTTGGTGGTAAGGCAAATGTAATGTTAGCATTCATTTCAAGAGGACTGGAATATAAAAGCAGGGATGTAATGTTGAGGCTTTATAAAGCCCTGATGAAGCCTCACTTGGAGTATTGTGAACATTTTTGGGCCTCTTATTTAAGGAAAGATGTGCAGAGGAGGTTCACAAGTATGATTCTTGGAATGAAAGGCTCATCTACAAGGAGCAATTGATAGCTCTGGGCCTGTTGGAATTTTGACGAATGAGGGGAATTTCATTGAAATCTATCAAATGTTGAAAGACCTATACAGAGTGGATGTGGAGAGAATACTTCCTATGGTGGGAGGAGTCTCGGACCAGAGGGCATGACCTTGAAATAGAGTGATGTTGCTTTAGAATAGAGATGAGGAGACATTTCTTCAGCTAGAGGGTGGTGAATCTGTCGAATTCATTGCCACATGTAGCTGTAGAGGCCAGGTAATTAGGTGTATTTAAGGAAGAGGTTGACGTGTTCTTGATTAGTCAGGGTGTGAAAGATTACAAGTTAAGGACAGTTGAAGGGGGTTGAAAGGGAAATAAATCAGCCATGATGAAATAGCTGAGCAGACTCGGTGGGAAAAAATGGCCTAATTCTTCTCCTATGTCTTGTGACTTAGACCCATGTTCGGGCCTATATAAATCTAACCCTTCACTCCTAAGCATCCCATAACCCCCTGTTTTTCTTACATCAACGTGCTTACCTACATGCTTTCAATTCTCCCTAATGTATCAGCCTCTACTAACACCCTGCAGCAGCAAGGGGGTGTCTGAGCAGTTGCACAACATCTCAATAGGACAGGTGAGCAGCCAATGGTGGCATTAATTACATACTGTAGAAAGAAAAGAGATGAGGTCCTGCGGAGTTAATATAGGGAGATAGGAAAAAGACCAGAAAGCAGGGCTCGAGATAATCATCTCTGGATTCCCCCATGCCACATGTTAGTGAAGGCAAGAAAAAATGGTTATAGCAGATGAATGTGGGACTGAACAGTTGGGCAGGGGCAGGGTTTCATATTTTTGGTCCATTGGGATCTCTTTTGGGGCAGATGTGATAAGTAAAGAGGGTTAGCTTGCACCTGAACTGGAGCGGGATCCAATACCTCAGCAGAGAGTTTTGCTAGTGTTACTGGGAAATTTTAAACAAGTCTGGCCGAGTTTGGAGTTTAGCTCAGAAAACATGCAAGTAGGATAAGTGTGAGATGTTTCATCCTGGGAAAGCCAAAGAGTGTAGGACATATACTGTGAATAGCTGTGCTCTGCAGAATTACAGTGCCTATAGAAAACATTCACCACCCCCCCCCCCAGAAGTTCTCACGTTTTATTGTTTTACAACATTCAATCACAGTGGGTTTAATCTGACATTTTTGACACTGATCAGCAGAAAAATACTCTTTTATATCAAAGTGAAAACAAATCTCTACAAAGTGATTTAAATTAATTACAAACATAAAACACAAAATAATTGATATACATAAATATTCACTGCATTCATCAGTATTTAGTAGATGCACCTTTGGCAGCAATTACAGCCCTGAGTCTGTGTGGATAGGTCCCTATCAGCTTTGCACATCTGGAAACTGCAATTTTTCCCCATTCTTCTTTACAAAACTGCTCAAGCTCTGTCAGATTGCATGGGGATTGTGAGTGAACAGCCCTTTTCATATTCAACAATAAATTCTCAATTGGATTAATATCTGGACTCTGACTTGTCCACTCTGAGACACTAACTTTGTTGTTTTTAAGCTATTCCTGTGCAGCTTTGGCTTTATGATTGGGGTTGTTGTTTTGCTGGAAAGCAAACCTTCTTCCAAGTCACAATTCTCTTGCAGACTGCATCAGGTTTTCCCTCAGGATTTCCCTGTATTTTGCTCGATTCATTTTATCCTCTACCTTCACAAGCCTTCCAGGACCTGCTGCTGTGAAGCATCCCCATACATAGCATGATGCAGTCACCACCATGTTTCATGGGAGGGATAGTGTGCTTTTGATGACATGTGGTGTTTGGCTTATGCCAAATATAGTATTTAGTCAGATGGCCAAAAATCTCAATTTTGGTTTCATTGGACCATTCTTCCAGCTGACTTCAGAGATTCCCATGTGCCTTCTGGCAAACTCCAGCTGAGATTTCAACAGTAGCTTTTTCTTTGCCACTCTCCCATAAAGCTGTGACTGGTGAAACACCCGGGCAACAGTTGTTGTATGCTCAGTCTCTCCCATATCAGCCACTGAATCTTGTAACTCTTCCAGAATTGTCACAGGTCTCTTGGTGTCCTCCCTCACTAGTCCCCTTCTTGCACAGTCACTCAGTTTTTGTGGACAGCCTACTCTAGGCAGATTTACACCTGGGCCATATTCTTTCCAGTTCCTGATGATTGACTTAACTGTACTCCAAGGGATATTCAGTGACTTGGAGATTTTCTTGTGTCCATCTCCTGACTTGTGCTTTTCAATAACTGATTTGTGGAGTTGCTTGGAGTGTTCTTTTGTCTTCATGGTGTAGTTTTTGCCAGGATACTGACTCACTTTCCAGATACAGGTGTAGTTTTACTACAATCTATTGAAATCCCTCGACTGCACACAGTAGAAGCATAGAAACATAGAAAATCCTTCAATACAAGCCCTTCAGCCCACAAAGCTGTGCCAAACATGTCCTTACCTTAGAAATTACCTTGGGTTACCCATAGCCCTCTATTTTTCTGAGCTCCATCTACCTGTCCAAGAGTCTCTCAAAAGACCTTATCGTATCCGCTTCCACCACTGTTGCCAGCAGCCCATTCCACGCACTCGCCACTCTCTGTGTAAAAAGACTTAACCCCTAACATCTCCTTTGTACCTACTTCCAAGCAGCTTAAAACTGTGCCCCTTCCTGCTAACCATTTCAGCCCTGGGAAAAAGCCACTGATTATCCACAAGATCAATGCCTCTCATCATCTTATACACCTCTATCAAGTGATCTCTTATCCTCCATTGCTCCAAGGAGAAAAGACTGAGTTTACTCAACCTATTCTCATAAGGCATGCTCCCCAATCCAGGCAACATCCTTCTAAATCTCCTCTGCACCTTTTCTATGGTTTCCACATCCTTCCTATAGTGAGGCAACCAGAACTGAGCACAGTACTCCAAGTAGGGTCTGACCAGGGTCCTATATACCTCCGTAGACAGCCCTTCCATGTCTTTGTCATTCTTTGCAGCTGTGACACTATCTCTGATCAACAATGAACTCCATTTAATATATTTTGTGACTTCTAAAACCAATTGGCTGCACCAGTGATTACTTTTTGTGTCATATTAAAGGGGGGGGGGTGAATACTTATGCAATCAATTAATTTGTATTTTATATTTGTAATCAATTTAGATCACTTTGTAGAGATTTGCTTTCATATTGACACAAAAGATTTTTTCAGTTAATCAGTATCAAAAAAGCCAAACTAAATCTATTCTGATTGAATGTTGTAAAACAATAAAACATGAAAAGTTCCAAGGGGGTGAATACTTTTCATAGGCACTGTATGTCGCACAGAAGTAGAGGTACATGGTTCCATAAGAGTGGCACCATCAATAAACAGGGTGTCATCAGTCAGTGGAGTGAGTGTAGAAGTTGGAATGTTACATTGCAGTTCTACAAAACAATAGTGAGGTCACATTTGAAATATTTTATTTAATTTGGCCACTATGCTGTAAGAAAGATGCCTTAAAGCTGCAAAGAGTGCAGAGGAAATTTAAGAAGATATTCCTGCCATTTAAGCTAATATGGTAGCGGGATGGTAGCCAGTATGATTGCGCTGAGGATGAGCCAGCAAGCTGACAAGTAGATGATGGGTATAACATGAATGTAAGGAAGGATAAGCCAATTATTGGGTAGAAATGCAGACAGAGAAAAGAGTTGACTTGTAGCACAGGACAAAATTCAAAAGGGCGAAGAATTCAGGACTGAAGATGCTGTATTTAAATGCAGTTGGAATAAGGTGGATGACCTCATGACACAATTGGAGATTGGTTGCTATGACTGTGTGGGCATCACTGAGTCGTGGCTGAGGGAAGGCATTGGTTCGGAGTTTAACATCAGAGGATATACTTCGTATTGAAAGGACAGGCAGGAAGGCGTAGGCAGTCGTGTGGCTCTGGTGCTAAGAGAGGGAATTACATCTTGAGAAAGAGATGACAAGGTCAGAGAATGTTGAATCTTTGTTGTTTCAGTTAAGAATTTGCAAGTGTAAAAAAACATTATGGGAATGATATATAGGCCTCCAAATAGTAGCTAAGATGTGAGATTAAGATTGCAAAGAGAACTGGTAAAAGCATGTAATAAGGGTAATAACACAGTTGTAATGGGGGACTACAGCATTCAAGGGGATTGGGAAAATCAGGTTGGTGTCAGATCGCAAGAGAGGGAATTTATTGAATGCCTATGAGACAGCTTTTTAGAACAACTTGTGGTTCAGCCTACTCAGGTAAAGGCTATCTTAGATTGGGTGTTGTATAATAAACCAGATTATTAGGGAGCTTAACACAAAGGAACCCTCAGGAGGCGGTGATCATAATATTATTGAATTCATACTGCAGTTTGAGGGGGAGAAGCATAGCTCACATGTATCAGTATCGCAATAGAATAAAGGGAATTACAGAGGCATGAGAAAGGACCTTGATCAGGGTTTGGAGGAGGATGCTGGCGGGGATGACGGCAGAGCAGAGGTGGCTGAAGTTTCTGAGAATAGTTCACAAGGCGCAGGACAGATATGTCCCACAGAGGAAGAAGTTCTCAAATGGCAGGGGTAAGCAACCGTGGCTGACAAGGGTAGATAAGGACTTCATAAAAGCCAAGCAAAGGACCTATGACAGCAAAAGTGAGTGAGAAATTGGATCACTGGGAAGTTTTTAAAATCCAACAAAAGGCAACTAAAAAAGCTATAAGAAGGGAAAAGATGGTCCCAGGGCACTGGAAAATTGTAAATGTCATTCCACTCTTTAAGCTGGGGAAGGCAAAAGAAAGGAAATTATAGGCCAATTAGCCTAACCTCAGTGGTTGGAAAAGTGTTGGAGTCTATTATTAAGGATGAGGCTTTGAGGTACTTCGAGACTAATGATAAAATTAGTCAAAGTCTGCATGGTTTCTGTGATGGGAAATCTTATCTGCCAAATCTGTTAGAGTTCTTCGAGGAAGTAACAAGCAGGGTGGACAAAGGAAAGGCAGTGGATGTCATTTATTTGGATTTTCAGAAGGTGTTTGATAAGGCTGCTTAACAAGATGAAATCCTATGGCATTACAGGAAAGATACCTGCATGGACAGTGGAAGTGCTGACAGGCAGGAGGCAGTCAATGGGAATAAAGGGAGCCTTTTCTGATTGGCTGACAGTGATGAGCGGTGTTTCCCAGCAGTCAGTATTGGGCCCGTTACTTTTCTAATAGACAAATTAGAAGAATGAGCAAGGGATGTAGAGTCAGTGTGGATAGAACTGAGAAATTCTAAGGGTAGAAAGACCCTGATGGGAGTTATCTACAGGCCCCCAAAGAGTAGTCTGGATGTAGGGTGTAAGTTGAATGAAGAGCTAAAATTAACATGTCACAAAGGGGACATGGGGGATTTCAACATGCAGGTAGACTGGGAGAATCAGAATGGTACTGGACCCCAAGATAGGGAGTTTGTGGAGTGCCTCCGAGATGGAGTCTGAGAACAGCTTGTACTGGAGCCTACCAGGGAGAAGGCAATTCTCGATTTAGTGTTGTGTAATGAACCGGATTTGATCAGGGACCTCGAGGTAAAGGAGCCATTAGGAGGTAGTGACCATAATATGATATGATTTAACCTACAATTTGCGAAGAAGAAGGGAAAATCGGATGTGTCAGTATTACAGTTGAACAAAGGGAACTATGCAGCTATAAGGGAGGAGCTGGCCAAAGTTCAATGGAACAATACCCTAGTAGGGAAGACAGTGGAACAACAATGGCAGGTATATCTGGGAATAATGTAGAAGGTGAAGGATTGGTTCATTCCAAAGAGGAAGAAAAATCCTAAGAGACAGTTGTGGCTGACGAGGGAAGTAAAGGACAGTATAAAAACAAAAGAGAAGAAGTATAACATAGCAAAGACGAGCGGGAAGCTGAAGGAATGGGAAGCTTTTAAAGAGCAAAAGAAGATAACAAAAAAGGCAACATGCAGAGAAAAAAATGAGGTATGAAGGTAAACTAGCCAAGAATATAAAGGAGGATAGTAAAAGCTTCTTTAGGTATGTGAAAAGAAAAAAAAAATAGTTAAGACCAAAATTGGGCCATTGAAGACAGAATCGGGTGAATTTACTATGGGGAGCAAGGAAATGGCAGATGAGTTGAACAGGTACTTTGGATCTGTCTTCACTAGGGAAGACACAAAGAATCTCCCAGGTGTAATAGTGGCCAAAGAAACTAAGGTAATAGATGAATTGAATGAAATTTATATTAGGCAAGAAACGGTGTTGGATAGACTGTTGGGTCTGAAGGCTGATAAGTCCCTGGGACCTGATGGTCTACATCCCAGGGTACTTAAGGAAGTGGCTCTAGAAATCGTGGATGCATTGGTAACCATTTTCCAATGTTCTATAGATTCAGGATCAGTTCCTGTGGATTGGAGGGTGGCTAATGTTGTCCCACTTTTCAAGAAAGGAGGGAGAGGGAAAACAGGGAATTATAGACCGGTTAGCCTGATGTCAGTGGTGGGAAAGATGCTGGAGTTAATTATAAAAGAGGAAATTAAGACACATTTGGATAGTAGTCGAAGGATCAGTCAGTCAGCATGGATTTACGAAGGGAAAATCATGCTTGACTAATTTTCAGGAGTTTTTTCAGGATGTAACTATGAAAATGGACAAGGGAGAGCCAGTGGATGTAGTGTACCTGGACTTTCAGAAAGCCTTTGATAAAGACCCACATAGGAGATTAGTGGGAAAATTAGGGCACATGGTATTGGGGGCAGAGTACTGACATGGATTGAAAATTGGCTGGCTGACAGGAAACAAAGAGTAGTGATTAACGGGTCCCTTTCGGAATGGCAGGCTGTGACCAGTAGGGTACCGCAAGGTTTGGTGCTGGGACCACAGCTGTTTACAATATACATTAATGATTTAGATGAAGGGATTAAAAGTAACATTAACAATTTGCCGATGACACAAAGTTGGGTGGCAGTGTGAAATGTCAGGAGGATGTTATGAGAACGCAGGGTGACTTGGACAGGTTGGGTGAGTGGGCAAATGCATGGTAGATGCAGTTTAATGTGGATAACTGTGAGGATATCCACTTTGGTGGCAAGAACAGGAAGACAGATTACTATCTAAATGGAGTCACGTTGGGAAAGGGGAAGTACAATGTGATCTAAGTGTTCTTGTACATCAGTCAATGAAAGCGAGCATGCAGGTACAGCAGGCAGTGAAGAAAGCTAATGGCATGCTGGCCTTTATAACAAAAGAATTGAGTATAGGAATAAAGAGATCCTTCTGCAGCTGTACAGGGCCCTGGTGAGACCCCACCTGGAGTATTGTGTGCAGTCTTGGTCTCCAAATTTGAGGAAAGACATTCTTGCTATTGAGGGAGTGCAGCGTAGGTTCATGAGCTTAATTCCCAGGATGGCGGGACTGTCATATGAAAGATTGGAGTGACTGGGCTTGTATACACTGGAATTTAGAAGGATGAAAGGGGATCTGATTGAAACATGTGAGATTATTAAGGGATGGGACACGCTGGAGGCAGGAATCATGTTCCCGCTGATTGGTGAGTCCAGAACTAGAGGCCACAGTTTAAGAATAAGGGGTAAGCCATTTAGAACAGTGATTTGGAAAACCTTTTTCACCCAGAGAGTGGTGGATATGTAGAATGCTCTACCCCAGAATGCAGTGGAGGCCAAGTCTCTGGATGCATTCAAGAGAGAGTTAGATAGAGCTCTTATAGATAGCAGGGTCAAGGGATATGGGGAGAGGGCAGGAACGGGGTACTGATTGTGTATGATCAGCCGTGATCACAGTGAATGGTGGTGCTGGCTAGAAGGGCCGAATGGCCTACTCCTGCACCTACTGTCTATTGTCTATTATAGGCAGAGTGGGTGGTGTATGGTGTGGCTCTGTGTATAAGAAATAATATTCACTCATTGGAAAGAGATGACATAGGATTTGAAAGCGTAGTGTCTCTATGGGTTGAGTTCAGAAATGGCAAGTGTAAAAGGACCCTATTGGCAGTTGTATACAGGCCTCCAAACAGCAGCCAGGATGTGGATTACAAATCACAACAGGAGTATCTGAAGGGCAATATTCTGGTAACCACTGGGGATTTTAACATGAAAGTGGATTGGGAAAACAAGGCCAATTCTGGACCTCAAGAGAGAGAATTTGCAGATGTCTAAGGGATGGCTTTTTAGAACAGCTTGTTGTTGAACCCAGTAGGGGATCGGATGTGCTGGATTGCGTGTTGTGCAATGATCTGGAGGTGATAAGAGAACTTAAGGTTAAGGAACCCTTAGGGAACAGTGATCACAATATGATTGTGTTCACTTTAAAATTTGAGAAGGAGAAGCTAAATTCCAGTGTGTCAGTATTTCAGTGGAATAAAGGAAATTACAATAGCATGAGAGGGGAACTGGCCAATGTTGACTGGAAGGGATGCTAGTATGAAGGACGGCAAAGCAGCAATGGCTGGAGTTTCTGTGAAAAATGAGGGAAGCACATGACAGATATATTCTAAATAAGAGGAAATTTTCAAATGGAAGAAGGACACTACCATGGCTGACACGTGAAGTCAGAGCCAAAGTAAGAGTAAATGAGAGACAATACAAGGAATCCAAAACTAGTGGGAAGATAAAGGATTGGGATGCTTTAAAAAATTGGCAGAAAGAAACGAAGAAGGTCGTTCGATAGGAAAAGATGAATTATGAAAGAAGCTGGTGACTAATATCAAAGAAAATACTAAAAGCCTTTTTAAGCATATAAAGGGCAGATATAGGATCAATAGAAAATGATGCTGGAGATATTGTAATGAGAGACAAAGAGATGGCAGAGGAACTGAAGACATCTGCAGGGTCAGGGAAGTGATGAATGTGCAGTGAAACTTTGAGGGCAGATATAGGATCAATAGAAAATGATGCTGGACATATTGTAATGAGAGACAAAGAGATGGCAGAGGAACTGAAGACATCTGCAGGGTCAGGGAAGTGATGAATGTGCAGTGAAATTTACAACTGAGAAGGTGATCAGGAAGTTTAATGGTCTGAGGGTGGATAAATCTCCTGGACCTCATGGAATGCACCCTTAGGTTCTGAAGGAAGCAGCTGGAGACATTGCAGAGGCACGAACAATGATCTTTCAAGGATTGATAGATTCTGACATTGTACTGGTTGACTGGAAAATTGCGAATGTTACTCCGCTATTTAAGAAGGGTGGGAGGCAGCAGAAAGGGAACTATAGACCTGTTAGCCTGTCATCAATGGTTGGGAAGTTGTTGGAATCGATTGTTAGGTATGAGATTATGGAATACCTGGAAGCACATGACAAGATAGGCCAAAGTCAGCATGGTTTCCTGAAAGAAAATCCTGCCTGAAAACCACTGCAATTTTTCAAGGAAATTACAAGCAGGGTAGACAAAGGAGTTGCGGTAGATGTGCTGTAGTTGGATTTTGAGAAGGCCTTTGACAAGGTGTCACACATGAGGCTGCTTAGCAAGATAAGAGCACATAGAATTACAGGGGAGTTACTAGCATGGGTGGAACATTGTCTGATCGGCAGAAAACAGAGAGTGGGAATAAGGGGATCCTACTCTGGCTGGCTGCTGGTTACCAGTAGAGATCTATAGGGGTCAGTGTTGGGACCACTGCTTGTATGTCAATGATTTGGACTATGGGATTAATGGACTTGTGGCTAAATTTGCCAATGATACAAAGATAGGTGGAGGAACAGGTAGTGTTGAGGAAACAGAGAGCCTGCAGAAAGACTTGGATAGTTTCGGGAAATGGGCAAAGAAGTGGCAAATGAAATACAATGTTGGAAAGTACATGGTCATACACTTTGTTGGAACTAATAAATGAGCATGCTATTATTTAGCTGGGGAGAAAACTCAAAATGCAGAGATACAAAGGGACTTGGGAGTTAAATTCCAGTTTGAGTCGGTGGTGAAGAAGAAGAATGCAATGTTGGCATTCATTTCCAGAGGTATAGAATATAAGAGCAGGGGTGTGATTTTGAGGATCTATAAGGCACTCATGAGACCATACGGTGTAATGTGTGCAGTTTTCAGCTCCTTATTTTAGAAAGGATATACTACATTGGAGAATGATTCCAGGAATGAAAGGGTTACTGTATGAGGAATGTCTGGCAGTTCCTGGGCTGTATTCCCTGGTTCAGGAGAATGAGGGGGGGATATCATAGAAACATTCCAAATGTTGAAAGGCCTGAACAGATTAGATATGGCAAAGTTATTTTCCATGGTAGGGGAGTCTAGGACAAAAGGGCACGACTTCAGCATTGAAGGACGTCCATTTAAAATAAAGGTACGGAGAAATTGCTTTAGTCAGAGGGTGGTAAATCTGTGGAATTTTTGCCACGAGTGGTTGTGGAGGCCAAGTCTTTGTGTTCATTTAAGGAAGAGACAGACACATTCTTGATTAACAGGCAACAAGGGGTATAGGGAGATGGCAGGGGAGTGGGGATGACTGGAAGAATTGGATCAGCCCATGATTGAGTGGCGGAGCAGACTCGATGAGCCGAATGGCCTACTTCTGCACCCATATCTTATTGTCTTCTGGACTCTGGCGTGGGCTGAATTATGATTTATTTCACTCCATGTTTGAGATTGAATAAGACTTAGTTCATTCAAACCCTTAAACATTGCTCAAACAATAACTCACACATCATTTCATTACTCCCAGTCAGTCCCATGTCCCGCCTCAAAAGTTGTGTAAATTGATTCAACAAATTAACAATTGATTGTTAATTTGTTAACAGTTAACAATTTTGATTCAACAAATGCTCTGACAATAAGTGCAGTTATTTATGAACAAGAGAAAATTTAATTGTTTACTGGAAGAGTGGTGAATGCTTTGAATGTGCAATCTTAACACAAAAGACTACCTTGGCTCTGAGTTTTTTCTTCTTCAGAGGGAGGAACAAATCCAGTCTAATTGCTGCAGCTAAAGTTTCCGGGATTGTTGACACATGTTTCATTTGGACCACAAATGTCTGGGTTGTCGTCACACTCATTGATATCTGGAATAGAAAAGCAATCTTAAAATAGGATAAAAATCTTCATGTACTAGTGACATGCTTTATTCTCTCCTGGACCTGAATTCCCATGACATTTGTTGCCATGTAATGCATAATATTTAGAGCAGTGACACTCAGAGACTTAAAAAACATCAGAGCTCTGAGCAACAGATGTAGTGGGAGGTGATTCCATCAAAAAGTTGCAGTGTTGAATGAAGGACTAAAGTGGTCACTTCCATCAGGAGCCATTCAAATCCATCTCTCATCCAAGTTTTCATCTTCCTAGATTCGTCAGATCTGAAGAGCCAGTTTATTGTAGCGACTTTTCTGAATGCAGAGAAGATAAAATTTCCTGGGCTAATTAATAGCTCATAATATTTATTCCATATGAATCTTAAATGTTGATAAACTCCGATAATGGAAAGTCAACTCACCTTTCACTGAGAGAGGAGTATTATTGCTGAATACATCACCAGCATGATACTAGCACAGGACTGATTAGGAATAGTCAACATGGCTTTGTGCAATGGTAGGTCATGTCTAATCAAACTTAGGGAGTCTTTTAAGGAAATTACCAGGAAAGTTGATGAAGTCAAAGCAGTGGAAGTTGTCCACATGGACTTTACTAAGGCCTTTGACAAAGTCCTGCATGGGAGGTTGGTCAGGAAGGCTCAGTTGCTTGGCATTCAGAACGAGGTAGTAAATTGGATTAGACATAGTCTTTGTGGTAGAAGCCAGAAAATGGCAGTAGCTGGTTGCCTCTCTGACTGGAGGCTTGTAACTAGTTGTGTGCCTCGGGGATCAGTGCTGGGTCCATTGATGTTTGTTATTTGTATCAATGGTCTGGATGTAGTAAAACGAATCAGCAAATTTGCGGATGACACCAAGGTTGGGACGTAGTGGACAACAAGGAAAGCTATCATAGCTTGCAGTGGGATCTGTACCAGCCTGGAAAATGGGCTGAACATTGGTAGATGGAATTTAATGCAGACAGGTTTGCCAAGGTATTACACTTTGACAGGACAAACCAGGGTAGAACTTACACAATGAGCAGGTTGGGCACTGAGGAGCACTGTAGAACAGAGGGATTTAAACAGATTAACAGCTCAGCAAGGACTAGATGGGCCGAAGGACCCTTTTCAGTGCTGTAGTGACCTGTGACTTCAGGTCATCAGAAATCTATTTTTATCACAATCAGATTGGCACGATCGTGGAATCGCTGGAGCTCCTAACACATCCTCCACTTCTCAGGCATGGCACGTGACTGATATTTCTCTCTGCCACACTTTAGAACTTAATACGGACTCATCATAGGCTCTTTAATTTTTCACGTAGCAAACTGCCTTTCCAGTTTCTTCTCAGTAGTGCTGATTCCAATTTGATAATGCACCCAGAAATGGTGAAGAGAATTCACTTTAAGGAGAGATTAGTAAATGAAACTTGAAGGGCTCCTTACAGTGAAATGTGTCATTGACAAACTTACCTGCCTTTGGCAGAGTGGGTGCTGGAAAGTTGGATCATAACTTAAAGCAATTTAACTGAACTAACATGTAAAAGTGTTCCAGTACACCAGATTCTGATGTGGCCAGTACTCTTCCAGCCCAATCGACTTGCAAGTTCCTTCACAAAAAGATTTGGTGAACAGTGACTCAGTTGGAAGAACTATCCCACACATTAACCAAGCAATACTTTGACATTATGGATGTATTAAAGTCTTCCTTGTAATCTAGGTCTATTCCTGCCCCACTCAATGACAAACTCACAAAAGGGTGTGGTACAGTTCTATAAAAGTAATTGACTTGGAATTCTTCAATTAATTATTTCAAATTTCATGAGCATCTCGGCATCAGGTGAAACATGGGAAAAGAATGTTCCTCCTTTGTACCACTCCTGCTTTCCTTTATTGACAAAACTGTCTCATTTTAACTGTGAATGTCCAGTCCCTAAACACTTCCATCCCCCATCAGGTGGGCCTTAAAACTCTTCACATCTTTCTAGACCAGTGGTCCCCAACCATCAGGCCGCAAAGCATGCGCTACCGGGCAGCGAGGTAACAATATGATTTGGCGATATGAAACGATATGAGTCAGCTGCACCTTTTCTCATTCCCTGTCACGCCCACTATTGAACTTGAACGCACATGAGGCCATTACCCATGCAAGGTCATCACACACGCGAGGCCATTACCCATGCGAGGCCATTACCCACGCGAGTTCATCAGTTGCCCAACCACAGTGACACCCTCGCGCGGCCGGCGGGAAGTGCCGTTGCTGTTGGTCGCCGCCTCTAAACCTGTTTACCACACCGAATGTTTGTGGGGAATCCGGTGCTAAAATATTTGCAGACGATCTAATTCAGGCTCAGGGTTTCGGAAACAGCAGAGCAGCTACCTCGCTGCGATCTACTGAAAGTCATCCCTCAAGCCAAACTTTTGTGGGCCAATAGATCCTGCCTACCTACAAGGGGGGTGGGCACACGCCCTGTCACATCCTCACTCGGTCGGTCACTTTCTCTGGACTGCGACCGCCACGGCCCCGGTACAGGGACCTTCGGCCTTCACCTTGTCTTCTCACTGGTGTGTTGCAATGATTTTATATGTTCGTATGAGGAAAATATGCACTGTGTGTTTAATATCCAAATGTTACTTAAAATGTTCTGATGCTATTAACAAGTGAGTTATAATTGACATCACTATATTCATGCGAGGAAAATATGCGCAGTGTGTTTAATATTAAATTTGTTAGATAAGCCCTTTTAGAAACGAAATTGAGTGTATTAGCCACTTATAAGTGACTTATAGTTGACTTAACGCCGATATTCCGGTCATGATTAACACCCGCACCCCGGTCGGCCAGTCGGCAAGAATATTGTCTATATAAAACCGATCTGCGGTGCAAAAATGGTTGGTGACCCCTGTTCTAGAAAACATAACTGACAAGATTCCCTGAACCACCACTCTGCTCTGCTTGGCAGAATTGGTCCTGCATAGAAGCATAGAAAACCTACAGCACAATACAGGCCCTTCAGCCCAAAATGCTATGCCGAAGATTTACGCACTTAGAAATATACCTAAAACTTACCCCTGACATTGGGTGGACAGCTTATTCCCAGGGCTGAAATAGCGAGCATGAGAGGGCACAGCTTTAAAGGGCTTGGAAGTAGGTACAGAGGAAATAACAGGGGTAAGATTTTGGTGAGTGAGTGAGTGCGTGGAATGGGCTGCAAGAGACAGTGGTGGAGGCAGATATGATAGGGTCTTTGAAGTGACTCCTGGATAGGTACATGGAGCTTAGAAAATTAGAGGGCTATGGGTAACTCTAGGTAATTTCAAAAGTAAGTACATTTTTGGCACAGCATCATGGGCCGAAGTCCTGTATTGTGCTGCAGGTTATCTATGTTTCTATCTCCTCTATACCTGCTTCCAAGAACCTTAAAACTGTGCCCTCTTGTGTTAGCCATTTCAGTCATGGGAATAAGCCTCTGACTATCCACATGATCAATGCCTCTCATCATTTTGTACACTTTTATCAGGTCACCTCTCATTTACTGCCGCTCCAAGGAGAAAAGGCTGAGTTCACTCAAGCTTTTCTCATAAGGCATGCTCCCTAATCCAGGCAATATACTTGCAAATCTCCTCTGAACCCATCCTATAGTTTCCACATCCTTCCTGTAGTGAGGTGACCAGAACTGAGCACAGTACTATAACTGGGGCCTGACCAGGGTCCTATGTAGCTATAACATTACCTCTCGACTCTTAAACTCAATCCCACGATTGATGAAGGCCAATGCACCGTAAGCCTTCTGAACGACACAGTCAACCTGCGCAGCAACTTTGAGTGTCCTATGGACTTGGAACCCAAGATCCCTCTGATCCTCCACACTGCCAAGAGTCTTACCATTAATACTATGTTCTGCCATCATATTTGACCTACCAAAATGAACCACCTCACACTTATATGGGTTGAACTCCAGCTGCCACTTCTCAGCGCAGTTTTGCGTCTTTTTGATGTTCCGCTGTAACCTCTGACAGCCCTCCACACTATCCACGAGACCCCCAACCTTTGTGTCATCAGTGAATTTACTAACCCATCCCTCCACTTCATCCAGGTCACTTACAAAAATCACAAAGAGAAGGGTTTCCAGAACAGATCCCTGAAGCACACCATTGGTCAACAACTTCCATGTAGAATATGACCCATCTACAACCACTCTTTGCCTTCTGTGAGCAAGCCAATTCTGGATCCACAAAGCAAGGAACCCTTGGTCCTATGCTTCCTTGCTTTCCCAATACACCTTGCGTGGGGTACCTTATCAAAAGCCTTGCTGAAATCCATATACACTACATCTACTGCTCTATCTTTATCAATGTGCTTGGTCATATCCTCAAAAAATTCAAACAGGATCATAAAGCACGATCTGCCTTTGACAAAGCCATGCTGACTATTCCTAATCATATTATACCTCTCCAAAAGTTCATAAATCCTGCCTCTCAGAATCTTTTCCATCAACTTACCAACCACTGAAGTAAGACCCACTGGTCTATAATTTCCTGGGCTATCTCTACTCTCTTCCTTGAATAAAACAATATCTGCAACCCTTCAGTTCTCAGGAACCTCTCTCCTTTCCCCATTGATGATGCAAAACCATTATCAGGGACTCAGCAATCTCATCCCTTGCCTCCGACAGTAGCCTGGGGTACAGCTTGACCAGTCCTGGAGTCTTATCCAACTTGATGCTTTCCAAAAGCTCCAGCACATCCTCTTTCCTAATTTCTATATGCTCAAGCTTTTCAATCTGCTGTAAGTCATCCCTACAATCACCAAGATCCTTTTCTGCAGTGAATACTGAAGCAAAGTATTCATTGAATACCTCTGCTATCTCCTCCATTTCCATAGGCACTTTTCCTCTGTCACACTTGATTAGTCCTAATCTCTCATGTCTTATCTTCTTGCTCTTCATGTACTTGTAGAATGCTTTGGGGTTTTCCTTTATCCTGCTCGCCAAGGCCTCATCATGGCCCCTTCTGGCTCCCCTAATTTCTTTCTTAAGCTCCTTCCTGCTAACCTTATAACCTTCTAGAGCTAAATAATTACCTAGTTTTTTTGAACCTTTTCTTTTCTTGTTGACTAGATTTTCAACAGCCTTTATACACTATGGTTCCTGCACCCTACCATCCTTCCCCTGTCTCATTGGAATGTACCTATGCAAAATGCCATGCAAATATCCCCTGAGGTTTTGTCACAATTCCTGAGTAGATCTGTTTCCAATTTATGCTTCCAAGTTCACATATGTTCCCAATTTATACTTCCAAGTCTTCACCCTCAACAATTTTTCCTTCACCTCCTTCAAATTCCTTCAAACCAAAGGTGAAGTCATGGACAATCGCATGGGTCCCAATTATGCCTGTCTTTTCATCGGTTATGCGAAGCGATCCATGTTCTAAGCCTACACCGGCACCACTTCCCATCTCTTCTTATGTTACATTGGTAACTGCATTGGTACTGCTTCTTGCACCCACGCTGAGCTCGTTGATTTCATCAACTTTGTTTGCAGTTTCCACCTTGCTCTCAGATTTACTTGGATTTCTGACATCTTTCTCCCCTTTCTAGATCTCTTGTCTTCAACTCTGGAGGCAGTCTATGTACCCACTGACTCTCACAGGTATATAGCTCCTATCTACTAATCCCTCCTATCTACACCCTGTCCATGTCCCTCCATCATCCTTACATCCATGTACCTGTTGAAACATCACTTAAAATTCTCTGCCACCACACCAGGAGTCCCTGATTTACCTCAGGTCCTACAATTTTGCTCTGAGGTCTTCAACTTTATTTTCCAGAGACTGGCAGAGTCTAAGGCATTTTGATCATACCTGTAAACTAGCTTGCTATCCCTGGTTTCACTTTCTTAAACGGGAACTGCACTCACAACCCAAGTGTTCTAGGTGGAGTCCATTAATTTAAGGATCAATAGATCTTTTAAGTGTCTTACAATAATGTTGTTTACTGTAACTTTGACTGTGGATTTCAGCTGTAATAGCCCTAAATGGGAATGTGTGATGATTTCCATCATAGCTGCACATGAAGTATCGCCACTTATCTGCTCCACCTTCCCAGAAATTAGGATACTATGTCAACGGGCAGCCCCAAGATCAGATTGTGCATGTATGCCTGGAGTTGTGAGACATTTGCATTACCTGCTCCCGCAATCTCATTGTACCAACCTTTTCTTTTATTTTTCTTTACTTTTAAATATCCTTCGCTTATCCTCCTTGAACAGAACAATTTCAAACACATATACCCAGCATCACAACAACAATACCAAGCTCAGCACAGGGAGATCATGCACTGTAAAAGCTCAATAACATACTTGTACGCACTGTATAACCAACTGTGACACTAGTTAGTCCTGATGGGATGGCAGTAGAAAATCCCACTGTATAAAAGTGTATAGTATTTGGCCCACACACTGATGGAATTTGGAAACATTCATTATTTTCTGTAATCAATATGAAACAGGCATGTGAATAGTATTCATTCTTTATACTGGTTTGCAGTGACCTTTTCCCCAAGCTGAGAAATATCTCCATGCCAGTTTTCTTAACAGAATGCTGGATGTCCAGTGGATGTCAAAATGTGGCAGGAGATTCGCTGCCAACTAAGTGGATTAAGGAAAGGGTCCAATCTGAACATTCTCTTATAATGAGATGATTCTATGAATTGGACAACATGCAATCGCAACAGAATAACCACCAGCTGTTCAAAGGAGCAGGGAAGATCTGAAGCATCCCCATGATGATGGTACTTAACGTGCAGTCTTGCCTGGCATCTCGGGTTGTCAGAGGCTTTCAGTGAGCCACAGTAAGGAGCTATTAATGGCTCTTCCACTCAGGGGTTTATGTGCTTTGAGAGATCATTATCACCTGTATTGTGGGACAGAAAGACAAACATCACCATGAGCAGCTCGAGCAAGATCTCCTCACTGAGACAAAGCTTCTTCATGGGTAAAAGGCTGCATCCGTTTCTCTCAGATGCCCTGGTTGTTGTTGAGAGCCACATTGCTTCATTCAGGTTTCACTGTGTGAAGCTGAGGTCCATGATGCAGGGTTGGAATGGAGCAGAAAGGAAGTTTATTTAACCTGAATAATTAATTAATTGATAAGATTATGAAATATTAATTGGGTAACAAAGATAGTACGGATGTTAAGAAACAGAAGCACTGGGAAAATTTCATAAAGCTTGAAGAATTATGATATGAGAGTGTAAAAAGATAAGAAACAGATCAAGAGTAGGTCAGTAGGCCCTTCATACCTGCTCTGTTGTTCTGTAAGAACACGGCTGAATTGTTACCACTCCTTCATATCTAAAAAATTGTCCATTGTTTCATTTAGAGCGCACCCATTTGCTCGGAAATCTTTTCCTGCAAGTAACATCACATTGAGTCCAATGCATAGAGGAATGGAATTAATTTTGCAGGCAGAGTATTGGAAGAAAATGTTTTGCCTGGGAAGAAAAATAGGAGCTTCATTATGATTAAACCTGTAAATACCATGACAGCCAGACCAAGCTCATAGCTGCGGCCTCAATTCATCACACAGCAGGGCAAACCACCATGAAGCTCGTAGACACAAAGCCCGGAAACAGGGGGAGTAGTTACACAGCCTCAGTTCCATGGACATGAAGCAAATGTCTCGAATCAGTAAACAAAATTGGCCTGGCCCTTGCCTCCAGTCCTGAAACCCTCTCTTTTCAGTCCATCTGGGCTGTGTTTAAACTTTCTAACACTGGGTCATCCTCTGCCTTACCAATATGCTCTGTGCAGAGATCCTGCCACCATGTTCTTTCCCGTACCCAAACTTTCCAGATCAGCCCAGAACTTAGATCGATCCAACCTTGCTCTCAGTTTAGGTGGATGGGCTCTGAAGCTTCTCCAAAATTTCTCCGCTCTGCTTGCTCCAATTCTGTTTCCGACTCTGACTCTGTCTAGAATGTGCCTCGACCCTGCTGAGACCACTCCTCCTCAAACTTGCGATGTTCAGAATTTGCATTGCACCCACATGCCTCAACCCGCAAGTCAGCCTCACCTTTGCTCACTTTTTCATTGTTTGCAGTGATAGTTTACAATTTAACCACAGAAAAATGCTGATAATAAAGTATTTAGTTGCATTTCTTGCTTTATGAACCACCAGGAAACTGTTGCCTCTCAGTAGTGTCATCTTAAACCAGAAGAAACAGGCCATTTGGCATATGTAGTCCATGACGATCCATTTAGACTGCCTACTCCCATTGACATGCACTGGGACCATAACCCTCTATACCCCTACTATCCATGTACCTACTCTTATATGTTGAAATCAAGCTCCCATTTACCACTTGCACTGGCAGCTCGTTCCACACTCTCAGGCCCCTCTGAGTGAAGAAATTTCTCCTAGGTCGATGGGACTAGACAGAATAGTCAGAGCACATATTAGTTGGGCCGAATAGCCTGTTTCTGTTCTTTAGTCGCTAGGACTCTGACATGTCAGATATTAAATGTTATTATATCATTTTCAATTGTTTTTATGATCCTTAAGATAGGACTACTGAAGTTGGTCAACAGTATATTGATGTATATAGAGTATATAGAGTAAGAATTATGACTAAATACTTATTAATAACACTTTTACTGTGGTAAATTGTGGCAAATTATCACCACAATGAAGAGGCGAGCGAAAGTAAGGTTGTCTCAAGGGTTGAGCCATGTGGGTGTGATGTAAAGTCAGTGATTCTTGAAAGATCATCACTAATGCTTCCATTAGGTTCCAAGGGTAGTCATAGCCGAAGGGTGGTAGTGGGGACGAGCTCTCACTGCTAAACAAATGCTCTTCATGGCGTGCGTCTCAACTGCCATTGCTGCTGTGCCATTATCCTGCTGGTGTTCTTTTCCAATCAATTGTGGCCAACTCCTCTTTCATGCCTCTGTAATTCCCTTTACACCACTATAATATTGATATGTCTGTTTTTAGATTTTCCTTCACAAATTGCAGGATGAATTCGATCACATTACGATCACTTTCCCCTTAAGGTTCTTTTACCTTAAGGTCTCTAATCAATTCTGGTTTATTGCACAACACTCAGTCAAGAATAGCTGATCCTCTGGAAGGCTCATCCACAAGTTGCTGTAAAAATCCATCTCATTGGCACTCTAGAAATTCCCCCTCCTTTATTTCAGCACCAACTTGTTTCCCCAATCTGACCGCATATTGAATCCCCCCGTGACTATTGTAGCTTTGCCCTTTGGGCATGCGTTTTCTATCTTTCGCTGTAATTTGTGGACCACATTCTTACCATGACGTCAGCTGGAATATCTTCCATGATGAGGATGTCTCCGAGCTCACTGATGGAATCACGAGCTTCATCCAGGAGCGCATCGACAATGTTGTCCCCCAAAAGTTGACCAGGGTCTTCCTGAACCAGAAACCCTGGATCAATATTTCTGTGCGAGTAGCGTGACATTGAGTTTACATCACTGGCGATCAGCTAGAGGTCAGGAGAAGCAGCTATGATCTGTGCAAAGCTATTAAAGCTGCAAAACAACTATATAGGGTCAAGATTGAGTCAAGATTCACAACGAATAGCACACGTGACTTCTGGCAAGGGCTGCATCCTATCGCAGACTTCAAAGCCAAATGTTGTGGTGCCACCAACATCGCGGCCTCTCTCCCAGATGAGCTCAATCGCTTTTACACTCGGTTCGATGTCGCTAACTCTGAGCCTCCGAGGAAAGCCACCGCTTCAACCTGTAGCCTGGTCATCTCTGAGGCTGAGGTACAGAGACGTTTCCAACGGGTGGACATTCGCCAGGCTGCAGGAGCAGATGGCATCCAGAGCTAGTACTCAGGATGTGCTCAGCACAACTGGCAGGTGAGTTTACTGACATTTTAAATCTGTTCCTCTCCCAGTGTAGAGTGCCCTCCTGCTTCAAAACATCCACCATTGTCCCTGTACCAAAAAAGACCAAGCTAACATGCCTCAATGACTGGCGTCCTGTCGCACTCACCTCAATAATAAGCAAATGCTTTGAGAGGCTGTTCAAGGATTACATCTGCTGCTTGCTACCACCCAAACTGGACCCCTTACAGTTCACCTGCCGAAACAACCGATCGACGGATGATGCAATAGCCACTGCTGTATGTACCATCCTTATACACCTGGAGAAGAAGGATGCTTCTGTGAGAATTCTGTGCTCATACAGTTCAGCATTCGACACCATAGGTCCATCCAGGCTCTCTGAGAAGTGCAGCAACCTCGGCTGTGACCCTTCCTTGTGTAGCTGGATCCTGGACTTCCTGGCAGATCGCCAGCAGTTGGCAAGAGTGGGTTCCCTCACCTCCACCACCCCTCTGACTCTCAACACAGGAGCCCCTCAGGGCTGTGTTCTGAGTCCCCTCTTTTGCTCCCTGTATACCCATGACTATGTTGCCACAGCTCTAATTTGCAAATTAAATTTGCAGACGACACTATATTGATTGGCCTTATCTCATACAACGATGAGGTGGCCTGCAGGGAAAAAGTCATCTCTCTGACACAGTGGCGTCAAGAAAACAACCTCTCCCTCAATGTTGCAAAAACAAAGGAGCTGGTTGTGGATCTGGGGTTGAGAGGGTAAACAGTTTGAAGTCCCTCAGCATCCACATCACCAAGGACCTCACGTGGTCTGTACACACCAGCTGTGGGTGAGAAAGGTGGAACAGCACCTCTTTCACCTCAGACGGTTGAGGAAGTTTGGTATGGGCCCCCAATTCCTAAGAACTTTCTACAGGGGCACAACTGAGAGCATCCTGACTGACTGCATCACTGCCTGGTATGGGAACTGTACCTCCCTTAATCGCAGGACTCTGCAGGGTGTAGTGTGGACAGGCCAGCGCAGTTGTGAACTTCCCATGATTCAGTACATTTATAAGGACAGGTATGTAAAAAGGGCTCATAGGATCATTGGGGACCTGAGTCACCCCAACCACAATCTATTCCAGCTGCTGCCATCCGGGAAACAGTACCGCAGCATCAAAGCCAGGACCAACAGGCTCCAGGACAACTTCTTCCACCAGGCCATTGATTAACTCATGCTGATCTGAGTGTACTCTATATTACATTGACTGTTCTATTTATTATAAAGTATTATAGATTGCTATGATTGCACATTGCACCTTTAGACAGAGATGTAACATAAAGATTTTTACTCCTCATGTATGGGAAGGATGTAAGAAATCAAGTCAATTCAATTCAATTTGGGGGTCTGTATGCAACTCCCATCAGGGTCTTTCTAACCTTGCAGTTCTTTAGCTCTATCTACAATGATTTAACACCTTCCGACCCTATGTGTGTATTGCTTTGAATTTCAGGCATCTGCAGACTGTCTGTGTTTGCCTGTGATATTAGATCTTTGCATTCACAGCTAAAGTCCCAATGTCAAGGAAAGAAGCTCTCCTTGAAGTTTGCTTTACCAGCTTTTGAGCTGAATTTGTCAAGAAGAAGAGAGAATACTGTATCTGGTGTTATGGTCTTCTGGCAGTGGTCCCCAACCTCCGGGCAGCGAGGAAACAATATGATTTGGCGATATGAAACAATATGAGTCAGCTGCACTTTTCCTCATTGCCTGTCACGCCCACTGTTGAACTTGAACACACGTGAGGTCATTACGCACGCGAGGTCATTAGTCGCCTAAATGCAGTGATACCCTCACGTCAGGGATCACTGGTTGGCCTCGGGTAACCGGCCACCTCGCGCGGCCAGCAAGAAGTGCAGTTGCTACTGGCCTGGGGCGCAGATGGATAGGCGCCACCTCTAAACCTGTTTACCACACCAAATGTTCGTGGGGAACCCGGTGATAAAATATTCGCAGACGACCTAAATCAGGCTCAGGATTTCATAAGTAGCAGAGCAGCCACCTTGCTGTGATCTACTGAAAGTCATCCCTCGATCCAAACTTTTGTCTGCCGATAAATCCTACCTACCTACAAGGAGGGTGGGGACGGGCCCTGTCGCACTCCTGGCTCGGTCGGTCGCTTTCTCTGGACTGCAACCGCTACGTCCCCGGTACAGGGACCTTCGGCCCTCACCTTGTCTTCTCACTGGTGTGTTGCAATAATTTTATATGTTCATATGAGGAAAATATGCGCTGTGTGTTTAATATCCAAACCTTACTTAAAATGTTATGATGCTATTGACTTATACGTGAGTTATAATTGACTAATCACTATATTCATGCGAGTAAAATATGTGCAGTGTTTTAATATTAAATTTGTTAGATAAACCCTTTTAAAAATGAAATTGAATGAATTAGCCACTTATAAGTGGCTTATAGTTGACTTATCACCAATATTCCAGTCATGATTAACACCTGTGTGCCCCCCTCCAACTCTCCCGTCAGTCAGTCCGCAAGAATATTGTCAATTTTAAATCAGTGCGTGGTGCAAAAAGGGTTTTATGGTATCCCTTGTCTTATGGTATCATAATTGAAGAAATATACACCATAATTTTTTCAAAGTTTCTGACGGGAAAAAACTGAAATAGTATTTGGAGCAACACACACACAATGCTGGTGGAACACAGCAGGCCAGGCAGCATCTATAGGAGGAAGCACTTTCGATGTTTCGGGCTGAAACCCTTCGTCAGGACGAACTGAAAGAAAAGATAGTAAGAGATTTGAAAGTAGAGTGCAGAGGGAAGTCCGAAATGATTGGACAAGACAGGAGGGAGAGGGATGAAGCTGAGCAGGAAAGGTGATTGGAAAAAGGGATACAGAGCTGGAGAAGGGAAGGGATCATGGGATGGGAGGCCTAAGGAGAAATAAAGGGGGAGGGGAGTACCAGTAGGAGATGGACAACAGGCAAAGAGTGATGGGCAGAGAGAGGAAAAAAAAGGAGGGGGGAATAAATAAATTGGGGATGGGGTAAGAAGGGGAGAAGGGGCATTAACAGAAGTTAATGTTAGTGTTCATGCTATTAGGTTGGATGCTACTCAGACATAATATAAGGTGTTGTTCCTCCAACCTGAGTGTGGCTTCAGCTTGACAGTAGAGGAGGCCATGGATAGACATATCAGAATGGGAATGGGACGTGGAATTAAAATGTGGGGCCACTGAGAGATTTACAAATTTCATGACATATGCTGGTGATATTAAAACTGATTCTGATCCCGAATTTGAAAAATCTGCCATCATTTCTCATCTGATTGAATTACTTGATTCAACAGATGGAAATCAACTCTTAGCTTTTGTTCCTAGAGACAGAAAAATCCACAACAGGATTAGAGAGATGAACAAAGGGAAGCTCATTAACCTCCCATGAGTAGAGAGTTCAAGGTCTGGGGCGGGGGGGGGGGGGTGGGGGCTGGATTTAAAGAAAAACTGAATCAATTGGAGATTTGATTTAAATCACCAGGGAAAATGGGGAATGAGATTTGTATATGGGCCACTGGCAGAGACATTGCAGCAACATTGAAATAAATGGCAGGAGGCTTGATTTGTGAGTACTCCCACTTTATACCTGAGAAGAACAGCAAGACATCTTCTGACTGACCCGTGCTAAGGTCGGGGGAAAACTTCAGAATGTGTCAATAAGTAAAGCACTAAATACCAAAAATATGAGTGTTATCACTCACCTGTGCAGTCTTCTGGCTCTATGAAGAAAGTGGTCTCTGTGGTAACAATGCTGTTTGTTACAACACAACGGGAAGCTTCTATTGTAACTGTAAGGAATGAAATAAGAACTTACAGAATAAATTCTGTACAATAGTTACAATAGAATCTTCCCGCTGTGTTGTAACAAACAGCATTGTTACCACAGAGACCACTTTCCCCATAGGAGCACTCATCGTCATCTGAATTGAAGAGAAAATGATTCAAGGTTTAATAAAAGCTCAAAAATGTATGAATTAGGAGCAAAAGTCAGCCACCTGTCATGCTGCTTAGCTGATCATGCCTGATCCTACCCCTTCTCACGCAACAAATTCCCAGATCTATCAAGGTACACAGGGTCTAATGAAAGGAGGGAACTAAACAAACTCAATATTTGTGGAAAATAGTTTTAAAATATTAAAAGGATTAACGACTTTTAAATTCCCAGAGCCCAGTAGACTATATTGGAAGTACTTTAGGAAGTGACACTGAAGTTGGTCGATGTATCGATGATCACTTGCCAGCTTTGTTTAGTCCTGGAACAGTTCCAATTAATAAGAGCGAATGTAACCCTAGTGTTTACAAAGGTCGCAAGATAAAACAGGAACTCATAGACCAGTTAGGCTGACATCAATGACAGGGCACTTGAAGAATGACTAAATTGGGCAACCTCAATGGAATCTGTAAAACATGAGGATGCATAAGGGAGAAGCAGTGGATGCAGTGTATTTAAATTTCCAGAAAGCTGTTGCTAATATCCCACAAAAATTAAGTCAACATGGGATGAGGGTAAGTTGCTGATCTAGATAAAAAATATATGGCCCACAAGAAACAGAAATAAACATGGTTTCCTCTGAGTGGCAGTCACAGGGTTAAGTACCACAGGGATCATTGTTGGAACCCTAGTTACTTACCATAAACTAATGATTTGAATGAAGGAGTTAATATTACTTTCTCTAGTTTACAGATAACACAAAGCTGGGTGGGAATATCAGCCTAGAGGATACAGAAGACTCAAGGTTCATTAACAGGTAGAGAGGTGACTAGATACTAGGCTGATGCAGTACAACATGAATCATTTGAGGTAATCCATTTTGGGGGCAATATATCAAGAAAGCAGATTATCTGAATGGTGGAAAAGAACAGTTCCAACAGGATCTGGATGTCTTCATGCAGATGCAGCGGGTGATAGGTCAGAAAACGGTCTGTTCAGCTTTGTTACAGGGAATTTGAGTACTAAAAGTAGAGATTTGCAGAACCGTGATGAGCCTGCACCTGGAGTATTGTGTACAGATCTGGTCTCCTTATCTGAGGAAGGATGTTCTAACTATGAAAATATATTCACCAAAGGTCCACTGGACAGATTGCTAAGATGACAGGGCTGATGCCTGGAGAGTTGAATCAACTAGTGACATACTCACCAGAGTTTAGAAGAATGAGAATGCTAACAGGCCTGGAAGATAAGGCACAGTATGAATGTTCCTGATGGCTAAGGGGTCATAGTATAAGAATTTCTTTATTTAAGACAGGGAGGAAGAGATTCCTTCTCTGAGAGAATGCTGAATCTGTGAAATGTCTCGCTGCAGAAACAAGTTGAAGCCTAAACATGAAATATATTCCAGGTTAGATTTTTTTGAGAGCTATGGGGATTAAGAGGAGAGGAAGCGGGAATGGGACACTGAAAGTGAATGATCGGTCATGATGATATTGAATGGCGGAACTGACTTACATTCCTGTTTCTGTGATATTTGTCCCAAAATCACTGTATAAATGTATGTGTTTGGACACCACAGCCTCCCATTCATTTCAGAATCAGGAGATTCTTTAGTTGTGAATAGCCCAGGAAAATAAGTTGTTTATTTCTTTTTCTGTGCTTTGGCTGACAGGTGCAGGGAGAATGAATGGTAAAGAGATTCTTTGATTGAAAATGTTGTACTCTAACTCACCAACACAGTCACTAGTATTCTGATAAATGTATCCATTCGGACATGGTGGGGGTACAGCTTGACTGAAGTAAATCACAGAAAGAAACCAGAAAAAACTTGGTAAGAGTCCATTTCATACTTCATTCCACTCCTACAGAACTACAAAGAAGGAAAGGAAACATGGTTAATGCTTTACCAGTTGACTAAATTTAGAGAAAAGCTCCGTGACTCTGCAAAGATGTAGTCAATAAAATTACCTAGAGCTGTTTGATGCCTGATTCCTTGGGAATTAATTGTAATGAGTTCATCAGGTGCGTGGCATGCCAGCATCTTCATGAAGGTTTACCAGCATGTTGCTGGGACTCCAGGGACTGAATTATGGAAAGAGATTGAGCAGGATGGAATTTTATTCTTTGGAGAGTAAGAGAATCAGGGGTCTTTTCACCCCGGTGCAGAAAATCATGATAGTCATAGATAGGATGAATGTATGCAAGTTATTTTTCATGGAACTGAGGAATCAAGTTCAGGTGACATAGGGTTGGGGTGTGAGGGGATATATTTAAGAACATAAGGTACAACTTTTTCACAGAGTCCATGTGTGAAATGAGCTGCCAGAGGAAGTGGTTGAGGCAGGTACTTTAACAACAGTTAAGCCAAGTTGCCCACTTGGGCAAGAAAGGTTTACAATGATATGGGCTGACCACAGGCCAATTGGTGACATTTTGACATAAACCAGCTAGGTTGAATAAGATCACAACCATAATATTCCCCGGAACATCGCATTTAACCTTGAATGGGAAGTATAGCCATAGTCATTCAGCAATGGTTTAACCTCTTGCAAATTCTACTAACTGCATCAAGGAGAAAACCCCCATTTCAAAGAGAGCAATGACTGAACCAGTTCACCAAAAGCTTTTCAAGAATATTTAGCTGTAGTATATATTCCAGCATTGCTAGCAATACCTAAATCCTGAAATATTTACACTGTAAAATTGTTTAGATGTCTGTGGCAATAAAGTTTCTTTGTCTAAGTAAGCAAAGGAGAGGTTTGGAATAACATGCAGTTTCAAGGGTAGAAGTATTCAAGACTACTGAAATAGTCTGAAACAATGACAAATTAATTAAAATAGAGCCAACCTTTGTTTCTTTAATCTACCACTGGATATCTTTTATACTTATACTTTACTTTATTGTCACCAAACAATTGATAATAGAACGTACAATCATCACAGTAATATTTGATTCTGCACTTCGTGCTCCCTGGAGTACAAATCAAAGTAAATATAATAAAAATTTAAATTATAAATCATAATTAGAAAATAGAAAAGGGAAAGTAAGGTAGTGCAAGTCAGGTCCGGATATTTGGAAGGTACAGCCCAGATCTGGGTCAGGATCCGTTCAACAGTCTTATCACAGTTAGAAAGAAGTCGTTCCCAAATCTGGCCGTACGAATCTTCAAGCTCCTGAACCTTCTCCCGGAGGGAAGAGGGCAAAGAGTGTGTTGGTTGGGTGGATCGTGTCCTTGATTATCCTGGCAGCACTGCTCCGACAGCGTGCGGTGTAAAGTGAGTCCAAGGATGGAAGATTGGTTTGTGTGATGTGCTGGGCTATGTTCACGATCTTCTGCAGCTTCTTCCAGTCTTGGACAGGACAACTTCCATACCAGGTTGTGATGCACCCTAGAAGAACGCTTTCTAAAGTGTATCCATAAAAATTAGTGAGGGTTTTAGGGGACAGGCCAAATTTCTTCAGTTTTCTCAGGAAGTAAGGGCATCGGTGGGCCTTCTTGGCAGTGGACTCTGCTTGGTTAGACCAAGTCAGGTCATTTGTGATATTCATCCCGAGGAACTTAAAGCTTTTGACCTGTTCCACCTGCGCATCACCGATGTAGATGGGGTCATGCGGTCCGCTACTCCTTCTGAAGTCAACAACCAATTCCTTCGTCTTGCTGATGTTGAGGGATAGGTTATTGTCTTTGCACCATGCCACCAAGTTCTTAATTTCCTCTCTGTACTCCGACTCATCATTACCCAAGATACAGCCTACAATTGTGGTGTCATCAGCAAACTTCTATATTGAGTTCGATGGAAACTTGGCTACAGAATCGTGGGTGTACAGTGCGTACAGCAGGGGGCTGAGTACACAGCCTTGTGGGGCACCGGTGCTCAGAGTGATTGTAGAGGAGAGTTTGCCCCTATTTTTACAGCCTGGGTCCTGTCTGTGAGGAAGTTGAAGATCCAGCAGCAGATCTGAGTGCTAATACCCAGGTTCTGGAGCTTAGGAATCAGTTTTTTTGGAAGGATGGTATTAAAGGCAGAGCAGTAGTCAATGAAAAGAAGGCTTCATATCCGTCTTTATTCTCTAGGTGTTCTAAGGAGGGATGTAGTGCCAGAGAGATGGCATCTGCTGCTGACCTGTTGCTCCGGTAGGTGAATTACCAATCGCTCAAAGCACTTTATAGCAATTGATGTCAGAGCCGCAGGTCGATAGTCATTCAGGCATGCCACCTAGCTTTTCTTCTGCACCGGGATTATCGTTGCCTTCTTAAAACACGAGGGGATCTCAGACTGAAGCAGGGAGCAGTTGAAGATGTCAGCAAACAGTCCAGTTAGCTAATTTGCTCAGGCCTGGAGAACCCATCCCGGGACGCCATCTGGGCCCGTCACCTTCCTTGGATTTATCTTCAGGAAGGCTCTTCTAACGTCTTCCTCAGTGACGATGAATCTCGATGCCACCAGGTCCAGTTCATCTGGAGGGGGCCGGACACTCCTGTTCGAATCTTGTGTAGAATATGTTCATCAGGAAGAGAAGCGATACAGTTATTGATATTCCCAGCCTTTTCTTGCACCCAGTGATCTCATATAGACCCTACCATAGTCTACTGGCATCCCATTGGTTAGCCTGGGCTTCCAACTTGGCTCGATATTGTCTCTTGGCGCCCTTAATGGCTTTCCGGAGTTCACGATTGGATTCCGTGTAGCGACTGGTATCTCCGGACCTAAAAGCCGCAGCTCTAGCCTTCAAAAGGGACTGGACCTCATAATTCATCCAAGGTTTCTGGTTAGGGAATACCCGGATCGTCTTGCAACACACACAGTCCTCTGTGTATTTCCAGATAAAATCCGTGACAGCTGAGGCATACTCATCGAAGTTAGCTGCCGAGTCCTTGAATACTAACCAGTCCACTGACTCAAAGCAGAGGACCTCATCCGTTTCCTCTGTCCAACGCAACACCACTTTTGACACCGTGACCTCCCGCTTCAGTTTCTGTTTGTAAGCCGGAAGGAGGACTACGGCCTGATAACCCAATTTTCCGAAGTGAGGTCGTGGGATGGACCGGTAGGCATCCTTGACTGCTGTGTAGCAATGGTCAAGTATATTTGGGCCTCTAGTGGAGCAGGAGACATGTTGGTATAACTTTGGCAGTGCTTTTCTGAGGTTGGCCTGGTTAAAGTCCCCGGCTGTAATGAGCAAAGCCTCCGGATACCTGGTCTCAAGTTCACTGATGTTGGCATACAGTGTATTCACAGCACACTCCACGTCCGCCTGGGGGGGAATGTATTGGAGAATAAAGCTGCAACGTTTGCTGTGTGGCCAGAACTATGTGACAGCCTTGTGTTTGCTATTTGCTATGTATCCAACTTATTAGCCAGAATGTAATCTCTGTATTGCCTCTGTACTATTGAACACATCAGTGTCTTGAGAATGTAGCTAACAGTGAAAGTAAGCATGTAGAGGTAACGGTGGTAGACGGGATCATGGAGTGGTGTGATGGTATGGGAACACTCAAAGCCGGGAAGGGGGACACGTGTTCCAAGGAGTAGACTAGACAGGATCGTGCGATGGTGTGATGGTGTGAGAACCAGTCAAGGCACTAGGACAAGTATATGCCAATGAAACTAAGATAAAAAATTACTATAAAGAATACTGTGAACCAGGCTCGGCGGACAAGTAGTGACACGCTCATTAATTGTCTCAGCTTTTGTTTGTAAATAAAGGCTTAAACTTCTCGACGAACCTTCTGCGTCTCCTGGATATTTCAAGAAACCACAACGCTGTCAGTATGACCGAGGTGAGTTCCCATGGCAGATAAGGACGACACTTCACCGACAGATGTTCCAGGTCCGGACTGCAGGAGCTTGTCAGTGCTACTGTGTCCGAGCACCACACAGTGTTGATTAGTAGGCAGACTCCACGTCCCTTCGTCTTGCCCGAAGACACCGTGCGATCCATCCGATGGATCGAAAATCCCTCCCGTCGGATGGCACAGTCGGGGGTGGCAGGGGAGAGCCAGGTCTCTGTGAAACAGAATACACAGCAGTTCTGCATCTCCCTGTAGTAGGTGAGTCTCTCTTTAAGATCATCCACCTTGTTCTCTGTTGCTTGCACGTTAGCTAGTAGGATGGTGGGCAGAGGGACCTTAAAGCCCCTCCGCTTCAATCTGACCAGCAGCTCAGCTCTTTTCCCACGCTTCCTCGGTAAATAGTGCATCTTTCCAAGTTTCCATCAATGCAGTGTGTTGTTGGCAGCTCTTTGAGGTTGCTGGACGCGTCCCACAGGGATTAATCGGCGGGTTACGTCGTCCAGCACTCCGTCAGGCCAAGTGACAGGGGAGACTCCGCTGCCACTTCCAACTGCCGGGGGCCCGGACTGTCGATCGGGTTGGGCCCCGAAGCCGACACTTAATCCCAGAGGGCCAGGCTGCCTGCTGAAACAAGTCCGTGAAGAGAGTCACGGTTGCGGAGACTTCCGCTCCAGCCGAGACCCAGGCTCGATTTCCGAGGTTGGCGGCAGAGATCTCACTCCCGGCAGCTGTGGATGGCCACCAATGGACCAGGCCTCGCTGATCGGGTCCAGATGCGGTCCGGAGTTGAAGAAGCAATTCTGGCGCGTCGATGATCTCCATCTGGGTCAGTAGCTTCGCCAGGGTGTTGTTGATCTTGCTAGATGTAGCAAATTGGAGGTTTAGAAGGGTTTCTCGGGTATAGGATAGTGTAGAGGGCAGTTTGCTCGGGAGAGCATGCGCAGAGTCACCAGATACCGGCGCCATCTTAAACAAAGTGCCTGTTGAGTTTGTAAGGTGGATGTTGTACACAAAAAAACTTATCCAAACAGCAGAATAATGTGCACAGAACATAGACAGTTTGGCACAGGTCCTCAGGCCCAGAGTTGGGCCAAACCAATTAAAATAGTAACCAATAGCCAACCAAACTAATCTCTTCTACTTGCACAATGTCCATATCATTTCATTTGCTTCACATTCATGTGCCAATTTAAATTTCTCTTAAAAGACTTTAACATATCTGCCTCTACCATTACCCCACGCAGTGCATTCCCAACATGCACTACTCTCTGTGTAAGAAACTAGCCTTTACATCTCCTTTGACATTACTCCCTTTCACCTTAAATGCATGCCCTCTGGTCTTAGACATTTCAACCCTGACAAAACCATACCATCTGTCAACTCTATGCCTCCTGTAATCTTATAGACATCTATGTGATCACCCCACAGCCTCTGCACCCTCTCTAAAGCCTTGAAATCCTTCCTATAATGGAGCAACCAGAACTCTATGCAATACTCCAGATGTGGCCTAACTAGAGTTTTATGAAGAGCTTTATATAGGAATGGACAGTCAGCATTTCAGTTTGTGACCCTTCATCTGAGTCCAGATTGAAAGCTTTCAAACTAAAATGATGATTGCCCATTTTCTCCACAGATGCTGCATGACCCACTAAATTCCTCCAGTGTTTTCTATGTTGCTCCATATTCCTGCATCTGTAGCCCCTGTGTCTCCATGTAGAGTGCTGGATAAATCAGTGGAAGAATGATCTTGAGTATGGACAGAAAATTACATCATATAAGTGGAGTTGAAAAAACATGAATTCTAGAAAAGGTGGTCCTGAGGCTACTTAACCATAATGGTTAAGACGTATTTAGCCATTTCACTGACATTCTTCAGAAAAGGAAATCTGTCCCTCTTACCTGGGTTGGCCCCTTGTGACCCCAAATCCTCTATTATGTAGACAACTCTTAGATGCCTCCTAAACTCAGGGGCAAATCATGATGAAAAATAGATATTGACTACACAGTGACATCCAATTGATTTGTAAGTAGTAGGAAAATAGACATTCAAGGTGAGGTAGTAATTTAGATTAGACATTGGCTTTGTGGGAGAAGCCAGAGAGTACGAGTACATACAGTAATTGCCCCTCTGACGGAGGCCTATGTCCAGTGGTGTGCTGCAGGCTCCAATGTTTGTTTCTCATCTGTGCTTGTTTATCATCAATGACCTGGATGATAAGGTGGTTAACTGAATCAGCAAGTTTGTGGACAACACCAAGACTGAGGGTGTGGTGGACAGTGAGGAAGATTATCAGAGCTTGTAGTGAGATCTGGATCAGCTGGCAAAATAGGCTGAAAAATGGCAGGTGGAATTTATTTCAGACAAGTGTGAAGTGTTGCACTTCAGCTATGTAGAACAGTCTATGTTCAAAGCCTTCCACGGTCATGCCCCCTAACACTTCCTCCTCTTTATTGACATTTGCATTGGCACTGTTTTGTACACCTAGGCTGTGCTTGCCAATTTCATCAATTTTGCCTCTAACTTCCATCCTGCCCTTCAATTCACTTGGGCATCTCTGACACCTCCCTCCCTTTTCTTGATCTCTCTGTCTCCATCTCTGGAATCAAAATATGAACTGACATCTTTTATAAACTTACTGACTCCCATGGTTGTCTTGACTAATTTTTCTCACACCGTCTCTTATACAAATACCATTCCTGCCTCTGTTCCTTCGCTTCTGCCACATCTGTTCTCAGGATGCAGCTTTGCATTCCAGGACATCTGAGATGTCCTCCTTCTTTAAAAAAATGAGGTTTCATTCCCTTTACTATTGATGCTGCCCTCACTTGCATCTCCTCCATTTTCCATCCATCTGTGCTCATTACATCTTTCTAGTGTTGTAAAGGTGAAAGAGACCCCCCTTGTTCTTACCTACTGCTCCATCAGCCTCCACATCCAACTCATTATCTTTTGCAACTTCCACATCTCCAAAGGGACCCCACCACTAAATATATCCTTACCTTCCCCACTTCACTTTCCACAGGGATTGCTCACTCTGCGATTCTCTTGACCATTCATTCCTCCACACTAATCTCTTTCCAGGCACTTAACCGTGTAAACAGCCTAAGTGCGACATTGCCCATACACCGCTTCCCTCGCCTCCATTCAGGACCCCAAACAGACCATCCAGGTGACGTAACAGTTCATCCATGAATCTACTGGGGTCGTCGATGGTGTCCGGTGCTTCCAATATGGCTTCCTTTATGTTGGTGAGACCCTTTGTAAATTGGAGAACCTCTTTGTCAAATACCTCTGCACCAGACACCAGAAGCAGGACTTCCCAGTGGCCAAGCATTTTCATTCTGATTCCCCTTCCCTTTCTGACATGTCAATCTATCTTGTGCCAAGATGAGGCCACCCTCAGGGTGGATGAGCAACCTTATATTCTGCCTGGGTACCCTCCAACTTGATGGTATGAATATAAGTTTTTCCTTCTGGTGAACAAAAATTCTACCCCCCCCCCCCACTTTATATTCCCCACTCTGACTGTTTGCTTCTTCTCACCTGCCTATTACTTACCCCTGGATTCCCTCGCACTTCCCTTTCTCCTAATGTCCACTCACCACCCCTATCTCTTCTCCAGCCTTTGGCCTTTCGCACCAGCTGGCTTCACCTATCACATTCCAGCAATCCTCTTTCCTCTCCACCCCCCCCCACCTAATTCTAGCATCTCACCCCTTCCCTCTCAGTCCTGCAGAGGGGTCTTGGCCCAAAATGTCAACTTTTCCATAAAAGCTGTCGAAGCTACTGAGTTCCTTACAAACAAGAGAAAATCTGCAGATGCTGGTAATCCAAACAACGAACACAAAATGCTGGAGGAGTTCAGGAGGCCAGGCAGCATAGTTGACCTCCCTCCCACCCTGTTACTTGTATTACAAACCCATGGACTCTCACAGCTACCTGGAGTATACCTTCTCCCATTCCTTCGCTGAATTCCTCCGTCTCTGCCGCATCTGATCTCAAGATGAAGCTTTTCATTCCAGAATTAAAGAGATGTCCTCCTTCTTCAAAGAAAAAGGCTCCCATTTCTCCACGATCAATACCACCTTCAGCTGCCATCTCCTCCATTTCACACATGCCTGCTCTCACCCCATCCTCCTGCCAACCTACCAAAAGGTGTCCTTTTGTCCTCACCGACAACCCCACGAGCCTCCATGTCTAGCAGATAATTCTCTGCAATTTCCACCATCTCTAACGGGATCACACCACCAAACCCATCTTTCCCTCCGCCCCGCTTTCTATTTTCCATAGGGATCACTCCTTACATGACTCCCTTGTCTATTTGTCCGTCCCCACTGACCTTCCTTCTGTCACTTATCCTGGCAAGTGAAACAAGTGCTACACCTGCCCCTACACTTGCTCACTCACTGCCATTCAGGGCCCTAAACAGTCCTTCCGGGTCAGACGACACTTCACCTGTGAGTTTTTTTGGGGTCATTTACTGTGTTTGGTGCTCCCAGTGCTCCTGTACGTTTGGTGCTCCTGTATATCATTGAGACCCAATGTAAATTGGGAGACGTTTCGCGAACATCTACGCTCCATCCACCAGAAAAAGTGGGATCTCAGAGTGGCCACCCATTGTAATTCCACTCCTCATTCCCATTCCACTATGTCAATCCATGGCTTCCTCCTTTGTCATGAGGCCACACTTAGGTTGGAGGGACAACACTTCATATTCCATAGTCTCCAACCTGATGGTATGAACATCGATTTCTGAACTTTTGGTAATGCCTCCCCTGTCCTCTTTCACTATTCCCATCCCTTTTTCCTTTCTTACCTTATCTCCTGCCCGCCCATCACCTCCGTCTGGTGCTCCTCCCCCCTTTTCTTTCTTCCATGGCCTTCTGTCCTCTTTTATCAGATTCCCTCTTCCCCCAAGGGGGAATCTGATTCTCCCTGTATTTCTTTCACCAATCAACTCCCCAGCTCTTTATTTCATCCCTTCTCCTCAGCTTTTTCTCTCCAGTCCTGCTGAAGGGCTTTGGCCCGAAATGTCGACTGTACTCTTTTCCATAGATGTTGCCTGGCCTGCTGAGTTCCTCCAGCATATTGGCTGTGTTGCTGAGTTCCTCCAATGTTTTGTGTGTGCTGCTTGTTCCACTGAGGTTCAGTGGGACTACAACTAGAGGTCATGGGTTAAGGGTGAAAGGTGAAAAAGTTAAAGGGAACTTGAGCGGAAACTTCTTTATGCAGAGGGTGGTGAGAGTGTGGAATGATCTGCTGGTGCAAGTGGTACGTACGAGCACAAGTTCAACGTTTAATTGAGGTTTGGGTGGTATGGGGATGTGGGGTGTATGGTGGGGTAAGTATTGTTAACAGTTTTTGGCCCCATATCTCAGAAAGGATGTGTTGCCATTGGATGGAGTCCAGATGAGGTTTATGAAGATGATTCCAGGAATGAAGAGGTTAATGTATGAGGAACGTTTGGCAGCTTTAGGCCTGTACTCACTGAAATTTTGAAGAATTAGGAGGGAACCTCATTGAAACTGACTGAATGTTGAAAGGTCTAGATTGAGTGGATATGGAGAAGATTTTTCCAATGGTGTGGTATCGAGAACTAGAGGAAACAGCCTCAAAATTGAGGGGTGACCCTTTAGAACTGAGATAAGGAGAATTTTTTTTTTAGCCAGTGAATAGTAAATCTGTGGAATGCTCTGCCACAGAATGTGGTGGAGGCCAAGTCTGTGCCTATATTTAAGGTAGAATTTGATCATTTCCTGATAGGGTAGAGCATCAAAGATTTGACAAGAAGGCAGTTATTTGGGGTTAAGTGGGACCTGGGATCAGCCATAATGGAATGGCAAAATGGCCTAATTCTGCTCCTATATCTTATGGTCTGGGTGCAGACCAATTGTGTGCAGGCGGTTTAAATTGTTTGACACAGACTATTTGATCAGAAGGGCTTGTTTCTGTAACATAATTCTTTCTGCCTATGAGTCTAAAGGCTGCACAATTCATCATTGCTTGCTGATTCTCAGAGAGGGAAAAAGCAAAGAATGTTAAACATAGAAGAATACAGAACACAAACAGGCCATTTAGAAACATAGAAAATCCATAGCACAATACAGGCCCTTTGGCCCACAAAGTTGTGCCAAAACATGTCCTTACCTGAGAAATTACCTAGGGTTTCCTATAGCCCTCTATACCTGTCCAGGAGTCTCTTAAAAGACCCTATTGTATCTGCCTCCTCCACGATCTCCGGCAGCCCATTCCATGCACTCACCATTCTCTGTGTTAAAAATTTACCCCTGACATCTCCTCTGTAACTTCTTCCAAGCACATTAAAACTGTGCCCTCTCACGCTAGCCACTTCAGTCCAGGGAAAAAGCCTTTGACCATCCACACGATCAATGCCTCTCATCATCTTATACTCCTCTATCAGGTGAACTGTCATTCTCCATCGTTCCAAGGAGAAACGCTGAGTTTACTCAACCTATTCTCATAAGGCATGCTCCCCAATCCAGGCAACACCTTTGAAAATCTCCTCTGCACCCTTTCTATGGTTTCCACAATGTCTCGACAATTTGGCTCACAATGTTGCTAAAAAGCAAATCAAAGCACCCAAATACTAATCCTTCCTCCCTACTCCATGACCATATCCCTCTTTCTTACATGTATCTGCCTACCTAAATGTATTTACCTCTACCACTATACCAGGCAGTGCATTATGGACATCCGACTCTCTGAGTAAAACATTTACCCCTCATATTCAGATTGAACCTACCCTCTCTCCCCTTCATTTCATGCCCTCTAGTATCAGACATTTCAACCCTGGGTAACAGATACTCTGTGTCCACTCTATCTATGCCTCTCATATGCTTGTTAACCTCATTTAGATCTCCCCTCAGCCTTCTAAATTCCAGTGAGTACAGACCCAGAGCTATCACACGTTTCTCATATGATGACCATTTTGTTCCTGGAATCATCCTTGTGAACCGCCTCTGGACCCTCCCTAATGTCAGCACATCTATTCTTTGATGAGAAGCTCAAAACTGTTCACAATACTCAAGGTGAGGCCTCACCAGTGCCTTATAAAGCATCAGCATTACATCCCTATTCATGTATTCAAGACCTTGTGAAATGCATGCTAACATGGCATTTGCCTACCTCACCACCAACTCATCCTGCAAGTTAACCTTTAGGGTGTTCTGCATAAGGACTTCCAAGTCTCTTTGCATCTCGGAATTTTGGACTTTCTCCCTGTTCAGAAAATAGCATGCACATTTATTTCTACTACCAAAGTGTATGACCATGCATTTTCCAACATTGTATTTCATTTACCACTTTCTTGCCCATTCTCCTAATCTGTCTAAATCCTTCTGCAGCCTACCTGTTCCCTCAACGCTACTTGCCGCTCCACCTTAGGGGCCCAACACTTCTTCGTCTTTGACCTCCAGACATACTAATGCATTTATACATGCAGCTCTGATCTCCAGGTCCTTCATATACTTTTCCTTGGTAAATACTGAAGCAAAGTACCCAATAAGTGCCTTGCTTACGTTCCCTTCATCCAATCAAAAGAACTCCTGGAGACAATCCTAATTAGACTAAAGAAACCGGTGGTTACCTCTGTTTAACGTACAATAATCTATGAGTAATAAACAGTGAGGTTGGTAGAATTTGATAAGGTACCTTAGACCACAGGACTGTAAGATATAGGAGCAGAATTAGGCTATTTAGACATTGAGTCTGCTCAGCCATTCCATCATGGATAACCCTGGATCCCATTCAACCCCATACACCTCCCTTCTTGCCATATCTTTTAATGCCCTGACCGATCAGGAAATGACTGACTTCCGTCTTAAATATTTCCATGGTCTTGGCCTCCACCACAGTCTGTGTCAGGGCATTCCACAGATTTACTACTCACTGGCTAATAAAATTCCTCCTTACAGAGACAACACTAAGAATACTCAAGGTGAGTTAAGGAAAAACAGATCTACTTTCCAGAGAAAGAGAGAATATCGGACTTAGAACAGTACCACACAGTACAGGCCAAATCTTTTAAGTCTCCAAGACATATAGCTCTCCATAATTTTTATTTATGTAACTATCTAAGAATTTCTTTGACATCCCTAATATATCTGACTCCACCACTACCATAGGCAGTTAAATGCTCTCTAAACCAAACCCTAAACTCTGACAAAACCCAGATTCTTTCCTCCAATGATATTAAGTATATGTCCTCTTGTGTTCCTCATTGCTACCCACAGAAAAGTTCTCTGGCTGTCCACTCTATCTATGCTTCTAATCATCTTATATATCTCTATTGAGTCTCATCTCATTCTCTATCACTCCAAAGAGAAAAACCCTAGCTCGTTGAACTATTCCCCATAAGACATGTTCTTGAACCGAGGCGACATCCTGGTAGATCTCCTCAGTGCATTTCCAAAAGCTTCCATATTATTTTTATAATGATTGACCAGAACTGAACACAATACTCCAAATCTGTTTTAACCAGAGTTTTATAGTGCTGCAACATGAATTCCTTAACGCATTAATGCCTTAAGACATAAAAGCAGAAACAGGTTATTTGACCCATTGAGACTACTCTGCCATTCAATCATGGCTGATCCTTTTTTCCCCTCCTCAGCCCCACTCCCTGGCTTTCTCCCAGTTGCTTTTGATGTCATGTCCAATAAAGAACCTATCAAGCTCTATCTTAAGTACATACAACAACCTGACCATCACAGCCGCCTGTGGTAATAAATTTAACAAATTCACCAGCACCTGGCTAAAGGAATTTCTCCGCATCTCTGCTTTAAATGGAGGCACCTCTACCCTGAGTCTGTGCCCTCTTGTCCTAGACTCCACCACCATGGGAAACATCCTTTCCACAACTACTCTGTCCAGGCCTTTCAACATTTAAAAATGTTTCAAGAGCTAAGAGACCAAGAGCTGCCAGATATTCCTCATGCAGCAAACCTTTTATACCTGGAATCGTTCTCATGAATTTTCTCTGAACCCCCTCCAATGTCAGTACATCCTTCATAAAATAAGGAGCACAAAACTGCACACAATACTCTAAGTGTGGTCTCACGAGTGCCTTATAGAGCCTCAACATCACATCCTTGCTCTTATGTTCTATACCTCTAAAAATGAATGCCAACATTGCATTTGCCTTCTTCACCACTGACTCACCTGGAGGTTAACCTTTAGGGTATCCTGCACAAGCATTCCAAGTCCCTTTGCATCTTCCCATCTAAATAATAGTCTGTCTGTTTATTTATTTCACCACTTTCCAACAGAGTATTTCATTTGCCAGTTCTTTGCCCATTCACCTAAAGTATCTAAGGCTCTCTGCAGACTCTCTGTTTCCTCAACGCTACCCACTCCTCCAACTATCTTTCTATCATCGGCAAATTTATCCTCCTGTGAGTCTTCATTCAGTGGTTAGTAAGTTGATGGAGAAGTCAGCATGGCTTTGTCAAGGGCAAGTTGTGCCTTACAAACCTGATCGAATTTTTTGAGGATGTGAATTGATGAAGGAAGACCAGCAAGGCATTTGATAAGGTACCCCATGCAAGGCTTATTGAGAAAGAAAGGAGGCATGGGATCCAAGGGGACATTGATTTGTGGGTGCAGAACTGGCTTGTCCACAGAAGGCAAAGAGTGGTTGTAGTCGGGACATATTCTGCATGGAGGTTGGTGACCAGTGGTGTGCCTCAGGGATCTGTTCTGGGACCCTTATTCTTCGTGATATTTATAAATGACCTGGATAAAGAAGTGGAGGGATGGGTTAGTAAGTTTGCTGATGAAACAAAAGTTGGAGGTGTTGTGGATAGTGTGGAGGGCTGTCAGAGGTTACAGCGGGACGTTGATAAGATGCAAAATGGGACAAAGTAGCAGATGGAGTTCAACCCAGAAAAGTGTGAAGTGGTTCATTTTGGTAGGTCAAATATGATGACAGAATGTAGTGTTAATGGTAAGACTCTAGGCAGTGTGGAGGATCAGAGGGATCTTGGGGTCTGAGTCCATAGGACGCTCAAAACAGCTGTGCAGGTTGACCCTGTGGTTAAGAAGGCATACGGTGTATTGGCCTTCATTAATCGTGGAATTGAATTTAGGAGCCAAGAGGTAATGTTGCAGTCATATAGGACCCTGTTCAGACCCCACTTGGAGTACTGTGCTCAGTTTTGGTCGCCTCACCACAGGAAGGATGTGAAAGCCATAGAAAGGGTGCAGTGGAGATTTACAAGGATGTTGCCTGGATTGGGGAGCATACCTTATGAAAACAGGTTGAATGATCTCGGCCTTTTCTTCTTGGAGTGACAGAGAATGAGAGGTGACCTGATAGAGGTGTATAATATGCTGAGAGGCATTGAACGTGTGGAGAGTCAGAGGCTTTATCCCAGGGCTGAAATGGTTGCCACAAGAGGACACAGGTTTAAGGTGCTGAGGAGTAGGTCCAGTGGAGATGCCAGGGGTAAGATTTTTTACGCAGAGAGTGGGGAGTGCGTGGAATGGGCTGCCTGCAACAGTGGTGGAGGCGGATATGATAGGGTCATTAAGAGACTTTTGGATAGGTACATGGAGCTTAGAAATATAGAGGGCTCTGGGTAAGTTTAGTAAATTCTAAAGTAGGGACATGTTCGGCACAGCTTTGTGGGCTGAAAGCCCTGTATTGTGCTGTTGGTTTTCTGTGTTTCTAATCCATTAATCCATATTCCAAATTATGGACATCTGTCGTAAAAAGCAACGGTTCCAACACCAACCATGCTGACTTTGGCCAATCTTGTCATGTGCCTCCAGGTACTCCATAATCTCATCCCTAACAATCAATTCCAACAACTTCCCAACCACAGATATCAGCTTAACAGGTCTATAGTTTCCTTTCTGCTGCCTCCCATCCTTCTTAAATAACAGTAACGTTTGCAATTTTCCAGTCAGCTGGTACAATGCCAGAATCTCTCCAGCTACTTCCTTCAGAACTTGAGGGTGCATTCCATCAGGGCCAGGAGATTTATCCACCCTCAGACCATTAAACTTCTTGAGCGTCTTCTCAGTCATAATTTTCACATAGTTTTCACATACTTCATTTCCCTGACACTCTTGAATGTTCGGTATATTGCAAATGTCTTCCACTGTGAAGACTGATGCAAAATATATATTCAGTTCCTCTGCCATCTCTGCATCTCTGATTACAATATTCCCAGCATCATTTTCTGGTGGTTGTATAGCTACCCTCTTTTACCCATTATATACTTAAAAAACTTTTGTTGTCTTTGATATTAGTTACCAGCTACATTTCAAAATTCATCTTTTCCTTCCTAATGACCTTACTTTCCTTCTGAAAGATTTTATAAGTTTCTCAATCTTCCATCTTCCCACTGGCTTTGGCTTCCTTGTATGCTTTCTCTTTTGCTTTTATTTTGGCTCTGACTTCACTTGTCAGCCACAATTGTGTCCATCTTCCATGCGAAAATTTCTTCTTATTTGGAATATATCTATCTTGCACTTCCCTCATTTTTCACAGAAACTCCAGCCATTGCTGCTCTACTGTCCTCCCTGCTAGTGTCTCTTTCCAGTCAACCTTCACCAGTTCCTTTCTCATGCCATTGTAATTTCCTTTATTCCACTGAAATACTGACACATTGGAATTTATTTTCTCCTTCTCAAACTTCAAAGTGAACTTGGTCATATTGTGATCAATGTTCCGTAAGGGTTCCTTAACTTTAAACCTCTTATCACCTCCTGATCATTGCACAGCATCCAATCCAGCACACCTGATCCTCTAGTGGGCTCAACAACAAGCTTTTGAAAAGGCATCCCTTATACATTCTGCAAATTCTCTCTCTTGAAGTCCAGTACTGGCCTGGTTTTCTGAATCCACTTTCATGTTAAGACCCCCAACGATTATCACGACATTGCCCTTCTGACATGTCTTTTTTATCTCCTGCTGTAATTTGTAATCCACATCCTGGCTGCTGTTTGGAGGACTGTGCATAACTGCCATTAGGGTCCTTTTACCCTTCCCATTTCTTAACTCAACCCATAGAGACTCTACACCTTCCAATCCTTTGCCATCCCTTTCTAATTTGCCTTGCTCACCTCCGATTCTACCTACAATTTAAATTTCAGGGTGTTCTACAAAAAGACTCTCAAGTCCTTTTGCATCTCAGATTTTTGTCTTTCTGCCCATTTAGAAAATAGTCTGCATATTTATTTCTACTACCAAAGTTCATGACCATGCATTTTCTAAAACTGTATTTCATTTGCCACTCCCTTGCCCATTTCCCTAATCTGGCTGAACTGAAGACCTTCTTCTGTTGCACAGGGCGACTGAGCAGAACCCAAGTGCAAGACACCTGCACTTTCACTGAGTTGGGGATGCTGGTGTAGGCGTGAACATAGAACAGCAAACCAGAGGAATCTTGACAAGGAGACGGGATTTACAGGGATTATCTTGAAACTGGAGCTGAATTTAGAATTAACGTTTCTAATTGGACAAGGGAACGAAGTATCACATGAGAATAGACCAACAAACAGGCGACCCGTGATAGTGACGCCATCGTACTTATTTCACAGTCTCTGATGAGAACCAGGTGTACTGTAATTAAATAAACTAGCAGCAATTGGAAATCTAATGACTGAACTTAGGGCATAATCGGGGAGAAAGGAGCGTTAAAGGGGAAAGCAAACTGGAACCATGACATCTTCAGCATTGCTGTTTCCTCAACACTACCTTCTACTCCACCAATCCTCATATCATCAGCAAATTTGGCAACAAAGCCACCTACTCAATCATCTAAATCATTGACATACAGCATAAAAAGCTGTCGTCCCAACACCGATAACTGTGGAACACCACTAGTACTGGCAGCCAACCAGAAAAGGATCATTCCGTTGTCATTAGAGAGTGTCCAGAGGATGTTCATGAGGATGATTTGGGAATGAAGGGCTTAACATATGAGGGGCATTTGGCAGCTTTCTACCTAGCTTCCTATATTTGCTCTTCAGAAACTTACTTTTTATTTTAGCTATATCAGTGCTTCCAATATACTATCCCTTCTAGCTGCTCTCTTTCCCCCTTAAGAATACTATGGACTCAATCTAGGATGTGAACGACCATCGATCTAAGATGTTAATGATCTAATATGTTACCTGGGAGGCACCATTCCATTTGAGAGTGTCTTCTATGTCCACAGAATTTCCTGTATTTTCAGCTAACTATTGAATTCCCTATCACCATCACTATCCTCTTCTCCTCCTTCCCTTCTGAACCACAGAGTCAGAATTAATGCCAGAGATCTGGTCACTGCAGCTTACCCACAGGTCATTTCCCTTCCAAGAAAATTCAAAGTGGTGACAGAGGGGAGGGGCCACAGGGGGACGAGACACTGTCTGTATGTTATTTTCTTGAGAAAGTTGCAGAATGAGTGGTAGGCTCATTGAAAAAGGAAATTTCCTTGAGTGTTCGATAAGCTGGAAGGAGGGCAAATATTTTGCCTGGCTGTGGAGTCTTTGAACTTTAGGTCAACGATATTAGAATAAGAGGTGACCTAAGAGAGCTGAAAAGTAATTTCTTCACACAGATGACGGTGAAGTTGGAATGATGAATTCAGGCACATGAAAATTAGTATAGAACATAGCACATGAACAATATGAAGATGATCTGCCATGAACTTGATGAAGAATAGAGAAAAACGAGAAACACAGAGGGAGATCCTGGAACCTGAAGCAACATTCAATGTGTCAAGCAGAATCAGCGTGCAGAAAGGAACTGTCAATGTTTTGGATTAGGAGTCTGAATCAGATCTGAGAGGGGAAATGGCCGGTACAAAAAAGGAGAGAGGTGAGACATGGGCCAGTGGTTTTTGGTGGACCAAGGAGAGGTGAGGACCCAGATGAAGGAATGGGAGAGACCAGGGTAGAGTTTAGAGACACAGATAGGTCGGTAATGGTGGAAGCAGGGAATGGGAAAGGAAGCAAGAAGTGGTGTGGATGGAGCCAAGTTAGGGGTGGGGAGGGTGAAGATGAAGCTAGAGGGTGGTGTATGATAACTGGGTACCCAAAGGCTGTAGCTGATAGTGCCTGATAATTAAGGAAGGCAGTAATGAAAACCATTATAGCGAGCGGTCAAGGGCATATGAAACCAGGTTTGGTGATCCTATGGGAGAAGTGTATGTGTGGTAGTTGGACAGAATTTGAAGAAAGAAGTGAATAAAAATGGTCTATGGGTGTTGCAGCTATGAACACACATAGAGGAATGGAATCAAAACGTTCAATGGCAAAGGTTCAAAAGTTCCTTTATTATCAAACTATGTATGCAGTACACAACTCTAAGAAACATCTTTTCCAAATAGCCATGAAACAAAGAAAACTATGGAAGTCATTTGAAGAAAAACATCAACCCCGCAAAAAATATAAATCACACAATGGCAACAAGAACATCACCCACACCCCCCATACCAAAAATAAATCATGCAAATGACAACATCAAACCTCAAACCCCAACCCTCCCTCACACAAAGGAAACAAATGGCAACAAGTCAGTATGTATAAAAACACGGAAAATAATAAAAAGCATATAACAGAAAGAGTCCATTTTGAACTACAGTTCACAGTCCAATCATAAATTGCAGAATTTTGGTAACGTCCTTCAACAGCTTCAAGGGAGAGAGGGGCACCACTTGAACATAGAGGCTTTCCTTTGGGAGCAGTGAGCAAGAGGTGTGTCACACACAGACACTTATCCAGCATTAACGAGCGAGCGATGGGTAGTTCATGCTGAATACTTGCTTGCCAACGCATTCGTCGCAATGTTCTTGAAGCTTTAATCAGCAAGTAATGGGGTCGATCATGGGTTCATTCCCCATCTCTAAGCTTTTTCACTTTGAGACTGTTTGCCTCCTGGAATTTTCTCACAGACATCAGAGATCTCTCAATCCACCTACAAACCGTAAATTGCAGGCTCTAACATTGCCAGAAACACATCTAAAATAGAAGTAGTAAAATAAGTGAAATAGATAGTTAGATAGATAACCCTAACTGGAAGATGCCACCTGAGGAAGCATTATGTGCTGGCACCATCTTGATAGGGTAGAGGAGAACCCGTGAGATGAGAATTACAAATATGTTCTCTAAGTTCTGACTACCTGTTTTTGTTGGACTCAGCAATGTCCACCAGGAGGCAGTACAGTCCATGAACTGAGCTTCAGAATGTGCCGCTACTCCATGTGTTGGTGCTATCATAGCTTCTTTCCTGAGAATCTTACAGCACGTTAAGTGCCTGAGCACTGAGCCATTGTGTTACAAATACAGTTATACATAAATCTGAGACAGATGCCATCCCAAAATACCAGAGTCTGCACCAGCAACTACACATTTGTACTAATCTTATAGTATTCCCTTTGCTTGAATCCTCCCTATAGGCCGTCAACTTCCCTGTTTCTACCATTCACCCACACACTAGGACTAATTTACCAACCAGCACATAATTGGGACATGGGATTAAACTTGAGCCTTCAACCAGGGTTTCACCAATGTCACTTGGCTGCAGATCTTATCACAACTTTGTTCTAAACATTAACATTGAAGCTGAATTCCAGTAATGTAAAACTTTAATTTTTCCCATTATACATCTTATGCAGGTTAACATTGATATTATTCCTCTAGTGAACTACATCAGTAAGATATGATTAACATTATTGAGATGTGAGTAGCTTCTCAATTTCACGTTGGGGATGAGCAGGAATGAGATTAAGAATAGAAGAATGGTGGGTGTTACCTTTCTCTAACATTACTGGCTTACGGATTTGTTCTGAAAACATATCTAATGTGCTTTACTCCATCCATCAAGGATTGCTCCACACAGATGTGATTGTGTTAAAATGGCCTCTCAGCAGCCTGTCGGAGAAAGCAATGACTACCCATCTTATCACTATGATCCAGACTCTCCGCAGTGACTGAACATCTGGATAAGGGTAGCTCTTAAGCACAAATTTATTCACAAGTCAGGAGGCTATTCTGCATCAACACGCTCACCAACCTATGACTTGCTTTGGCTCTTATGAACAAATCTAAGGTCTTGGTGAGTGTGCAAAGATTTGTTACAAATGATAAGGAATTGTTTTGTGAATCGCCCTGTATGGTAAACCTGCATTTCATGATGGGAAGATTTAATGAAATTGTTCAAAACCACAAACGTTTTGGCAGAGTGGATAGAGGAGGCACCTTACTACGGTTGGTAGGTATGGAAGTATAATAACTGGGACAGGTAAGGAGAATTTCTTTAATGGGGGAGCTGTTTCAGTTTGGAATGAATTACTTGGAAGGACAGCAGAAACAGATTAAATGGCAAGCGTTCAATAGAAACAAAACATTGTCTCAAAAGCATCAAGTAGGCAAGTGGAAGTGTGGACAGAGAGAGACACAGTTGGGGATAGGACCAGACATCAGGTGGGAATAGGACCAGGAAGAAAACTCTGTCAAGGAAGAGAGAGAATAAGTGAGCCAAGATGGAATGGCTGAACAATGATCTAACTAGCAACAGTATTTTGGATGGATTTGTGTATTTTATGAGACAAAACACACTGAAAGTCGGTGACATGTAGGTTGGCGCAATTGAGTTTCACATAATCTGAACCAAAAAGCAGAGATGGGAAGTTGTAAATAGGGAACTGGACATGTGAGTTCTGGGGCCCAGGGATGAGTTAGGGTGGGAGGGAATGAGAGTTGAAGGAGTAAGTGTGAATGAGGAGAGCTGGGATGGTGTTGTTGCTGACGGGAGGATTAAAGGGAAGTAGGAGGTGCCTGCCAGAGAATGCTGACATTTGGATCTAGTATTTGCCGAATTTCTTGTGTATCTTGTATCTAGTGTTTTCATAAGTGGGCTGCTGACATTCAGTTTGTCCCAGAAATGTCCCAAATGGTTATAAAAGATAGAGTCAGAGGTCAAATCCTCTCAGTTCAGTATAGTATCTTGGCCAGCCAGCAACTGCTTGCAAAAGGCTCTCTGTGGTGGTGGTATGCAAATGGAATTGCAAGCACAAAGTGAAATGTGTTCTGCTGCTGGGATAATTGCCCAGGGGATCAGACTTCGCAATCTCTAGTACTCTGACTAATGAAGATTCGGAGAGTGTGGGGAGCACTTGCAAGGCGGAAGGAATAACTTGGCTCTGTGGAGTATATTCTCATAGCAGTGAAATCACACAGTCACATTTCTGGATCCAAAAACAAATTCACATCAGTCATATCAGTTTGTGTGGTTAAGAAGAAAGTCAATCAACTTTTTGATACTTTTGTTTCTGCCATACTTCCCCACTCCTCCTGAACCCTGTGACCCTGTCCAATGGTGCCGTCAGAAGGTACAGCCAGGCCAGTCCAGTTTCTACCTCACTCAAGTGACCATTTGTCCCAGTGGAAACCACTGCAGTGCATATTAAACATGGAGTCATAGAACACTACAGCAGAGAAACAGGCCCTTCAGCCCACCTAGTCTGTACTGAACTATTAATCTGCCTAGTCCCATTGACATGCATTCTGATCATAGCCCTCCATACACCTTTCATCCATGTACCTATCAAAACTTACCTTAAATGTTAAAATGGGACCCCCCCAAACAGAACTTTGTTGGCAGCTTATTCCATACTCTCACCATGCTCTGAGTGAAGAAGAACCCTTTTATGTTCCCCTTAAACATTTCACATTCATCCTTAACCCAAAGTGACCAGAGACCAAGGCGAGGATGTAAGGACCAAAGTGCTGGAGTTCTGAGACTAGATTTAAGACACAATATAGAGACTGAGATGAGGACAGGGTTCTAAACTAGATGATAGATGAGAATCCAAAATAGAGCTGACAGTTGAGCACTGAACCTCAGTTCAGATACTTTCTAAATATTAAAATCCTGGTGCCAAAACATGGTCACTTATCATCAGGACGGGCCTGAATCTTTTAAAGGGGCCACACCAGTTACCTATATGCCGGATAGTCGGAGTGTCTAAGCTCCAGAGCTGGTGCAGTCGGGTGCGTATCGCAGCACCCATGACCTCTAGTTGTAGACTCAACTAACCTCAATGCATGCCTGCTTGCATTTACCTCATAATTAACCTCAACCAAAGCTTCCTTCAATCTATTATATTATAGGGAATAAAGATTCAAAGTACATTTATTATCAAAATACAGTATACGATCCTGAGATTCATCTTCTCCACAAACAACCATGAAACAAAGTGTTGGGATGTTATGTTGAAATTATGTAAGACATTATTATACTATTAGGGAACTCATTCAAGGAATAAACATCAAACCTCCTACATGCACAAAAGAAAGGCACAAATCACATAATCAGCAACAAAAATATCAAGTGAGGCTTCTTGGTCTCAAGACCACATGATTTGCTCGACAATACCCCCAGAGACAGTGAATTGCTCAAATGGGCCAAAAACACACCACCTAAGTGTTGATCTCAGGCTCCAACAGTAGCAGAACCATGGTTGACAGAGAAAGAAGATGTAAAAGAAGTGATAGAAGTAGTTCTGTGAATCGTCTGAAGGATGCTGCTCTCGATCATGTTGTCCACTGGCGCTATCTTCTTTAGGATCAAACCTTTCCCTACAACTCATGTCCTTGACACCCAGCAGCATCTCTGTAAATTTCCTGTGCACTCTTTCAATCTTATTTACACATTTCCTGTAGGTAGATGAGTAAAACTGCACACAGTATTCCAAATTAGGTCTCGCCAGTGATTTATAGAATTTCAACTCAACATACTAATACTTGTACTTAATACATTAATTTATGAAGGCCAATCTGTAAAATGTTTTCTTTATGTGTCTAACTACCTATGACACCACTTTTAAGGAATTATGGGACTATATTCCCAGATCCCTCTGTTCTACCACAATCCCCAGTGCCCGGCCCCTCACCATATAAGACCTATGCTGGCTGATCCGCCCAACATTGAATATCACGTATTTGTCTGTGTTAAATTCTATCTGCCATTTATCAGCCAGTTTTTCCATCTGGATCAGATCCTACACAAGCTTTGTTGCTTGCTGTACACTACAGCCCAATCTTGGTGTCATCTGCAAACATGCTGATCCAGTTTGCACATTATCATCCAAATCATTGATACAGACGACAAGCTACAATGGAACCAGCACCGATCCTTGAAGCACCCCACTAGTCTCAAGCTTTCAGTCAGATAGCTAACCACCCTCAACTACTCGCTGGCTTCTTGCACAAAGCCAATGTCCAATCCAATTCTGTACTTCATCTTGAATGCCAAGTGAGTTATCTTCTTCACCTTGTCAAAGTCCATGTAGACAACATCTCGTCAGGTGCCCCACACCAGTTCAGAAGCAGGTGAAAACCTGGCCAGCGGGAGCCATCTCTGCTCTTCAAGACTGCTTTAAGCACACTGACTGGCACATGTTCAGGGAGGCTGCAACCGATGGTGACTCTACCAACTTAGAGGAGTACACGGCATCAGTAACCAGCTACATCAGCAAGTGCATCGATGACATCACTGTGTCCAAGACCATCACTGCACGCTCTAACCAGAAGCCATGGATGGCCAGGGAGGTGTGCGCGCTGCTGAGGACCCGTGACTCCGCCTTCACAGCAGGCAACAAGGCAGCCCTAACAACAATGAGGGCCAAACTGTCCCAGGCCATCAGAGAGGCAAAGCCTGCATACGCCCAATGCACCCACAGCCACTTCCAGGACAGCAGTGACACGCGGCACATGTGGAAGGGCATTCAGGACATCACCAACTACAGGACAACATCAACTGATTGTGCAGGTGATGCCTCCCTCCCAGATGCGCTGAACAACTTCTAGGCTCATTTTGAGGTGGAAAATGATGTGGCAGTGAGGAAGTCCATCCCTCCTCCAAATGACCAGGTGCTGTGTCTCACCGTGGCTGATGTGAGGAGAACCCCATGCAGGGTCAACCCATGGAAGGCTGCTGGACCAGACAATATTCCTGGCAGAGTGCTTAGAGGATGTGCAGACCAGCTAGCAGATGTTCTCACTGACATCTTCAACATCTCCCTGAGTAGTGCCATCGTTGCAACGTGCTTCAAGGCTGCCACCATGGTCCCCGTGCCGAAGAAGTCTTCAGTGTCCTGACTCAATGACTACTGTCCCGTTGCACTCACATCCATCATCATGAAGTGTTTCGAGAGGCTCATCATGAGGCACATCAAGACCCTGCTGCCCCCCTCACTGGACCCCCCTACAGTTCGCATACCGTCCCAACCGCTCAACAGATGACGTCATTGCCATCAGCCTCCATCTGGCCCTAACCCACCTGGACAAAAAAGACACATACATTCAAATGCTGTTCACAGACTTCAGTTCAGCATTCAACACAATCATTCCTCAGAAATTGATTGGAAAGCTGAGCCTACTGGGCCTGAACACCTCCCTCTGCAACTGGATCCTAGACTTCCTGACTGGGAGACCTCAGTCAGTCCGGATCGGAAGCAGCATTTCCAACACCATCACACTGAGCACGGGCTCCCCCCCCCCCACCCCACCAGGCTGTGTACTTAGTCCACTACTGTTCACTCTTCTGACCCACGACTGTGCTGCAACACACAGCTCGAACCACATCATCAAGTTTGCCAATGCCACAACTGTGGTGGGTCTCATCAGCAAGAATGACGAGTCAGCTTACAGAGAGGAGGTGCTGCGGCTAAAGAACTGGTGCAGAGCCAACATGTCTCTGAATGTGAACAAAACAAAAGAGATGGTTGTTGACTTCAGGAGGGCATGGCGCAACCACTCTCCACTGAACATCGATGGCTCCTCAGTAGAAATTGTTCAGAGCACCAAATTTCTTGGAGTTCATCTGGCGGAGAAACTCACCTGGTCCCTCAACACCAGCTCCATAGCAAAGAAAGCCCAGCAGTGTCTCTACTTTCTGCAAAGGCTGAGGAAAGCCCATCTCCCACCCCCCCCCATCCTCACCACATTTTACAGAGGTTGTATTGAAAGCGTCCTGAGCAGCTGCATCCCTGCCTGGTTCGGATATTGCACCATCTTGGATTACAAGACCCTGCAGTGGATAGAGAGGTTAGCTGAGAAGATCATCGGGGTCTGTCTTCCCACCATTACAGACATTTATACCACTCACTGCATCTGCAAATCCAACAGCATTATGAAGGACCCCATGCACCCCTCATATAAACTCTTCTCCCTCCTGCCATCTGTGAAAAGGCACCAAAGCATTTGGGCTCTCACGATCAGTCTGTGCAACAGTTTCTTCCCCCAAGCCATCAGACTCCTCAATACCCAGAGTCTGGACTGACACCAACTTACTGCCCTCTACTGTGCCTATTGTCTTGTCTATTACTTATTGTAATCCCTACACTGTTTTGTGCACTTTATGCAATCCTGGGATAGGTCTGTAGTCTAGTGTAGTTTTTGTACTGTTTTACTTAGTTCAGTGTAGTTTTTGTACTGTTTCATGTAGCACTATGGTCCTGAAAAACATTGTCTCATTTTTACTGTGTACTGTACTAGCAGTTATCGTTGAAATGGCAATAAAAAGTGACTTGACTTGACTTGATCCACTGCCTTGCCTTCATCAACTCTATAAGATTGGTTATCCGTGAATTACCACACTCAAAGCCATATTGACTATCCTTAGTCAGTCCCTGTCTATCCATATACTCATATCTTGAACATTTTCCAGTAACTTTCCAACTAATGATGCCTGGCTCACCAGCCTATAGTTTGCTGGTTTACTTCTAGAGCCTTTCTTAAATAATGGAACAACATTATCAATCCTCCAATCCTGCGGTACCTTACCTGTCACTAACAATGTTTTAAATATCTCTACTAGGGCCCCTGCAATTTCCTTTTACTATTAATATATCTGTAGAAGCCCTCAGGGTTCTCCTTCGCTCCGTCTGCTCGAGCAGCCTCTTTAACCCCTCCTAAATTCCTTCTGAACTGTTATCCTGTATTTCTTACGGTCCTCAAGTACCTAATTTGTTCTTGTCTTCCTATATCTGCTATACACCTTTTTCTTAAACAGGGTCTCAATATCTCTTAAAACCAAGGTTCCATAAACCTGTTACCGCTGCCTCTTATTCTGACAGGAACATACAAACTCGGTACTCTCAATATTTGACTTCGGAAAGCCTTCCACTTACCAAGCATCCCTCTGCCATAAATCCCTTTGCCATCTATCCAGACCACACTTGGACATTCCTTGGGTGGGAAAGACTTGGAAGAGAATAGGCCAAATGCAGGCAAATGCAATTAGTGTAGATAAGCTGTAGGGTTGATATTGTTGGGAAAGCTGAACCATTTTTACCAAATCTACTCTTAATTGTATTTAGCCTATTCTCCTCCAAGTCTTTCCTATCCAGGGACTGTCCAAGCATCAGTTAAAGATTGTAATTGCATCTGCTTCTACCATATTGTTTCAGATAACCAGCATCTTCTGTGTAAAATATTTACCTCAAATGTTCTTAAATTCCTATCTCTCACCTTAAATCTATTTCCTTTTGTTCAAGACTCCATAGCCCTGTAAATAAGATTATATCTATCCTCTCAATCAGTTATAACTTTATAAATCTCTATAAGGTCATCTCTCAGTCTTCAATGAGAGTAAAGCCAGCCTGTCCACTCTCTCCTTGTAACTCTCGCCCACTAAGCCAGACAATATCCTGGTGAATCTCTCCTGCTTTCTCCCTGTTGCTACCACAATCCTTCTGTAATGTGGCATCCAGAAATATGCACAATAGTCCAATGAAATATAATCTATGTTTTGTACAACTGCAACATGGCATCCAAACTTGTACACTCAATGCCTCAGCCCATGAACACGTGCATGCAAATACTTACAAGGGGTCCTGGGGTAAAAGTACCACAGAGAAGTTTTATCAAGAGAACATACAGATGTCCCGGTGGTCGGGAATCAGTCGTGTTTAAGATGGGTTTCCTGCAGTCACACAAGGAATCATCCTAGAGTCTTGACAAAAGCAGTCTGATGTGCTGAGCAGTCAGAAGTGATTAACTAGCAAATTAACTAGCAAAACATGTAGGGTTCACCACATTTTCAACATCCTCTGGGTATAGAAGGTGCTGCTGTTACTGACAGAACAGAGAAATCCCTTCATGCACATTCAATCTACTCCCATCTGTCTGCATGTAATCATTATCCCTCTGGTTCACATGTGTGGCTAAATGTTTTGGCTTTCACCACCTCTCCTGGCAGCACTTTGGAGGTACTCACTACTGTTTGTTAAAAAAACTTGCCCCGCAATCACTTTTAAAGTTTTCCCTGACATCATAAAGCTATGCCCTTTGGAATTTGACATCTACACCCAGGAAAACGACTTTGTTCTATGTATGCCTCTCATAACATGATAAATTTCCGTCAGGTCTCCATTCAGCAGGCAATGCTCAAGAGGAGACAACCCAGTGATAATTAACAAATAATTTCTAAGCATTTACACCAACACGTTGCCCAGACAATATACATGTCGTGTGAATTCAATTTAATCCAGTGACAAAGTAGGATCAAATAGTTTTTTAAACTTTCAATTCAGTCTAAAAATTCCTTATATTCATAAATGGGATATTACAGTTCAAATTGACCACTTTGTGAATGATTTACAATAAGATACAATCAAAATGAGAGGGAGAAGTGCTTAAGGTGGCCTGTGCACAGCAGCTGCCTGAGAGCTGTGGGCTACTCGGAGACTACTCACATCAGCATTTATTGCCTCCCAGTCACATATGCATATGAAAAGGTTGCTATATTTAGTCCACAGTTCAGACCGCTGGTGGAAATATTCACATGTTAAATAAAAACTGCGGAAAATGGAGTATGCAGAAATGCTGTGATCTTGGTGTGAGGTGCTAGAGAAAAAATATAAAAAATAAAAAATAATTAAAAAAAATAAAAGGGAGCATGAAGGAATGAAGAGAGAAAAGAAAGTCTGAAATAAGCAAAGAGTAAGGACATAAACATTCACACCAAAGATTGCAGAGCCATGTCAAAGTCTAATTATCTAATATATTTTAAGAGAAAAGGAAGAAATGATTTCTTAAACAGATGAGGCAAGGGGAATTGTATTCTTATGAGAGTGACAGTGAGAGAAAGGTCAAACAAGAAAATATTCATCTATACAGAAAAAAAGTACTAACTTTACATGTCTAAAAATGGTAAAACACTGTTACAGAGTAATCTTTCTGAGATCAATTTCACTTAACATACCAAGCATGAGGTAGCTGTATCCCAGTTGCATTGTGTTCTCAAAAGTGTTGAACTGTAACTGTTCAGGATAATCTCACTCAGGCACTGTTCTCTTCCTTTTCATACTACTGAGATCATTTAGAAGAACTTCAACAGATGAAGTCACAGACACACCCAAATGGGGGAGGAGAGAAACCCAGCTTCGGCCTCCCTCCCACGCTCCACAACCTATTAATCCATTGATTTTAAATCTATGTATGAATTCAAATCTGGAATATACCCTTGAGATCCTACAACATCTGATTCTACTGATATGCTCCAAATTCTGGAAATCCTTTGAGGCAATACCAATTTTCCAAATCTGCTTATTGCATGATAGATGATTGATTAGATATGTGATTGGAGTGCATTGAAATGAATAAAAAGTTTCATAGAACATAGTACTGGAACAGACCCTGCAGCCCACAGAGTTGTGCCAAAACAGTTAAAAAGCAAATAAAAAAAAACACAAACACTAATCCCACCTACCTACACAATGTTAATATCCCTCCATCTTCCACAGATTCATGTGCCTGTCTAAATGTCTCATGTATTTGCCTCTACCACCATTTCAGGCATCCCCTTTGAACCTACCCACTCTCACCTTTAACGCATGCCCACTGGTATTAGACATTTCTAACCAGGGGAACAGATACTCCTCTCTACTCTATCTATCCCTCTCATACTCTTATAAAACTCCGTCAGATCTCCCCTCAGACGTCACTACTACAGAGAAAACAACCCAAGTTGATCCAACTTTTCATGATAGCACATACCCTCTAAACCAGGCAGCGTACTGATAAATCTCTTCAGCCTCTCCAAAGCCTCAGCATTCTTCCTATTGTGAGGGGACCAGAACTGTATTCAACACTACAAATGTGGCCTAAGCAGAGTTTTAGAAAGTTGCAACAATACCTCCTGACTTTTGAACTCAATCCTTACTCAAAGCTTGCCAAACTGGAAGGATTCTTGCCTGGATAAAGCAGTGGCAGATTGGCAGGAGGCAAAGGGTGGGAATAAATGAAGCCTTTTCTGGTTGGCTACCTTTGACAAGTGGTATTCTACAGGGGTCTGTGTCAGGACTGATTTCTTTTTACGTTATATGTCACTGATTATGTTGATGGAATTAATGACATTGTTGGAAAGTTTGCAGATGACATGAAGATAGGTGGAAAGGCACATAGTTTTGAAGAAGTAGTGAAGCTTCTAAAGGACTGGGACAGATTGGGAGAATGGGTAAAGAAATGCACATGGGATACAGTATTGGGAAGTATATAGTCATGCGCTTTGGTAGAAGAAATGAATGGGTTGACAATTTTCAAGTCCAAAGGACTTGGGAATCCTTGTGCAGGATTCCTTAAAGGATAATTTGCATGTCGAGTCTGTGGCGGGGAAGGCAAATGAATGTTAGCATTCATTTCAAGAAAACTAGAAAATAAAAGCACAGATGTAATTTTGAGACTTCATAAAGCACTGATAAGGTCTCACTTCGAGTATTGAGAGCACTTTTGGGCCCCGCCCTTTAGCTTAGAAAAGATTTGCTGAAACTGCAGAGGCTTCAAAAGAGGGTGATGAACAATGCCTTGTCGTGAGGAGTGTTTGATGGTTCTGGATCTGTATTCACTGGAATTCAAAAGAATGAAGGATGACCTAATTGGAACTTATTAAATGGTGAAAGGCCTTGATAGAGTGGATGTGGAAAGGATGTTTCCTACGGTGGGAGAGTTTAAGACCAGAGGACACTGCCTCAGAATAGAGGACCATCCTTTCAGAATGGAAATGAGGAGGAATTTTTTTAGCCAGAGAGTGGTGGATGCCAAGCCTTTATGTAGATTAAATGCAGAGAATGATAGATTCTTGATTGGCCAGGGCATGAAGGATACGGGGAGAAGCCAGTAGATTGGGGCTTGAGGAAAGTTGGATTCGTCATAATGGAATAGCGCAGCAGACTCAATGGGTCAAAAGGCCTAGTTCTGATCTTATACCTTACGGTCTTAAAATGTTTTAAACCTGTGTGGCCACTTTCAAGGAGCTATGAACTTGAATTCCAAGAACTCTCTGCTCAGTAACACTGTTATGGATCCTGCCTTTAACAATGTACTGTCTCCTTGCATTTGTTCAGCCAGGGTGCAGCGTCTCACTAACCCAACCATCTACGTTTTCATCCACGTCACTCATATATATCACAAGCAGCTGAGATCCCAGCACAGATTCCTGCAGAACACCACTAATTACAGACCTCCGACTTGGATAAGCCTCTTTAAAGCCTACCCTCTGTTTTTCATGTGCAGACCAGTTCTGCATCCAAACAAGCAATTTGTCACAAACCCCATGCATCTTAATCTTCTGGATTAGCCTCCTTTGAAGATCTTTCTCAAACATCTTACTAAAATCTATGTCGGCAACATTCACTGCCAACCATCATCAATCTGCCTCATCACCTTGTCTAAAAGCACAATCAAGTTGGTAGGACACAACCTGCCCCATGATAAGGTTCCCCATGTGAGGCTTATTCAGAAAATAATGATGCATGGGATCCAAGGGGACCTTGCTTTGTGGATCCAGAATTGGCTTGCCCACAGAAGACAGAGGGTGGTTGTGGATGGGTCACATTCTGCATGGAGGATGGTGTTCCGCAGGGATCTGTTCTGGGAACCCTCTTTATGATTTTTATAATGACCTGGATGAAGAAGTAGAAGGGGAGGTTAGTAAGTTTGCGGTTGAAACAAAACTTGGGGGTGTTGTGGATAGTCTGGAGGATTGTCAGAGGTTATAGCCGGACATCGATAGGATGCAGAACTGGGCTGAGAAATGGCAGATAGAGCTTATCCCAAATAAGTGTGGTGGTTCTTTTCAATAGGTCAGCTTTGAAGCCAGAATATAACATTAGCGGTAAGACCCTTGGCAGTGTGAAAGACCACAGAGATCTTGGGGTCCATGTCCATAAAACATTCAAAGCTGCTGCGCAGGTAGACAGTGTTATTAAGATGGTGTATGAAGTGTTGGTGTTCATCAACCCGTGGGATTAAGTTCAAGAACTGTGAGGTATAAGACCTTAGTTAGACCCCATGGAGAAATGTGGTCAGTTCTGGTCACCTCACTACAGGAAGTATGTGGATGCTATAGAGAGAATGCAGAAGAGACTTACAAGGATGTTGCCTGGGTTGGAGATCATGCCTTATGAGAAAAGGTTGAGTGAACTTGGCTTTTCCTCCTTGGAGTGAGGGAGAATGAGAGCTGACCTAATAGAGGTGTATAAGATGATTTGAGGCATTGATTGTATGAATAGCCAGAGGCGTTTCCCAGCACTGAAATAGCTAATATGAGGGGGCATAGTTTTAAGGTGCTTGGAAGTAGGTACAAGGGAGATTTCAGAGGGAAGTTTTCCACACAGAGAGTAGTGGGTGTGTGGAATCCACAGCCAGGGAAGGTGGTAGAGGCAGATAAAATAGGGTCTTTTAACATAAGAACATAAGAAATAGGAGCAGGGGTAGGCCATCTGGCCCATCGAACCTGCCCCACCATTCAATAAGATCATGGCTGATCTGTCCATAAACTCAGTTCCATCTACCTGCCTTTTCCCCATAACCTTTAATTTCCTCACTATGTAAAAACCTATCTAACTGTTTCTTAAATATATTTAGTGAGGAAGCCTCAACTGCTTCCCTGGACAGAGAATTCCACAGATTCACCACTCTCTGAGAAAAACAATTTCTCCTTATCTCCATTCTAAATCTTCTCCCCCGAAGCTTGAGGCAATGTCCCCTAGTTCTAGTCTCAACTACTAATGGAAACAACTTTCCTCCTTCTATCTTATCCATCCCTTTCTAAATTTTGTATGTTTCTATAAGGTCCCATCTCATTCTTTGAACTCCAGAGAGTATAGTCCCAGGTGACTCAATCTTTTCTCATAAGTTAACCCCTTCATCCCTGGAATCAACTTGGTGAACTTCCTCTGCACTGCCTCCAAAGCCAGTATATCTTTCCTCAAGCATGGAGACCAGAACTGCACATAGTACTCCAGGTACAGCCTCACCTGTACCCTGTTTAATTGCAGCATAACCTCCCTGCTCTTAAATTCAATCCCTCTAGCAATTCCGTTTGCCAACATTCTGTTTGTCTTCTTAATAACCTGTTGTACCTGCAAGCCAACTTTTTTGCAATTCATGAACAAGCACTCCCAAGTCCCTCTGCACAACAGCATGCTGCAATCTCTCACCATTTAACTAATAATTTGCTCCTCTACTATTCCTTCCAATGTGGATGATCTCGTATTTACCAGCATTGTATTCCATCTGCCAAACCCTGGCCCACTCACTTAAGCTATCTATATCCCTCTGTAGACTCTCCACATCCTCTGTACAATTTGCTTTTCCACTAAGTTTAGAGTCATCAGCAAATTTTGCTATGCTAGACAGTCTCCTCTTCCAAGTCATCAACATAAATGGTGAACAGCTGCAGGCTCAGAACCGACCCCTGCGGCACCCCACTCACCACTGACTGCCAACCGGAGAAACACCCATTTATACCAACTCTCTGCTTCCTATTGGTTAACCAATCCACTATCCAAGCCAATACACTTCCTCTGACTCCATGTATCTGTATCTTAATTACAAGTCTTTTGTACGGCAACTTATTGAACACCTGGAAATCCAAGTATATCACATCCACCTGTTCCCCTCTACCCACTGCACTCATTATGTCCTCAAAGAACTCCAGTAAGTTTGTCAAACAGACTGTTAGATAGATACATGGAGCTTAGAAAAATAAAGGGCTATGCAGTAGGGAAATTCTAGGCAGGTTCTAGAGTAGCTTCATGATCAGCACAACATTGTGGGCCAAAGGGCCTGTAATGTGCTATAGATCTTCTATGTTCCATGTCACACACAATACCATGCTGACTCTTCCTAATTAGAAGATTCCGAATCTCCCTAATTTGTGCCAGGATGTTGCTGCGGCACCATTCCACTAGTTGGCATATCTCACTCCTGTACACCCTCTCATCACCACCTGAGATTCTGCCAACAATGGTTGTATTGTGAGCAAAGTTGTTGATGGTAGTTGAGCTATGCCTAGCCACAGTCATGTGTATACAGAGAGTAGAGCAGTGGCCTAAGCACACACCCCTGAGGTGCGCCAGTGTTGATTGTCAGTGAAGAGGATATGTTACCACCAGTCTGCACAGACTGTGGTCTTCCATTTCATTTTATTTTTAAATCTTTTTATTGATTTCCAGTAAAAAAATATAGAAATCAGAGGAGAAGTTTAGCAAACAGATAATACAAAAGACATATAAACAGCAATAAAGAAAAGTATATATTGTCAAAATCAAATAGGTATAATGTTACGCTGTTATACATACAATATAATCAAAAAACCACAGCTCCTCTTAACAAACCATAAAAACAATTGGAAAATTAAAGGGAAAAAACCCACTAAACTAAATAGGAACAAAAAAAAAATTAAAAAAAGGAAAAAAGATTGGGCAGTCCATCTGAGGGTAAAATTAGAAGAAAGAAGAAAGAGGAAAAACATCCTTCCAGTCACCTCCGAATCTTCGCGGATAAGGATTTTCCCTAAAGAGTATAAAGAAAAATAAATAAATAAAAATAAATTAAATCATATGAAAATATTGAATAAAGGGTCACCAGACTTGCTCAAAATTAAAAGATGTATCAAACATCCGGCTTCTAATTTTCTCCAAGCTCAGACATGACATAATGGAGGAGAACCAATAGAAAACAGTAGGTGAATTAGATTCTTTCCAGTATAACAAGATAGCTCTCCTGGCCAGTAAAGTTGAAAAGGTTATCACATGTTGAGCGGAAGCAGATTCTCTACCTACTTCCTCTGGAATAAGGTTGAACATACACATCTATAATTGGGTTGAACATACACATCTATAACTTTAGATAGTGTTCTAAACACATCTCTCCATAAATTATTTAAGCTTACACACAGGACCAAAACACATGAGTTAGAGTAGCCACCTCTACATTACATCTGTCACAAATAGGGCTTATATTAGGAAATATATGCACTAATTTATCTTTAGACATATGGGCCCTGTGTACTATCTTAAACTGAATTAAGGAATGTCGTGCACAGATAGATGAATTATTAACTAGATAATAATTTTTACTCCATTGATCATCTGAAAGTGAATGTTGAAGTTCTATTTCCCAAGTGCATTGAACCTTATCAGTAGGTGACATGTAAGCGTTCATTAACTGTTTATTAATACACAATAGGCAATAGGTGCAGAAGTAGACCATTCGGCCCCTCGAGTCTGCACCGCCATTCTGAGATCATGGCTGATCATTCACTATCAATACCCAGTCCCTGCCTTGTCCCCATATCCCTTGATTCCCCTATCCATCAGATATCTATCCAGCTCCTTCTTGAAAGCATCCAGAGAATTGGCCTCCACCGTCTTCCGAGGTAGTGCATTCCACTGCCATTAATGTTATCCATTAATGTTTATTAATGATAGCTATTAATTGTTTTTGAAATGGTTTAAGCTGAAAAATAGACTAAGCCAAATTTGAAGAATAGGCCAAGGGATAATTCGATAAAAATTATGTAAAAAATTCCTAACCTGTAAGTTAGGAAAAAGATATTAAACAATCCAGTAAGAACAAATCTAAAAAAGTTTTTATTCCCTTAGTTTTCCATATTAAAAAGCCTTATCCAGAGTTGATAGTTTAAAAAAATTAGAATAAATATTACTAGAGAATAAAAAATTACTTAATTCAAAAAATCTACGAACTGAAATGAGATTTTTAAAGTATGTTTAATGGTAGGGTTGAGAGCTTGTCTACCTATTCTGGAGAATTAAAAAGGAAGGGGAGCTCCTAATAAAGAAGCTAAAGAAAACCCAGTTACTGAATTTTCCTCCAAATGTAACCATGGAGGGCAATACTGGTCATCTATATCATAAATCCAAAAAGTAATATAACAAATATTAATTACCCAATAATAAAATCTAAAGTTTGGTAGGACCAGTCCTCCATCTTTTTTTGATTTTTGCAATAAAAGTTTATTCACTCTAGAGCTTTTGTTATTCCAAACATAAGACAAAATTATAGAATCTATTTTATCAAAAAATGTTTTTGGAACAAAAGAGGGAACTGCTTGAAATATATATTAAAAATTTGGTAAAATAACCATATTTATAGCATTAATTTGACCTATCAATGAGATCGACATAGGCAACCATTTAGAAAGTGCTTGTTGAGTATATTCAATTAGTGGGGAGAAATTATACTTATATAGGTCCTTAAAAGTTTTAGTAATTTTGATATCGAGGTAAATGAAATTGTTTTTAGCAATATTAAAAGATATTTGATCATAATAATCAGAATAATTATTAATAGGAAATAATTTACTTTTATGTACATTAAGTTTATATCCAGAGAAAATACTAAATTCTGTAAATATAGATAGCATAAAAGGAATAGATTTCCAAGGGTTTGAAATGTAAACTAATAAATCATCTGCAGATAACAAAATCTTATGTAATTTATCCCCTCTCTTAATACCCTGTACAGAATTAGAATCTAAATCTAATCTAATCTAAATCTAAAATAAGGAGACTATTGATTATTTGTTGTAACCGCAGCCAGCAGGGTATGGTAAATCAATTTAATCCAGGAAATAAATCCCGGGCCAAAATTAAACCTCTTCAAAAACTGAAATAAATAAGGCCACTCCACCCTATCAAAGGCTTTCTCTGCATCCAGAGATACAATACATTCAGATTCTTTGACTGAGGGGGAATAAATGATATTTAACAATCTTCAAATATTAAAATGTGAGTACCTATTTTTAATAAATCCTGTTTGATCATTTGAGATAACATTAGGCAAAATATTCTCAAGTCTATTAGCTAGAATCTTGGAGAAGATTTTAAAATCTACATTCAATAAAGAAATAGGTCTATAGGATATGCGTTCCAGTGGGTCTTTTCCTTTTTTAAGAATCAATGAAATTAATGCCTCATAAAAAGTTTTTGGGAGGTTCCCAGAGGATATAGAATCGGTAAATGTTTGATGAAGATGTGGTATAAGCATTTCATGAAAAGTTTTGTAAAATTCTACTGTATAACCATCAGGCCTCAGAGCTTTCCCTAAGTGCATGGAGGACATAGCCTTGGCTATCTCCTCTTGTTTAATAGGTGCATCTAATATATCAACATCTTGAGTGGAAATTTGAGGTATACTTAACCTTGCCTTTTTTTTTGTAATTTATTTTTTATTGTTCATCATCAAACAAACATTTCCATGAGATGTATTTCAGACATTGTACATATATAACAATTAATCATATATATCAGAAGTCTCCACATATTATTTACCTGAGGTATACACTTATAGAAAAGAGTGGAAAGAAAAAACAAGCAAAAGGAAAGAACTATGTACAAGTAGAAAGTGATCTTTTTTTTAACAACAGATTCATTGATCTGTGACGATAAAATCAAGCCTATGAGGCATTATGTAGTTAAACCATTTTCCCCAGTATGAATCAAATTGTTCCAGCTTATGATTAACAGATGCTGTAATCTTCTCCATTTTGTAAATGTTCATTGTAATTTCCATCCATGTATTTAAAGGTGGGCTCTCCTGCGATAACCATTTACTAGTAAGAGTCACCAACAGTATACCAGCCACCAACAGTATATTCATTAAATATTTATCTCTTTTCAACCATTCTTGAGGTATATATCCAAAATCTAGGGTCTTAATCTCTAAGGGTATTTCACATTTAAAAATGTCTTGCAGGGCATTGTATATCCCCCTCCAATAGTTTTTGATAACAGGGCAGTCCCAAAAAATATGATAATGATTTGCATTTTGATTTCCACAATTTCCCCAGCAAACCGAGAGTTTACTATCATAGTGGGATTTCTGAGAGGGTGTAATAACATATCTTATCAAGTTTTTCCATCCAAACTCCCTCCATTTCTGTGAACTGGTACACTTCCATTGATATCTCCATATTGTTGTCCATTCTTCCTCAGATATAATTATCCCTCCTTCCTTCTCCCATTTTGTTTTAATGTATGAAGTTGAATGTGTTTTAAGATTTGACAACCGCTTATACATGCTTGAAATGATTCTACTACCATTATCTGAATAATATGCTTTTCTAAAGAGCTCTATCAAGGATGTATTTGCCTTGGTTACATTTTTACGTGTCTTATTAACATATTGTCGCATCTGTAAATACCGATAAAAATCTTGTTTTTCTAGTAAGTGTTTCTGTTTAAGCATTTCAAAACTGAACAGTGTTCCTTCTTGCATTATGTTGCAAAGAACTCTTATTCCTTTAGCTGTCCAGTCCTTAAATCTAGTATCCAATTTATTTGGTGTAAAATCAGAGTCATATGCAAACCATTTAAGAATTGCAATATCTCCCTCTAGATTATATCCTTTTATAGTAGTTTTCCATATTTTAAGAGTCCATTTCACCCATGGGTTATCCATAGTATTTATGTACCTTTGCAGGTTGTTATCAGCCAAAATTACTTGTCTGGGAATGGGAAGTTCCCGCTCCTTAATGTTTTTCCATTGAGCATCATCTGATGGGTTGCACCAACATATCACAGCTCTCAACTGTGCTGTAAAATAATAATCTCTAAGAGAAGGTAGGCCCCATCCCCCACTTTTTCTTTCTAATTGCAAAGTTTTGAGATGAACTCTAGGCCTTTTACCCTGCCAAATATATCTTGATAATATCTTCTTCCATTCATTGAATTGATTTTGATTAATCTCTATTGGTAGGGTCTGAAAGAGATATAACAGTATGGGCAGTATATTCATTTCAATAGACTCAGTCCTTGAACTGAGGCTAAAAAAAGGAATCAGGTTCCATCTTGCCACATCTTCCTTAATTTTTTTTTAATATAAAGGCTGAGAATTACATTCTGATAATTTTGCCAAACCTTTTGGCATAATGATGCCCAAATATTTGAAAGACTCTGTGTGCCATGCCCAGGCGTAACTACTTTCAATTTCTCTTAGTGGGCTATAGAAATACGAAAGTAATTGGGTTTTATCTATGTTGATCTTGTATCCTGATAATTGACCATATTGTTCAAAGGGTTGCATCAATTTAGGTAAAGAGTATGTCGGTTGCCCCAGACAGATCAAACTGTCATCCACATACCAAGCCAATTTATGCTCTGTCCCTTTAATAGTAATTCCCCTAATATCTTCATTTTGTCTGATGTATTGAGCTAATGGTTCCAGATATAACGCGAATAGTGGTGACCATGCGCAAACCTGTCTCGTGCCCCTTTCTATGGTGAGATTATTTGATAAATATCCATTGATTTTAATCCTAGCAGTAGGATTGTCATATAGTGTCTGTATAGTTTTAATAATTGCATCTTGGAAACTAAATATATGTAAAACTCTGTAAAGAAAATTCCAATTAACCGAATCAAATGCTTTTTCAGCATCCACGCTTATCACTATTGCTTCAATTCTATTTTTTTGTATATGATCCATAATGTGAAGTGTAATTCGTCTATTGTCTTCTGTCTGGCATTGTCGTATAAAACCTGCCTGATTGTTACGTATCAGTATGGGTAGAAATTCTTCTAATCATTTGGCCAAGATGGAGGTAAATAATTTATAATCTACATTAAGAGCAGATATTGGTCTAAATGACCCGCATTGCGTTTTATCCTTGCCTTCTTTTGGTAAACTGAGATTATCGCTTCCTCCCAACTGGGTGGTATTTGAGCCTTTTTTAGAGCCCAGTTCAGTGTGGGGAGTAAAACAGGAATTAACTCATTTTTAGATTATTTGTACCACTCTGTCATATACCCATCTGATCCTGGTGACTTGCTTAATTTAAGCCTAGTAATTGCAGCTTTTAATTCAAATTCAGTTATTTCAGCAGTCATTGTTCTATTTTGTTCTTTGTTTAAAGTGGGTAACTCTAGAGAATTCAAGAAGGTGTCAATTCGGGTTATGCTTCCCTCTGAAACTTCGGAATATAAAGTTTTGTAAAATACTTCAAAAGCTTCTTGAATTTCACTTAGCTTATTTTTTATCATTTTCTTTCTTGGGTCCTTAATTCTATGAATCGTATTTTCTGCGATCTTTTTTTTTAGCTTCCACGACAGTATTTTCATTGATTTTGATCCACTTTCATAATGTCTCTGTTTCAGAAACATAAATTTTTTCCTGTTTCTTGCATAGCCAAACTATTTATTTCATTCCTAATTCTTTTAATTTCCCCTAATGTATCCTGTGCCAAATTCAATTTGTGTTTTTTCTCTAGTTCCTTTAGCTTATTTTGTATTTCCTTTACCGTTTTATTCCTTATTTTTTTCTTATATGAAGATATCACTATAATTTTCCCTCTTAAGGCAGCCTTCAGATTATCCCATAAAATGGGAGCTGAAACCTCTCCGTTATCATTCAATTCTAAGTAGAGACCAATTTCTTTTATAACTTGTTCCTTAAAGTACAGATCATTGAGTAGACTTGAATTTAGTTTCCAAATAGTATTCTTTGGTTGTAGGTCAAAATCAACAGATAAATATATAGGTGCATGGTCACTTGCATCTATTGTCCTAATTCTGCAGGTGTTTATTTTGTCTTTGTCTTTTCCAAATGTTATGAAATAGTCTATTCCTGTATACAGAATGGGGAGCAGAATAATGAGTGTAATCCCTTCTGTTGGGGAAAAGGTCCCTCCATATATCAATTAAACCAATACCCTCAAAAAGTGTATTAACTTTCTTATGTAAAGATTAACCGAATTTGTTTCATGTAAAGATTTTGTTTCATAGGTTTTTCAATTGGAAGAGTCTAAGTTTGGTTGCAATTGTAAATTTAAGGCTCCCCCACCTATCAGGAGACGTTTTGTTTCCGTTACCATAATATCAGTAATTTTCTGAAAGAAACCAATATCACATCCTGGTGATGCGTAAATATTCAATAGAGTAACTGAATTTCGATCAATATTCCCCCTTAGCAGAATATATCGGTCCTCTTTATCTCCCATTTCAAATACTTGTTCAAAATTTAGCTTACTTGAGATAAGAATAGCAACTCCTCTCCTATGTCCTGATTTATATGAGGAGAAAAACAAATTAGTGAAGCCCATTCTCTTTAGTTTTTTATGCTCATTACCACCTAAATGAGTTTCCTGTAAATATACTACATGGGCTTTTTCTTGTTTCATTTTGGATAAAATTCTCTTACATTTGATTGGATTTAATAGCCCATTGACATTAAAAGAAATGAATTTTACTTTGTCCTTAGCCATCTGTATTTATCTGTCAATGTATCATTGAAATTAGATAAAACTTAATTGATCTACTCCCCGAACAAATAAGAACCAAAAAATGCAAATAATAACAAAAATGGCAACGAACGTGTGATTTCCAAGGCTGAGGTCTCTAGTAGATGAACCTGTGTTGAGCTAGTGGAAATGTCTAGCTGTGGGGGATAACCCCTCCTACTTGTGAGTTGAGGGCCCCCATTGCAGTATTCATAAAAGTCAGTGAACAAATCCATTACACAGAAAAGATTTCCCTGTGTACTCCTCCTATATATGCACACCCACACACACAAATGTATATACACACACACACACACATTTATTACATACATACGCATATATGCACATATATATATATATATTCTCATTTTGGTGGGGGAAAAGGAGTAAGTGAGCGAATAAAGAATAACAACTAAGTAATATAAAATCCACATTATAATAAGTATTTCTCAAGATAGGTATATCACCGTGTACTTTTACTTCCGTTTAGCTTCTCAACATTTTCAATGTTAGCCAAACCTTATGGCTCTTCTGAAGGGGGTGAGGACTGTCTTTGGGAAACTCTTGGTCTCTTTCTGATATATTTCTCTCGGCCTCCTCTCATCTCCTGCCTTCTCGATTCTCACACTATTTCCCAAGCGGAGCGGGATAATTCCTCAGCCTGGCTTTTCCTCATTTGGTCACGCTGACGGGCAACCCTCTGGCCTTCATGTCTGTAGTCGCCTCTTCCACTGTCTGGTACAACTGTGTCCCGTCGTCATAAAACACTTGAAGTAAAGCAGGGTATCGAGTTTGAAATCAATCTTTTTTTGCTTTAGTACTTGCTTTACTTCAGAGTATTCTTTGCGTTTGTGCAGGACCCCAGGGGTGGGGGTAATCTTGGTCGAAATATATTAATTTATCATCTAAAAACACTCTCTTCTTAACCCAGGCCCTTTGTAGAATCTCCGCATTTGGTGCTGTACTGAAGGAATTTAATTTTTATTGAGCGTGGCTTATTTTGAGTAGATTTCGGGACTAACTTGCGGTGGGCTCTTTCGATTTCCAGTTCCATAGCCGAGGGAAGATCCAACGCGTCCAGCAGTAACTTTCCAACAAATTCCATCTCTCTGCTCCTTCAGGAACGTTGTAGATTCTGATATTTTTCCGCCATGTGCTTCCCTCCAGCTCAGGCAGTTTACCTTCTTGGTGATGTAATATTTTTATTGACTTACTCAGTATCCGTTCCACGTTTTGAATGCGATCTTCCACCTTCTCAATCCGAGTCTCTGCCACCGCTATTTTTTGATTGAAGCTGGCGAGCCCTGACTTACTATCACAGAGCTGCTGCTTTATTTCTTTCTGAAACTCCCTTGTCTCTTTCAGAATTTTGATCATATTTGCCGCTTCACCTGAACGAGGCCCAGCGTCCGCCACACTACCACGCGGTCGGCTAGGAGAGCCACTCGCTGCACTCCTCTCAGCCGCAGTCTCCACAGTGTCACTTTTTTAATTTCCATTCCTTTTCCCCATTCTTGCCCCTCTTTTCAGTTCAAATATTTTTCAAAGCATATTATATTTGATGGGTTAACGGGGCTTAATATGCATTTTTCTGAAGGAGCTGGTGACTTAAGCTGCCATTCTCAACCATGACATCACCGGAAACCATATTTAACCTTTGCAGAAATCTATTCATAGTAATAGTATTATCAGATAATCCAGATTTATAAAGATTAGAATAGAAGTCCATAAATATCTTATTAATTTCATAATGATCTAAAGTTTCAATTCTATCTGGTCTACGAATTTTTAAAATCTGTCTTCTGATCATCCCAGCCTTTGACCTGCCAAAAGATTAGCAGATTTTTCCCCATGCATATAAAATAAACTTTTGGATTTAAAAATTTGCTGTTCAATGGGAAAGGTCAGAGGCAAATCATACTGTGATTGAAGTTCGACCCTTTCTTTATATCGGTCCTCAGTAGGTTTAACTGAATACGCTTTATCTATCTCTTTAATTTTATTAATAAGCACTGATAATTTGGCTTTAGTTTTCTTTCTCAAAGCTGCTGAATATGAGATTATCTGTCCCCTAAGAAAAGATTTCAACATGTCTCATATAACCAGGTTTGACACTCCTTCAGTTGTATTAAATTCAAGAAATATAGAAATTTGCTCCTTAATAAAACTAACAAAAGCCGTATCGTGTAACAGTACGGGATTCAGTCTCCACTGTCACATTTTCAAAAAGCTATCCGAAAGCTTCAGGGTTAACTTTAAAAGTGCATGATCTGAGAGCGCAATGATGTCATACGCACACTCAGCAATGGAATATAACAAACGTGTATCTAAAAAAAAGTAATCAATTCAGGAAAACTTATGATGAACGTGTGAGAAAAAAAGAGAAATTTTTACCATTGGGGTGTTTATATCTCCAGATATCGACCAGGCCATATTCTAATAAAAAAGAGTTAATACAGGCCACCACTTTATTAGGAAGCAATGGATTGGTTGATGACCTGTCAATCGCCAGATTTAAACAACAATTGAAGTCACCACCCATGATCAACTTATATTCATTCAAATTCAGTAGCTCACAAAATAGTTTCTTTAAAAAATCAGAATTATCGACATTAGGTGCGTGTACACACACCAGAGCTACTTTTTGCTTGCATAATAAACCAGTAACAATTAAATATCTTAAAATCGAATCAGTCATATTATTAAGGTTTACAAAAGGGATTTTGGGGGTAAGAAATAAAGAAACGCCTCTATTCTTACTATCCGACAGCGAATGGCACATAGGTCCTTCCCAAAATTGGAAAAATCTGACCTCATCCTGTTTCCGGATATGATTTTCTTGCGCAAAAAATAATGCCTGCATTAAGTGTTTTTAATTTCTTAAAAATCTTTTTATGCTTAATGGGGTGATTGACACCATTCCAATTCCAAGATATTATATTAATTTTATTAACATCCATGTTTAGAATTGAGTTTAATATTATATAAAAGAAATGTTGCTCAAGCACAGATTAAACCAAAAGGCATGGGTACAACCGGAGGGAGTGACGCATTTACGAGAAAAAAGTCCATCAAAAAAAGTGCCCAATCAAGAAAAAACTTACTCTAATAGTCCCCTCTCTCCTCCTGAAAGTTAAGAAATCCAGCGACCAATGGGCTGGCCACATGCTAAACTAATAACCATTGACCCTATTCTCCATTTTGCAGCTACGTTTATTAAGTTAAAGCAAAAATCCCACGTAAAATAGCCATAATAAAAAGCAGAAACAAAGTTCAACTACTACTATGTTATGTCTAACAGTAATAAAAACATAATTGGCAACGGCCATCTTAAAATCAACTAAAGTATCTTAATCACATATTCCAAAAAGAATAAATCCGAGCAAATATTACAGTGTTCTTTCTCTCCAAAAAAGAATAAATGAGCATATATAACAAACCTAAAACTATGTTAGTATTGAAACAAATAAAAGAAATAAAATTTATACACGACAGGTCCTGTATGGACCATTAGAGTATAATACTATAAAAGTTCCCTACAAAACAGTTATGCATATACTAAATATTAATAGGTAAAAAAAAATTAGTCAGCCACATCCCAAACCAGAGACTAAAAAAAGTATAGAATAAACTTAACTACTCAGAAGATCCATAAACATCTCATCAACAAAATACTTCAGAACTACCTATTGAGTAATCAGGTTAATTTTAAGATTTTATTCAGTAGGCTTAACTTTACGATTTTTAATGTACTCCCATCCATCCTGGGGACAATAGATTTTCAATGACTGAGACTTTTCAGGATAGTTTATCAGCCTTGCTGGGTTGCGAAGAATTATAATTAGAATTAGAATTATAAATCTAATTTTTACATTTCACTCATGACTTCTCGGTATTTCCTTCTTTCGGCAAAGATTTCAGGAGGATAATCTTCTACTATACGAATTCCTGTTGATTTAAAGATTAACTTTCATTTTTTTCTGGTTTCTTGAAGTATGGCTTCCTTGGTTGGAAAATAATGCAGAGAAAGCACAATTGGTCGAGGATGTAATTCAGATGAACACTGAGAAAATGGAATTCTGTGGACTCTGTCAATTAAAGGGCTAGCTTCCAGGGTCTCACAAAAAAGTGAGTACAACATATCTGAGAAAAATTTTACCAGCTCCCCAACTTCAGTATTTTCAGGCAGTCCTAGAATACGTAAATTCCTCTGATGCCCTCTACTATCTAAATCAATCATTCTTTTCTTCGTTTTAGATAGCTCCAAGGTAATTTCATTGATTTTCTTTTCCATCGAAGATATCTTCATTCCTTGATCTTTAATAGTTTGCTTGAATAGATCATGCTCATTCTCCATTCAGGCTGTAGTCTGCTGAAGTGTTTGAAGTTGACAGTCCAGATTTTTCAGAGGATCTTGAACTGTAAAGATAGCTTTTTCAAGCTTCCCATTTGAGCCGGTCAGCTTATCAATCGTGGTATTAAGCGACCCAAATTCTGACTTCATGTCTTGTATAGAAGAAAATATTTCTGCTAAACAGGTTCCTCTGCCTTCTTAGTTTATTCCGCTTCAGGAAAAGTCTTGCTGCTTCTCAGTTCAATACCAAAACAACTTCTGTCAGCCATTGTAACTAGATCGTAAATCCTTCAGTAAAAGTAATAAATCTTTCAGTGGAAGTAATAAATCATCAAAACTAAAAAGGATCTGTCAGTTTTCTTATAAAGAATATTTTTAAAAAAGGAGCCGTTAAGAATGTGACTACTCCATACGTTGCAAAATGGCGAATGTGGTCTTCTGGTTAGGAAGTCGAGGATCCAATTACAGAGGGAGGTAGCAGGTTCTGCAACATCTCAATCAGGATTGTGGGAATGATGGTATTAAATGCTGAGCTATAGTTGATGAACAGCATCCTGAAATAAGTGTTTGTGTTGTCTAGGTGGTCTAAAGCCATGTGAAGACCAATGGAGATCGTGTCTGCCATTAACCTATTGTGATGATAGGCAAATTGCAATGATTCCAAGTCCTTGCTGTGGCAGGAGTTCAGTCTGGTTATAACCAACCTCTCAAAGCATTTCATCACTGTTGATGTGAGTGAGTGACTTATTTGAGTAACTCCACTAACTTCTGCGAAGGCTGAGAAAAGTCCATCTCCCCCCCCCCCCCCCCCCACCATCCTTACCACATTCTACAGAGGATGTATTAAGAGCATCCTGAGCAGCTGCATCACTGCCTGGTTCAGAAATTGTGCTGCCTTGGAGTGCAAGACCCTACAGCGGATAGTGAGGTCAGCTGAGAAGATCATCGGGGTCTGTCTTCCTGCCATTATGGACATTTACACTACATGCTGCATCCGCAAAGGAAACTGCATTATGAAGGATCCCATGCACCCCTCTTACAATCTCTTCTTCCTCCTGCCATCTGGTAAAAGGCTGTGAAGCATTCGGGCTCCCACGACCACACTGTAACAGTTTCTACCCCCAAGCCATCAGACTCCTCAATACCCAGAGCCTGGACTGAAACCTTGCCCTATTGTCCTGTTTATTATTTATTGTAATGCCTGCACTGTTTTTTTGCACTTTACGCAGTCCCTGTGTAGGTCTGTAGTCTAGTCTAGACTACACTACTCTGTGTTGTTTTTTTATGTAGTTCGGTCTAGATTTTGTACTGTGTAGACTTTGTAACACCATGGTCCTAAAAACATTGTCTCCTTTTTACTATATACTGTACCAGGAGTTATGGTCGAACTGACAATAAAAGAGACTTGACTTAACTTGACTTGAGTGCTACCAGGTGGTAGTTGTTAAGGTAGCCCACATCATTCTTCTTTGGTACTGGTATAATTGTTGCTGTTTTGAAGAAAGTGGGAACTTCTGCCCATAGCAGTGAGAGATTGAAAACATCCTTGAGTACTCCTATTAGTTGGTTGGCACAGGTTTTCAGAGCCTTACCAGGTATTCCATTGGGACCTTCTGCATCCTTACTGTTATGGGGCAACCTGACCTGTACACAATACTCCAAATCTGGCCTGACCAAAATTTATACAGCTGCAGCAAGACTTACCAACACTTCTGCTCAAATATTGATAACTGAGGAGACACACTGAATGTCCTTGTTCTACCACTCTATTTACTTGTGTTGCCACTTTCAGGGAGTTTTGGACTTAGAAAAAATATACCACTGTACTTCAAAACACCTAAAGATCCAACACAAGGAAATCTGCAGATGCTGGAAATTCAAACAACAACACACACAAAATGCTGGTGGAACACAGCAGGCCAGGCAGCATCTATAGGGAGGAGCACTGTCGACGTTTCGGGCCGAGACCCTTCATCAGGACCTAAAGATCCAGCCATTTTCTGTATACTTTCATCTTGCATTTGAAATCCCTGTACAATGTATCTCACTTAAACTTAATTTGCCATTTTCTTCCATTATTACCAACTGACCCATATTCTTGTACATTCTTTGACAACTTTCCTCAATATACACAAGTCCATCAATATCTGTAAGTATACTATGTAGACTATCTGCACTTGAATCCAAATCTCTTCTATACTGTACAGATCTTCCTGGCAAACCATTGGTTACAGATCTCAAGTCATAAACACACCTGTACACCACTATCTCTGTCTTCAATGAGCAATCTAATGATACATTCATCACAGACTCACATATGACTTAATCCTCTCTATTCACCGACCATAAGTATCCTGTTAAATGCTTTACTAAAGTCCATGTAGATAACATCCACTGCCCCATCATCTTCATCATTTTTTTCTGCCCTTGAGGCTTATCCACCTTTATGTTTCTGTATACACAGAATCTTATCCAAAGTTTGTGAGTTCCTGAGATCCCAAGAACAATGTCGTCTGGAGTTTAACTGTCTGTCACTTAGCTCCTAGTGGTGTCACCCATAATGGTGGGGTCCAGGGGGTGGTCCCAGATGAAGAGTGATCCAGGCAAGATCGCAACAGGGGAGCTGGTGGGAAATGATGACACATAACAATGGCAGCGAAGCTGGAGAAAGCCTCTAGTCGTTTTGAATTCTATGACATTGGATCCTGACCCCGACCTATCATCCTCCCCACTTTAAACAAAGTCATGCACAGTTATTCTTTATTAAAGATTGTCTCTGCCACCTGAGGATCCACCACCTGATCATATATGAATCGAGTGATCGCACATGTAACAGATCCTCCTTCTTCATATTAACATGCCATAAAATATCAACACCTTCGTATGATTCATTTTCTTTTCCTCTGTGAATATGGATGAAAAGTACTTACAGTCAAATATACCCCACTACTTCTGGATTCATGCATAAATTCTCTCATCTGTTCATAATTTTTTTCATTTACCCTTTTCTTAACTACTCCCTTGCTCCTAATATACAAATAAAATGTCTTGGGAATCTCCCTAATCCTATCCACCAAGGATATTTCATGGCCCAATCTAATTTGTTATTTAAGTATTTTCCAATTGATACACTACATAACAAAATTTGTACCAAATAACACACAGCATTCATCAATATGTACCATAGGGATGCTGGTGGCAGCTGCTCCTGATCTTCAGACAATAATGCAGAACAGATGATGGAGAATTCATGTCTGAAGTCCAGCTGAGAAAAGAGGATTAAAGTCATAAAGAACGACAGCACAGTAAAGGGTCCTTTGGCCCATCTAGTCTGTACAAGCTTGGTCTTTTGCCTAGTTCCATCTACCTGCACCCAGACTCTAGCCCTCCATACCCTCCTCATCCATGTGCCAAACCTCTTAAATGTTACAATTGAGCCTGAATCTACCCACTGGCAGTTTATTCCACATTCACACCACCCTCTGAGTGAAGAAGTTTCCCCTTAGATTCCCTTTAAATATCTCACCTTTCATCCTAAACCTATGATCTCTACTTCTAATCTCCCCCAACCTCAGGGGAGAAAGTTTCCTTGCATTCACCCAATTTATACCCTAATAATTTTGTATTCCTAAGAACTCCTCTCATTCTTCTGACTCCAGCAAATAAAGTTCTAACCTATTCAACCTATCCCTGAACTCAGATTATAGGAATTCTGAGCAAATAGCCCAGTGAAAACCTTTTTTTGAGCTATCATCTAGGTATTGAGGGGAAAAGTGAGAACTGAAGACAAAAGCACAAAAATTAGTTAAACAGAAAATACAATACAAAGTACGCTGTTTGGAGACAAAGCAGCATTGAATTATATAACAAATGTGTTTAGTTCCTTTGCTGACTTTTAGTAACAGACTGGGAGAAGCAAAGTCCACAAATAGAAACAGGACTATTTCCCCATAGAATGAGAAAGATGAATTTGGCATAAAGGAAGTTTAGCTCTGGTATTGAATTGGATTTTATTTAACCAGGACAGGACCCGAAGTTCAACAGGAAACAGCAGATCCAGCAGGAAACAGAAAACAGCATGGGAACCTAGAGGAGACGTATACAGTTAGCTTTGGAGATAACTGCTCTCTATGGTCAAGTTCACTCTGTCCAAGATGATACGAAATGTGAAAGGCCTCAAAAATATCATCAGAAATCTCAGTACAGATTATCATTAGGATTGCTTTTGGCAATGTTTTGGGAAGGATATGTTACAGGAACACAGTGGACGTGCCCAATACAGGTGATAGAACAAGGATTATACCAATATCACTGTTAATTGGAACCTCGACTTCCTAACTGGAAGACCACAATCTGTGAGGATTGGTGATAACATACATATCCTCCTTGCTGATGATCAGGGGTGTGTGCTTAACCCACTGCACTACTCTTTATATACACATGACTGTGTGGCTATACATAGCTCAAATACCATCTATACATTTGCTGACGATACAACCATTGTTGGTGGAGTGTCAAGTGGTGATGAGAGGGCGTACAGAAGTGAGATATGCCAACTAGTGGAGTAGTGCAGTAGCAACAACCTGGCACTTAACATCAGTAAGACGAAAGGGCTGATTCTGAACTTCAGAAAGGGTAAGATGAAGGAACACATACTAATCCTTATAGAAGGATCAGAAGTGGAGAGAGTGAGCAGCTTCAAGTTCCTCGGTGTCAAGATCCCTGAGGATCTAACCTGGTCCCAACATATTTATGTAGTCATAAAGAAGGCAAGAGAGTGGCTATACTTTATTAGGAGTTTGAAGAGCATTGGCATGTGAACAAATGCACACAAAAACTTCTATAGTCGTACCATGGAGAGCATTCTGACAGGCTGCATCACTGTCTGGTATGGAGGGGCTACTGCACAGGACCGAAAGAAGCTGCAGAAAGTTGTAAATTTAGTCAGCTCTATCTTGGGCAAGAGCCGACAAAGGACATCTTTCCGAAGCGGTGTCTCAGAAAAACAGTGTCCATTATTAAGGACCTCCAGCACCCAGGGCATGCACTTTTCTCACTGTTACCATCAGGTAGGAGGTACAGATGCCTGAAGGCACACACTCAGCGATTCAGGAACAGCTTCTTCCCCTCTGCCATCCGATTCCTAATGGACATTGAATCTTTGGACACCAACCTCACTTTTTTTTAATATGCAGTATTTCTGTTTTTGCACATTTAAAAAAATCTATTCAATAAATGTAATTGATTTAATTGTTTATGTATTATTATCATTATTTTTATTTTATTATTTATTATTTTCTAATGTGTGGAAGGAAAACTCCGATGATCCTCTCAGCAGTCATTGCAATCCTTTGTAGGGACTTGCAGTCAGATGTCTTGCAATTCCTGCACTAGATGGCAATGCGGCTGATCAGGACAATCTCAGTGGAGCTCCTTTATAAACATGGTTACTATGGGGAGGAGGCCTCACTTGCCTCCATCTCCTCAGGAAGTGAAGATATTGCTGTGCTTTCTTGAGCAAAGAGGTGTTATTGAGAGAGTAGGTCAGATTGTCCGTTATGTGCTCCCAGCTCTCTCCACGGAAGAACAGTGTATATGTCGTGAGGAGTCGTCAGCCTACAGCTTCCAAAAGTTCACAATCATTTCTTTGGTCCTGTCTACATTGAGACTGATGTTGTGTTTGCACCATTCTACGAGCCATTCTACTTCCTCTTTGTATGTCACTCTATCATGGTTGTTGATGAGGCCATCCACTGTTCTGTCATCAACAAACTTGATAATTTGGTTTGAACTGGATTTAGCAATGCAGTCAAGAGTTAGCATTGCGAAGAGCAGCAGGCCTGGGGAGTGCCAGTGCTCAGTGTGATGGGGTTAGAGATGTTACTGCCAAAATGGACTGATGTGACTTTTTTGTTAAGAAGTCCAGGATCCAGTTACGGAGAGAGATGTTGAGACTCAGTGAGGTCAGTATATCCACCAGCTTCTGGGATGATCATATTAAACACTGAGCTGAAGTCAATGAACAGCATCATAGCATATGAGGCACCATTTTCCATGTGAAAAAGGACGGAATGCATCATGACTGGATTGATCTGAGTGACAAGCGAACTGGAAAGGGTTCAGGGCAGCAGGAAGATGGGATAACCAGCTGCACCTCATTATGATTGAGGTCACTGCCATGGGACACTCGTCATTGAGGAAGGTTTAGTTTGCTGGTGGTCTCCCTAGTTCAACCAAGTTGCTTGGGGTAATGCTGCAATGTGAAACATATTAGTAGAAAGACGGTTAGGCCTCAAAGTGGCATGTGTGCAATTGCAAAATGCTCTGCCTGTAAGATCCCGAATGTCAGAAAAAAACCCTACTTCCCTAACACTGATAGGAGGGAAGATAGAAGGAGGAATTCAGGTAGTACAGTCAGCCTCCAATTCCCTCCTTCATCATGCTGCTCACTACACATGAGTTTATCATGAGGGGTTGTACCCCTGAATCCAGCACACAATGGAAGATGGTGAATTGTTTTAAACAATGTACCTTTGGTGATTTTAGACAACATCGATTTTTATACAAAAGGGAGGCAGTTTAAATTGTTTTACTTGAGATTGGTACCTGTAGCACTTAAGTAGAAGACGCACAGTTTCGGTCTGAAAGTGGGCAAAGAGGAGTAAAGTTTGCCCTTGGAGTCGATGAAAGGGAAAGACTGCACTACAGACTCTTCCAACTTGCAACTGCACGGTTAAGAATCAGGGAGCAATAAAACACTGCATAAAATTGATAATTGTTCTCAATGTGGAATGTAGCAACTCTTCTTCTGGAAGGTAGGTTCCATGAACTTCAACAACAAAGAAAATACTTGAGGAACCTATGCGTCAGGCAGCATCTGCTGAGGAAAATGGACATTTGATGTTTAGGTTAAGACTTTTCACCTGGACTGAAAGATAAAAGGGAGACAGACAGTATGAAAAGAGGCAGAGCAAGAGCTGGCAGGTGAGAAGATGGGTCCTGATGAGGAGGGATAATAAGCTGATGCAGGAGAGGATAGTGTAAATAGAACCAAAAGCTGGGAACTGGTGGTTAGATGTGACAAAGTGCTGAGGATGGAATCTGATAGGAGAGTGTGAAACCAAGGGAGGGAGCTGGGGAGTGCAGCTAGGAGCCAAGGAAGGAGTTATGTGGGTGATGGGTAAATGGAGAGGTCAGAGGAGAGGTCAGATACATTAGGAGGAGGGGAAAAAGGGGGAGGCAGTTTACTGGAAGTTGGAGAATTCAATGAACATTAAATTCTTCAACTTCCAGACTCCTCATCTTTGCCTGAAAACTAGTCCCATCCAACTTTTAGTTTAGCACTTGATGTGATCAAAACTATTTATGCTGTTTTCGGCCTCTGACATCGGTTAACTTATCAGGCGCCTGCCTATGTGATGACAATGACCTTGTTACCATGATGATGACATCTCTTGAAAATAACACAGAAGTTCTGAACAGTTGCACAATTTGTGAAAATCTACTGTGATATTATCATCTACTGTGATATTTCACTTTATCTTTACATAATTGGCAAATGCAGAGCAGGCAGTTTTATGTCTTTCCATTTAATCTTATTAGTCAATTATTTCCAACAAACTCGAGGTAAACATCTGACATGGACCACCATTAACTAGCTGTCTGTCTCAGTGAGAGCTCGAGGCTAATGTGTTCCTGCTAGAGTGAAGGGCAAGGCTGGTAGGATTAAAAAAAACCTGGGGATATTGAGTCAGAAGAAAGTACTGTATAGTATCAGGTATAGGCAGCTGGGATCAACTGAACCTCTGAAGGGGTATAAGGGATGGGGGAGTACACTTAAGAAAGAGAGGGAAAGAGAATAGGCGGTCAGTGTATGATATCCCTGTGACTGTTGCCCTCAATAACAAGTATTTAATTTAGATATTGCTGGGTGGAAGGAATCAACTACGAGGGGAAGCCACACCAGTCAGGTCTTGAGCACTGAGCCTGGTTCAGAAGAGGAGGAGGCAGAAGAGGAGTGCAGTAGTGATAGGGGATTCATTGATTATGGGTTCTGAGAATGTGAAAGAGACTCTCGGATGGTACGTGCCTTCCAGGTACCAGCATCAGAACCTTCTCAGATCAAATCAGTAGCATTCTTTAGGGGAAGGGGGAGCAGCCAAAGGCTGTGGTATCTGCCAACAAATCGGTTCCTCTGTGAAGATGGTGCTGGCGAGACACTGCAACACTTTACAGGCAGCAAACAAAACTACTAACCATTCTATTAAATATGTGTTTTTGGACTACATTCACTGTAATCCACAGCCTTTAATTTCATTTTGAACTGTCTGTACAACTTGGCATTTTGTGGTATCCTTAAATATTTGATGAACTGGACTTTCAAGAATGCAGGTACGCGCTGCCCAGGCCCTGAGAGTGGTAACAAACTGATGTTTGTCCGATTTAAGCACCAAGCCAGATTAAAAAGATTGAGTCATTGAGGCCAAGGGCAGAGCTCACTCTTCCGGTTGACATTACTCGCCTCTGTGGAAAGAACAAGCATCACAAACTGGGGTCTTCCTTGTTTGAAGCGGATGACAATGACTTCCTTTATGCCTTGTCAGGCCTTTTGTTCTCCATTGAGTGTTGCAGTACCGTTGATAGCCGTTGATTCTCACTTAGATCACATCCACCATCTATCAGATCCGACCTCATATGCTAGGATAGGCAAGTCTGTCTGCGCGCAAGGATAAATGACGGCACATCCAAGGTGGTGCTCTCAATAGTGAAAAAACAAAATGCTACTTGGGCTTTTTGAAGATCTACAGTATTTTTCTCAACAACCCTTCGTTTCCTCAACAGTCACTCACCTACATCCTCGGAGTGGCTGCCTCCTTGTAACTTCTGCCAAACAATCCTCAGCCTCCCAAATGATTTGGAGTGCATCCAGCTCCAGCACCAGTTCTCTAAAATAGTCTGTAAGGAGCTGCAGCCATATGCACTTCTTGCAGGTAGTCATAAGCTCCCACACACAAAGCCATGTTGACTATCCTTAATCTGCGTATAAGATGATCATGTGGATAGTCAAAGGCTTTTTCCCAGGGCTGAAATGGCTAGCATGAGATGGCACAGTTTTAAGGTGCTTGGAAGTAGGTACAGAGGAGATATCAAGGGTAAGATCTTTTGTGCAGAGAGTGGTGAGTATGTGGAATGGGCTGCAGGTGATGGTGGTGGAGGCGAATACGATAGGGTCGTTTAAGAGACTCCTGGACAGGTATATGGAGTTCATGAAAGTAGAGGGCTATAGGTAACCCTAGGTAATTTCTCAAGTAAGTACATGTTCGGCACAGCTTTGTGGGCTGAAGGGCCTGTATTGTGCTGTAGGTTTTCTATGTTTCTATCATTCTATCCAAATACTTATATATGCAGTCCTTTCAAATGCCTTTCCATAATTTATGCACTATTGAAATCAGGCTCACCATCCTGTAATTTCCTGGTTTATTCTTAGAGCTTTCATTAAAAAATAACTATTCTCCAGTCCACCCATGGCTAAGGACAATTTACCTACCTCTGCCAGGGTTCCTGCAATTTATGCACTGGCCTCCCACAGGGTCCAAGGGGTCATCTTGTCAGGCCCTAGCTTGATGTCTGAAGCCTGGAGACATGGAGAACTGGAGGCCTGTCCTGAAGTTGATAAACTGGTCATGTGTGTGGGAGGGAGGGAGGGAGGGAGAGTGTAAGGGGTGGTGGTTGTTTTGTTGCTTGCTGTGTTCTGTTTTATTGTGTTCCATGTTGTTCTGCCCAGCAAAGTAGGGTTGCTATTTTGACACCAAAATGTGTGGTGACCCTTGTGAGTCACATCCTTAGGTTGTATCCTTAGGTTGCATCACAGCACATCCTTAGGTTATTGGTTGTTTCAATGTACATATGACAAATAAATCTGAATCTGAATTTGAAGTACATTTTCCTCTGTAATCAGTATATGATTCATGACAGAAATCCTGTTATGCCTCAGATCTAAGACTCAGTGTTTGTCTCCCAAGTACTTACAGATGCACAAACTCCATTTAAGAACAGACAACCTTGCTGATTTTCAACTAGACCTATTTTGACATTTGTTATCCTCTTTCTCTTCATATATCTGTAGAATCTCTTGAGATTCTCCTTCACTTGTCTACCAGCAGAGCCTCACCCTCCTGAAATGGGAGGATAAGCAACTAAAAGTCGTGGTATGCATTAGTACCAACAACAGAGGAGGTCCTGAAAAAAGAATATAGGGAGGTAGGAAGGAAGCTGAGAAACAGGACCTCAAGCGTAGTAATCTTGAGATTGCAGCCTGTGTCACATGACAGTGAGGATAGGAATAGAATGAGGTGGCAGATAAATATATGGCTGAAGGATTGGAGCAGGGGGCAAGGATTCAGATTTCTGGAGACTTGGGATCTCTTCTGAGGCAGGTGGGACATGTACAAAGGGAAGGGCTGCACTTGAATCTGACGGGGACCAATATTCTTGCGGGCAGATTTACTAGAGCTGTTGGGAATGGTTTAACATAATATGGCAGGTGTTATGTTCTTTATACATACCATGGGTTACTGAGAACAAACCATATCCTGGAAGAATTAAAACTAGAACTTTTATTTACGACAAGCAAACCAAACCACATTTTCACCATACAAGTTTCTGGATCATTCTGTCATTTTTGTGTATGCTTTGAACTCTGTCCAATTAAGTTCTGACATGTCATATTACATTATAACACCACATCTTCCTTTCCTTAAAAAGAAAAAACTATTAGCAACATTGACCAGAACAAGTGCATAATTTAACACGTCTCTATCAGTCACTCTAGGGGTTTACGAACACGAGTAGACTTACTAATAGTTCACACAGTTCTTGTGTTTCATTGTTATTTCCTTGTTTTGTCTGGTCTGCATCAGTTAACTGAAACTCTGAAGTAGGCTCTTTCTTACGATCTTTGCAATTTCTTCTTAACACTACTCCTTCTTCTGTTTGGAATATGTATGATCTGGGTTGTACTTCTTCAAATACCGTAGCTTTCTGTGTCCATGTATTCATTTTGTCTTGTATCCTCACTTCAAATCCTTGGTGCAGTTCAGGTAATGGAAGAGAACATCAGTCAAAGTATGTTTTCTGCTTTGCTTTGTGTTCATCTTTCCATCTTTTCACTTGTTCACCTCACTTTGTTCTCAGAAGGCTCCCATCTATTGGCAGATTGGATCTCAAACGGCGACCCTCAAGAGCTGAGCAGGTGAAAATCCACATTCAAGTGGAGTACTGCGATGGGGTAACAAAGATTTATAAAAATCACCTCCCCTATCTTTTGCTTTGTGCATCAGTTTCTTGATGATTCCTATCGACTTCTCAACTAATCTATTGGACTGTGGGAAATCTGGACTAGTTGTTGTATGAAAAATCCCCATTCATGAGCAAAATGTCTCATACATTCACCATTGAATTGTGAAACATTGACTGTGAAAACTTCAACAGGTACACCAGGTCTAGAAAAAACTGATTTCATGTATGTATTTACATTCTCTGCTGTTGTTCTGCTCAAACCACACACCTCAGGATACAACGAAACATGTACAACAGGCTGGAGGAACTCAGCAGGTCCATATAACCATATAACAATTACAGCATGGAACCAGGCCACCTCGGCCCTTTTAGTCCATGCCGAACACTTCTCTCACCTAGTCTCACCTAACTGCACTCAGCCCATAATCTTCCATTCCTTTCCTGTCCATATACTTATTCAATGTTTTTTAAATGACAAAATCAAACTTGCCTCTACCACTTCTACCGGAAGCTCATTCCACACAGCTACAACCCTCTGAGTAAAGAAATTCCCCCTCGTGTTACCCTTAAACTTTTGCCCCGTAACTCTCAACTCATGTCCTCTTGTTTGAATCTCCCCTACTCTCAATGGAAAAAGCCTATCCACGTCAACTCTATCTATCCCCCTCATACCTCTATCAAGTCTCCCCTCAACCTTCTACACTCCAAAGAATAAAGACCTAACTTGTTCAACCTTTCTCTGTAACTTAGGTGCTGAAACCCAGGTAACATTCTAGTAAATCTCCTCTGTACTCTCTCTATTTTGTTGACATCTTTCCTATAATTCGGTGACCAGATCTATACACAATACTCCAAATTTGGCCTCATCAATGCCTTGTACAATTTTAACATTACATCCCAACTCCTATACTCAATGCTCTGATTTATAAAGCACAGCATACCAAAAGCTTTCTTCACCACCCTATCCACATGAGATTCCACCTTCAGGGAACTATGCACTAGGTTGGGCAGTATGCATGGAGACGAGCAGTCAACGTTTCGGTCCGAGATCCTTCATCAGGACTGAAGAGGGAGGGGGCTGGGGCCCTTTTAAAGAAGGTGGGGGGAGGGTGGGAAGGAGAAGGCTTGTAGGTGCCAGGTGAAAAACCAGTAAAGGAAAAGATCAAGGGGTGGGGGAGGGGAAGCAGGGAGGGGATAGGCAGGAATGGTGAAGAAGGAATTAAGGGGAAAGCACTATGGGTAGTAGAAGAAGGTGGAATCATGAGAGGGGTCATTGGCAGCTGGAGGAGGAGGCAGAGTGAAACTAAGGTGGGGGAAGGGAGGGGGAGGGAATTACTGGAAGTTGGAGAATTCAATGTTCATGCCAAAGGGCTGGAGACTATCCAGATGGTATATGAGGAGTTGCTCCTCCAAATGAGTTTGGCCTCATCAAGGCAGTACATATTCAGGATACAATGAGTAGTAATCTGTTATTAATGGATAATCTTGGTTGTCAGTTACAAACAGATCAACACCTACATTCTGATAAGGTATCTGAGGACAAGGATGTGGATTCAGTGGTTCCTTAGGGTTCCTAGGTTGGTATTGAAAGCATATTTGACAGGAAGATACCAATTCTGCAATCTCGTAATTCATCCTGGACCAAAACATCACTTCTTGCGCCCTTCTGTTACATTTTTCAATACCTAGGTGGCCTTCATGGATTTTCCCATGCATTTCTTTTCAGAGACTCTTAGGAAACATAATTCTGCTATCTTTGTACAACACCCCATCCACAACAGAAAGTTCTGATCTGTGGTTCGAATATTCCTGAGGTACAGTCATGCCTTTTATGTGGCCATTCGTCCATCTCCACTTGTATTACCTGACTGAGAATTTTGTCCTTCTCTGACCTCAAGATGCAGCAGTTCCAAATTTTTGGGGCAACAGGTACAGTCTCTATGATCATATCAATGAATGTCTGAACATCAACAGCGTCCCTGTGACTGTCTTTTGTTGTTGGATCCACAGCTCTGGAAAGTTTGTTAGCCGTGTACGTGAATTTTCCAGGTGTGTATGACACATTCAATGCATATCTTTGCAATTTGATCATCATTTGCTGAATTCGCAAAGGACAGTTGCTTAAAGGTTTGTGAAACAATGCAATCAGAGGCTTATTATCGGTTTTAACATCAATAGATTGCCCTGACACAAATTGACGAAATCTCTCACAAGCAAACATAATGCAGAGCAACTCTGTTTCAATTTGGGCATACCTTGTTTCTGGATAGGATAATGCACGAGATGCATATGCCGCTGGTAGCTATTCCTGATCATGTTTATGGAGTAATACTGCCCCTAAGCCTGCTTGAGATGCCTCAGATGAGATTTTGATGGGTCTCTCAGCATCATAGAATTTCAACACAGGTTCTTTGGTGAGCACTTTCTTGAGATTTTGCCATTCCTTCTGTTCATGATTCCAGCTCCATTTGTTTCTCTTTTCTGTTAGCTGCCTCAATGGAGCAAGCTGTTCCGAAAGATTGGGTATGAATTTTCCCATGTAGTTGACCATTCCCATAAACCTTTGAACATCCTTTTTACATTGCAGTCTTGGCATGTTCTCAATAGCAGAAACCTTCAATAGATCAGGACACACATCCTCTTTGCTGATAATATCACCCACAAATGTAAGTTCAGTCACTCCTAGCTGACATTTTTCTTTATTCAATTTCAGGTTAGCCTTGCATGTTGCCTCAAAGACTTGTCTGAGTCTGGTGAAATGCTCTTGTTTAGATGATCCCCAAACAATAATATCGTCCATGAAAGTATCCACACCCTCAATATGCTCATATAGCATGTGAATGGTCTTATGGTACACCTCAGGAGCTGACCCAATTCCAAAATGAAACCTAAGAAAATGTAATCCGGCAAAAAGGAGTGTTAAAGGTACACAACTTTGAAATCAGTTCATCTAGTTTAAGTTACCAGAATCCAGAGGATGTATCTAATTTACTAAAGTACTTTGCATTAGCAAACTGTGACATAATTTCTTCACGTGTAGGCAATTTGAAATGATCTCTTCTAATGGCGCAATTCAAGTCTCTTGGATCTAAGCAAATCCTCAGTTTTCCATTTTTCTTATCAACAATAACAAGAGAATGGACCCATTCAGTCGGTTCATCAATTTTTTTGTATGACTCCTAACCGTTCCATTCTCTCAAGCTCTGTTTTCAGTTGATGACGTAATGCAAAAGGCACTCTTCTACATGGATGTACTATGGGTGGCACTGTGTTGTCAATTTTAATCATGTGTTCTCCTGGAAGACAACCAATCCCTTTGAACAAGTCCTCATACTCTTTCATCAAGTCACTGTATTCTGACGCTGTGTCACTATCCAGGACTGAGATTCTTTTCACCAAATTCAGTCTCTCACAGGCAGATAAACCCAGTATTGACTGTACATTCTTTGGCATGATCACAAATGAAAGTGGACGCACCATATTTTTGTTTGATACTGTAGCCACACATGTTCCTTTAACTGGAATGTCTGCACCTGAATAGCCAGTCACATTTATGATGACATAAGTTTGTGATGACAAAGTTATGATTACATAACTCTGGTCTTGGCTTTAATGCATTAAGTTCAGATTTTGCAAGAACATTTACTTGTGCTCCAGTATCCAGTTTAAACAGAATATTGTTTTGGTTCACTTGCAATGGAATAGTCCAGTCATTCCTACTTCATTTGTTTTCACAAAGCACATGGAGATAAAACTCCTCAAGCTCATTTTCAAACACTGTTTTATTTCCTTTCTACTTCTGCAACAGCGTGAAAAGTGACTACTCTTACCACAGTCATTGCATATTTTCTGATACGCTGGACACTTTTTTGGTTGGTGCTGGCACCCACAGCAATCACATAATTTTTTTTTCTCAGATGACGCCTCACTCTCTGTCGGTTTCATAGAAACATAGAAGCATAGAAAACCTACAGCACAATACAGGTGCTTTGGCCCACAAAGTTATGCCAAACATGTCCCTACCTTAGAAATTACTAGGTTTAACCATAGCCCTCTATTTTTCTATGATCCATTTACCTATCGAAAAGTCTCTTAAAAAACCCTATCATATCTGCCTCCACCACCATTGATGGCAGCCCATTCCATGCAATCACCACTCTCTGCATAAAAAACTTACCTCTGTACCTATTCCTCAGCACCTTAAACCTGTGCCCTCTTGTGGCAACCATTTCAGCCGCGGGGAAAAAGCCTCTGACTATTCACATGATCATTGGCTGTCATCATTATGTACATCTCTCATCCTCCGTGCACAATTTTTAATCTATTCAATATACAGTAATACTGTAATTTATTTCTCTATTTTTTCTTCTGTTATGCATTGCATTGAACTGCTGCTGTTAAGTTAACAAATTTCATGACACATGCTGCTGATGTTAAACCTGATTCTGATTCTGATCCAGGAGTGTGTCATACACTAGAGTTTGTCAAGAGTCTTTACTGGAGGTCGAGCATGGCCAAAGATGTCTGAGAATCTGTCTTAGCAGGTGATGTCTGGACACAAAATAAAGAATCCCGAGCACAGCCTCAAGGACTGCTTCATCCTCTCTCCATTTCTAGTCACCCTTGGTCCCACATTTTGATGGACTTTGTTACTGGTGTTACATACCCCATGGGATTCTTGTGACTGTCTTATAACCATGATGTAATTGAGTATCTGGTCGGTATGATGTAATGGTCTTGTGATGGTATGGTGATGTAATTTCCCACCAGTGTGAAGTCATATGATGCAATTTTCCCATCAGTATGAGGTCATGTGATAGCCGGTTCCAACAGGTATAAAATGGGAAAGCCTTGCTGTGTCACAGGCTAGTTCATTTTTTAATTCGTCAGTTACTCCATCATGCTGCATATTCATCTAAAGACACAGTTTTGTTATAAAGTGGAGTTTTAATTTCTACCTTAAGTCTCAAAAGTTATTGCTGGTATTTGCCAGTTGTGGTTTTATCTACCTTGCAATTCAGTTTGAGAGTTAAGAACATATCAAAGTACGGGTACCCAAAGAATTGAGTAAAGTTGGTGTCATCGGCGGTTTAATACAGGATCAAACTTATTGGATCTTTGTTCAGGAAGTAGTAACCTGCATCCGAGATAACCCCTGCCTTGTGAGAGCAGGAAGGGTTGGGGCAGTGTTATTTGCCAAGGAAAAGGTCAGTTCCTTTAAGCTGTTTTTATTTCCTTCATCGAGAGTCTTTTGGGCAAGGCATATTTCAGCTGGGATCAGCAGTAATGTCACGACGTTGAGGAATTTGTTACTTCAGGAAAGTCTCTTCTAATTGACTGTATAAATCACATGGACTTTCCCGTTTACCACTTTATTTTTTGTAATTTATTGTTTTATTGAAGTTCATCAAACAAACATTTCCACAAGATGTATTTCAGACATTGTACATATATATCATATAATCATGTATATCACAAATCTCCACAAGATTTATCTGAGGTATACAATTATAGAAAAGAGTGGAAAGAGAAAACAAGCAAAAGGAAAGAACTATGTACAAGTAGGGAGTGATTTTTTTTACAACAGATTCATTGATTTGTGAGAATAAAATCAGGCCTATGAGGCATTATGTAGTTAAACCATGTTTCCCAGTACGAATCAAATTGTTCCCGCTTATGATTAACAGATGTTGTTATCTTCTCCATTTTGTAAATGTCCATTGTAATTTCCAGCCATGTATTCAAAGTTGGGCTCTCCTGTGATAACCATTTCCTAGTAAGAGTCTTTTTACCAGCCACCAGCAGTATATTCATTAAATATTTATCTCTTTTCAACCATTCTTGAGGTATATATCCAAAATATATGGTCTTACTCAACAAGGGTATTTCACATTTAAAGATGTCTTGTGTATCCACCTCCAATAGTTTTTGATAACAGGGCAGTCCCAATTAATATGATATTGATTTGCATTTTGATTTCCACAATTTCTCCAGCAAACAGAGAGTTTACTATCACAGTGGAATTTCCGAGAGGGTGTAATAAAATATCTTATCAAGTTTTTCCATCCAAACTTCCTCCATTTCTGTGAACTGGTACACTTCCATTGATATCTCCATATTGTTGTCCTTTCTTCCTCAGATATAATTATCCCTCCTTCCTTCTTCCATTTTACTGTATGAAGTTGAATGTGTTTTAAGATTTGACAACTGCTTATACATGCTTGAAATGATTCTACTACCATTATCTGAATTATATGCTTTTCTAAAGAGCTCTATCAAGCATGTATTTGCCTTGGTTACATTTTTAAGTGTCTTATTAACATATTGTCACATCTGTGAATACCGATAAAAATCTTGTTTTTCTAATAAGTGTTTCTCTTTAAGCATTTCAAAACTGACCAGTGTTCCTTTTTTCATTATATTGCAAAGAACTGTTATTCCTTTAGCTGTCCAGTCCTTAAATCTAGCATCCATCTTATTTGGTGTAAAATCTGAGTCATATGCACACCATTTAAGAATAGCAATATCTCCCTCTAGATTATATTCTTTTATAGTAGTTTTCCATATTTTAAGAGTCCATTTCACCCATGGGTTATCAATAGTATTTATGTAGCTTTGCAGGTTGTTATCAGCCAAAATTGCTTGTATGGGGATGGGAAGTAACCGCTCCTCAATTTTTTCCATTGAGCATCATATGATGGTTTGCACCAACATATCACAGCTCTCAACTGTGCTGCAAAATAATAATCTCTAAGAGAACGTAAGCCCCATCCCCTCTTTTCCTTTGCTAATTGTGAAGTTTTGAGATGAACTCTAGGCCTTTTACCCTGCCAAATATACCTTGATAGCATCTTGTTCCATTCATTGAATTGATCTTGATTAATCTCTATTGGTAGGGACTGAAAGAGATATAACAGTCTGGGCAGTATATTCATTTTAATAGACTCAATCCTTAAACTGAGACTGAAAAAAGGAATCAGGTTCCATCTTGCTACATCTTCCTTAATTTTTTTTATATAATAGCTGATAATTACATTCTGATAACTTTGCCAAATCTTTTGGCATAATAATGCCCAAATATTTGAAGGACACTGTGCCATGCCCAGGGATATCGACTTTCAATTTCTTTTGGTGGACTATAGTTATATGAAAGTAATTGGGTTTTATCTATGTTGATCTTGTATCCTGATAATTGACCATATTGTTCAAAGGATTGCATCAATTTAGGTAAAGAGTATGTCCGTAGTCCCAGACAGATCAAATTGTCATCCACATAATAAGCCAATTTATGCTCTGTCCCTTTAATAGTAATTCCCTTGATATCTTCATTTTGTCTGATGTATTGAGCTAATGGTTCCAGATATAACGTGAAGAGTAGTGGTGACCATGCACAAACCTGTCTCGTGCCCCTTTCTATGGTGAGATTATTTGATAAATATCCATTGATTTTAATCCTAGCAGTAGGATTGTCATATAGTGTCTGTATAGTTTTAATAATTGCGTCTTGGAAACCAAATCTATGTAAAACTCTGTAAAGAAAATTCCAATTAACCGAATCAAAAGCTTTTTCAGCATCCACGCTTATCACTATTGCTTCAATTTTATTTTTTGTATATGATCCATAATGTGAAGTGTCATTCATCTATTGTCTTCTGTCTGGCATTGTCATATAAAACCTGCCTGATTGTTACGTATCAGTATGGATAGAAATTCTTCTAATCGTTTGGCCATGATGGAGGTAAATAATTTATAATCTACATTAAGAGCAGATATTGGTCTAAATGACCCACATTCCATTTTTTCCTTGCCTTCTTTTGGTAAACTGAGATTATCGCTTCCTCCCAACTGGGTGGTATTTGAGCCTTTTTTAGAGCCCAGTTCAGTGTGGGGAGTAAAACAGGAATTAACTCATTTTTAGATTATTTGTACCACTCTGTCATATACCCATCTGATCCTGGTGACTTGCTGAATTTAAGCCTAGTAATTACAGCTTTTAATTCAAATTCAGTTATTTCAGCAGTCATCATTCTATTTTGTTCTTTGCTTAAAGTGGGTAACTCTAGAAAATTCAAGAAGGTGTCAATTCGGGTTATGCTTCCCTCTGGAACTTTGGAATATAGAGTTTTGTAAAATACTTCAAAAGCTTCTTGAATTTCATTTAGCTTATTTTTATGTCATTTTCATTCACGGGTCCCTAATTCTATGAATTGTATTTTCTGCTATCATTTTTTTCAGTTTCCGCACCAGTATTTTCATAGATTTTGATCCACTTTCATAATGTCTCTGTTTCAGAAACACTGAATATTTCCTGATTTCTTGCATAGCCAAATTATTTAATTCATTCCTAATTCTTTTAATTTCCCCTAATGTATCCTGTGCCAAATTCAATTTGTGTTTTTCTCTAGTTCCTTCAGCTTATTTTGTAATTCCTCTAATATTTTATTCCTTTTTTTTCTTATATGAAGATATCGCTATAATTTTCCCTCTTAAGACCGCCTTCAAAGTATCCCATAAAATGGGAGGTGAAACCTCTCCATTATCATTAAATTCTAAGTCGAGACCAATTGCTTTTTTAAATTTGTTCCTTAAAGTACGGATCATTGAGAAGACTTGAATTTAGTTTCCAAATAGTATTCTTTGGTTGTAGGTCAAAATCAACAGATAAATTTATAGGTGCATGGTCACTTACATCTATTGTCCCAATTTCACAGGTGTTTATTTTGTCTTTGTCTTTTCTAAATGTTATGAAATAGTTTGTTCTTGTATATTCAGAATGGGGAGCAGAATAATGAGTGTAATCCCTTCTGTCAGGGAAAAGGTCCCTCCATATATCAATTAAACCAACATCCTCAAAAAGTGTATTAACTTTCTTATGTAAAGATTTTGTTTCATAGGTTTTTCAATTGGAAGAGTCTAAGTTTGGTTGTAATTGTAAATTTAAGTCTCCCCCACCTATCAGGAGACCTTGTGTTTCCGTTACCATAATATCAGTAATTTTCTGAAAGAAACCAATATCACATCCTGGGGGTGCGTATATATTCAATAGAATAATTGAATTTCGGTCTATATTCCCCCTTACCAGAATATAACTGCCCTCTTTATCTCCCATTTCAAATACTTCTTCAAAATTTAGCTTACTTGAGTTAAGAATAGCAACTCCTCTCCTGTGTCTTGATATATATGAGGAGAAAAACAAATTAGTGAAGCCCATTCTCTTTAGTTTTTTATGCTCATTACCACCTAAATGAGTTTCCTGTAAATATACTACATGGGCTTATTCTTTTTTCATTTTGGATAAAATTCTCTTATGCTTTATTGGATTTAATAGCCCACTGACATTAAAAGAAATGAATTTTACCTTGTTCTTAGCCTCTGTATTTATCTGTCAATGTATCATTGAAATTAGAATAAAAGTTAATTGATCCACTCCCTGAACAAATAAGAACCAAGAAACGCAAATAATAACAAAAATGGCAACAAATGTGTGATTCCAAAGCTGAGGTCTCTAGTAGATGACCCTGCGTTGAGCTAGAGGAAATGTCTAGCTGTGGGGGATAACCCCTCCTACTTGTGAATTGAGGGCCCCCTTTGCAGTATTCATAAAAGTTAGTGAGCAAATCCATTACACAGAAAATTTCCCTGTGTGCTCCTCCTATATATACATATATAATATATATATACACACACACACACATACACACACATATATATACATATGCACACACATTACATACATACATATATATGCATACACACACATATATATATTTTTTTTCATTTTAGTGGGGAAAAAGGAGTAAGTGAGCGAATAAAGAATAACAACTAAGTAATATACAATCCACTTTATAATAAGTATTTCTCGAGATAGGTATATCACCGTATACTTTTACTTCTGTTTAGCTTCTCAACATCTTTAAAGTTAGCCAAACCTTATGGCTCTTCGGAAGGGGGTGAGGACTGTCTTTGGGAAACTCCCGGTCTCTTTCTGATAATCTTCTCTCGGCCTCCTCTCATCTCCTGCCTTCTCGATTCTCGCACTATTTCCCAAGTGGAGTGGGACAATTCCTCATCCAGGCTTTCCCTGATTTTGGTCATGCTGATGGGCAACCCTCTGGCCTTCATGCCTGTAGTCGCCTCTTCCACTGTCTGGTACAACCGCGTCCCATTGTCATAAAACACTCGAAGTTTAGCAGGGTATGGAGTTGAAAATCTAATCTTATTTGGCTTTAGTACTCGCTTTACTTCAGAGTATTCCTTGCATTTCTGAAGGACCGTGGGGTAGGGGGGTAATCTTTGTCTAAATATATTAATTTATCGTCTAAAAACAATCTCTTCTTACCCCAGGCCCTTCGTAGAATCTCCACCTTGGTGCTTTACTGAAGGAATTTAATTATTATTGAGTGTGGTTTTCTATCCGGGGTAGGTTTCAGGATGAGCACGCGGTGGGCTCTTTTGACTTCCAGCTCCATAGCTGTGGGAAGATCGAACGTGTCCCGCAGTAACTTTCCGACAAACTCCTTCATAGACGAGCCTGCCGCTCCTTCGGGAACGTTGTAGATTCTGATATTTTTCCATCATGATCTTCCCTCCAGGTCAAGCAGTTTACCTTCTTGGTGATTTAATATTTTTATTGTGTTACTCAGTATCCACTCCACATTTTGAACGTAATCTTCTACCACCTCAATTTGAGTCTCTGCCACCTCTATTTTTTGATTGACGCTGGTGAGCTCTGACTTAATATCACGGAGCTGCTGCTTTATATTTTTCTGGACCTCCATTATTTCTTTCAGGATTTCAAAGATATTCGCTGCTTCACCTGAACGAGGCCCAGCAGATGCCTGGCTAGGGTAGGAGAGCCGCTCGCTGCACCCCTCTCGGACGCAGGCTCTGCAGTGTCACTTTTTTTATTTCCATTCTTTTTCCCCATTTTTGCCCCTCTTTTCAGTTCAAACATTTTTCGAAAAATATTACATTTGATGGGTTAACGGAGCTTAATATGCATTTTTCCAGAGGAGCTAGTGACTTAAGCTGCTATTCTCGATGATGACGTCACCAGAAAACCCATCCCATTTCCACTTTAAAAACTGTGGTCGCATTTATCGCTTTTAGAACTGTTTGAGTTGCCGTATAGCAGTTAACTTCAGTTAACAGTTAGTCATTTGTTTACTTTTCATTTTTATTGAGCAGAGTTTAATAAATGTTTATTTGTTTATAAACCTGGACTCAATTCTATATTTACGGCTTTACATCTCTTCAAAGATTTCAAGTTCCCTGGCCCCCACCACCTCATTTTCACCATGGACGTCCAGTCCCTATATTCCTCTGTCCCCCACCAGAAAGGTCTCCAAGCTCTCCATTTCTTCCTGGATTCCAGACCCAGCCAGTCACCTTCTACCATCACTCTTCTTCGCCTCGTGGAATTAGTCCTCACCCTTAACAATTTCTTCTTTGGCTCCTCCCGCTTCCTCCAAACTAAAGGTGTAGCCATGGGCACCTGCATGGGTCCTAGCTACGCCTGTCTTTTTATCAGCCATGTGGAGCAATCTATGTTCCAAGCCTACACCGGTATCTGTCCTCCTCTTTTCTTGTGTTATATCGATGACTACATTGGTGCTGCTTCCTGCACGCATGCTGAGCTCATCAACTTCATTAACTTCGCCTCCAACTTTCACCCTGCCCTCAAATTCACCTGGTCTATTTCCGACACCTCCCTCCCCTTTCTAGATCTTTCTGTTTCTGTCTCCTATCCACCGACATCTACTACAAACCTACTAACTCCCACAGCCACCTAGACTATTCCTCCTCCCACCCTGTCTCCTGCAAAAATGCTATCCCTTTCTCTCAATTCCTCCGCCTCCGCCGCATCTGCTCTCAGGATGAGGCCTTTCATTCTAGGACAAAGGAGATGTCTTCCTTTTTTAAAGAAAGGGGTTTCCCTTCATCCACTATCAACTCTGCCCTCCATCGCGTCTCCCGTATTTCACGCACCTCTGCCCTCACCCCATCCCCCCACCAGCCCACCAGGGATAGAGTCCACCTGGTCTTCACCTATCACCCTACAAGTCTACAGATCCAATGTATAATCCTCCGCAACTTCTGCCACCTCCTAGGTGATCCCACCATCAGCCACATCTTCCCCTCCCCTCCCACTCTCGGCTTTCCACAGGAAACGCTCCCTACGCAACTCCCTTGTCCATTCATCCCCCCCATCCCTCCCCACTGACCTCCCTCCAGGCACTCATCCCTGCAAACGGAAGAAGTGCTACACCTGCCCCCACACTTCTTCCCTCACCACCATCCCAGGCCCCCGACAGTCCTTTCAGGTGAGGCACCACTTCACCTGCGAGTCAACTGGGGTAATATACTGTATTCAGTGCTCCCGATGTGGCCATTTATACATTGGGGAGACCCGCCGCAGACTGGGAGACTGTTTCGTTGAACACCGGCACTCAAACCTCCAGCAGTGGCGGGATCTCCCTGTGGCCATGCACTTCAATTCCACTGACCACTCCCACTCTGATATGTCTGTCCATGGCCTCCTCTACTGTCAAAATGAGGCCGCATGCAGGTCGATGGAGCAATACCTTATCTCCTGCCTGGGTAGCCTCCTACCTGCCGGCATGAACATCCAACTCACAGACCTCCATTGATATCCCTGCCCCCCTTGCCTCATCCCTATCTATTATTTCAGTCTGGTTCTCTTTCTCTCTCTTTCCCCCCTCACTATATCTCCCCCCAGCCCTATCTTTCTTTCTCTTTAATTTCCCATAATTCTCCACCTTCCCCCAGCCCATTTCCCTCCAACCTATCATTTCCTAGCTCTCTACTTTATCCCTCCCCCAACTTCTTATCCCCCCTTGACCATCCCATGTTACTTCACTCCTGATGAAGGGTTTCGGCCCGAAACGTCGTCACTACCTCCTCCCATAGATGCTGTCTGGCTTGCAGAGTTCTGCCAGCATTTTGTGTTTTTATTTATTTCCAGCATCTGCAGATTCACTCGTGTTTCCTTTCAATTCTATATTCACTGTTGCCATATGTTAACAATTGGGGGCTCGTCTCGATCTGAAACCATTTTGGTGCTTAAATGCTTGTTTACTTCTCAATCTGATTTGGGAAAGGGAAATACCCAATTCTTTCGTTCGATTGGTTTGTGGGTGGTATTTGACAACCATGGATATTGACGACTTTCTGGCATTGCCAGATGCGGAGTTCTTAGTGAAGGTGAAAAAGAGTGATGTATCTGATATTGCTAGAAGGTTGGAACATAAAGGTATTTTGAAGGCTACAACAAAGCATGTAATTCAGAGGAAAATCGCGGAACACTATCTAGATTTGGGTGTTTTTGATGAAGCAGTGTTAGATAGGTTCCCTATAAGTAAAACAGCGATCCAGTTACACATAGAACAGGTAGTGTTAGAAAAGCTTAGAATAGAAGCTGAATTAAAACAGAAACAAACGGAAGCTGACTTGGAACTAAGTCAATTGGAAGCTGAAAAAGCAAAGAGGGAATTTGAACTTGCGATGGTGGACTTAAGGTCTGAGAATCAGTCCTCTGGTTCTAGAAGAATGTCTGTTGTTAATCAGGACATTGAGGGCTTATCAAGAAAACACAATTAATATCCTTCAACAAATGAAGGTTACGGTGACCACCTTGTCCAAACAACATCCAGTAATCGATTAATTTTGTCTCTGCTACTCTAAAACCATTGTGAGAAGGATGTTCTTTTTCTTTTCAATTTTTTTATTGATTTTCATATATACATATAAAAAAATAACAATAATGAGTAAATTATGAATACAATAGACTTGAAGTCACGTTGATAATAAGATAACAATATCCTATTAAACATCAGCAGAAAAAAAACCTTAATCAATCAAGTCCATATGATTATATATGAAAAAAAACAAAAATAACCATTAAAAGAAGAAAAAATTTGAAAATATGTGAAAAAAGTATATATTAAGAAAAATAAAACACTAAACTAAACTAACATGGGCAATAGTAATAGCTTACAAGTATATGATAGTGTCAAAAAAACTCCAGAACTCCATACCTGAACATGAATAAGCAGAAAGAAGGTCTGGAAAAGGCCAAATTAATTCATATGAAAATGTCGAATAAACGGTCTCCAAGTTTCTTCAAATTTAATTGATGAGTCAAAAATAGTGCTAATTTTTTCCAGGCTCAGATAAGAAATAGTTTGAGAAAGCCACTGAAACGTGGTAGGAGGATTTACTTCTTTCCAATTTTGTAATATAGACCTTCTGGCCATTAATGTTACAAAAGCAATCATTCGTCTGATTGAAGGGGAAAACTGATTACCATCTTCATTTGGTATGCCAAAAATTGCAGTAATAAAATAAGGTTGTAAATCTATATTCCAAATTGAGGAAATAGTAGTAAATATGTCCTTCCAATAGTTATGTAAAGTGGGACATGACCAAAACATATGGGTCAATGAGGCCACTTCTGAATGACATCTGTCACATTGAGGGTTAATATGAGAATAGAATCGAGCAAGTTTATCTTTAGACATATGAGCTCTATGTACAATTTTAAATTGTATTAAAGCATGTTTAGCACATATAGAAGAGGAATTAACCATTTGCAAAAATTTTTCCCATTTATCTGTTGATATATTATATCGAAGTTCTTTTTCCCATTCTTGTTTAATTCTAACTGATATTTCTGGTTGTATCTTCATAATCATATTATAAATAAAAGCTACTAATCCCTTCTGACAAGGGTTTAAGGTAAAAATCAAATCTGTAAAATCCACTAAAGTTGAATTAGGAAAAGATGGTAAAACTTTATGTAAGAAATTTCTAATTTGTAAATATCTGAAAAAAATAGATTTAGGTAATTCAAATTTGTTGGAAAGTTGGTCAAATGACATCAAAGTATCTTCAAAGAAAAGATCATGAAAACATTTTATACCTTTCCTTTTCCAAATGTTAAAAGCTTGATCTGTCCAAGAGGGTTTGAAAAAAAATTAAGTAAGATAGGGCTATCAAGAACAAAGTTTTTCAAAGTAAAAAACTTACGAAATTGAAACCAAATTCGTAATGTATGTTTAATAACAGGATTAGATATTTGTTTATTAAATTTAACTAAATCAGCAGGAAGACAAGAACCGAGAACAGAGAATAGAGAATATCCCTTTACCTCATTACATTCCAAATTTACCCACTGTGGGCACAATGGTGAATCCAAATCTAGTTTCCAATACATTAAATTACGAATATTATTTGCCCAATAATAAAATCTAAAGTTAGGTAAAGCTAAACCACCATCTTTTTTAGATATTTGTAATTGCTTTTTACTTAACCTAGGGTTTTTATTTTGCCACACAAATGAGGAAATTTTTGAATCAATGTTATCAAAAAAAGATTTAGAAATAAAAATTGGTAAGGCTTGAAATAAGTATAAAAATTTCGGTAAAATCATCATTTTAATAGCATTAATCTGACCAATTAATGATAAAAATAAAGGAGACCATCTTGTAGTAAGTTGATGAATTTGATGAAGCATAGGTAAAAAATTCAGTCTAAATAAATCTTTATATTTCTTGGTAATTTTTATACCTAAATAGGTAAAATTATCAGTAACAACTTTAAATGGTATCCTATCACTCAATAAAGTTTGTGCATTTAAAGGAAATAATTCACTCTTATCTAAATTTAGTTTATAACCAGAAAAAATACCAAATTGAACCAACAAGGATAAAATAGCGGGAATAGACCTATCAGGGTCAGAAATATATAACAGCAAATCATCAGCATAAAGTGATAATTTGTATAACTTCTCATTACGGGTAATACCAAAAATATTAGGAGATTCATGAATAGCAATAGCTAAAGGTTCTAATGCAATATTAAATAATAAAGGACTTAAGGGACAGCCTTGTCTCGTACCATGAGATAATTGAAAAAAAGAGGATCTATAGTTATTTGTAAGAACAGAAGCAACAGGTTTATGATATATTAATTTAATCCATGATATAAAGTTAGGACTAAAATTAAAATTTCTCAATGTATTAAATAAATATATCCATTCAACTCTATCAAAAGCTTTTTCAGCATCTAATGAAATAACACATTCTGGGATTGTGGGTGGTGAAGTATGAATTATATTAATCAATTTTCTAACATTAAAAAAGGAATACCGATTCCTCATAAAACCAGTTTGATCTTCTGAAATAATCTGTGATAGTACTTTTTCTAATCTAATGGCTAAAATTTTTGTAAGAATCTTAGAATCTACATTTAATAGTGACATAGGGCGATAAGATGTACATAAAGTAGGATCTTTATCTTTTTTAAGAATTGGAGAGATATTAGCTTCATAAAAAGATTGAGGTAATCTCTTCTTAGTAAACACATCATTAAAAATTTCACATAACCAAGGAGAGAGCAAAGAAGAAAAAGTTTTAAAAAATTCTACTATATAACCATCAGGACCAGGAGCTTTCCCTGAATTCATTGATGAGATAGCCTCTCCTATTTCCACCATAGAGATAGGAGCATCTAACAGGCTATGGTCTTCATCAATCAGTTTAGGAATATTCAAATTGTTAAAAAAATTATCTATCATGGACTGGTCACCATCAAATTCTGATTGATATAAAGATTTATAAAAATCTTGAAAAGTATTATTAATTTCTTTATGATCAGTAGTTAAATTACCATCTTGTTTGCGAATTTTAATAATTTGTCGCTTAGTCGAAATAGCTTTTAATTGATTAGCTAACAGTTTGCCAGTTTGATCACTGTGAATATAGAATTGAGCCCTGGTCCTAATTAATTGATTTTCAATTGAAGAAGATAATAGTAAACTATGTTCCATTTGAAGCTCAACTCTCTTCTTATAAAGTTCTTTGGTAGGAGTCACGGAATAAATCTTATCAATTTCCTTGATTTTATCCACTAATAAAGCAATATCTAAATATCTTTGTTTTCTTTTACCAACAGAATATGAGATAATTTGTCCACAGATAAAAGCCTTAAAAGAGTCCCAAAGTATTCCTCTGTCGATTTCTTCAGTATAGTTTGTTGAGAAAAACAAGTCAATTTGCTGTTTTATGTAGGTGATAAATTCTGGGTCTTGAAGCAAAGTAGCGTTAAGCCTCCAAGATCTGATATTATTGGAATAGTCCGAAATCTTAATAGATAATTTCAAAGGTGCATGATCCGAAATAGTAATAGAATCATATTTACAATCAATAACATCCGTTAATAACTGATGATCAATAAGAAAATAGTCAATTCTAGAATAGCTATGATATACATGTGAAAAAAATGAAAATTCTTTATCTTTAGGGTTCAAAAACCGCCATATTTCTGTAATTCCCGAATCAACCATAAACAAATTAATAAGTAGGGCTGATCTGTTCGGAAGAGTACGGATAGGTTTAGATCTATCCATCGAAGGATTCAAACAACAATTAAAATCTCCACCCATTATCAACATATATTCATTTAGATTAGGAAGGGAAGTAAATAAACGTTTAAAAAATTCAGGGCAGTCAAAGTTTGGAGCATAAATATTAACTAGAACAACTTTCCGATTAAAAAGTAAGCCAGTTATCAACAAAAATCTACCCTGTGGGTCAGAAATAATTTCATGATGTGTAAACGATATTGAGGGGTCTATAAAAATAGACACACCCCTAATTTTAGCGGTACAATTCGAGTGAAATTGTTGACCCTTCCAGAACCTAAAAAAACGTTGATTATCCTCCCTCCTGATATGGGTCTCCTGTGCAAAGATAATATTAGCGTTCAGTCTATGGAATACTTTAAATATTTTTTTACGTTTAATCGGATTCCAGGAGATAAAGTTAACAGATTTATCCATCATACTAATATTAGTTGTGTGTATCATAAAAGGTTAAAAAGACACATAACCCACAATTCAGGAAGGAGGAAAATTGATTCAGGAGCAACCTGAGAACATGACACCTCAACAATATTAATCATTTAAAGTCGGCCCATAAACTAAAAGCAAAAAAATAAAGAGCAAAAGCGTGAAAAAAGATCCCTACCCCCTCCCCCCACCCTTTGAAAGAAAGCCAAGCGGCAAGCGCATAATCTAATACTAACATTACCCCCATTTCAAGATGGCAGCTCTATAAAAAGATTAAAAGAAAACTATATAACACCCAGATTAAGATATAGAGTTGCAAAAAGAAAATATATATCAATCAGAATAAAAAAACTAATATAATAAAACAAACAATCATTAATAAAAAAAGTATAAACATCAAAATTTGAAAGTGTAATATACCTTTAAAAAAAAATCCCGTGTTCAAATACAAGATGACGTTTCAAAAGCAAAGACTTATGGGAAGAAGAAACGCCATTTTGAAAAAGCCATATTACTAAATACAAATGTGAGTTCAGCAATCTGTTAAAAGACAAAATAAGATTAAAAAAAGGGATGTAATAAACAGTGCAATATATATAAAAAAAAGACCAAAAATCCAAAACATTCGTCTCATTTCTGAGTACAGGCAAACAAATAAATGCTTACAAAAAACAGAATCTTACGGGAAAAAGAAACGACATCTTAAAAAAAAAGTAAATCATTATTGCAAAATATAGACGTATATAACCAAAACGGAAAGAAAAAAAAGAAGATACTATAAAAATTAAAAGGAACATCTATAAACAATGATGATAGTAAAAAAAACCAGACCCGTAGATCAAAATAAGAAGTTATAACCCAGCTTCATAGGTTAAAACTTAAAATAGAAAGATATCCTCTCTCCGAAAAATCTTCCACATAACACATAGTTCAAGTTGCAGTAGAAGATCGAAATTCTTCAGCAAATTTCTCCGCTTCTTCCGGAGTGTTAAAAATTTGCTGACTGTTGTCGTTCAGCATAATTCTAAGCTTCGCTGGATACATTAAAGCTTGTTTAAGTCCAATCGAGTAAATCTCTGCCATCACTGGTTTAAAAGCGATTCTGGCTCTCATAACCTCATAAGAATAATCCCCAACAATTCGAAATTTGAAGTTATTGTAAGAAATCATACCTTTTTTACGAGCTAATCGAATTAAAAGCTCTTTCTCACGAGGATAATGAAGGCGAACAATCACCGCTCGTGGTTTATCAGTCGTAGACGAAAACCTCGCAACTCTGTGAGCACGGTCAATAACAGGTTTAGTTTGCAAACCTTCATCACCGAAAATTTCCCACAGTAATTTAGAGAAAAATTCAGTTAAATCACCGGACTCAACTCTTTCGGGAAACCCGATAATTCACAAATTCTGTCTGCGAGATCGATTTTCGAGATCAGTAATTTTAAACTTATACTGATCTACAGTTTTAAGAGTCGATTGTACCTTCTTATCCAACACCTCAAGTGTATGTACTTTTTGAACAATTAATTTTTCAAGAGTCTCCAACTTATCTTCATGCCGCTGAATATCCGATGCCTGCGACTGAAGCTTAGTATCAAGCGATCTAACAACTCCTTCAAGTTCAGACATTTTCGTGGTAAGCTTGTTTTCCAAACTTGCCATTTTACTTTCCAAAGTTGCCATTTTACTTTCCATCTTGCTTTCCAAACTTGCCATTTTACTTTCCATCTTGCTTTCCAAACTTGCAAGTTTAGTGTCCAGAAGATTAGAAATTGCATCGATAGATAAAGGCTCCTTAGACGATTTCTTACTTGTAGCCATTTTAAGTTCGACAAAGTTAGATCAAATATAGTTTTAGGGAAAAAAAAGTCAATCAAAAATATCAACTCATTTGATTAAATTTGAAAAGATTTGATTAAAGGGTGATTATAGTTAAAAAAGTGAAGAGCGCCTAAAAGGCAGATGTTTACGTCGCCATCTTGAAACTCCACCCCCCGAGAAGGATGTTGAAGAGATAAGCAAGAAATTTACAGAAACTGGGCTCAAGGTTTGAGCTGAGGTTTAGATGAGCCCTGGGCAGTGAGAACACACGATGCAGTGAGAATGGGGAGTGAGAGCATTAGAGTATCGTGGAAACAACTTTAACACCACACACATCTCTCGCTGAATGCTCCTACCCTTCAAAAGTGCACTGTTGGGAGGGCTGGCTGGAAAATGACTGCATCCGGGTCCGGAGGTGCCACTCTCACACTGTTAGCTGCTAAAAGTTTGTTATCACGCAGGAAACAACTGATATGGATCAACATCCATGTATGGGGTTGGGAGTGGTGGAGAAAATTTGCAGCCTACAATTTGCCTCCAGGAACAGCAAGGAGCGATGTTGTGTTGGATCCATCTTGTTTATATTTTTTTTCCAATCACCTACATTCAGTGGCCACTTAATGAGTTACCTCCTGTACACAATAGAGTGGCCACAAAATGCAAAGTATGCATTTAGTTCCTCTGCCGTCTCTGCATCTCTCATTACAGTATCTCCAGTGTCATTTTGTATTGGTCCTATATCTACCCCTTGACTCTTTTATCCTTTATCCTTCACCTACAATGGGACCACCAAGATATTTAAAAAGGCTTTTAGTATCTCCTTTGATACTAGTTGCCAGCTTCCTTTCATAAATCATCTTTTCATTCCTAATGACCTTCTTAGTGTCCTTCTGCAAGTTTTTAAAAACTTCCCAATCCTCTATCTTCCCACTGGCTCTGGTGCCCTTGTATGCCCTCTCTTTTGCTTTTACTTTGGCTCTGACTTCTCTTGTCAGGCATGGTAGTGTCCTTCTTTCCTTTGAAAATTTCTTTTTATTTGGAATATGTCTGTTTTGCACTTTCCTCATTATTTGCAGAATCTCCAGCCATTGCTGCTCTGCTGTTCTGCCCGCAAACGTCCCTTTTCAGTCAACTTCAGCCAGTTCCCTTCTCATGCCATGTTAATTTCCTTTATTCCACTGAAACACCGACACATTGGATTTTATTTTTTCCCTCTCAAATTTCAATGTGAACTCGATCATATTGTGATCACTATTCCCTAAGGGTTCCTTAACCTTAAGCTCTCTTATCACCTCTGGATCATTGCACAACACCCAGTCCAGCACAGCCGATCCCCTAGTGGGCTCAAAAACAAGCTGTTCTGAAAATCCATCCCTTAGACATTCTATAAATTCCCTCTCAAGGTCCAGTACTGACCTAGATTTCCCAATCCACTTTCATGTTAAAATCCCCAAAGATTATCGTGACATTGCCTATCTGACATGCCTTTTCTATCTCCTGCCATAATTTGTAATCCTCCCTGCCACACTTTGCTATTCCCTTTTCTCTCTTCTACCTTCTGGGAGAAGATACAGGAACTTGAAAACTCGGAACTCCAGACTCAAAAAAAGATTCTTCCCCAATGCAATCAGATTCCTGCACCAGTCACCTCTTTTACATGCCTTTCCCGGTGAGGTTTGGACGCTTCACTCTACCTCTACCAGTACCTTTTACATTGCTTTCAGTGCTGCTTCAGAATGCATGGCCATTTTTGTGTCATTCTGTTGACCTGTGCTCATGTTGGATTTACTTTCAGTGACCACTTTATGAGGTGCACCTGGACACCTGCTCAATAATGCAAATATTTCATCAGCCAATCATGCGCCCATAACTCAATGCATAAAAACGAACAGAAATGATCAAGAGGTTCAGTTGTTGTTCAGGCCAAACAACACAATGACAGAGAAGTGTGATCAAAATGACTTTGACCATGGAATGACTGATGATGCCAGAACTGTTCTTTGAGAATCTCTGAAAAAGCAGATTTCCTGGGATTTCCATGTACAAATTGTTACAAGAATCACCACTTGTAATATTGAGGCACAGAAAATCTGTAGTTACCAACAAGTAAATTTTATTGTTTCAACTAAAAGCACGTGGACTCACAAACTGTCTGTGTGCACCCTACTAGAATTCCCTGACAGTCCATGAACAGTCAAGGAAGAGAAAAGGATATTATCCAGGAAAGGAGTCTACACTGGCCAGGTGTTCCTCGTGGTCCCGATCTCCACGTGTCCGTGGGGTCCTCCGTATCCACAATGGTTTGTCTCAGGCTGCTGGAGAGTTATCGGTCCTGTGTATTTGGAGCTCCTGAGTCTTGTACTGTTCCTCATCAATTGAACCATTGGATCTCCATCCCATTGGCTCAAGGTCATCTGACCTACCTAGGTCTCCTTCTTAATGGTCATTGTACAGAGCTACAGCCAACATTGTTTCATGGCTCTGCCCACCCCAGCCTTGTGGTCCAAACCAGTTCAATGAGGCAACCCAGACAGAGCCTAACGAGACTACCGAATGCAGGCCTGACATTTTACATAACAAGTAGCTGCTCCTCTGAGAAGGGTCTCAGGTATTTGTTCACTTATTGCTGCTCAGCTGATCTTAAGTCGGGTTTCTTCTCCTCCGGATTCAAATGATTGTTATAAAGGATTATGACCAATAATATTCACAAATTTTTCATCCTTTAATACCAGGAGTGGGGTGGGGCAGCCATCTTAATTTGGAAGAACTTAACTTTTAAGTTATTAAACTGCATTAAGGATAAGCATGGGAGATTTGTGATTGTTAAGGCTTCAATATATGGAGAGGAATATGGTATTCTCAATGTGTACTGCTCTTCAGCTCATCCTCTCAAATTCCTAACAGATGCTTTTTCCAAACTTAAAAGCATTTCAATACAATTCAATACAAAACATTATTGTAGGTGGGGAGTTTAATTGTCTCCTAGGCCATTGATGGACAGAGTACCTAGTGATTCCCCATTGCTCTCCTCACAGTCCAAACAAATCATGGGCTTATGTGGAGAACTAGGACTTGTGGATATCTGGAGGTTGTTACATCCCACAGACAATTTTCTTTCTAAACCACACAAGTGTTACACCAGAATTGACCTTTTTCTAACCTCCAAAATGCTCCTAGGCTTAGTTGTATCCTGCACAATGGGAAATATCGCTATTTCTGACCATGCAGCAGTATATTTAAATATTAAGCCCAAAGATAATTCAGCACGATATAGACTCAAGATTACAAGATTCAAAAACTTTAATGTCATTCTAACCGTACATCAGCTCTGCAGGGCAGAATGAGACAGCGTTTCCCAGGAGGAGTGTAATCATAACATAACAAATGCAACACTAAATAATAAACATTACAATAAATAGTAAAACACAGCAGCCACGTGTCAGTTAAAATCAAGTTATAAGTGTCCAGTGCAAGTTAAAAGTATCCAAAGCAGAGTCAGGTAAAGCAGCTATTTAACAGTCTGTCTGCCTGTGTGAGGAAGCAGTTTAGTAGCCTTGTGGTTTTAGTTTTGATGCTCCTGTAACATTTACCTGATGGCAGAAGAACAAACAGTTCATGGAGAGGGTGTGAGGGGTCTTTAATGATGTACCGTGTCTTCTGGAGGCATCGACTCTGAAAGAGGTCTTGGACAGATGGTAGGGAGACCCCAATAACCTTCTCTGCTCCCCTAACCACCCTCTACAAGGCTCTTTTGTCGGCAGCACTGCAGCTGGAGTACCAGGTTATGATGCTAAAGGTCAGCACACTCTCAACCACGCCTCTGTAGAATGGAGTTAAGATGTTAGTGGGGAGTGATGCTTGTTTAAGCTTCCTCAGAAAGCGCAATCTCTGCTGGGCCCGTTTCACAATCCCAGTGGTGTTCCTGGACCAGGTGAGATTGTCTGAGATCTGCACCCCAAGGAACTTGATGTTTTCCACTCTCTCCACTGTGGAGCCGCTGATGCTGAGCGGTGTGTGCTCAGGCTGAGTCCGTCTGAAATCGACGATCATCTCCTTCGTTTTGGTGACATTAAACATCAAGTTGTTGTCACTGCATCAGTTTTCCAGGTGTCTGACCTCCTACCTGTACATTGCTTCATCATTTTTGCTGATGAGCCCCACCACTGTGGTATCATCAGCAAATTTAATGATCAGGTTCTCCTTGAATCTGGCTGCACAGTCATGTGTTAGCAGTGTAAACAGCAATGGGCTAAGCACACAGCCTTGTGGGGATCCAGTGCTCAGTGTGATGGAGTCAGAGATGTTCCTGCCAACACGGACTGACTGTGGTCTCTCTGTCAAGAAATTCGGAATCCAGCGACACATGGCAGTGTTAAAGCCAAGCAGCGACAGTTTCTCCACTAGTCTCTGCGGGATGATGGTATTGAACGCTGAACTGAAATCAACGTACAGGATTCTGGCATAAGTGTCTTTGTTGTCCAAGTTAGAGAGAACTGTGTGCAGTGTGGTGGATGTTGCGTCCTCCGTAGGGCGATTTGGACGATAAGCAAACTGTAGAGGGTCCAGCGATGAGGGGAGGCTGGCTGTGATATGAGGCTGGACAAGCCGTTCGAAACATTTCATCACTATGGGGGTCAGGGCGACGGGACGGTAATCATTCAGACAGGCTACAACTGATTTCTTTGCTACAGGGATGATTGTGGAGGTTTTGAAGCATCTGGGGACAATAGCTTGACTAAGGGAGATGTTGAAAATGTCTGTCAGGACATCTGCTAATACATCAGCACATTCCTTGAGCACACGTCCAGGGATGTTGTCGGGACTTCCCGCTTTTCGTGGGTTAACCCTGGCAAGGGTCCTCCGTGTTTGCTCTGAGTCAATGATTGGAGCCGGCTGGTCAGATGGTAAGAAGGGACTGGCTCTCCCCCTTGCTGTAGTGTTTGATGCTTCGAAGTGTGCAAAAAAATTGTTAAGCCTGTTAGGAAGAGAGGCATTGGAGATATTTGACATATTGGACATATAATATAATAGATATAATATAATATAATAGATATTGGAGGCTTAATCCTTTTATTCTAAAAGATAATAAATTTATAGACTACTTTACTTCTGAATTCAAAACTTTCCTATCTATTAATTCTAAATCAGATAGAAGCCCATCAATGCTCTGAGAAACGGCTAAGGCCTATGCAAGGGGATTAATTATCTCCTACTCTGCTGGTAAGAAGTGATAAGCTGTGGAACAGCAGCACCTAGTGGAAGCAAGGCTTGCAGCAACTGAAAAGGATCATATTAATAAGCCTTCTGCAGCCAAGTTATAGAAGATCACAGCCCTACGCTCTACACTAATCTCTTTATTTACACAAGCAGCCAAAAGAAAATTGACATTTGCTAAACAAAAACTGTTTGAACATGGTGAAAAACCAGGTAGGTATTTAGCCTATTTAGCTAGAAAGAAAAATACCTCTCAGACTATTGCTTCAATTGGGGATGGGACAGGAGCCCTCACTAGTAATTATAAAATGATTAATGTTGTGTTTAAGAATTTTTATTCTAAATTGTATCAATCTGAGCAATGTAATAATGGATAATCTAAGATGGAGCCACTTTTCAGGAATTTAGATCTCCCAGGCATTTCTTCTGAACACGAGTCCCTTCTCAATGCTCCGTTATCTATACATGAGATACAGGAAGCTGGGAGACAGCTCCAAAGTGAGAAGGCCCCTGGTCCTGATGGGCTCACCAGTGAATTCTATAAAGTGTTCGCAGGGTTATTATCAGAGACTAGGCTAAACATGTTCAATCATGCATTTAACTGTGGTCTCCTCCCATCATCATTGAGAGAAGCTAATATCTCCCTAATTCTTAAAAGAGGAAAGAGCCCTGAAGATTGTGCCTCCTACAGACCTATTTCATTGTTAAATGTTGACTTTAAAATCTTATCTAAAACCTTAGCATTGTCATTAGAGACCGTTTTACCTTTTATCACAAAAGGGGATCAAATGGGTTTTGTAAAAGGCTGTAGATCATCTACCAATATCAGAAGATGACTTAATGTGATTCAAACATGTCAGAAACAGCAGTGGATGGCTTGGTGGTTACCTTAGATGCAGGAAAGTCGTTTGATCATGTCGAATAGCCGTATCTTTTTTTCACTTTAGAATGATTTGTTTTGGGCAATAATTTTATTATGTGGGTGATGGTTCTTTACAATGACCCTCTGGCTATAATTCTGACTAATGGTATTAGGTTGGATAATTTTAGTATTCTGAGGGGCAGTCAGCAGGGCTGCCCTTTATCACCACTAGTTTTCACACGAGTGATCGAGCCATTGGCTGAGGCCATTCAGTGAGACCCCAAAATATCTGCTCCAGACATAGGACTAAAGTCACATAAAATTACATTGTTGGCTTGGCCGAATATTCTTGCTCAAAATGAACATTCTTCCTCGTCTGCTCTACCCAATACAAATGATTCCAGTCATTTTTACCCAACAAATACTTAAAAAAATAAATGGCTGGTTTGTTTCTTTCATCTGGAACAAAAAAAAAGACACTGTATTAAAATGTCTAAGTTACAGCTTCCCAGTAGTCTAGGGAGTCTGGATTTTCCAGACATCAAAAAATATCAATTTAGCTCCTTTTTATCTTATGCGGTTGACTAGGTTTGCAAGGATCCCTCCGCGTTTTGGATAGACATTGAAGCTTCACAAGCAAAATGCCCTCTTATTAATTTGTTTTTCCTCAATAAGATGAAATTGGTTAAGGAATATTGTTAGAATCCAATAATAATTAATACAATCAGGGCTTGGAGGGTGGTGCGACAAATTGAGGGCAACGCAGTGAAAAAATTGCCCTTCACTCCAGTAACCGGCAGTCCAGATTTTTAACCTGGCATACTGGATCCTGGATTGAAACTTTGGATTTCTAAGGGTATTTTCTATTTAGGAGACTTGCTTGGTGAAGGAAATAGTACAGAAATTCATCATACCCAGCAAGGATCTTTTTCATTTCTTTCAGATAAGAGATTATATACAGAAAAAAAAATCATTGTTAACTGATTTCTACAGTTCTGACATAGAAAAGTGGGTGTTTTGTTCTCAGGGTGAAGTCTCCATCTGTACTTTTTACAGCATCCTGAGGGTGTTACGTATTCAGGCAACAATAAATATATGAGTTCGGCAAGGGTTTCTTATAACAAACAACACGTTTATTAAACACAGAAAACAAACCCCCCAAAAGTAAACAAACACTACCGTAACTGGAAACAGCTGCTGAGCGGCTGTTCAAACAGTTCGTAAAGTGATATTCCAAAACAGTTCTTAAAGTGATATTCCAAAACAGTTCTTAAAGTGATATTGCCAAAAGTTCGATATGCTCACAGTCCATTTAAAAGGAGAGACTTTACAGGACGATTTAAGTTCTCTTTCACGTCGCTTGCTTCGATCCCCGACGTCGAAATTCCCACGAAGAATTTACGAAACAGAACGGCTTAAAGGCACTGACCTTTCCTTCCTCACTATCTTCAATCCTTTCTAGTTAAACCTAGGGATTAACACGAAGATAGTCAACGAAATCCTTCCGAATAAGGATCAAACGAAGGTCGCCCCCGTTTCACCGTAGAAAGCGATTCTCCTCGATCTTTAACTTCCAACCTTGAATCTTCACTCTCCTTTAATTCTCAAACTAACAGAATCATAAAGAACCTGCTGGCAATGACCTTTTAAACTTTAGGCATTAAATAAAAACTTCATCCTTCAACTAAACTGCGTCATCACTTCAAACACGCAGTGGCATGAAGTCAACTTGGCAAATCCAGCCACGAACTGCCCCTCCTCACAGGGTGGGGTCTACCTTTTATAACCTGTAAAAAAAACCCGTCACATGATCTCTACTGGCGGGAAAATGACGTCATTCCACCATCACAAGACCATCACCTCAAGTCCAGTACAGCTTCAACCCCAGTCACGTGACAAGGGCTCCACTGTCATGTGTCACGAGTACGTAACACCTCCCTCCAAAAAAAACATTTTTGGACTGACAAGAACAAAAAATTTTAACAATTGCTTACAAGAAAAACAAAGGTATAAATTTTATAACATATACAATACACAACACCATCATATAACAGCTTATAAGTCACAATACAGTAGGAGTGTTACAATTGAAAAAAAAAACCACTCCATAAAAAAAATTACAGTGTACATTCAACATCGAGATAGACAATCAGCAACCACATTATCTTTACCTTTAATATGAGTTATCACAATATTGTACTCTTGTAACATCAAACTCCAATTTAATAACCTTCTGTTTTTGTTTTTCATCTTACTCAGAAAAACTAACGGATTATGATCAGTGTAAACAATAAGTGGTTTCTGAGTTGTACTAACATATACCTCAAAATATTCCAAAGCTAAAACAAGAGATAACAATTCTTTCTCTATTGTCGAATAATTTCTTTGATGCTTATTAAATTTCTTAGAAAAGTAAGCTACTGGATGATCAACCTCATCACCCTCATTCCTTTGCATTAATACTGCTCCTGCAGCCTCATCACTAGCATCCACAGCCAATGAAAAAGGTTTTCCAAAGTCAGGTGCCTTAAGCACAGGTTGTTGACATATCATTGTTTTCAATTTTTCAAATGCTTCTTGACAAGGCACCGTCCATACAAACTTCTCATTCTTCCGCAGAAGGTTAGTTAATGGAAAGGCAACATTAGCAAAATTCTTACAAAATTTCCGATAATATCCTACCATTCCCAAAAACCTTCTGAGAGTTTTTTTCCCCGTTGGAGTGGGAATCTCTAAAATTGCCTGAACTTTTGCCTGAACAGGAGCTACCTTACCTTGACCCACAACATAACCAAGGTAAGTCACAGTGGCATGTCCAAATTCACTCTTAGCTAAATTAATAGTTAAGTTAGCTTTTGAAAGCCTTTCAAACAATTTCTCCATCGCAATAATGTGTGCTTCCCAAGTATCATTTCCTGTCACTAAATCATCAATATAAGCATCAGTATCTTCCAATCCCTGAATCACAAAGTTAATCATCCTCTGGAAAGTACCTGGGGCATTCTTCATCCCAAATGGAAGAACATTATACTCATATAACCCAGATGGAGTTACAAATGCAGAAATCTCTCTACCTCTGTCCGTTAATGGAACACACCAATACCCTTTCAATAAATCATTCTTTGTAAGGAACTTTGCCTTTCCAACTTTATCTACACAATCATCTACTCTAGGAATTGGATATGCATCTGTTTTCGTTACAGCATTCACCTTCCTATAATCCGTACAAAACCTAATACTACCATCTGGCTTTGGCACCATAACACATGGCGAACTCCAATTCGAGTTAGAATGTCTAATGATATTATTCTCTAACATATATTCAATTTCTTTCTCAGCAAGTTCACATTTTTCCATGTTCATCCTATATGGATGTTGTTTAATAGGTTTGGCATCCCCAACATCTACATCATGTGAAGCTATAGTAGTCCTTCTCGGAACATCTGGAAACAACTCCCTATATTTAAAAATCAACTCCTTCATCTGTTGTCTCTGCTCTAACTGTAAATGTGCTAATTTTTCATCAATATTTTCCAGAATGGTTGAATTTGGTAACCTAACAGAAACAATGTTGGATTTAGAATGAAAGTCAGATGAATCATCTATCATGTTCCTAGTTAAATCAAACTCATTCTCATTAACCACAACAGTCACAGCATCAGATTGTTTCTCAAAATATGGTTTCAACATATTTATATGGCAAAGTTGTGTTGACCTTCTACGATCTGGAGTTTTTACCACGTAATCCACATCATTAATTTTAGACACAATTTCATAAGGACCATGAAATCTAGCTTGTAAAGGATTTGTCTGCACTGGGAAAAGAACCAACACCTTATCTCCAGGCTTAAACATCCTCATCCTAGCGTCTTTATCATACCAAGTCTTCATTTTCTCCTGAGCCAACTTTAAATTTTCCTTAGCTAAGCTACAAGCTTTATGTAACCTGTCCTTAAATTTCAACACATAGTCCAACAAATTAGTATGTACTTCCTTATTAATCCACTGTTCTTTCAACAAAGCTAAAGGTCCTCTAACTCTATGCCCAAACACAAGTTCAAATGGACTAAAACCTAAAGATTCCTGTACCGATTCCCTTACTGCAAATAAAAGTAAGTTTATACCCTCATTCCAGTCACTTTCATTTTCCACACAAAATGTCCTAATCATATTCTTGAGGGTAGAATGAAACCTCTCCAAGGCACCCTGCGATTCTGGATGGTATGCAGACGAAGTGATTTGCTTAGCTCCCAATTTATAAACTATCTGTTGAAACAATCCAGACATAAAATTACTGCCTTGATCAGTTTGTATCTCCTTAGGTAATCCAAAATAAGTAAAAAAATTTATAAGGGCCTTTGTCACAGTCTTAGCTCTTATATTCCTAAGTGGTACTGCCTCTGGAAACCTAGAAGAAGTACACATGATAATCAACAAATACTGATAACCAGTTTTTGTCTTTGGTAATGGACCAACACAATCTACAATAACTTTAGAAAATGGTTCACCAAATGCTGGGATAGGTTGTAATGGAGCTACTGGTGTAACCTGATTTGGTTTACCCACAATTTGACAAGTATGGCACGTTTTACAAAACATCGCCACATCTTTTCTTAGACCAGGCCAGTAAAAATGTTTTAAAATCTTGTCCACAGTTTTCCTTACCCCTTGATGTCCACCTAAAGGCACACTATGAGCTAAATTCAAAATCTCATTTCGATAAGCTTTTGGAACAACTACCTGGCAAACAACATTCCAATCCTCACTTGCAGGAATTGTAGGCGATCTCCACTTCCTCATCAACACTCCTTTTTCCAAGTAATATCCTACTGGCACCTTATCAATTTCACTATCTAGTAAAACCTGCTCTTTTAATTTTATAATCTCAGAGTCTCTATTCTGCTCTGCTATCATCTCCTTCCGAGACAAAGATAAATCTTTATAGTCAGACTTACTCCCAGAATCTTGTTCAAACAACGAAGATAAGAAAGTCTCTGACACATCCTCAAAACTCGAATCCTGAGTTGAACAGTCCTGAATAACAACCTCATTCAGCGCATCAATCTTTTTAGCCATAGCTCTAGTCACAACACAGGAAATATCTGTGTTAGAATTCATCTCTGGTTCCTCTGACTCCATTGTCAAATTCACTTCAGGAAAAACTTGTCCACCTGCCAAGTCATTACCTAACAATAAAGAAATACCATTCACAGGTAAGCTATGCTGTAATCCTACTTTAACAAATGCTGTAACTAACCCTGACTTTAAATTTACTTTATGTAAATGTACAGGCATAAAATCACTTCCAACACCTCTTATGTAATTTACCTCACCAGTATCAGACTCTTCATTAAAGTTCAACACACTGTCTAACATCAATGACTGAGAAGCACCAGTATCCCTAAGGATTTTTATTGGCACCAGAGTAGATCCTTCCTTCAAGGATACAAACCCTTCAGTTATAAAATGATCATATCCCTTTCTAACTTGGTCAGACTCTAACAAAGCCTCATTTGTTTTTATCAAACCCTGTAACTTTACAGGTTCTTCAGTATATTGCACACAAGCATCTGGAACTGCTTCCTTCTCTTTCTTTTTCAATTTGAAACAGTTAGCTATTACATGGCCAGGCTTCTTACAATAGTTACAAGTAAGACCAAACTGTCTTTTTCAGGCTTTTTCAAACTTCTGAATCTTTCCCTATATGCTTCTGGGACTAACTCATATGCGTTTAAAATATGACTCTTTACAATATCATAATCAAGAGCTTGTGCAGCTGTTAAAGCTGTGTAAACTTGTTGTGCTTTGCCTTTAATTACACTCTGTAACAACACTGACCATTTATCTTTCGGCCACTCTGACATCCGAGCAATAGTTTCAAAATGTTGAAAATACCTTTCCACTTCTGTTTCACTAAATGGAGGGACCAATTTAATTTCTTGACTAGCAACAAACGTTTTTTTAGAACCAGAAGACTGATTTCCAAACTTTAATTCCTCCATTGCATATGCAAATTCTCTCTGCTTTTGTTCCATCTCCAATTTACACCTCTCCAAATCAGCTTTACTTTGTTCCAATTTCATTTGTTCGATTTGCAACTGCATCTCCAGTTTACTTATTTGAAACGACTCTAAAATCGATTCATCAAAAACACCCGAATCCACATAGTGTGACGCGATTTTCCTCTGTATCACAGCCTTAGAAGTAGTCTGCAAAATACCTTTAAGTCGCAATCTACTAGCTAGCTCAAACACCTCAGTTTTTTTCGCCTTCGCCAACACCTCTGCAGCTGGCGAAGCCAGAAACTCATCAATATTCATTGCTGCCGAATACCACAACAAGCCAAACAAAAGAACCGAGTAATCCCCGTTTCCAAAACACCGATTTAAAAGTTAGCAAGCATTCAAACTCAAAAGTTTCAATCCCGGACGAGCCCCCATATTTAATGTTACGTATTCAGGCAACAATAAATATATGAGTTCGGCAAGGGTTTCTTATAACAAACAACACGTTTATTAAACACAGAAAACAAACCCCCCAAAAGTAAACAAACACTACCGTAACCGGAAACAGCTGCTGAGCGGCTGTTCAAACAGTTCGTAAAGTGATATTCCAAAACAGTTCTTAAAGTGATATTGCCAAAAGTTCGATATGCTCACAGTCCATTTAAAAGGAGAGACTTTACAGGACGATTTAAGTTCTCTTTCACGTCGCTTGCTTCGATCCCCGACGTCGAAATTCCCACGAAGAATTTACGAAACAGAACGGCTTAAAGGCACTGACCTTTCCTTCCTCACTATCTTCAATCCTTTCTAGTTAAACCTAGGGATTAACACGAAGATAGTCAACGAAATCCTTCCAAATAAGGATCAAACGAAGGTCGCCCCCGTTTCACCGTAGAAAGCGATTCTCCTCGATCTTTAACTTCCAACCTTGAATCTTCACTCTCCTTTAATTCTCAAACTAACAGAATCATAAAGAACGTGCTGGCAATGACCTTTTAAACTTTAGGCATTAAATAAAAACTTCATCCTTCAACTAAACTGCGTCATCACTTCAAACACGCAGTGGCATGAAGTCAACTTGGCAAATCCAGCCACGAACTGCCCCTCCTCACAGGGTGGGGTCTACCTTTTATAACCTGTAAAAAAAACCATCACATGATCTCTACTGGCGGGAAAATGACGTCATTCCACCATCACAAGACCATCACCTCAAGTCCAGTACAGCTTCAACCCCAGTCACGTGACAAGGGCTCCACTGTCATGTGTCACGAGTACGTAACAAGGGAATGTTCTTGTGGAGAGGCTGAGCAGCTGGGAAGGGTCTGGGAGGAAGAGCTGGGAGTAGAAATTACAGTTGAAACATGGGAAGATATCTGTGATAATGCAAAGAAAAGTTCAGTTTGTAATAGAACTAAAGCATTGCAACTCAAAATTCTGCATAGAGCCCAGTTGACTCCAGATCGTCTCTCAAAATTTAAGATGGGGGTTTGTCCAATATGTTCTAAATGTAAAGTAAATACTGGAACTCTCACCCATTGTTTTTGGACTTGTCCCAAACTTCAGGCACACTGGAGTGATATTCTGGGTGAAATGGAAAAGGTTCTGAAGATGGAGCTTGAACTGGACTCAGTGTCTTTTCTCTTAGGCCTACCCAGCAGTCATATTATTAATGCACATCAGAAAACACTTTTTAACATCCTGACCTTTTTGTGCATGGAAGAACATTTTACTTTGTTGAATATCCAATAAGGCCCCTGGACCTTCTGGTTGGCATAAATTAATCATGGAATATATTCCTTCGGACTTTTTAACGTGTATGGTACACTCAAAACCAAATTGTTTTCATAAAACATGGCAACCTTTTCTACAATATGTAGATGTAAACTTGTCTGCTATACTAATACGGGCTTTTGTATAGGATGTGGTGCTGATGTCTAACTTTGATGAAAGTGTTCTGATAGCTGACATCTGTGAGGGGAAGAAATGCAGATGTACTTGGAAATTGAAAGTTTTTTTATGCTGAGCAAAAATTAAACAGGGAAAAAGAAGAAAAGAAAACCAAATACAATTCCTGTTCTCAAGTATTATAGTTAACTTCAGTTTCAGTTCCAGGCAGTTTATCTACAAATTTAAATTTATATCTACTCACTCTCTAAAACATCCATAGCCATTGCTACTGACATTTCAGTAGCTTAGGCTTTCATCAGCACCTGGGTTGCTTGGTTTGGCATTCCATCTGATATTTCCTCTAATGAAGACTCCCAATTCATATCAGACATCTGGACAACAATGACCCAGAACCTAAGTGCTTGGCTACATCACACTGTGGTGAGTCACACACAGTCCAATGTCATTTGCCAGCAGTTTTACCATTCCTTAGAGCTCTGAGAACTTCCCTGACCAACAAGTGTTGGTGTGATCATCTCCTGTGGGCCCTGCTGATGCCATCCATGGCTGACTTTGTATACGGGCCGCCATTACGAGTGCCCAGGTGATTTTCTCCTGACACTACAACTGTTTAGACAGCCTCTTGACAGCATTCCACCCTCCTCAGTAAATTTAATTTCTTTGCTCCTATTCCTACCTGCTATCATAGTGCACGGCCATTTTGGTTTCCTGTTGATCAACATTCCAACTCATTTGCTTTTGTCACCATGATGCAAATCCACATCTCCTTGACCCCTAACGATGTCCCATTCCATGTTTTGGAATGGAACACCAGCATCGAGGACATCTTCAAAAGATGATGCCTCAAAACGATGGCATTTATCATTAGGGAGCTCCATCACCCAGGACATGCTGTCTTCTTATTGCTACCATCAAGGAGGAGGCATAGGAGCCTGAAGATGCACTCTAAACATTTCAGAACAACTTTGTTCTCTCCGCAATGGACTTCTGAATGGACAATGAACCAACCCACGAACACTACCACACTATTTTTGTTCATGTTTATTGTTGTAATTTATAGTTTTTGATGTATTGCACTGTACTGGGACCTGCTCTCAGGGCCTCATGAACAGCCGCTTTTTGAGATCCCAAGGATGCAGCCAGGAAGACTAGTGTGACTGCAGTGTGCCAGATTTTCGTGGCTCTGGAGATGTGTTGATTCTAGGCTGGTGCCCCTGACTGAGGCGTCGCGGGAGAACACAGAACATTGGGAGCAGTGGGTTAGCTGCCATGGGTTGTGTGTCCAGAGATCTGAACCTTTCTAGGGCCAATTCTCTGGGCACGGTGCTCAGAAAAAGCAACACAAAAAACTTCTAACATCATAAATCAGTGAGTTATTTGTTACGTCTCCCCTCTCGCTGTGGGAGAGAGAGAGAGCCTGTGGTATTTCGAATTACCAGGTGAACGAGTAATTGGCATACTACAAATCTGTGTGTTTATTGATGCTTGCTGCAAGCTTTAGTTCTCGGTGGGGGTGCTGATGCTTTTTTGCTGGTGGGGGTCATTGCCTTGCGGCTGCTTGTGTGTGGAAGGGAGAACTGAAGGGGCTTTGGGGTTCTAAATTTTAACTGTCATTCATTCTTTGAGGAACTCCCCTGTTTTTGTGGATGTTTGTGAAGAAAAAAAATTTCAGGATTGACCATATATTGTATACATTTCTCTGACATTAAATGTACCTGGTGATACTGCTGCTGCAAAACAACAAATTGCATGACATAGCCCAGTGATATTAAACCTACCAGGAGTGATTGATAAGTTCATGGCCTAAGGTAGAAGGAGTCAGTTTCAGAAAACCTAGCACATTTATTTTTCAACATAGTGCCCTCCTACATTTACACACTTAGTCCAGCGGTCATAGAGCGTATGGATTTTGGACCTCCAGAAAGTGTCCTAGCATGGGTGATTGATGAGTTTGTGGCCTAAGCTAGAAGATGATGAGTTATACAGCTCTCGTTACATGCACATGCAGGTGAACTCTGAGTGAAAATGCAGGAAGTTTGAAGTTAATAACTCATCTCATTCTACCATAGGCCACAAACTTATCAATCACCCCTGATATGTTATTAACTGATGAGTTATTAACTTCAAACTTTCTGCATAATCACTCAAAGAGCTGAACTACACGTTCATGTATTGAGAGCTGTATAACTCATCTCCTTCTACCTTAGGCCACGAACTTATCAATCACCCATCTGTGGACACTTTCTGGAGGTCCAAGATCCATATGCTCCACGACTGCTGGACTAAGTGTGCAAATGTAGGAGGGGACTATGTTGAAAAATTAATGTGCTAGTTTTTCTAAAATTGACTCCTTCTACCTTAGGCCACAAACTTATCAATTACCCCCTCTTAATTCTCAGCAGGCCAGGCAGCATCTATGGAAAAGAGTACAGTCTACGTTTCGGGCTGAGGCCATCTCCTTCCTTCAGCTTCTCATTCTAACTTCTTGTCGTTCTTTCTGGTCCTGATGAAGGGTCTCGGCTGGAAACATTGACTGTTTACTCTTTTCCAAAGATGCTGCCAGGCCTGCTGAGTTTCTCCAGTATTTTGTGTGTGTTGCTTTCAACAGATTAGAGCTGTGTTCTTTAGGGTTTAGAGAAATTGTAGAGATCTCATTGAAACTTACCAATTCTTATTGCTAGAGAGCCTGCATTATGATGAGTAAGTTCAGAGGAGATATATGGGAAAGATGTTTTTACACAGAGAGTTGTGGTTGATGCTGGGGGTGGTGGTGGAGGTGTATACTGCACGACAGAGGAGTTTCAGAAGCTCTCAAATAGGCAAATGAATGAGCCGAGGATGGAGGGATATGGACGTTGTGTAGGCAGGGATAACACAGTAGTGTAGTGGTTAGCACAACACTTTTCAGTACAGGTGTCCCAGGTTCAATTCCCGCTGCTGCCTGTAAAGATGTTGTACATTCCTCCCATGAACATGTTCATTTTGCTCCTGGTGCTCCAGTTTCCTCCCACAGTCCAAAGTCGTACCAGTTGGTAGTTTAATTGGTCATTGTAAATTTTTGTGTAATTAGGTTCGGATTAAATCAGGGAATTGCTGGGTGGTGCATCTCAAAGGGCCAAAGTGGCCTATTCCATGCTGTATCTCAATAATAATAAATAAAAGAAGGGATTAGTTTAGTTCAGCATTTACCTATTTTATCAGTTCAGTACAACATTGTGGGCTGAATGGCCTGTTCCTGTACTGTACTGTCCCTATAGTACTTTCTGCCCGTTACACCGCTGGCATTTAGGGCAGCAATGAAGTTCCTCCATCTGTCTGTGTAGAAGGTTTCTTCATTGCTGTTTCTGTAACAATTGTTTTTTTACCAGTCAGGGTGGTTAGTCCAGAGCTTAACCCCCGAACATGGAGAACCAGTGGACAACTCTTCATCTGGCCTCTACCCTTTGACCTGTTTAGCATGGGTAGCCCTACGAGCACAACATCCTGATTCCAGCCAACATTGCTCTCAGAATCACTGAGGCACACAAGCCTCCAAACCACAACCAGGCTGTGGTGCTCTTGGAGGATGTTACTATCGGACACAAGAGAAATAGTGTGAAAGTAGAGGATGAGCCATAATGTGGATGAACAGAGGAGCAGATCTGAAGGGTCAGATGTCCTGTGCCTGCTCTTTATTCTTCTGACCCAGCTGATCAGAACTGGGACAGGATTGCTCAGTGGGCTTGAACTGGGAGGTGGGAATTGAAATTCCATGGGCTCTTGTGTTCCACACTGTGAGAAGTGTCATGGTCCCTTCTGACAATTCCCCACCTTGCTATTACCTCAGTAATTGGGTTTCAATCCCCTCATCTAACTTCCTATCATTCCCAATTCCACTAATTACACACAGCTGCCTTCCATCAGTAAATGAAGAATAAGAACCCTGAAATCACAACAGGGAGCTGCCAGTTCGTTGGTCGACTCGTTTCATGGATCTTTAGGACTGTCAGTTCTAAGTTCTGCATCATTTTCCTGGATTCTCTATGTGAACCTGGTCTCTGTGTAAAGACTCTTCTGGATATCTATTCAATGCTCGAAACTGCACTAATGCCTCTCGATCCTGCCTCCGTAACTGTGTCCAGCACTTGCCCCCCCCCTCCCCCTCGGCAGCCCCGTCCTTGCAAGAGAACGAACTGGCCAAGAATGAACCCAGCGGACTTGGACCCCATGCAACAGGCCCTCGCCAGCCAGGGCCACTTACTGGGCGCCCACGGCCAGCTGCTCAGGGAGGTCACGAAAACCCTTCGAATGTGAGGAAGGTCAGTGAACTGGGTGTCTGCTTCCCTTACACCATTCTCTCCAAGAACCCTGACGGACCAAACCACACAGATCGGGATGGCTTCGCCCCAGGATCGGCAACACCATTCCCTTGAGAGCCGGAACCCTACGCTGGGGACCTAGGGAGGTGCCGGGCTTTCTTATTACAACGCTCCTTGGTCTTTGAGCTACAGCCACGTACGGACGCTCTGGATAGATCAAAGATCGCGTACATCATGGGGCTGTTACGAGGGGATGCCTTGGCACGGGGCACTGCAATCTGGGATAACCTACCAGAAGTTTGATCCCCCTTCCCCTCCTTCGTCTCTGAACTGAGAAAGGTCTTCGAACAGCCCACTCACAGTAAGAACGTCGCAGGGCGATTGCTGACTCGTTGTCGGGGTTCTCGGAGAGAAGCAAAGTACTCCATCGAGACTCCACCTGCTGTCTAATGGAGTGACACGCAGATCTGTGTGGCTGCAGTTAATTCTTCCTTTTCCCCAGTTTGAATTTCTAACTTTTACTTGTTGGATCTTAGAGGGGAATTGTTGTTACTATGTCACGATCTTTAAGAAGTGGAAAGCAGCTTCCTGAATCCAGCAGTGTGTATACCTCAGATAAATACGATGTGCAGATTTGTGACATATATGATTATATGATATATATATACAATGTCTGAAATATATCTTATGGAAATGTTTGTTTGATGATGAACTTCAATAAAAAAATAAATTACAAAAAAAAGGAAAAGGGAAAAAGTCGGAGGAAACAGCAGCTTGGGCAGAGCGTCTGGAAAACTCGCTGATGGGTCTGCATAAGAAGATAGACAACAACACGGTAAAGCTTGATGCTACCTCTTCTGAGATGAAGTCGTTACGAGAGTTTTCAGTTTGTGCAGGAAAACATTATTTCCCTGAATTCCGAATGTAAAGAGGTGAAGCGGCAAATCGTGGAGATCTCAGCTCGCTTGGAGAAGTCTCAACATAAGATTATCGATTCGGAAGCAAGATCTCGTCGGAATAATATTCGAATTGTTAGATTGAAGGAAGGATCTGAGACTGGAGATTTATTAGACCATTTTGCTAACTTGTTTCAATCTCTGTTTCCGGATATTTTTCCTCAACTTCCCGACATCAAAAGAGCACATAGAATTTTCACTGCGACATCTCGCCGAGACAAACCAAGGTCAGTTTTAGTCTCTTTCCTTCATTTTAAAGTTAAAGACCAAATCATAAAATATGCAAGGAAACAGTTTTTAAATTTAAAGATTCTGAGATTCGTTTTTATGATGATTATCCCTGGAAGTCATGGACCTGCAGTCTAAATTCGTTCCAACCATGAAGATAGCCAATGATAAGAGATTATTCCCATCACTTCAATATACAGCCCGATTAAAATTATTTTCCGAAGAGTTGACTCCACCTGTTTTTCTGGATCCCAAAGAGGCATTGGACTATGTTAACTCTATTCCGATTGTAGCTGAGGTTTGAATGGTTTTAGATCTGCAGAATAGTCGTTCTTTCAGAAAGAAGATAAGCTTTCAATATTTCTGATTTGCTTAAGATGTGTTTTGCATAATCGACCATTTAAAGAAGATGTGAGCTTTGTGAATGATGAATGACTTTTCCGAAATCTGTTTGGTCCACTGAGCGAATTAAGACAATGGACAGATTGTTTGATTATTTGCTCTTATCCTCCTTTTTTTCATTAATTAAGTGATAGTTTTCATAGTTCATAAGGTCACACACACACACACACACACACACACACACACACACACACACACATATATATATATTAGTTGTAAGTGCTTAGTCAATAGATGATATTTTTTTTAAATCAGTTTTTCATTGGGCGTGTCAGTTAAAAGGAAAATAGTGCTGATTTTTCTTCACTAGAGATTACATAGGTATTTTTCTGTTTGTTTAACTTCATTGTTTTTGGTGTCCTTGGAGATTGTTTTTGAATTCCCCCCAGCATGTTTTTAAGGATTAAATATAAATATTTCTTTCTCTGAACTTTTATGCTGAATATGGGGAACTAGATGTTGTAGAGAAAAACTGAACAGTGCAGGTCCTTTGGCCCATGACATTCTGGTTACCTTTTAATCTAATTCATGATTAATCTAATGCTTCTGTCCTGTAGATATTTCTATTCATCTTTTACTATGAGCCTATTTAGGATTCTTGAATATCCTTGTTGATTCTGCCTCTATAACTACCCATGGCAGATCTTTCCATGGACCCACTGGTCTCAGAAAAAAATATATCTGAGATCCCTATATTTTCTTCTGATCACTGTAAAGTTGTGCCCTCTTGCATTAACCATTTTAGCTGGGAATCTGTTTCATATTTTAATGATTACCTAGTCTCAACAGTGTCCATTTTCCAGCACAATAGTACTCTTGTAAAGTAATGGAAGGCATTAAAGCCAATTGATATTTAAATTGCATATATATCAGTTAGAAGCAAGGCCTGTAAGTGGCCAGAAGGACCAGTTAATATGACTTGATATGGTGGTGCACTGCTTTGTAGTGTTTGGCTTTTTATATTTAGTAAAATATTTTTCTTTCCTTTGCAGAGCTTTTCTATTTTAGGGTCGTATGTTGGCTTTTTTTTTGTAACTGAGGGCAGGAATTGAGGAAAGCTATTAAAAACCACTATTATATGGTTATACTTATCAGCACCAGATTTAATTAACCTGCTCTGGTATGCGTGTATTTATGTGTTAAATAAAATAAAATTTTTATGGCAATTAAACAGATAAATGTTATAAATTGGAATGTACGTGGCTGGATTCATCTTATTAAGCAAAAGAAGACTTTTAAAATTATTAATAGATTCAAAAGTGATATAATTTTTCCTCAAGAAATGCATACAAAACAGGCGAACAAAATAGATTTTTTAAAATGTGGAAGGGCCTTCAATTTCACACTACTTGTCAAAATAAAACAAAGGGAGTATCTATTTTCATTAAAACTAATATTTTATTTATCCAAGAAGACATTGTGTCAGATATTAATGGTAGATTTTCAATTGTTAAAGGAACAATTTGTAATACAAAATTTGTTCTGGCCAACCTATATGGGCCTAATGTAGATGATCCTTTTTAAAAAAATGTATTGGCTTTACTGCCGAATTTAAATGAATATATGTTGTTAATGGGTGGTGATTTCAACTGTTGTTTAAATCCTTTGATTGACAAGAATTCAACTAATCAGCAGCTTCCAAGTTGTTCTGCATCACATATTAACTCTTTTAATTGATTTTGGTCTGGTTGAAATTTGGAGACATTTACATCCTAATGATAGAGATTATTCTTTTTCGCTCATGTGTTCACAAAAAATATTCAGGAATTGATTACTTTATAGTTGATCTCCGAGTTTTGTCCAAAGTCCAGAAATGTGAATATGATGCTATAGCTCTCTCAGATCATGCGACTTTAAGTTTAGCCTTTAAATTGAATGATGTCGCTATTACAAATTTGCCTTGGCATTTACCAGAAAATGTATTACAATGTCCGGACTTTGTAAAATTTATTGAGACACAGAATAAAGATTTTTTTTTCTTTTTACTAATACAGGAGATGTGTCCAAATTGATTATCTGGGATACATGTAAAGCATATTTGTGCAGTCAGATAATCTCCTATTCAGCTAAGCTTAAGAAGGAGACAAAAACAGAGTTAGGCAAGATTTCCAAACCAATTAAAGACTTGGGTAATAATTATGTAATCTCTCCTAACATTGATTTATTTAAACAAAGAGTTGAACTCCAATCACAATATAATTTATTATTAACTTATCCTATTGAAAGAAATTTTCTTAAATTGAAAAGTCAATTTTATGTGTTTGGAGATAAAAACAATAAGCTATTAGCATCTCAATTAAAAGCAGCTAGAGCTAAAAGTCAAATTTTTAAAATTCATAGGGGAGATGGTAGTTTAGTATGTAATTATGAAGATATTAATAAAATTTTTCACGACTTTTATATTGAACTTTATAATTCTCAGTTTCCATTGGATTCTTCTAAAATGAATGCCTTTTTACAAAAGATCAATTTTCCTCAAATTTCTGTTGAAGATCAACAACCTCTTGATGCTCCTATTACTGAAAGTGAAATTCAGAAAGCTATTTTTTCAATGCAGTCTGGTAAAGCTCCTGAACTGGATGGTTATTCTGTAGGGTTTTATAAAAATTTTGAAACATTGTTCTCTTCGTATAAGTTGGCGACGCTTAAAGATTCTTTTTTGATAGGAGAGTTACCTCCCACATTTTATGAAGCTTTGATTTCTTTAATTCTTAAGAAAGATAAGGACTCTACTGACTGTGCTTCATATAGACCTATTTCATTGTTAAAAGTGGATGCTAAAATTCTTTCAAAAATAATGGATTATTGGCTGGAGAATTTTTAGCTAGATTTGTAGATGGAATCCACTTACACTTTCATTAGTCAGCCGAATTCCTGCACTTAAAATGATGATTTTACCAAAATTTTTATATCTATTTCAAAATATCCCTATTTTTTAACTAAGACATTTTTCAATCGTTGACTCTATTATTTCATCTTTTGTTTGGAATAATAAAAGACCAAGAATTGGTAAATATCATTTACAAAAATTAAAAGAGGATCAAGGTCTCGCTTTACCTAATCTAAGAATGTATTATTGGGCTGTTAATATATGTTATATGTGTTTTTGGTTATATTGGGCTGATAGAAATAAACAACTGCCTTGGGCTGATTTGGAATTGAATGCTGTGAAACTGTTTCACTTAACCTCATTATTAGCAGCTTCTCTACTTGTACAAATGGACAAAATTACTAGTTTAAATTTATATCCTGTGATTAAGCAGTCGTTACAAATTTGGTTCCAGTTTTGTAATTTTTTAATCTCAAAAAATTTAAACTTTTTAGTTTAATTTATCAAAATTATTTATTTGAACCTTCATTAAGTGATCCTACCTTTCTTCTTTGGAAGAATAAAGGAGTTTATTCCTTCACAGATCTGTTCCAAGATGGCCGATTGATGTCTTTTGAGAAATTAGTAAATAAATACTCTCTCTCGTATTCACATTTCCTGAAATATCGTCAAGGCCAGACACTTCTTATAAAAATACTTAGTAATTTTCCATATATACAAGATTCTGACCTGTTAGATATTACTTTGAAAATGAATCCTTTAGTGAAGGGTTTTATTGGGAAATTTATAATCTATTGTTACAACAACACAATTACCTTTCACTTAAGATTAAGCAAGATTGGGAGAGAGAGCTTAACGTGACCCTGATAACAGATGATTGGATGCAGATTTTGAATTTGGTTAACTCTTCTTTGATTTGTGCCAATTACTCTTTAATTCAATTTAAAATTGTATATCATTACTATTTGACAAACAAGAGATTGTCTAAATGTTTCCTAATGTTGACAGTCAGTGTGACAGATGTAAAACTGAGATGGCCACATTGACACATATATTTTGGTTGTGTTCTATATTGAAATGTTTTTGGAAGTCTGTTTTCTCTACAATTTCTAAAATTTTAAAAATAAATTTACAACCTAATAAATTGACAGTTTTATTTGGTATAATGCCTCAATATATTCATGGTATTTCTCCCTCAGACCAACATGTAATTGCATTTGTTACATTATTGGCCAGAAGGGCTATTCTGTTGAAATGGAAAGGTGCTTCCACTCCGACTTTGATACAATGGTTTTCTCAGGTGATGTTATGTCTCAGTTTGGAGAAAATCAGAAGCCGAACTTTTGATCCTTGATTTGATTTTTAGAACAGGTGGGGTTCATTTGCCCACTACTATCATCTGATTTGAGTTAATTAATATGGTTTCCTTCTGATTTTTTCTTTAAGTAGATTTGAGTTGGCCGTTTGATTTTTTTTTAAGTTTGTATGATGTATAGCTCTGGGGTTGTGCTCCCAATAGTTGTTTTTTTTTGTTTTTTTTTCCAGTTAGTAGGGTTTTTTATAGTTAGTAGGGGTCCTCTTGTTTTCCTTTTTCTTTCAAAAAATATTCTTAACACTTTATTTTCTCTTATTCTTATTTATATATTGCTTAGCTTTGTTAATCATTATTTGCTAATTTAATTCCTTATTGTACATAATGATATATTGACTTAATGTATCTTTTTTGTCAATCCTCAATAATAATTAATGAAAAAGATTTTAAAATGAAATGAATAATCTTTACATTATGTTTTTGTCTAAATGTGCAATGTGCAATTTATAGTAATTTATAATAAGTAGAATGTAATCGGATAGTATTACATTGACAGGATGGTCAATATAACATAGAAATACAGTTGTGTCAGCATGAGTACATCAGTCTGATTGCCTGGTGGAAGAAGCTGTCCTGGAGCCAGTTAGTCCTGGTTTTTATGCTGCAGCACCATTTACCAAATGGCAGCAGCTGGAACAGTTTGTGTTTGGGGTGACTCGGGTCCCCAGTGATCTTTCTTACACACCTGTCTTTGTAACTGTTCTGAATAGTGGGAAGATCACATCTACAGATGCGCTGGGCTGTTCGCACCACTCTCTGCAGAGTCCTGCAATTGAGGGGCATACAGTTTCCATACCAGGCAGTGATGCAGCCAGCTGTCAGTTGTGCGCCTATAGAAAGTTCATAGGATTTGTTACCAAACTTCTTCAACCATCTGAGGTGGTAGAGGTGCTGTTGTGCCTTTTTCACCACATAGCCGGTATGTGCAGACCATGTGAGATCCTTGGTGATGTTCATGGCGATGAACTTAAACCCGTTCACCCTCTTGATCCCAGATCCATTGATGTCAAGAGGGGTGAGCCTGACTCCATTCCTCCTGTAGTCCACAACCAGCTCCTTTGTTTTTGTGACACTGAGGGAGAGGTTGTTTTCTTGACAATACTGTGTCAGGGTGATGACTTCTCTGTAAGCTGCCTCATTAATATTTGAGTGTAGTGTAGCCAGCAAATTTAATTAGCAGATTGGAGCAGTGGTTGGTGACACAGTCATGGGTAGACACCTCCGATATATACCCACACCAATGACCAATCATAGCTCCACTCCCAACATATAACGACACACTGACATTTGATAGAAACACGCCAACATATAACCACACGTCTGACCAATCATAAGTCTGCCCCAAAAATATAACAACACCCTGACACGTGATGGAAACACCCCAACATATAACCACAACTTGACCAATAATGGAAATACTCCAAACTGTTAACACACTGATTAATGATGGATACATTGAAACATACACCACATAACCTCGAGAATCTGCAGATGCTGGAAATCCAAAGTAACACATACAACTGCTAGAGGAGAAAAGCTGGATGAACTCAGCAGGTCGGGCAGCATCCATTGAAAGAAGCAGTCAATGTTTCGGGTTGAGACCTTTCACCAATGGATGCTGCCCGACCTGCTGAGTTCATCCAGCTTTTTTCCTCTAGCAGTTGTATGTGTTACTTTGGATTTCCAGAATCTAAGGGGAAAGCACTATGGGTAGTAGAGGAGAAGGTCAAGTCATGAGAGGTGATAGGCAGCTAGAAGAGGAGACAGAGTGAAGGTGGGATGAGGGAAGGGAGAGGGAGGGAATTACCAGAAGTTGGAGAATCCGATGTTCATACCAAGGGGCTGGAGACTACCCAGATGGTTGTTGAGATGTTGTTCCTCCAACCGAAGCTTGGCCTCATCATGGCAGTAGAGGAGGCCATGTATGGACATATCTGAATGGGAATGTGAAGGAGAGTTGAAGTGAGTGGCAACCGGGAGATCCTGTCTGTTTTGGCGGATGGAGCGGAGGGGCTCGACAAAGCGGTCCCCCAATCTGCGTCGGGTCTCGCCGATGTAGAGGAGGCCACACTGGATGCAATAGATTACCCCAACAGACTCACAAGTGAAGTGTGGCCTCACCTGGAAGGACTGTTTGGGGCCCTGAATGGTGGTGAGAGAGGAGGTGTAGGGACAGGTGCAGCACTTACGCTTGCAGGGATAAGTGCCAGGTGGGAGATCCTTGGGGAGGGACGTATGGACCAGGCAGTCACGGAGGGAACGATGCCTGCAAAAAGCAGAGAGCGGTAGAGAGGGAAAGATGTCCTTAGTGGTGGGGTCCTGTTGAAGGTGGCGGAAGTTGTGGAGGATAATATACTGGATCCAGAGGCTGGTGGGATGAAGTTGAGGACAAGGGGAACACGGTCCCTGTTGTGGTGACGGGAGGATGGGGTGAGGGCCGAAATGTGGGAAATGGAGGAGATGCGGGTGAGGGCATCATTGATGACGGCAGAAGGGAAGCCACGATTCTTAAAGAAAGAGGACATTTGGGATGTCCTGGAACGGAAAGCCTCATCCTTGAAGAATATGTGGTGGAGACGGAGGAACTGGGAATAGGGAATAGAATTTTTGCATTTGGCAGGGTGGGAAGAGGTACAGACAAGGTAGTTATGGGAGTCAGTGGGTTTATAGATGATGTGAGTGGACAGTCTATCTCCAGAGATGGAGACCGATAGATCGAGAAAGGGGAGAGAAGTGTCTGAGATGGACCAAGTGAATTTGAGGGCTGAGTGAAAGAGGCAAAATCGATGGAATTGATGAGCTCAGCATGGGTGCAGGAAGCAGCACCAATGTAGTCATCAATGTATCAAAGGAAAAGTTGGGGAGCAGTACCAATATTGATTTGGAGCGTAGACTGTTCCACATAACCCACGAAGAAGCAGGCATAGCTAGGACCCATGCTAGTGCCCATAGCTACACCCTTGGTCTGAAGTGGGAAGAGCCAAAAGAGAAGTTATTAAGTGTGAACCTGAGGAGTGTGGTGGTGTTGGGGAACTGGTGCGGTCTATTGTCCAGAAAGTAGTGGGAGCTTTGAGGCCTTCTTGATGGGGAATTGAAGTGTGTGTGTGTGTGTGTGTGTGTGTGTGTGTGTGTGTGTGTGTGTGTGTGTGTGAGTGAGTGTGTGACTGTGTGAGTGAGTGTGTGAGTGTGTGTGTGTGTGTGTGTGTGTGTGTGTGTGTGTGTGTGTGTGTGTGTGTGTGTGTGTGTGTGTGAGAATGTGTGTGTGTGAGTGTGTGTTAGGGCCCATGCGAATACACACACACACACACACACACACACACACACACACACTCATGGCCACTTTATTAGGTACACCTGTACACTTGCTATTTAATACATACCTAATCAGCCAATCATGTTGCAACAAATCAATGCATTAAAACATGCATACATGATCAAGAGGTTCAGTTTTTATTCTGACCAAATATTACAATGTGGAAGAAATGTAATTTTAGTTACTTTGACAGTCAAATAATTGTTGGCGCTGATGGGTTGGTTTGAATATCTCTGAAACTAATGATGTCCAGGGATTTTCATACACAGCAGTCTGTAGAGTTTACAGAAAATGACGCCAAAATCAAAAAAAAAAAGAATCCAATGAGCGGTAGTTCTGTGGGTGAAAACACCTTGTGAATGGGAGAGGTCAGAGGAGAATGACTGGACTGGTTGAAGCTGACAGGAAGGCAATAGTAACTCAAATAACCACATGTTACAACAATGGCGTGCAGAGGAGTGTCCCTGAATACACATCACATCGAAGCTTGAAGTGGATGGGCTACACAGCAGAAAACCTCACCATCTTCCACTCTTGTACCTAATAAAATCACCAGTAATTGTGTAACAACACACCTGACGAATAGTGGAGAAACTGCAGCATATAACTACATGCTGCCCAATAATGGGCACACCTCCAACACATAACCCCACCCCAGTGAACATATGACTGTGATTGATAAACACACCCTGAATAATGATAGACACACTCCCACGTATCAGCACACACTGACCATTGATGGAAACACTCACAATATATAACTATATACAAAACAGTGATGGACTCTCACCAACCTATAACCAGATTGATCAATGATGGTCTCACTGCAACATATAACCACATCTACCCAGATGATGGAGTCACAAAAAACACACAACTCCCTGATCAATTATGGACTCATCCCTAACATAAAACCACATCTTGACAAATGTTGGACACACACACGACACACCCCAGAGCAATGATGGACACATCCCCAACATATAACCACAGCCCTCACCAATGATGGACACATCCCCAACATATAACCACATCCCTCACCAATGATGGACACACCCCCAACAAATAATCACACACCAATTAATAATGGGCACATCCCCAACATATAACCACACACCTCACCAATGATGGATGCACCGCCAACATATGACCACACCCCTCACCAAATGATGGACACAGCACCAACAAATAACCACTCACCAATCAATGACGGGCACATCCCCAGCATATCACCACATACCAAATCAATGACAGACACATCCCCAAGTTACAACTACACACCGGACCAATGATGAACCAATCCCAAACATACCATTGCCAATTACAAACACAGCCACAACATATCACTACACCACTGATTAATGATACACCCACCCAAAACTACAACTACACCCTGACCAGTGATGCACAGACCATGACTAATAATGAACACTTCCCCAAAATTAAACCACATACCTGGCCAATGATAAACCAATTTCAAACATATAACCATACCATTGCCAATTACAGACTTGCTCACAACATAGAACTACACTGCTGATGAACAATGGACCCTCCCCGAAACTACAACCATTCCCCTTGACCAATGATGGACACTTGCCGAACATATAACTGTGCAGCTTTTTACAACTAAAATGGCAGAGACATTTTGTGTTTATGATAAACCATAGCAACTCATTTATTCATTATCAGGAACTGTACATGACATGGAATAAAACTCAGTTGCATAATCGTGCCATAGTATCAGAACAACCTCTTCAAATGAAGGCAATATAATGTCGATGGTTGTCAATTATGGAGGTATCAACCAATTATGTTGCCCACCACAGCCCACATGGAAATCACTAAAGCCAGAATTGTGAGCCTGATTGGAGCTTGGACAAACTGCCCAGCTCAGGTCCTATGTTCCATGGGCAGAGGAACAGCAGAGTCCTCTGGGTCATCCAGAGGTGTATTGACATTCTCATAGGCGTGTCATAACATAAAGGACTTGGTAGCAGGATCCTTCAATTCTTGGTGGGCCAGCTTAAGGCAATCTATTGAAATATATTCCCATTTACCCTTCTTATCTTAAATAAAATTCTGTTTTCTCAGTTTCAAGATGTGGAACTGACCATCATAAGGGGATGTCGGTGGGTGTCATGTCGGATGAAAACAAACAAGGAAGAATGTAAATCAACAGGAATGCAACAATGCTGTTCACCATGATGGGAGGCAGGAATATGAGCAATGGAGTTACTGATTGGGGGGGGCAATACAGTTGAGGGGCCAACCAAGTGGTCATAGCATCAGGAATAAAATTCACCTGTCACTCATAACAGCTGCCCCAATACCAACTCAGCCACGGTCAACTGTGTGTCCTCTTTGGAGCTGTTCTGAGTCACAGCAGGACCCATGGGAGACAATCGTGCCAATTTTTATCCATCAGGGAAGCCCTGAGAGCAGATTTTGAACAGTGATGATACTGCTTGCATAGGCCATTAGACTTGTGTAATACGCCGTGGTGTGATGTAGCCTATCACTGAGGTTCTGGGCCATTGCAGCTCAAAGGTGTTGGTATCTGCAGGTGAACTCTGTCTTTTTGTGTGTTTTCCCCAAGCCATCAGTCTGTGGTTTTGTATTGCCATTTGCTCTCGTTTGTTTTTATGCCCCATGTGTTCCTGTTCCAACCCTAACCCTACTCCAGCCCCTGGAACACTGATTAATTCACCCTCATCTGTTTCTCATCATTGCCTGTATTGCTGCCACCTGTGTCTCATTGTGCTCCACCTATCATCTGCCTCTCGGTTTATTGTTGAGTGTACTTTATTTTCATTCTTAGAATCTTTGTATTGATACATGATCTTCTACAGCTATAAAATGATACAAAACTTCAACAGATTGATATATGTACAGTTAATAAAGCTGAAGAAAAAAGCTGATCATAATATATGAAGATGAAAAAAGTATATTTTTTAATAGGGAAAAGAAGGAAAATAAGAGAACCTCAACTAACTAAAAAGAACACCACTAACTACAAAAAAAAAGAAAGGAGGAAAAAAACCCATTAGGAATCAACCCCTGGAGCAAAACGTCTTACCATCATCTATATAAATAAAGAAAAAGGATCATCAACTGCCAATTCATGTTTAGACAATAGACAACAGGTGCAGAAGTAGACCATTCAGCCCCTTGAGTCTGCACCGCCATTCTGAGATCATGGCTGACCATTCACTATCAATACACAGTGAATAAAATATATAGAATATAAAATATATAGAAAAAAATTGGAAGAAACCACATAAAATAATTCAAATTAAATGATAATACTTGGCAAAAGAGCCCCATCTTCTCTCAAACTCGAATCAAGGATCAAAAGTTCTACTTCTAATTTTTTCCAAACTGAGACATCACATTACTTGAGAAAACCATTGAATTAATGTTGGGAAAGAGGTATATTTCCATTTTTATAATATAGCCCTTCTTGCCAACAATGTAACAAATGCAATTACATATTGATCTGAAGATGAAATACCTTGAATATGATGCAGATCTGTTCCAAATAGAATAGTCAATGTATTAGGTTGTAAATTGATTTTCAGAGCTTTAGAAATTGTAGAAAATAAAGATTGCCAAACAGATTTTAATGAAGAACATGACCAGAACATATGTGACAATGTGGCCACTTCAGTTTTACACCTATCACAGTAATTGTCTATACTAGGAAATATTTTGGACAGTCTTTCCTTTGATAAATAATAATGGTGAACAACTTTAAATTGAATTAAACAATGAATGGCACATATCAAAGAAGAATTTACCATTTTCAGAACTCATAGCCAATCTTCATTAACAAAGGTCATATTAAGTTCTCTCTCCCAATTTTGTTTAACCTTTAGTGAGAGGTTATCTTTTCGTAGTAAAAATAAATTATACATTCCACCAATGGAACATCTTACTAAAGGATTCAAATTCAAAATGGTATCCAACAAATCAGATTCTTGCAGATATGGAAACTTAGATAAGTATTGTTGTAAGAAATGTCTAGTCTGAAAATATTGCAGAAAGTGCATATGAGAGAGAGAATATATGCTAATTAACTCCCTAAAAGTCATCAATTGACCATCACAAAATAAACCTTAAAAGAACGTATCCCCTTATTTCTCCATCGGAGAAAATTGGGATTGGTTATTGAAGGCATAAATAAAAAAATTTCGATATAGCGAACTAGACAATTTAAGTTGTTTAAAATTTTAAAAATTGTGAAACTGAAACCAAATCTGTAAGGACTGTTTAATAACAGGGTAGAAATTTAAATTTGGAAGTTTAGAAAGCTGTAAAGATAATGGAGCTCCTAATAATGAGGTTAGATAAAATTGTTTGGCAGCTTTTAATTCCAAATCAATCCAAGCTGGCTTTTGGCTCTTATCGAGCCAAAAATATATCCAAAAACATAATTTTCAGATATTAACAGCCCAATAATACAATCTTAATTTAGGAAGAGCAAGTCCACCATCTTTTTTAGATTTTTGTAAATGATACTTAGTAATTCTTGGTTTTTTATTGTTCCAAATAAAGGACGAAATAATAGTCAATTTGATCTAAAAAAATTTTTAGTGAAAAAGATAGGTATATTTTAAAAAATATATAAAACTCTAGGTAACATCATCATTTTCACAGCATGGATATGACCTATTAAAGAAAGAGTAAGTGGCTTCCATCGAGAAAATAGTTGTTTCATGGAGTCCATTAAAGGAATTACATGAGCCTTATAAAGATTTTATATTCATTAGTAATCATAATACCTAAATATTTAAAAGAATTAACAATTATAAATGAAATATCATTATATATAAAAACAGGTGCATTTAATGGAAACAATTCCCTTTTATTCAATTAAGTTTATATCCTGAAAATTTTCCAAAATCTTTTAGTATTTCCAAAAGATTTGGAATTGATTCCTCAGGGTTCGAAATAAAAACCAAAAGATCATCTGCATAAAGAGAAATCTTATGTATGGTCCCATTCATAGAAATACCATGAATATTTTTAGCTTCATGGAGTGTTATGGCCAAAGACTCCAGTACGAGTTTAAATAATAAAGGGCTGAATGGACATCCCTGTCTAGTACCAAGTGAAAGTGAAAAAAAGAAGACCTGAAATTATTAGCAATAACCATAGCAACAGGATTCTTATAGATCATTTGAATCTACCTATTGAAATTATTACCAAAACTAAATTTTTCTAATACTTTAAACAAATATGACCACTCAACTCTATCAAATGCCTTTTCTGCGTCAAGAGAAATAACACATTGGGGTTCCTTAGATAATGATGAATATATAATGTTCATCAATCCCTGAACATTGGAGAAAGAGTAACAGAATTTAATAAAGCCTGTTTGATCCATAGTGATGACGTTAGTGAAGTATTTTCCAAATGGTTAGCCATCATCTTAGAGAGAATTTTTGCGATCCATATTTAATAATGAAATAGGTTGAGATGATGGACATTCAGCAGGATATTTATCTTTCTTAAGGATTAAGGGAACAGAAGCTTCATAAAAAGAAGGTAAACTACCCTTCTCAAAGCATTCATGAAATATTTCCAAAAGGTATGGAGAAAGTAATCTTCCAAATTTTTTGTAAAATCCTACCGAATAACCATCAAGCCCAGGAGCTTTCCCTGATTGCATTGACAACATAACTTTATGAATTTCATGCTCATTAATTAGAGCATCAAGCATCTATTGATCTTCAATGGTAATTTGAGGAAATTTAATCTTATGTAAAAAAAAGCCTTCATTTTGGAGGAATTAGCAGGAAATTGGTATCTATAAAGATCAGAATAAAAATCCTGAAAAATATTATTGATGTCTTCATGGTTACTTGCTTTATCTCTATTTTCCTTAAATCTTTAAAATTTGTCTCTTAGCTCTAGCTGCCCTTAATTGGGAAGCAAAGATCTTATTATTTTTATCCCCAAAAATATTAAACTAACTTTTCAATTTAAGCAAATATCTTTCATTGGGATAGGTTAATAATAAATTATATTGTGATTGTAATTTCACTCTTCTTTTAAACAAAACAACAGGAGAGGTTGCAATAATGTTATCTAAGTCTTCAATTTGTCTAGAGATTTTATCTAATTCCATTCTTGTCTGTTTCTTCAACTTAGCTATATATGAAATAATATGACCACATAAATAAGCTTTTAACGTATCCCAAATTACTAACTTTGAGACATTTCCTATATTATTAAGGAGAATAAACTCTTTTATCTGAGTTTCAATAAACTCAACAAATTCTCAACTTTGTAACAAATGTTCTGGAGAACACCAAAGTGGTCTGGTAGAAGCAACATCTTTCATTTCAAATATTAGGTTTAGAGGAGCATGTTCAGAGATAACAATTGCATCATAATCACATTTCTGAACATGAAATAGAAGTCGAGGGTTGACTATAAAATAATCAATTCTTGAATATTTATTATGAACATGTGAGAAAAAATAATATTCTGTATCACTGGGATGCATATGCCTCCAAATTTCAAGTGAGCCATAATCAATTAAAAAAGAATGAATAAGTGATACAGAATGATCAGGGTGTTGATGTTTGGATGATGACTTATCCATTAAGCACCATCTAATAACATATATTCATTTAGATCAGGTAATAGAGCAAAGACGGCTTTAAAAATGAGGGATAATGTGGTCCATTAATATTAACCAAGACCATTTTCCTGTTATGAATTGTTCCTTTTATGATCAAAAATCTACCATTAATATCAGCTATAATATCCTCCTGGTTAAAAGGAATATTGGAATCAATAAAAATAGAAACACCTCCAATTTTACTTTGAGAGCTTGCATGAAACTGAGAATCCTCCCAAAATTTAAAAATTCGATTTTTATCACATAACCTGACATGTGTCTCTTGTGTAAAGGTTATATCAGGTGCTATGTACTGTGATGGTGGAGTGATGTCATTTTCCCGCCAGTAGAGATCATGTGACAGGTTTTTTTTACAGGTTATAAAAGGAAGACCGCACCCTGTGAGGAGGGGCAGTTCGTGGCTGGTTTTGCCAAGTTGACTTCATGCCACTGCGTGCTTTAATGTGATGACGCAGTTTAGTTGAAAGATGAAGTTTTATCGAATGCCTAAAGTTTAAAAGGTCATTGCCAGCAGTTTCTTTACAATACTGCTAGTTTGAGAATCAGTGGAGAGTAAAGATCGGAGTTTGGGAGTTAAAGATCGAGGAGAATCTATTTCGACGGTGAAACGGGTTCGACCTTATTTAATCCTTATTTGGAAGGAATTCGTTGTCTGTTCTCATGTTAAGCTCTGCGGGATAGCAGAAGATTGAGGACAGTGTGATAAAGAAAAGGTCAGTGCCTTTAAGCCGTTTTATTTCATTTCATAAATTCTTCGTCGGAAAATTTCGACGTCGGGGATCGAAGCAAAACGATGTGAAAGAGAATTTAAATCGTCTTATAAAGTTTGTCCTTTTAAATGGACTGTGAGCATTTCAAACTTTTGGCAATACTACTTTAAAGAACTGTTTTTGCAACATCACTTTAAGAACAGTTTGAGCTGCATCACTTTAAGAACTGTTTAAGCTGCCGCACAGCAACTGTTTCCAGTTACGTTAGTGTTTGTATACTTTTGGGGGGTTTGTGTTCAGTGTTTAATAAAAGGGTTGTTTGTTATAAAATCCCTTGCCGAACTCATGTATTTATCGTTGCCTGATTACATAACGCAGGTCGGAATCGGTTAATAGTTTTAAATGTTTTCTTGCGCTTAATAGGATGGTTCCAAGCATAGACATTCCAACTTAAAACATTTAACTATTTAAATATCATCATGAGACTTTGTATCTAAAAAAAATAGTTAGACGCATGTCAAGATAAGATAATCAAAAATGGCGGAGATAAACAACAGTAATAATAATTAGCCTTTGCTCCAGAATTCCATAATGGGGATCAAAAAGAAAAAAAGAAAAAAGAAAAAAATCCACCCAAACGACAAAGCCCGGAAATAAGTTGATATCAATCGATGCAAGCCCCAAAGAATGCATAAAAAGCAATTATAAACTCCACCTGCCTAAATAAGAAGTAAAAATGAAAAAAAATCATTTCTCCTTCCAAATATAAAACTCATTACAGTCGACATATAACTCAATATAATTGATTTGGAAGGAACATTTTTTTTTAAGAAAAATGACCTTCAATTTTGAGAATAACTTTCATAATATTAGATAAGTCCAAAAAAATTCTTGAAATATTTGCACAGAAGAAAAACAATCACCATCTTTAAATTATCCAATCTATCTTTAAAAAGTAAAGAAATCCAGATAATTACTTAAAAGATCTTTACAAAAGCATACAGAGCAAAAAAGCAAGTAATTCATTTAAATGCCACAAAGAGAAAAAATAGTCTAGATGGTTCAAAGTTTTCTACAATCTTTCAACAGTTCTCCTGCTATGTCTTATGAGGTTAAAGCCATCCAAACCAGTCTGTTTCAGAGATAAAAGTACATTTTAAGGTAAAGGCTTTCTATAACCATCAAATCTTCTGATTTCATCACTGCTTACATCGTGAGACAATCAAACAGTTGAAATCATCCAAATTCAGGCTTCAGACTCGTCAGGCAGAGAATTAATAAAATGCAATGCTTCAGCTGGGTCATCAAAAATATGACCCCCAGAATTTTTGACAAAAAGCCTTAATTTAGCTGGGTCCTGAAGTGATGGATACAGCTTTTTTTGATAAGCCATACACATAGCCGGAGCAAATCCGCAATGATTCTTAACAAGTTCAGGAGGAAAATCTCGCTTGGAACAACCTGACTGGGTTCCGATCCAGAGTCCAGGTTGATGCTGGGTGGTTCACCCCATTTTACTCTTCCTCTGTTTACAGAAAAGTTGCAACTGAGTCACTTGCTGGGTCATTTCAGAGGGTGGTAAGTGTCAAACATCAGGGCCTGTGAAAGAAATGCTGCACGGAGAGGTCTTTAGTTTCAGGATTCGCCCAGAGTTTGACGTCTGGGTCAGTCCCTGGAGGAATAGGATGGCACGGTGCTGTTTGAGGGCAGCACAGTAATGTAGTTAGCATAACACTTTATAGCACAAGTGATCAGAAGATCAGGGTTCAATTCCTGACATTATCTTTAAGGAGATTACAAGTTCTCCCTGTGATCACGTGGTTTTCCATCAGGTGGTCCAACTTTCCCCACATTCCAAAAAGACATTCGGGTCAGGGTTGGTAAGCTGTGGGCATGCTACATTGGTGCAGAAGTGTAGCAACACCGGTGGGACGCCCAGCACATGTTCGAGCTGTGTTGGACATTAACAGAAACAACACATTTCATTGTATGTTTTGATTTACATGTGATAAATAAAGCTGATCTACATCTTTACCCAGAATGACAGACAATTGCAGGCTGTTGTTGAACTGCAGGAAAGGATGGGATGAGACAGGAATGGACAACAGGAGACCGGGTGTGTGTGTGTGTCTACAGTGCCTGGGCTGTCATGTGTGGGGGGAGACACTGGGAGCTGTAGGAATGTGACAGCTCTCTGCACTACAACGAATAGGTCGACGCAGAGCGGGTCCTCAGGAGAGGAAGGAAAGAAAACCCTTTCGTATAGACGCAGCTCTCAGGTGGGGAGTCTGCAGCCCACAACTTCCTGAGGTCTGAGTTCAGAGAGGAGGAGGGCAACTTCTGGTGGACCTGTGAGAATTAGAGAGACATGGAGATCGTCCCCAAACACAGGCTTGATGATGAGAGACCCAACAATGAATTCACCAAGGGCAGAATTAGAATCAGGCTTAGTACACTGACATTCAGTATATCATGAAATGAATTCTTTTGTGGCAGCAGTACAGTGCAAACATAAAACTGACTATATGTTACACAAATAAATAAATAGAGCAGAGGAGGAATAGTGAGGTAGAATTGATGGACCATTCATAAATCTGATGGCAGAGGAGAAGTAGCTATGACTGAAATGATGGGTGTAGGGCTTGAGGCTCCTGTACCTCCTTCCATGGTAGAAATGAGAAAAGGGCATGTCCCAGATGGTGAGGGTCCTGAATGATGGACTCTCCCTTCTTAGAGCACCACAGCTTCAAAATAAAGACACACACCTACATTTGAGGAAATATTTGTTCTTCTCCACCCTTCAATTACTCAATGGTCTATGAATCCATGAACAGTACCTCACTATTCTCTTGTACTGCTTATTTATGGATTTATTGTAACTGAAGGCCCAGGGAACAACAATAAACTCACCAAGATCCAGGTCCCAAAGGAGGGAGATTTTCACTTTGTGGTCTCCACCATTTCCCACTCCACCCAGAGCAGAAAGGACCGTGGGAGCAGGAGGAATCTATGAAGGATGAGGTTGTAGGAAAGCACCAGAGGTGGAGTTAAGAGAAATTAGTTGGACTGAGAAGGTCAGGAGGATGGGGGTTGAAAGGAGAGTTAGGTGGGGAGAAGTAGGGGCTTAGGAGAGGTCAGGAATGGGTGTGTACCTCAGCAGAGTAGAGCAACTTTAGTAGAAATGGGCCAGCGGCAATGTCTTCAACAAGCTACCTTCATCTTCAGCGGGGTTCGCGATGGAAGGAAACAGTGGGCAATAATGACTGTTCCTATAATTCCTTGGAATTGAGCCTCAACTCAAAAAACTGAGGGAATATCCTTAGGACCAGGAGGCATTGATCTGGCCCAAAACAGAGTCAATGGACCAACAGAGACAGACTCCTTCTCCAATTCCCTGAGTTTCCAGTTCTACTGGGCCTCCTACAACAGACTTTGGTGATTTGATGCGGGAAGAGGGGAAAGGGATTTGTGGTGGGATTTGCAAACCATTCCATGGTCATTCCATTGGAGACGTTGATCCCTCCAGCCCCAGCCCCCAGAAGCTGTGCTGGTTGTGGGGAATATCTGGGCTGAAAGGTGGCCTTGCTTGGAGACAGTGATGTCCAGTGTCTGTGGGCAGTGAAGGTGACCGCTGCTCCACCAAGAACACATCTCATGTGTCTTCAGGTCAGTCGAGGACAGACCCCTGACGTAACACTGACTCGTGTTGCCACACCCATTTCTCTAGTATGATGGGGGGGGGTTCATTCCTCTCACCGTGTGATAATCCATGTACAACCATCTTTCTACAGTTCAAAATCTTATTCACTTTTAATTATTACACAGTGGACTCAGTACAATAAGATTTATTTATTTAAGACACTTTTATTTTATGAATTTTGAACAATAGTCCAGTGATTTTCATGCATAAACAAATTCATAAATAAAGAGCTTTATTCCCACTAAAATATCATATTTATTTCTTGTATAGATGGTTTTAAAATGGATGTAGCACACAACACTGGCACTGAGTTGCCATTTATAAAGGCAGAAGAGGAGAGACGTGATGCTTCTCTGGTGCTGAGTTAGCCAATCACAGGATACAATCAGAACTCAAATTGGTGTGTGTGTGTGTGTCAGTGTGCATCCATGCGAGCGCGTGCCTGTGTTTTTCTGCTGCATATGTGCTTCCGGTCTGTGTGTGCATGGATTGTCTTTTATGTGAGTGTTTGTGCACATGTGCATCTGTGTATGTTTCTGCTATACATGTGCTTTAGGTCTGTGTAGTGAGTGCCTATGTGCAAACACGAATTGTGCACATATCCAAGTTCTGTGCCAATCTACTACATGGGTTTTGTATCCATTAGAGTCTAGTCTACATTGTATATCTGATCTTTATGTCGAACCTCTACAGATGCAATATGTTAGGACAAGGTCAAGTTCAAATCTGGTATCTCACTGAGACTTCAGGTAAACTCTCAACAATGTTGGCACCAAAGTCTTAAATCTCATAAGGAACAACAATTAAAATAACAGGATATCTGTGTAAATCTTGGAAATGTAGCAAAATTCCTAACATTTATTTATAATCACTCATCATAACAGCAAATATCACACATATTCCTATACAGACTCAATTCCATATGCACACACTTCCAGAATTCCAGTTAGATTCTGCCTTTTTACAAGCTCAGTACAAGCCAAATAATTCTGCTGCTGAGACCACTCCCGCAAAGTAGCTTTCCATTCTTGGCAGTGGGTCTTGAATCCATAATCTTCAGAGCCAGACGCAGAGCAAGAGCGAAAGAGAATGAAAGAGAGAAACTCAGCTGAGAAGAATCTTGTCATTGGGTCATGAATGAGTCTGATTGTATTACTTTATAAGTCTAGAAAAAACAAAATGAGATTGCCATTATTTGTCTTGCTCCTGACAAAATTGGGTTAAGTCCACCTTCAATGAAATGAGAATGATACATTAGTCACACCCAGTTTTAATGAATTGTATTTCTACACAATACAATTGTTTGATTCTTTGTGCTAATTGTGAATTTGCACTTTTTTCCATTTTCTGATATTTATTTTTGCAATGGTCCTCTCTATCTATTTTTGTAATGATTCTGTAAGTATCATAACACAGTTATGAGTGGTGAGAGAAACCTTGACACACTAACTATTATTTTGTAGCAAGCTTTAAAGAATTTGTTAATTCCTACCTAGTAGAATAAAACTATCTTTCAATCACCCTTCAGAGTCTCAAGGCCAAGTAAGAATTACAATTTACGTAGTCACTGTGTCCCATTGGCACCTTCAGTGGATCACTCAGAGAGAAGGAAATCTCCAAGATACTCGGTCAGATAGGATTAGATTTTCCACATTGCCTCCCATGGAAGAAGTTCATGGAACTAATACTGGGACTGGAAAGTGCATTGAGGCTTACAGGAAGCAGCTTGCTCAGGTGTCATGCCAAACCACCAACATCAAAAGAAGAGGATAGATTCACATTTCAAAAGTATAAATGAATGTGCAGAGGCAACTTAGGATCCAAGTACATAACTCTCCATGCTATCATCTGCAAATATTTCTGAAACTGCATGTCAAGGGCTCCTTGTCCCTCAAAATTCTTTCAGAACATATCATTCATTGTGTATATCCCACCCTTACTTGTTCTCATCACTTCACACTTACCATCATCAAATTCCATCTGCCACTATTCTGCCCATTTTGCTCACCGATCAAGGTCTGGCTGTAGCCTGAGACTGTGCTCTTCACCACCCACCACACCACCAAATTTCTTTTATCAAAGAGGAATGAATTCATGATCATGGAAAAAATTTACAGAGCCAGAGAGCTTCTGGGTAAGGGGATGAAAGGTTATAAAGTGGGAGGGGATGACAATGAAGATTGGAGGTCACAATCACATCAGCCTGATCAGATTAAATGGTGATGAAAACCTAAAGGACCATGTGGCTGACCCTTGCTTCAAATTCATGGTTTAGTAAAAGACTCTCTAACCATTCATCACTATGATGATTATATGTGAAGAGTACGATCAGGAGGAGAAATTCATCGAGTTCCAGAGTCATAGAGCAATAGTTTGGATAGAGGCCCTTCGACCCAGCAAGCGCATGTCAACCACGATGCCCACCCATTAGTTCCAAATTCCTGTGTTAGTCCATGAGACATTGAAGCAGAATTAGTCCATTTGGCCTTTCAACCTCCATCACTCAAAGCCTCAACCCTCCATGTACATATACAAATACTTTTTAAATTATACTACTGTACCTGCTTCAACCACTTCTTCTGGCAGCTTATTCCATATACTCACCATCCTCTACCACTCAGGTCCATTTTTAAATTTTTCCCCTCTCACCCTAAATCTATGCCCCCTAGTTCGGGTCTCCCTAACCCTCTGGAAAAGACTTATCACCCATCTTATACAGTATATGTTTCTCATACTTTTAAACATTTCTGCAAGGTTGACTCGCGTTTTCCTACGTTCCAAGGAATAGAGACCTAAGCTGGTCAACCTCTCCGTATAACTCAGGCCCTCTAATCCAGAAACATCATCAAATATTGTCTGCACTCTTTCCAATTTACCATGGCTTTCTGATAACAGGGTGACCAAAAGCATATACAGTACTCCAATTGCATCCTCACCAACAACTTATGAAACTACAAAATTATATTCTATAGACAATGCTCATTGCCCTGACTAATGTAGGCCAGTGTGCGAAGTGCCTCTTTCGCCAACCTGTCCATCTGACACTGCTTTCGAACTCATACTCCTAGGTTCCTCTGGTCTTTTACATCCCAGTTGCCCAAACATTCACAGTATGTGTCTGTAGGGAAGAGACTCTTACCCGGCGATCAAAAACGCAGTAAATAAGGAAAACGAACAGTCCCTGGAGACTGTTGATGACCGTGAATAAGTGGGAGAACACTGCAGTGCTCTGATCAACGTGAAATATTCCAAAGATCCATGTGGTTCCCAAAACAAACATCCATGCTGCAGCCTTAATGGTTAGGGTTCTGTAGAGAAGAAGGAAAAAGGAACCAGGTGAATGAAAATCACAGGAATGATGAAATTCCTTTCATGTGGGATCATTCATACCCTCAGGGTTTTTTCAACAGCCAACAGTACATTCTTGTGTTTATTGGATACATTGCTGGGCCCCAGGCATCACTGGAAAGGATATTGCTTATTGCATCAAAACTGCCTTGAGAAGGCTATGGTGTGTCACTGCCTGGAAGTGCTGCTTTCTGGTGCAGGTACTCCCATGAAATGGGGGGAAAATGAGTCCCTGGATTTAGACTCAGCTACAGCAGAGGAGCGGTGATATATTTCCAATTCAGGGTTCTGTGCTACATAAGACAAGAAGCAGGTGCAGATGTTGCTTCTTTGAACCTTCCCTGTCATTTGGTAAGGTCATGGTTGGTCTAATCTTGGTTTCCACAATACTTTCCTGTACTCCGCAAACTCCTTGACTCTCAATAACACCAGATCTGCATCACCCTGGGGTAGAGATTAACGATCTTTCAAGTGTTATGTGTGATGAACAAACCTGATGGAACAGACCCCCCCCCCCCCCTCTGGGAACTATGCTGCTAATGAGAGAGAGAGATGAAGAACAGTGGTAGAGGCATCTGCTACAGATAAGAGAGAGAGAGAGAGACAGATGAGTTAAGTATTATGGCTTCTTCACTGATGGAAAGGTAAAAAATCTTTTGCTACAAGGACACTTCTTTGCTCTTTAACATTCTTGCTGAGACAGCAGAGAGTGGACTAGTTTGATGGACATGGACATATTGAGTTGATGGATGGCTGATATCCTGTCAGTGGAGATAAAAGACGGGTCTGGGGAGACACCCTCAGACACACCAGTGGACACTGGAAGAGTGTTGTGCACCCACAGGAAGGTGGGGGACTGGAGGATTGGTTCAGGAGAATCGGTCCGGAGTACGGTGGATGAAGGCAGATAGGTGGGGACTTGTGTGTGTGTCCACCGCTGCCTGGGTGACGAGTCCATCACAGAAGAACGGTCTAGACAGGAACGGAAGGGTCACAATCGGTGACCCCAACTGTACAACGGAACAAGAAGATGACGGAAGGTTTGCCTGCAGCAGCTGCTCATCTCTTGCTCGCTCTCTCTCTCCAACATTGCAACATAACAACAACTACTTCAGCACAAACTGAACTGAACTGAACTCTATATTCCCTTATGACTATTCTTTTACCCCTAGACTTTGATAGAGCTTGGTTCTGATTCTTATTCTTGCACTTCTGTATTTATCATTGCTAACCTATTTTATATGTATATTTGCATTTTTGATACTGTTTTGCTTAGTTTACTAATAAACACCTTTAGTTAAAGTACCACCAGACTCCAACATATCATTCCATTACTGCTGGTCTGTTAACCCAGTTACGGGGTACGTAACACAAGTAAAGAAGTCTCTCCTGATTCCATTTTGTAATGTGTCACCCCCTATCTGGAAAGTGTTCATTACTCTAAGTAATAAACACCATCCTCTCACACCTTCTCTATCCCCTTCATAATCTTCTATTTTGCAATGTGGGCCCTTCTCACCCTTCTAAACTATAATGAGTGAAATTCCATTCTGCTTAAATGTCTCTCAAACATCAACCCAGCCTAAGAATCAGCCTGGTAAACCTTCTCTGCAGTGCACACCAGTCAATTTGTGCACAAACTGCAACACAACAATATAAGATCATCTGGTCATGTTGATGTTGAGTAAGTTGGCGTCTTCTTTTCATGAAAAAGCTAGAAGCCCTAATTTGGGTTTCAGGCGACTAATGTGTCGGACACTCAGGATAGACCAGCAGGTTATTGCCTTTGGCCTTTGAGCATCCCTCAGTGTTGATAGACAGGATTAAATCAACTGAATGATAGAGCTCCTAGCTAATAAAATTTGGAGAGACAGGGCTAGAGATGCTTTACTTGTGTTTAGGGTGACTGATGCATTTGCCTGTGTTGCTGCCAAGCACCCCTGGCCCCATAACCAAGAATGCATCCTGAGGGTGAGTGGGAAGAAGCCTTCAGGGCTGCTCAGAATCACCTCATCTGTCTATGCAGATCTAGCCCCAGAAGGAGTACTTCAGTCATAATGTCCAAATGCCTTCTGAAAACCCAATGGCTCCTCCTTCTCTATCTTATTTATTAGATTCACGATAGGAAACATGAGTTTCCCTTCATGATACAACGTTGGCTCTGCCTGGTCATGCTCAGATTATTGAAGTGCCTCCTGAATGAGACCTTAATGATGTGTCCCATCTTTTGGTGATACCATCATCTTACATTGTCTGTGCGCCTGTTCCTGGTCATTGGGCTTGAGGGTAAGTGGCAGCAACCGTGTCAGTCCTGACACTGTTCTCACATAGCATGTACACAAGAACATTTCCAACAGCAATCGCCGGCCAATGACCTGACTAGCTCCCCACTTCCAGTGTCACCATCAGCAGAGATCAGCACCATGGACAGAGACCCCACCTGGGAACCTGGAACCCCACTCACTCACCAGGATCAACTGTAAAACAAAATACTAATACAAAAGATAAAGTTAATTTGTTGTTACAAATCAACAAATATCATGATATACAGTCAGTACTCACTTTATTAGACACACCTGTAAACCTGTTTGTTAATGCAAATACCTAATCAGCCAATCATGTGGCAGCAATTCAATACATAAAAACATGCAGACATGGTTAAGAGGTTCAGTGGTTTATCAGAATGGGGAAGAAATGTGATCTGGGTGACTTTGAATGTGGAATAATTGCTGGTTCCCTGATGGGGTGGCTTGTGTATCTCGGAACTGCTGAAAGATAACCTAGGATTTTCACGCAGCACAGTAATTAGATAAGGGAATCTCAACTGAAGTTCCATGGGAGGGCGCTAGAGATCATGATTAAAAAATAAACGTCGTTTTTTGAACTTTGCGCAATGCTTACAGTGGTGAGCAGTGATCAAGCAGGCCCTCCAGCAATCTCGTTCAAGGTCTCTCAGCCCAGTGTGGCATTGCGCAGTCGGGCCGTGTTTGTTTGCTTGAGTCCATTCTCAGTTCTTAACGCCGTATAAAATGTGATAAAAGGTGAGCGCTGTATTGCGCGGGCGGGAGGATGGGAAGCTTATAATTGGTGAGGGTTGTATTGCACGGAGGAGAGGACGGTAGGCTGATAATGAGCGTGAAGTGTGTTATCCAAATATTGAATGAACTCGCCCAATTTGGGCATCCCAAATTACCTTTCACAACTTCCCCTTAATGGAGTGAACAAAGTCTGCCTGTGTAGTCTTAAATTGGAAGGAAATTGTGGCGACTTTTGAAGAGGAGGTGTGAGTTGGGAGAGGAGAATTCTAGGCCTAGCCCTATGAATAGTTCTGATAAGGTTAATGATGAAGAATTACAATCTTCTGAATCATTTCACTGAAACAACAAAGGACACAAAAGTCCGTCTCTTTTAACAAAACGATTCGAGTCTATTTAAACAACAAATACACAAAGTACAAACATTTACAAAATAGTGAATACATTCAAATTAAAATATGATTATTACTGTCAAAAAAACAGTCAGTTCCCTGGGGAGGGGGTACCACCGCTTTCGGAAATCCCCCACTGTACCATTGTGATCGCATGCTCCTTCTCCATGTTCAGCCGGACACGAACGTGTCCTCGGTTGAGGGGCAGCAGTCGGCACTGGTGGAGTTCTCGACTTTCCGCCGCCTCGCCCAGTTATGGCCATCTTGGCCAGGCTCAGGAGTAAGCCCACCAGGTAAACCCCTCCCGTACTGGGGGCCCGCATACAAGGAGCGCAGGGCTGATGTGCAAACAGAACCTGAGTAGCAGCTGCTTCAGGTACTCAAGCAGGGGCTGCAACCTCTCACACTGCACATAAGCCTGGTACACTGACTCCTCCTGGCCACAGAATGGACAGGTAGTTGGGGTGTCAGTGGACCTGCATAAAGACCTGTTGCACAGTACCGCCCAATGCAACACCTTCCACTCCCCAGTGTACAGGGGAAGGACCCCTGCATAAAGAGGTTTCCACTGGGGACCTCTTTCGCTGACAGATTGTAAAAGAGTTCACCAAGGTGAGTCCGATTGGCAGACAAAGGCAAGGAAGTGAAAGGTGTGCAGGAGTACAAGAAATGCTTCAGAGAGTGGCAGAAGAACACGGTGGACATCCCTGCAAGATGGTTCACATTGTGTGGGACCCTCTCCCGTGTGGTGATCGGGTGGTGATGCAGCCGTTGTGATAGGATGGGAACCAGTGCCCCTAGCAGCTAGAGCACCCTCCCTCCACCAGCGCAGGAACACCCTGTCTGGATGAGACTAGACTCCATTCTCAACAGCTCTCGGTAAAAGTTGTAGCAGTTTTCTCAGAGTGACAGGGCTGATGCTGCCCACTGGAAGCCACCTGTCCTCCTGCAGGCAGAGAAAGGGTGTCGTCTGGAGAGTGGTTGCTATTCAGGTATCTCTGCAGTGTACTGAGGTGGAGAGCTGCCAGCTGGGGTGTGCACACGCACCAATGACCTCGGTGCTCGGGACAGCAGCAGAGACCCAGAATTCGTCCACCAGTCTCCACTGGGTCCTGGAGGCAAAAACAGTCAGCGGGTCTAAAGTAATCAATGGGTTTTACATGGATCGGTGATCCATGTTGTCCTACTCCATTGTGCCTAGTCTATAGCAAACAACTTACAAATATCATTATGGCTCCCGCAAAATTTAAAAGACACTTAACTACAAAACACATCCATATGTCATGTAAAGGTGCTGATTATTTTGAATAACCATATAACCATATAACAATCACAGCATGGAAACAGGCCATCTTGGCCCTCCTAGTCCGTGCCGAACCCTTAATCTCACCTAGTCCCACCTACCCGCACTCAGCCCATAACCCTCCACTCCTTTCCTGTCCATATACCTATCCAATTTTACCTTAAATGACACAACTGAACCGGCCTCTACTACTTCTACAGGAAGCTCATTCCACACAGCTATCACTCTTTGAGTAAAGAAATACCCCCTCGTGTTTCCCTTAAACTTCTGCCCCCTAACTCTCAAATCATGTCCTCTAGTTTGAATCTCCCCTACTCTCAATGGAAACAGCCTATTCACGTCAACTCTATCTATCCCTCTCAAAATTTTAAATACCTCGATCAAATCCCCCCTCAACCTTCTACGCTCCAATGAATAGAGACCTAACTTGTTCAACCTTTCTCTGTAACTTAATTGCTGAAACCCAGGTAACATCCTAGTAAATCGTCTCTGCACTCTCTCTAATTTATTGATATCTTTCCTATAATTCGGTGACCAGAACTGCACACAATATTCCAAATTTGGCCTTACCAATGCCTTGTACAACTTTAGCATTACATCCCAACTTCTGTACTCAATGCTTTGATTTATAAAAGCCAGTGTTCCAAAAGCCCTCTTCACCACCCTATCTACGTGAGACTCCACTTTCAGGGAACTATGCACAGTTATTCCTAGATCTCTCTGTTCCTCTGCATTCCTCAATGCCCTACCATTTACTCTGTATGTTCTATTTGGATTATTCCTGCCAAAATGTAGAACCTCACACTTCTCAGCATTAAACTCCATCTGCCAATGTTCAGCCCATTCTTCTAACTGGCATAAATCTCCCTGCAAGCTTTGAAAATCCACCTCATTATCCACAACACCTCCTACCTTAATATCATCGGCATACTTACTAATCCAATTTACCACCCCATCATCCAGATCATTTATGTATATTACAAACACATTGGGCCCAAAACAGATCCCTGAGGCACCCCGCTAGTCACTGGCCTCCATCCCGATAAACAATTATCCACCACTACTCTCTGGCATCTCCCATCTAGCCACTGTTGAATCCATTTTATTACTCCAGCATTAATACCTAACGACTGAACCTTCTTAACTAATCTTCCATGTGGAACTTTGTCAAAGGCTTTGCTGAAGTCCATATAGACTACATCCACTGCCTTACCCTCGTCAACATTCCTCGTAACTTCTTCCAATAACTATTGGAATCTCAAAATAAATAGATGAAAGCTTTTGAAAATAAATTCACAGTCAGTAAAAGGGTTCAAGAAGCAAATTATTTGGTAGCACTAAGAGCAGTTCAATTGAGAATATTTAAAAACTGTGTAAAAACCTAACCAAAGAGCACACAAATCCCCTGTTCCATTCAGAAATCTAGTAGCATAGTGGTTGAAGTGTTCTCAACAGGGTGCTTGAGCTGAAGGTTGAATTGCAGGAGTACTTTCAAGAAAATCTAGTAGGCTAGATTTTGCTAAGTATTTTGAAGATGAAGAAAAGTTGAGAAGCTAGCCTACATAACATACATTTTTCATCATATGAAAAATTTGATCAAGGCCCTGGAGAAATATTTTGACTTCAAGGAGCAAGAAATTTGGATTTAAAAGGAAACCAACTTTGGAAAAATCAAGCTGCAAAAGGAAAGCTTAAAATATTTCCACTGTTGCTTGAGAGTGAGGAATGATCGTAAAGTCTCAAGTCTTATTGAAAATGACCTGGAAGAACTGTTGACAAAATTGAAGACTATTTTTCCCTCCTTTCAACACAAGTGTATGACTGGGAGAGGATCCATTTTCTAGATCTTCTGCTCAGCCTTGGAACTTATCTTTGAGAGAAGAGGAAGAACTTTGTTAGATGCAGTCTGATCTTGCACTCAAGATGAGATTTACTGACCTGCCCTAGGACAACTTCTGGATTTCTGTGAAAAAAAAATCCTGCCATTCATAAGAAAGCAATGAACATTTTGCTGCAGTTTCAACTTTTAACACGTGTGAGCAAGCTTTTTCTTGTTTAACAAGCATCAGGAGCAAGGATATAAATCATCTCATTTCAGTTGAAGGTGGAATCCATGTGTGCTTATCTCAAGTTCGACCCAGCATTGAGAAATTTATTATTTTTGGGTTATGAGTTTGTAAAATTTATGAAGGAAAGAAACAGTAATTTTAAGAATGGTAAGCTAAGCTTAACTATCTGTTTAGTTCAAGAAAGCCTGGCTAAAACTTCATTCTCTGCTGAAAAGAGCACAGACAATTGTTTTTGGATGATTATATCTACAACTTACTGATTATGATAGTATATTGTGAGCTCTAGATATAATAATTTATATGCAGGGGCTCCTGGAGTCCTGAAAATAATTTCAAGGCTTCCTCTAGGACAAAAATGTTGAGAAAGGCTGATCTAGAGTTTACAGAGAATGGAAAAAAAAGACAAAAAAATAGTAGTTCTGTGGGCAGAAACACCTTGTGAGGTCAGAGGAGAAAGGAGGAAGGCCTGACTGGTACAAGCTGAAAGAAAGATAACAGTAACTCAAATAACCACACATTACAACAGTGGTGTTCAGAAAAGGTTCTTTGAACACACAGCACATCAAACCTTGAAGCAGATGGGCTACAGCAGCAGAAGATGTTGGTGCATCTAATAGATATGCCTAATAAAGTATGTCAGTGATAGTAAATTTTTTCAGTGCTAACAAACCTGATTATGATTCTGAAAGGTGAGGTATGTGCAAGGAGATCTTGGTGTTCCCTTCCTATAATTATCTAAAGAGGATGCAAGTGCATATATTTACTTTGTAACATCAAGGATGCCTCAGACATTTGGGACCTAGCCACATGGGTCATGTGCTGTTGGCTCTCAGTAGGAGTGTCTCTGTGTTTTGCCAGGTCATGAACAACAGCAGCTTCCATGTCAGGACTCTGCCCCATGTCGGGGTCCCGACAGGCTGGGCTAGTGATGGACATACAGTGGAACACAGAACAGAGAACACAGCAGAGTACAGACCCTACAGCTCATGATGTTGTGCTAAACTTTTAACCTACTCCAAGATTAAGCTAACCCTTTCCTCCCACATAGGGCTTCATTCTTCTTTCATCTATGTGCCTATCTAAGAGTACTTCAAATGCCCCTAATGTACCCCCCTCTACCACCACCCCTGTTAGTGTGTTCCACACTCACACCACTCTGTATGGACAACTTACGTCCAAGATCGTGCTCCACCCCCGCCAATACTTTTCCTTGAGTCACATTAAAATTATGCCATCTTGTATTAGCCATTGTTGCTCTGGGAGAAAGATGCTGGCTGTCCACTCCATGCCTTATATCATCTTATATACATCTATCAAGTCACTTACTTGGTTTCCTTAAGCTTTGACACCTCCTTGTTGCGCGAGTTGAAATGGCGTCTCAGTAAGTAGACAGTCGAAAATAAAAGGACTGTATTGACCTGAAGAGAGAGAAAGAGAGAGTGCAAGAGAAGGGAGAAATTGCAAGAAAGAAATAGTGTGTGTGTTAGAGAGAGAGTGAGGGAATGATAGAGGGAAGAGTAAAAGAGGATGAGAGAGAAGAAGAGTAAGTTTCATGAGAAAGGCAGAGTGGATCCTTCAAATCCCACACTGAATTCACCCCTCCCATTTTCCATTCTCACTCACTGACACTCACACTTACTCCACAATGTTTGTTGGCTTTGCCCATGACAATCTCTCTTGCTTTATCTAAAATTCTCTTTGTCCCCCATGTCTCCCTCTCAAACTCTCCACTCATACACTTTGGAAAACCAACATTCCTCCAGTTGTGACTCAGGGATGCAGTTTTCCACAGGATGTGGATGCATTGGGATGACTGGGAAACCCAGGAGAGGAATTAATGGGAATTGTTCACCCTTCACCACTAAGATGAGTCAGTGGGATCTGTGGGCTGGGAACTTCGGGCCAGAAGGTTGGGAAGCAGGACCCCAGTATCTCTGCTTTCTTCCATCCTGCCCTGAATCAATGACCTGGTGCCCCTCAACCTGCCTATTCCTCCTCACTGATCTTCTTACTTATGCCGACAGACACAAACAAACAGAAGGACTAGGCCCACCCCTACTCAGTGTTAAATAAAAAGACAATGAAGAAAGAGATAACAAACTTTAACATAGTTTAACAACAGGAACTTGCTTTTAGATCAAAATCTCCCATCATCTCCAAAGTGTGAAGCATTTGACGAACTGTCCCAACACTTGGGGTAAAGTGGTATCTAATCTGCAAATGTGCCGATGTCTCAAAGGGATGAAAGCAACCATGAAGATTCTGTTATCACTGGGCCCAGTGCACACACAACTCAGAGAGGGTCTGGGGGTGGGTGGTGGAAATGATGGAGGAAACTACCCAGGATGATTCTAAGATAGGTGGCATTGTGGATAATGAAGTAGGTTTTCAAATCTTGCAGAAAAATTTAGGCCAGTTAGAAGAGTGGGCTGAAAGATGGCAGATGGAGTTTAATGCTGATAAGTGTGAGGTGCTACATTTTGGTAGGAATTATCCAAATAGGACATACATGGTAAATGGTAGGGCATTGAAGAATGCAGTAGAAAAGAGTGATCTAGGAATAATGGTGCATAGTTTCCCAAAGGTGGAATCTCATGTGGATAGGGTGGTGAAGAAAGCTTTTGGTATGCTAGCCTTTTTAAATCAGAGCATTGAGTATAGGAGTTGGGATGTAATATTAAAATTGTACAAGGCATTGGTCAGTCCAAATTTAGAGTATTGTGTACAGTTCTTGTCACCAAATTATCGGAAAGATGTCAACAAAATTGAGAGATAACAGAAAAGATTTACTAGAATGTTAGCTGGGTTTCAGCACCTAAGTTACAGAGAAAAGTTGAACAAGTTAGGTCTTTGTTCTTTGGAGCTTAGAAGGTTGAGGGAGGACTTGATAGAGGTATTTAAAATTATGAGGGGGATAGATAGAGTTGACATGGATAGGCTTTTTCCATTGAGTGTAGGAGAGATTCAAACAAGAGGACACGAGTTGAGAGTTAGGGGGCAGAAGTTTAGGGGTAACACGAGGGGGAATTTCTTTACTTAGAGAGTGGTAGCTGTGTGGAACGAGATTCCAGTAGAAGTGGTAGAGGCAGGTTCGGTATTGTCATTTAAAGTACGTTTTGGATAGGTATATGGACAGGAAAGGAATGGAGGGTTATGGGCTGAGTGTGGGTCAGTGGGACTAGGTGAGAGTAAGCGTTCCACATGAACCAGAAGGGCCAAAATAGCCTGCTTCCGTGCTGTAATTGTTATATGATTATATGGTTATATGTGTAGGCTGGGTGCACCCTTTGCATTGGTCAGTGACTGGAGTTCTGGATAACACAGGGCTGGGGTTGATGGGGTCAGTGGCTCAGGGTTAGGAGTGAAAACAACAGATCAGAGGTCAAAGGCTAACCCCTAGGTCAGAGGTGCAATTGACACACACACACACACCTGAAGGCCACGTTCACTGATATTTCTTCGGTTATCAAATGTGCTGACCACACTGAGTGTCAGACACATTAAAATTGAGAGGACACAATGCTTCTCACAGTCTATGAGTAATTCATGAGGGGTTGTTCCACTGGACACAGCCCCAGAGCAGTGGCAACGCCCTTGACTGTGGTCCTTCCCCACTGAGTTTTGCAGTGTCTGCACCGAGCTTCAGTGCATCCCCCAAGCTCGTCCTTCTCAACCCTGGGCACCAAGAGACTCCAGAGCACAGTGATATCTGGTGTCTGTGAACCCTGGGCATAGAGATACACCCATGTAGACACACACACGGGCCTGAAAGTGAAGCACACAACAAGAGAGAACCCTGGTCTGGAATGGTTGGTGTGTAGAGAGAAACAGGAAGCTTACCAGAATCACAAAACAGACCGGGCCCTGGAAACTCCAGTTAAACCCCAACTCGTGCTTCAACCAACAGCTGTGAAGATGGAAGAGTTTCGTCACCGGGTGGCAGTCAGTTTGTGAATTACATTGAGAATGTCAGCCGATCTACAGTGCAGGAAGCAGCAGCCAATCTCTGTGTGGCAAGATCCCAAAAAAAGCAGTGCGTTGATGACCAATCATGCCATTGGTTAAGGGATGTTGGCCTGAATGTGGTGGAAAATGGCCTGTGCTCTTCTTTGATATAGTTTTGTTTGATAAGTTCTGTCCATCTGAAACTACAGACAGGACTTGGCTCTGATTGCTCCTCCAGTGACAGCACAAGTGACAATGTGACTCCCCCTCAGCTCTGAACTGGAACTCAACCTCCGTCCAGAGTTGGGCATCTGCCGTAAAACTGGGAGGGCAGAGCCACTTGCGAGGGATGGGGAGGGTCGGTACCCCATCTCCCTCTGCCCCACCTGCAGAGACTAGGGTTGATAGTAACCAGTTCTCACAGCAGCAGGCAGCTGATGTTTCAACAGAAGCTTCGTTTGCCTCTCTCATTGTGGTCAATCCCAGAAGAAGGTGAGGGAATTAGACGACTGGCTCCGCAATGTTCTGTGATGCTGTGATATCAGTCAGACTCACTTCTCCACGTCCTTGGATGGAGATCAGTGGGAGATCAGGTCACTGCAAACTCTCCCCTGTGATCACAGGTCAACAGGCTGCAGAAGTGGGTGTTGGATCAGGGTTTAAAGAGCTGTGAACCTAGACTAGGGAAATGGGTTCCAGTGACGGTTGATTGGTAGACTTCTGTTGCCCCTGTGTCTTCTGAGGATTCTCCTCTGGCCCATGGCCAATCTCAGACCTCTCAGTGGTACAGTAGCTGAGATCAGTTGGGACAGGATCTGTCAGCGGTTGAAGTCAAACCCTCCCCAGTCCCTGGCATCATCGTAGACAATACCCACAATAACCCTCACAAGTCTTTTTCTTTTTACAAGTTTCACGGCAGCTTCCTACACCTCTCCATGTAATCACCACGTGGGGAATATTTAATACAAAATCATCAAGGCTTCAGATGAAGGATATTGGGTGAATTGTATTCTTTGTTCTCAGAGCTGGTACACTTGGTATGGTGGGTGTAGAAAGCATCAAAGGGGAACTGATGGCCATGTGTGGGAGGATAATACAAGGATGGAGGGAGATAAGGAGAGGGGCAATGGGAGTTATGGGCTAAGTCTGCAGGAAGCTAGCAGAGACCTGATGGGCCAAATGGCCTCCTTCAGCATCGTAGTCAGTTGCATCACTCTATCACATTTCCTTATCGTTTAATACTCACTCGGTCTCTGTTCCATAGCCTCCAGGGTTTACTGCCGCTGAGATAATGACGATCACAGCAGGAACAGCATAAGCAGAAACGTACAGGTATCTTGGTTTGATGATATGTGTGCGAGTGTAATTGGTGACTGTCAGGTGTCTGGACATGATGAAAAGCTGCAAACTGTCCAGGAACATCCAGACGAAGACGGCAAGGAAGAGGTAATGCAGACACCCGGCAATCAGGGCGCACACAACCTAGTGGGTAGTGAGCAGCTTCGGGCAAAAGCAGAGGGCAGTGAGAGACAGGCAACACAGTGGATAGTGAGCAGCTTGGGGCAAAAGCAGAGGGCAGTGAGAGACAGGGACGCAGGCAGGAACATGCAGAGACAGGTCAGAGACGCACAGATGGTTACAGACAAGTGGAAAGAAACCGAGAGAGATAACCACAGCTAAAGATATTCACACGGACACAGTGAAAAAAAAACAGAGTCAGAAATGGACTGACATTGGAACTGGAACACAGAGCGAAACACAACGTTTTCCAGCTCCCCCCCATCTTTTCTCTTCTCCTCACCTGCCTATTATCTCCTCCGGTTCCCATCCTCCCCTTTCTCTCTTGCTCCATGATCCTGTCCGATCAGATTCCTTTTCCTTCAGCTCTAACTTTCTCACCTATCACCTCCCAGCTGCTGTATTCATACCCCACACTCCTTCCCCTTCACCTCATCTCACCTATCACCTGCCAGCTTGTATTCCTTCCCCCTCCTCTCCCTCTGATTCTGACTTCTGCCACCTTCCTTTCCAATCCTGATGAAGGGTCTCAGCCTGAAATCTCAACTGTTTATTCCCTCCATAGATGCTGCCTGACCCGCTGAGTTTCTCCAGTGTTTTGTGTGTGTAACTCAGAGATACTAACACAGAGACACTGAAATAAACCAGTACACCAACACGTGTATACAATGGAAGACATAATGTGCAAACATATTAAGAACATGGTGGTGATATACACCAAAGATTTATTAATGAGTAGTAATTTGGTGATACAATTAGAATAATACACAAAGGAGATGGAGGAACTCCAAGGGTCTATGAAGGGACACGGACATTAGGGCATTTCACATTGCCTGACCTCCTCTGTTCCTCCAGCTCCTTTGTGATTTGCTCCAGGTTTCCAGTGTTTACAAACTCTTGTGAGTCCATAAACTTAGAACAACTTTGGTACTTTTTACAAAATACCTTGTTGCAGCTCCAGATCTGCAAACTGTGCTGATGTCACTCATTCTCCAGTGACCGGGAAACTCAGTGACACGGTTAATCCACTGCACCCCAGGGTGAATGTGAATGGGGAGGTTTGGAGTGTCCCGTGAAGTCATTGGACAGGAGGGCAGAGGGAGGGAAAGGGCAACGTTCTGTGGTGACAGGACCGTGGGGAAGGGGTGGGTCTCCAATGCACGGAGGCTTTGGCCGCCATTGCAATGAGGATCTGATTAAAGGGATGGCACGCTGGTCATGATGGGTCAATGGAAGGAGAGGACACCAGAGGAGAGTGATGGGAGAGCAGGGGCTGAGATCCCACCACTCCCACGTTAAGTCTGGCTTTGCCGCAGAATTTGACTAACTGCACATTCAGAAGACATCTGAGAATTAGAGGTGGTAATTTGGATTTCTTACCGGCTGTTTAATCCGTATTCTGATCAGAAAGATGAACTGTGCCAGGAAGAGGGTGATACTCAGGTGCTTGTGGAGATTGGTGTTCGCATTCTGGATGGATTTGCAGTTGACAAATATGGCGATGGAGGCAGCGAGGCAGAGCAGGGAGATGATGAGGCCGATGTAGGTGATCACCTCCAAGTGCCAGTCGTCAATCTGCAAGCACAAAGTGGGGAACCACGCTCAGGAATCGGCTGTGATAGAGTCTCCAGGGACAGCATTAGACAGAGTTACTTCAAGTTCACACTCATGGGATTTCCAGCCCCTGCAGTCCTATTTCAGTGATTCTGTTCCACACATGGCTCCTCCATCTTCTCTTTATACAACCCATCAATTCACCCCTCCACCACTTATCACTAGATCCTGACAATCTAGGATCTCTGATTCTGATCCCTTAATCTCTAAACTTAAAGCAAGATTCACTTTATTTGTCATATGTAAAGATCAAAACATATTGTGAAATGTGTTATGTTGATAACCAACCCAGACCGAGGATCGTGCTGGGAGCAGCTGACAAATGCTGCCACTCTTCCAGCACTAATACAGCATGTCCACAACTCACTAACCCGAACCCAAACATATGTCATTGGAACGTGGGAGGGAATCAGGGCACCTCGAGGCAACTCTCGCGATCACGGGGAGAAAGTACAAACCCCTTACAGGCAGCGGTGGGAATCAAACCACAACTGGTGATCACTGGTGCTATAAAGTGATTTTGCTCACCACTACGCTACCGTGTTGCCCACATCTGATACCGCACTGTATCCTTGGCACAACTAATAAAGGCAGGAATGCTACAGTGCCACCCATAACTAATACCGTACCATAACCTTGGCACATCTAACAAAGGTAGGAGCAATAATTGATCTGCTGGAGGAAATCAGCGGGTCAAGCAGCATCGGTGGTCCTTGAATTATCTGTAATAAGGGTAGGAATTACAGCATGAATGGTAAGGACCTGGTGTGTGGAGGAACAGTGTGTACAAGTCAATGTATTCCCAAAGGTGGAAATAAAGGTCGCTAAGGCAGTAAGGGAAGCATGGGTTAATTCCCTGTATTAGTCAGGGAATAAAAAGTAAGTACAGTACAGACAGGAAATGGTAAAACTTTAAGCAACATTGTGTAGACCACATCTAGAGTGCTGCTGAGTGAGCTTCTGGACTTGTTCTCTGAAACTGAGGCTACGTAATTTCCTGATAAATGGTGACAGAGGGACTCCTCCTCTTACAAGCCCCTTGCCAACATTTGGTGGTTATCCTGTCTCCCTCCGCACTATGGGAAAGTGTCATGAAAATTATCAGTAGAGAGGGTGAAGAGGTGATTCACGAAGCCCCAGGTCACCCAACCTATCCTCATAAGACATGCTTTCCAATCTGGTAAATCCCCTCTAAATCTTCCACATCATTCCTATAGTGAGGCAAATCTAACCCACAGTTATATCGAGTTGGAATATTTCTTTGTGGTTCATGAACTCAGCCTCTTCCCCCCATCTGACTAAGGAAGGCCACCACACCATATGCCTTTGGAACCATCCTTTTGCCTTGCATGGATCAGTGTTTTGTTTTCCTTGCAGCAGGAGTTGCTGACGGAGCACAGAATGAATAGATACTGGGAAAATTCAGCAGAAGAGTCGAACTGCAGATGGCAGAGGTTGAGCAGACGGGGTAAGGATTTTGAAGGGATTTGTGGAAGGATTGTTTTCACCCATTGGGACACACTGCCTTGGGGTGGCAGAGGCAGGTGCATCACCACATCCAGCGACATCTAGACAAGGATTTGTATCTCCGGTATATAGAAAGCTACAGAACAAATTTTAATGCAGGTGCCCCTCCATGATCAGCATGGAGAATGTGGGCTGAAGGGTCTGTTTCTGTGTTTGTATCTCTCTCACTCTGACTCTCTTCATTCACCCCTTTTCATCCGACTACAGATTTTTCTATTGAATAATTTCTTATCTCAGTCTGAACTGGAGCCATTAAAATAGCAAAGCTTTGTCAGATGGTTACACTGGCAGATTACATGGGTCTGATTGGAATGGATCCGTTCACAACCATCAGATAAACAGACACTTCTCTCTTTGGTATTACTCCAATAGACACATTCTGGCTCTTTGTGGACTTCCTTTTCCTGTTTCCAGATAAGGACAATTTCTTTTAACCGTTATTGAAAATATTCTAATGACAACTTAAATCCTCACAGCCACAGGACAGGAGATACTGGTTAGAAACAGAGTGAAGCTCCATCTACATTGTCCCATCAAACTTATGAAGTGCAGGGCAATAAAATTAGAAAAGATTACCTTTATTTGCCTCATGAACACAAAACCTTTGAAACATACAGTGAAATGCATCATTTGTGTCAATGACCAACACAGTCTTTGATGAAATCCATGTGGTCACAAAGAGAAAGAACAAGCTCCTCACAGACACTGGCAGGAATTGAACCCCTGTCTTATTGCTGGCACTGTAAAGTGTTATGTCAACCACTCTGCTACTGTGCAAACTCAATGGCTGAAAGGGTAATTACAATGCAGTAATGGGTATTTTCCTTTCAATGAAATGGTGGTTGTACTTTGTAACCGTTTACTCAATAACCTGAATCTCATGATGTGTCTCATGACCAGTCTCTAAACATTCTCCCATCTCTCTCAGGTGAGGAATCTCCACTTCCTCTATCAGGCCCCATTGTCCTGTCCCTGAGTAATGGTAAATGGAAAGGCCACCATAAACTGACCTGAAATGGCCCAAACCCAGTTTCCATGGAAATGTTATAGCTAAACCCAGGATCTGCACCTGTTCAGCTTCCCATTTTGCATTTTAACAGGAAGTTTATCTTCAATTGGGGAACATTACAGATTGTAACCACAAACCTGGTTCAGCTTCAGTGTCAAATTGAACTTTTCCTTCCGATTAGAGCTGATGTCCTTGTTGCTGATGGTGGCGGCTATCACCTTGGAGTTTAATGACACATTGTTCTGAGATGGACGGCCGCCTTTACTTTCTTGGTTCAGCAGGGGTTCCAAGTTTTTGAATACAATTAAGGAAAAGGCCTGAAACTCTGTGGAGATAATAGATCAGCCTTTGGTGAATGTGGAGAAACATCACTGAAACACTCCAGCAACTGGATATAAAGGCAGGTCAACACAAAACACACACATTTCAGTAGCGCTTTGTAAGTCTATTAAAATCAGCTCTCAATAGGGATGGACAAGGAGATCATCATGTGGGCTGCTTTATCATGGATGGTGTTAAGTTAATTTGTGTTGGTTAAGCTATACTTTTCCAGGTAAATGGGAGTCTACCACATTCCTGACCTGTGTCTTGTGGATGGTTCAAAATCTGGAGATCGACAGAAAATGGTGTCTTTCTTGGAAAGGAGATAAGACCATAAGACCAAGGATCAGAATTAGGCCATTCAGTCCATCGGGTTTGTTCCACCATTCCATTATGGCTGATTTATTATCCCTCTCATCCCCATTCTCCTTCCTTCTTCCCTTAAACTTTGATGCCTTGCTAACCAGAATCAGAATCAGATTTAATATCATTGGCTTATGTTGTGAAATTTGTTTCAAAGGGCATTAGTGCATTGCAACGCATAATACTACTACTACTACTAATAATAATAATAATAATAAACCTTTAAATTACACTAAGTAGTATTCATAGAGAAAATTAAATTACATAAGTAGTGTGAAAAGATAGCATAAAGTAAAATGGTAGAGTTCGTGGTTTCATTGTCCATTGAGAAATCTAATTGCGGAGAGGCTCCTGAGAGGCTGAGAGTGTGTCTTCAGTACTTGTTTCTGTGTCGTTGATGGTAGCAATAGGAAGACAACATGTCCTGGGTGATGGGTTTCCTTAATGACAGATGCCACCTGTTTGAACATTGCCTTTTGAATGTGTCCCTGATGGAGCTGGCTGAGTTTTCAACACTCTGCAGCTTTTTCTAATCCTGCACAGTGGCCGCTCCATACCGGACAGTGATGCAAATGGTTAGAATGCTCTCCACAGTACATCTGTAGAAATTTGCGTGCGTCTTTGGTGACATAGCAATCCTCCTCAAACTCTGAATCACACATAGCCGCTGTCGTGCCTTCTTTGTAATTGCATCAACATGGGTCCTGGACAAACCTTCAAAGTTGTTGACTCCCAGGAACTTGAAACTGTTTACCTTTCCACTGCTGACCCCTCGATGAGGATGTGTGTTTCCTCGACTTCCCCTTCCTAAAATCCACAATCAGTTCCTTGGTCTTACTGAAGTTAAGTGTAGGATTTTTGTTGTGATACCACTCAACTAGCTGATCTATCTCACTCCTGTCCACTTCCTCAACTTCATCTGAAATTCTGTCAATAATAGTTGTGTTGTCAGCAGATTTATAGATGGAATTTGAGCTGTGCCTGGCCACACAGTCATGGGTGTAGAGAGAGTAGAGCAGTGGGTAAGCACACATCCCTGAGGTGCACCAGTCTTGATTATCAGCAAGGAGGAGGTTATTTCTGATCTGCACTGACTGTGGTTTCCCGATGACGAAGTCAAGGATCCAGTTGCAGAGAGGGGTACAGAAGCCCAGGTTTTGGAGTCTGTTGATTAGAACTGAGGATATGATTGTGTTGAACGCTGAGCTGGAATCAATAAACAACAGCCTGACATAACTGTTGCTATTATCCAGGTGATCCAAGGCCAAGTGGAGTGTCAGTGAGATTGCATCCAATTGTAGCGATAGGCACAGTTTATTCTATTTTATTTAGAGACACAGCATTTAACAAGCCCTTCTGGCCCCTTGAGCTGTGTCACCCAACAATCCACTGATTTAACCTTAGCCTAATCACGGGACAATAAACTACGAATTGGTCTGACTTTGATTGGCGGGAGGAAATCAGAAAATCCAGTGGAAAGACATGTGCACACAGGAAGGAATGTACAAACTTGCTTCCAAAGGACACTGGAATTGAACTCCGAATTCTGCTGCCCGAGCTGTCTATGGTACAGTGGCACCCTCACCACAGGTCCAGCTCCTCGTTTAGGTAGGAGTTGATTCTGGCCACGACCAACCTCTCAACGCACTTCATCACGGTAGATGTAAGTACAACTGGGTGATAGTCATTGAGGCAGATCACCCTGCTCTTCTTGGGCATTGATATGGTTGTCACCCTTTTGAAGTGGGTGGGAAATTCCAGCTATGGCAGTGAGAGATTGAAGATGTTCTTGAACACTCCCACCAGTTGGTTGGCACAGGTTTTATTTCCCTACCAGGTTCACCATCAGGACCTCACGCCTCTTGAAAGCTGTTCTGATGTTGTCCTCTGACACAGAGATCATAGGGTCACCAGATACTTCAGGGATTCATGCAGGCATAAATTTATTCTCTTTTTCAAAGCCCACATAAAAGGCACTGAGCTCATCTGGGAGAGAAGCATCACAGCCATTCATGATGTTAGGTTTCTCTTTGGAGAAAGTAACGGCTTGTAAGTCCTGTCAGAGCTGACATGCATTTGATTCCATCTCTAACTTCAATTGGCATGTGTTTATCTCTCTTAAAATAGCCTTCAGTAGGTGATACCTGGACCTCTTGTTTAGTTATGGATCACTGGTCTAGAATACCACATATCCAGCTCTCAGCAGTCTACGAATGTTGGTAACATCCAGTATGTTCCTGAAGGCACACCCTCATGATTCCCACCTGAGCTGCATGCAAAGAATTGCCACTTATCAGCACCATCAGTAACCTATCAAGCCCCATTTTAAATATACCCAATCACTTGGCCTCCACAGCCTCTGACTAAAGAAATACCTGCACACCTCTATTCCCACGGGATGTCCTTGTATGCAGAGGCTGTGCTCTCTGGTGCAAGACTCTCCCTGGCCTTTCAATATTCGATATGTTTCAGTGAGATCCGCCCTCATTCTTATCATCGCCCTCATATGTTAACCCTTTCATTCCCACAATCATTCTATTGAACTTCCTGCTGACCCTCTCCATGATCAGATGAGCAGATATTCTGAACATAGCAAATATCTGTTGGTCTGCAAACTACATACTGAGGTCTCTCAGATTAATACAGAGTTTGATATCGTCAACTGGATCTTACTGTTGATTACACATGGACTAAAAACAGTAGCCAAGCACTGCTCACTCTGAAATACGTTTGATTTCTACTCAAGGCAGATTTGTCTTCATCAAGGTTTATACAATAAAATCAAACACAGCAGCATATTTTGATGTAGGGGAACACAGACTGATCCCACAGAGTAATAGCTCAGTCAACAACCTGGGCAAGGTAGAACATCCCCTGTGAATGAGTCTGTAAATCACTGGCCAAACTCATTCTTATACCGTGTATACAAGCATGGGAAAGAGACAGGAAATTTACCAGTGTTATTTTCTCCAGCAATGTCTCTCCAGTAAATCTCCAAGGAATTATTCTGAGTGTCCAATTTCACCAGTTGGTCTGCACTCGCATTGTTCCTTTCAGGCACCTTGACCGTAAGAACTATGAGGGAAGTTAAAGGAAGGTGAAGCATTCAGAGGCAAAAAGGATGTTCTCTCTCTCTCTCTCTCTCTCTCTCTCTCTCTCTCTCTCTCTCTCTCTCTCTCTCTCTCTCTCTCTCTGCTGATAACTCTTTAATCAATGACTCTCTGCAAAGTCTTTTTCAGGCTTTCTGAGAATCCCATCTGATGGATACAATTTGTAACTGGGCTTTCTTGGGCTGAATTAGCTTATTGTAGAAAACAATTAGTCTCAATTCCCACAGAACTGAGAGAAAATACTCATGCATATTCTTCACTGTCTGGTGGCACTGATCAAAAGTAGGTAAAATGATAAATTCTGACTCAAATATGTTAATTCACCAGGTCTAATATCTTACCAGCACCTCCTATCCTTGGCACAGACAGTGATCTTGATTCCTTACCAGAGGTAGTGAGGATTCCCGCTCCCATGTCACAAGCACAGAACCTACACTGAAGTTTCATGACTTCAGTCTTTTTCTCAACTTCAGAACGTCCGTCTAGATGTTATTCTTGAAGTGTGGTGGAATTAACATAAGAGATGATTGAGCTACTTTGTGTTTGGCTGTCATGCTTAGAGGGAGTGCAGAGAAGATAGAGCAGGAAGATCCATTGACAGACCAGAGAATGTGGCATTGTTCTTCTTTAGCAGTGAAGGTTGAGAAATAATTTGATAAAAATTTTCAAGATTGTCAATGCTTTGGCCAGAGTTAATGAAGAGAATGAAACATAGAAAACCTACAGCACAATACAGGCCCTTTGGCCCACAAAGTTGTGCTGAACATGTCCCTACCTCAGAAGTTACTAGTTTTACCCATATCCCTCTATTTTCTGAACTCCATGTACCTATTCAAACGTCTCTTCAAATACCCTATCGTATCCGCCTCCACCACCATTGCGGGAAGCGCATTTCAAGCAATGGTCTTCCATTGAAGGAGGGTGGAGAACCAATAGCCAGAGGTTTAAAGGTGACTATTGTAGAACCAGGGGTGCCAGGAGAGAAACCCTTTCCACAAAGTGAGTGGTCACAGAACTCACTGCATGGATGGGAAGTGGAATTATTTCACCATGAGCTTTCAAATGGGAAAACACATGGAGTGTTGGAGAGAAAATAATTATAGGGCTATTGAGAAACAGGGGATGATCAGACTGTAATGTCTCTGTCGAGACCTAGTATGGGTTCAATGGGTAGAATGGCCTTCTGCACAATGTTTCTATGATACTACACTGCTGATGAATACTTTGGAGTAGTTTGTTTGCAGACAGTGAGGTCACAAAGAAATTAGATAGCTCATTATATAATGTGAATGAGGGTTTGTGGATGATCTTTGGTAGAATTCTCCTGGTCTTCTATGATATAGTGTCCTGTATTCTCCCCAACAGAGCAAATGACAGAATGTCCCAAGCAAATGAGGCAACTCTGACAGGGTGGTACCCCCTCAGCCTAGACATTGTGCTCAACAGGCAGCAGTGAGGGTGAGGGTAAATTGTGCAACACATGAGAGCAGACACTCACAATCAGTGATGTGGCATGTTTCAGCACAGCCTTCCAAAGCAACCTCATGAAATCAGAAATAAAAGCTGGAAATGTTGGTAAATTCAGCAGCTCAGGCATCAACATTAGAATGAAAAATGGTTAACCTCATCAGCATTAAACTTTAACTATTAATCTTTCCAGAAATGCAGAAGTTTTCAGACAGTGAGGTAACAAAGAAGTTCAATAAATCATTGTATAATGTGGGGGAGTTTTGGAGGACACATGCTGTTGGGATGCTCAGTATAATTCTCCTGGTCTTCTATGATATAGTCTCTTGTATTCCCACCCACATGGCAAATGACAGAATGTCCCATGCAAAATAAAGCACCTCTGACAATGCAGCACCCCCTCAGTGCTGCACTGGATGGGAGTCTAGATGCTTTGCTCAACAGACAGCAGCAAGGGTGAAAACAGAGAGAATTCAGGCAAGCAACAGCCTCTTTCATCAATCATTTCTGCAGAGTTCTGGGAAACAGCAACCTCGGCTGACAGCAATCTCTTTATCAGATTTCCTGTGAAGTTGTGGTAACATGTGCAAGACATGAGAACTGACTCTCACCATCAGAGATGTGGCATGTTTCAGCACAGCCTTCCAAAGCAACCTCACGTAATCAGAAATAAAAGCAGAAAATGTTGGTAAATTCAGCAGGCCAGGCATCAACATTAGAATGAAAAATGGTTAACCTCTTCAGCATGAAACTTTAACTATTAATCTTTCCAGAAATGCAGCCTGAACTACTGACTACTTCTAGCATTTTTCTTTCTTCCACATTTCCTGTAGCTTGATTGATTTTTAAGCTTTAGAAATATTAAACAAAGATTTCTATCAAGAGCCCACATATTAACCATTTTCAGAACCAGCTGATTACTGACAAAGTAATCTCCACATTTCCTTTCCTTAACTTGAACCAGTTTCACAGTCTCGATAACTAGCATTGAGGACCTTTGCTCCAGTGGTCAATGTTTTCAGCGTCCAATACTTTACCGAAAGAGTTTGTTTCCATGGTCTCTGCCTTTGAACTGGGTAGTTTCAGAGCAATCACCATTGCCACGTTCTCCAAGAGGTCCACTGTGCCCGTTGCCACCGGCAGTCTTTGAGTGGTCTGCATGCTCTCCAGCCGGGAAGTATTAAAAACACTGTTTACAAATGTTGTTATATCCAACAGATGAAAAGGAACACCTCATGAATTGAGAAGCAAAATACTACAGATGTTGGATGTATGGGGAAAAAATGGAAAATGATGTTTTTCCAATGAAGGGTCTTTGCGCAAAATCATTAGTTTTGTTTCCCTCTCCACAGATGCTGCCTGGCCTGCAGAGTCCAGCAATGGAGGCTCTAAAAACAGGATTGAATGAGTCTGAAAAGGGTTGTCCACTCTGCCAGACCTATCATGATACAACCCTCTGCACCACTGAGGACATCGTCAAAAGGTAGTGCCTCAAGAATGCAGCATCCATCACTCAGGACCATCACCACCAGGACAAGCTCTCTTCCCATAACTACCATCAAGGAGATAAAGAAGCCTAAAGATGCATACTCAGCATTTCAGGAAGACCTTCTTTCACTACCATCAGGTTTCTGAATGATCTGTGAACCTCACTATTCCACATTTGCACTATTTATTTGTCATAATTTTTAAGTTAAAAGTACATTTAATATCAAAGTACATATATTATCTGCAACCTTACAGGCAGCCACAAAACAAAGAAATCCAGTAGTGTTTTGGTCCGGATCGGTTCCCCTTTAAATTTAGTTAGGTTGCATTATGATCCGGACCATTGACTCTTTGTCCCTTCTAATTCCGTTTCACGTGTCCCTTGAGCTGGCAATTAAGGTGATCGACTCTCGACCTGAACTGGCAGCTTATAAGCCCCTGGCTTTAGCCGTTCGGGGCGAGAGTGTTAAGAAGACTTAGCAAGTCGTTGCCGCTACGACAAGCCAGAGTTATCCAGCCCACATGGAAGTATCACCTTCCTTCGCCAGAGTGGGTCCAGGCAAGGTCAATCTGCCAGGGGTGAGTTAAAGGCAGAGTCCTGACTTGACGTTCATACCCATTGTCCGTGTCTACCCTCGAAGAGTTCCGGCTCGGTGCCTGAGTTGAAGGCGGAGTTCTGGCTCAATGTACATGCCCTCTGTCCACGTCTGTCCCCTTGAAGAAGAGTCCTGGCTCGATGCCTGATCTGAAGGAGTCCTGGTTCAATTTTCCTTGTCCTGTGTTTTGGTGTCCGCGTTTCTGGCTGCGCGATCCATGGTGTCCGCGTTTCTGGCTGCGTTGATCCATGGTGTCCGCGTTTCTGGCTGCGCGATCCATGGTGTCCGCGTTTCTGGCTGCGGCGAATCAAGGTCCTAGTCTCCTAGTCCAGAGTCTACGACGATCCACGTTCCACATTCCGGGCTGCGGCGATCCATGGATCCCAGTCTCCAAGGGCCGTGGCGGTCCCAGTCATGGCAGCGGCGATCCCAGTTCCCTGTTTCCAAGTCCCTAGTCCAAGTCCCTAGTCCAAGTCCCTAGTCCAAGTCCCTAGTCCAAGTCAGAGGTTCGTGTTCCCCTTTGTCCTTGATTTCCCGATTTTCTGTGTCGTGAGTAATAAACGTTATTTTATTGAACCTAAGAAAGACATGTTTGTGTCCTGCGTGTGGGTCCTCTCCCAGCACCTTTGTCCCCGCCTCGTGACAAGTAGAACTCATTCAAAATAAAGACCGTCAAATGATTATAATAATTAATTATGTCTTCTACTGTACTACTCAAAAACAGATTTCATGACAGGTCTGATGATAAACTTGATTCTATGATTCTCGACACTGAACTAACTCCACAACCAACAGAATCTCTTTCAAGGACTCTACGACTTAGTATTATTTACATTTTTCATCATTTGCAAGATTTGTTTTCTTTTGCACATTAGTCATATGTCACCCTTTGTTTATAGTTTTTAATAAATTGTATTGTATTTTATTTCCCAGTGAATGCCTGCAAGGAAATGAACCTCAGTATGGTATAGGGTGATGTATATGTACTTTGATAATTTACTTTGAACATTGGCAGTTCTTTTAGTTTTCCATGACTGTTGGATTTTCCTGGTGTTATTGAAAGCTTACCTTTAAGAAGTTCTCTCTTTATGGAAGAATTTGTACCCCTTCCTGTCTTTATTCCTACTGCACTAATTGTTGAATCTTTCTCCACCATTTTTCTCCCATTCTATTCCACTCCCTTTTTCTCTCCCTTTGCTTCCCATCTTTGACTTCCTTTCTTTCTCCATTGCCTTCTGTTCCTCTGCTCCCATTTTCTTAACCCTGACTCTTTCTCCATCTCTTTATGACTCCCTTTGCCTTTTCTGTCATTCTCTGGTCACCAACCCAGTGCCGACACTGGGCAAGAGCAATGAATGTTACCCCATAAAGCTGTCATTTCCAATCCTGTGTGGCTCTGGATGCAAGTGCATCTTCTACAGCAACACACACTACAAGCTGGAGGAACTCTGTCTGTGTCAAACAGCATCTATAGAGGGAAATGGAGAGTCAACATTTCAGGTCAAGTCCCTTCATTGGGGCTGGGCAACCTTCTGTGATTCTGGGAGGCAAATGCATTTTCTGGTGTCACCTAATTTTATCCATATTCAATGACTACTTTAGGATACCTGTATCTCCAGTACATCTGCTCAACTGCCCATATTACAGAGCGGCAGAAATACAAGGCACATCAGGCTGGCGGATGAAGAAACCCTCACCACATTTAGAAAGTACGATGCCAACACTGAGATGAGATTGGGTTGAATCAACACAGATACAATGGGCAGAATGGCTCCCTGTTGTGTTGTGAATATCCTATGATTCAGTGAGAAAGGTGCCGGAAGAACATACCGCTATTCCGTAACACCCATGTAACCTAACTCCATCTGGTGATCTTCCCCCATCCCATTACTACCTTCAGTTAACAAAACCCATCCATCTCGTGTCTAGAATCCACATTTGATCCAATATTGATGGATCACTGAGGAGTGTTCTGAGTTTCCACCATCCTCTGGGTGTACAAGTCTTTTCAAATTTTACGCCTGAAAGGCATGGCTCTAACTTTCAGACTCTGCCCTCTTGTTCTGCTCTCCCTACCCTGACCACACTCCATACTCCCTCCCTTCACGTCTGCTCCTCTCCAGCTCTGTTTTCCATAATACATAGATCATAGCACAGTACAGCACAGAAACAGGCCATTCAGCCCACAATATCTGTGCTGAACATGCCAAATTAAAACTAATTCTCTTTGGCACCCACATGATCACTGACAGCCCAAGAAACACTGTTGACTCTGGTGAGGACTGCATATGCAGGAAAACATTCCAACAGATCCACATCCAGGGATAATGGAAGTTAAGTTTGCTCCTTGGAGAAATGGAATGAGTTCTCATACCTGCTGGGTGTTCGCTGAATAATCGAAGTTGCACTGCGACGGCGTAGAGTTCTGCTTCTCAGAGACAGGACAGGAAAGTGGATCCACTGGAATGAAGATGGCATTTTAGAGATCAGTGTGTCTACCTGCCGACTCTACCCCCACCTTCCTGCTGTTCACCGATCAGGCAGCGAAGCGTTGACCTCTGTAACTCCAAGCTGGTGTACTCCCACAACGAGCAGCATCAGACCCGGACACACAGGACTGTGACTCGACGCCACATCTTCCTGACCCCAAGAACAACTGTGCATGCCTCGTCCAATCCCACACCCACTGTCACCCAAAGGAACCGGTACCATGGTTGGCATTGTACTTGTAATGTTGGCACAAGCCACACTAATGTGGAAATGTTGATATGGGCCTCATTGCTGGTTTGGGTGGAACAATTTGTAAACATCTCCAGAGCCATGAAACCAGTTAAATGTGTAAGTGATCAGCCCTCTCAGGTTGGAGGAACAACACCTCATATTCTGTCTGGTTAGCCTCCAACCTGACAGCATTAACACTGAATTCTCAAACTTCCAGTAATTTCTCCCTCTTCTCTCTTTTCCATTCCCTACTCTGACTCTCTTCTTATCCCTTCTCCTCAGCAACCTATCATCTCCCTCTGGTGTCCCTTCTCCTCCCCTTTCTCCCTCAGTTCACTCTCCTCCCCTATAAGCTTTCTCTTCTTCAGCCCATTTTACTTTCTCCACCTCTCTCCTCCCAGCTTCTTACTTCATACCTCACCCCCTCCCACCTACATTCTCCCTCACCTGACTTCACAAATCACCTGTCAGCTTGTGCCCTTCCCTCCCCCCACCTTCTTATTCTGGCTTCTTCACACTTCCTCTCCAGTCCTGGTGAAGGGTCTCAGCCCAAAAAATCGACTGTTTATTTCTCTTATCAGATGCTACCTGACCGACGAGTTCCTCCAACATTTTCTGTGTGTGACATCAGGACACATGGTTGATGTGAAGTTGTTTCAAAGGGCTGGGGTGAGACCATTCAGCACCAAGTGACAAGGAGCTGAATTTAATCATCTCCATTATGCATTAAATAATCTTGTTCACACTCCCCCATCTCTACAACCCCACTCTCTGCTCACTCATCACCTTCCCACCACTCACAGAGACCAGTCTAACCTGTTCCTCCTGCAACTGACCTGAGGACTGGGGCCAGGGGGCTGAACATCGTGGGGTGAGCTGCCCCTGTCTGAGATCAGTCTGAGGACTGGGGCCAGGGGGCTGAACATAGTGGGGTGAGCTGTCCCTGTCTGAGATCAGTCTGAGGACTGGGGCCAGGGGGCTGAACATCGTGGGGTGAGCTGTCCCTGTCTGAGATCAGTCTGAGGACTGGGGCCAGGGGGCTGAACATCGTGGGGTGAGCTGCCCGTGACTGAGATCAGTCTGAGGACTGGGGCCAGGGGGCTGAACATCGTGGGGTGAGCTGCCCGTGTCTGAGATCAGTCTGAGGACTGGGGCCAAGGGGCTGAACATCGTGGGGTGAGCTGTCCCTGTCTGAGATCAGTCTGAGGACTGGGGCCAAGGGGCTGAACATCGTGGGGTGAGCTGCCCCTGTCTGAGATCAGTCTGAGGACTGGGGCCAGGAGGCTGAACATCGTGGGGTGAGCTGCCCGTGTCTGAGATCAGTCTGAGGACTGGGGCCAAGGGGCTGAACATCGTGGGGTGAGCTGTCCCTGTCTGAGATCAGTCTGAGGACTGGGGCCAGGGGGCTGAACTTCGTGGGGCTGAACAGGTTGGTATGAGAAAAGGGGAAGAAGGAGTGTGGAGATAGAAAATAGAACGGAGCACTTGTTCTCTGCGACTACTCCATATGGCTGCCGACCGGACGTCCCCCTCAACTTGCACTTTAAATACACCGAATGACTTGGCCTCCATGGCCATCTGAGGCAATGAATTCCTCTGATTCACCACCCTCTGCTAAAGAAATTCAAGTGAGTACAGGCCTAGAACCATCAGACGTTCCTCATACATTAACCGTGTCATTCCCGGGATCATCCTTGTGAACCCTCTCCATTGCCAGAGCCTCTTTTCTTCGATATGGCATACTGTCCCAAGTAACTTAAGGGAATCTTGGCAACACTCACGATTAGTTTTTGTTCTTTTGGAGTTCTCCCAAACAGGACCAGTTAATCAGAGTGTTGTGAATGATGTTTATATGATGCTAAGTGCCTGTGATGCTGCTGCATGTAAGACTAAAAAATCAAAAGACATAGGAGCAGCATTAGGTTGTTTGGCCCATCAGGTAAGTTTTACATTCCACTAATGCATAAGTATGTATATTTGTGCATATTACAATAACCTGAACTTTGACTTTGACCTTGACCACCCTGGAGATTGGCAATTTGACCTTTATTCTATGTCACGGTTATTTATGGTCATTACCTTCACAGCTCCTCCTTCCATTGGAGCCAGCCTTCTCAGTCGACTGAAAACCGGTGCTGCAGATGCACTGGAATGAACCATCTGTGTTCTGACAAGTTGCTTCCTGGGCACACGGAGAGGAATTACATTCGTCGATATCTGCACAAACAGAGAAACTCTTCAGGGATTGCTCGACTACACGTTAAGGTCCCTTTACTCTTCAATACTCTCTAGGGTCCTACCATTCACGGTATATATCTAACCTTTGAGATCTCCACCCTCACGCTTATCAGAGTGAAATTTCATCTCCACTACCCTGCCCAGACTTTTGTACAAACTCCTTACAGATGGCACTGGAAATGAACTCCAAACTCTCACACCCTGAACTGTAATAGTGTCTCACTAACCACCTCTCGACCATAGTGCCTCATAGAGTCAAAGAAAAGTACAGCTCAGAAGGAGGCCTTTTAGCCCATCCAGTCCATGCCAAACCATTTAAATGGCCTACTCCCATCGACCTGTAACTGATGCATGACCATATCCCTCCTTGCCCCTGCTATCCATGCCCCATCCAAACTTCTCTGTTACATTGAAATCAGGTTTGCTTGTGCCCCTTGCACTGACAGCTCGTCCCACACTCTCACAAACCCTCCGAGTGAAGAAGTTCCCCTCATGTTTCCCTTAAACTTTTCACCTTTCACCCTTACCCCATGACATTTCATGGTCCCACCCAGCCTCAGTGGAAAAAGCCTGCTTGCATTTACCCTATCTATACTCCTCAAAATTGTGTTTAATTCACAGTCTCTAACACATTCACAACTAATAATTTAGTCTTGAAAGTTATTCTTGACTTCATAGTTATTTAAAGTCCTCACCTTCACAGCCCTGATTGATTGTATTGTACCCATCCTTGCATCGACACCTGTAAGAACCAACTGTGTTCCAACACTTTTTGCGAGGTCCACATGAAGTCATTTCACATTCATTGATATCTGTATAAAGAGGGAAAATTCTTTACAATCGTAAACATTTTGCTCTCCATTACAACTGGATTCTACTGTAGTTGGTGGAATTTAGAAAATTACATCGGGGCGCCACGGTAGCGAGCGGATAGCCCAATGTTATTACAACTCAGGGCATTCCGAAGTTCAGAGATCAATTCCGACACTGTCTGGGAGGAGCTTGTACATTCTCCCCAGGAGAGTGTGGGTTTCCTCCAAGTGTTGTGGTTTCCTCCCAATTTTCAAAGACGTACTGGTTGGTAGGCTAATTAGTAATTGTAAATTGTCCCATGATTAGGCTTGAGTTAAATAGATAGGTTGCTGCAGTGTGGCTTGTTGGGTCAGAAGGACCTGTTTCACTCTACATCTCAAATAAATGAATATTTTATTTAGAGATATAGAGTGGAAAATAAATTAAATTATATTTCTGATCTTTCTGATGTGTATTTAATACCTCAGAAATATTTGAGCTTTCTCTAAATATATTCTTTGATTAAGTGTTTTGAATCATTGAAATGAAACAAAATGTACATGAGTTATCCCTGGCTGTGTGTCTGTGGTTTTGCTTTTAATTAGTTTTATGTTTCAGAGTTACAAAACATAACACTTTCTCATTACAAGGTGTTGTCACTCACAGAACTGCCAATCACTGGATGCTCTAGAGTCTTGTGTGTGAAAATCCAGGAGATCAGCAGTTTCTGAGATACTCAAAACTCCCCATCTGGCACCAACAATCATTCCACAGCCAAAGTCACTTACATCACAGTTCTACCCCATCCTGACATTTGGTCTGAACAACAGTTGAACCTTTTGACCATGTCTGCATGCATTTGTGCATTGAATTGCTGCCACATGATTGATCAATTGGACATTTGCATTAATGAGCAGGTGTACATGTGTACCTAATAAAGTGGGCACTGAGTGTACATTCATTGAAACCATTAATTGGACTGTATCATCAACTTAAACCTCAACCAAACTCAGTCACCTGAGGGGATTTAAAACTCACCAGAACAGTCATTTAGTGATGGATCAAATTGATAACCCGGTTCACAGCTGTGATTTTGGGACAGAATGTTTCGGAACATACCACAGCAAAGATAACTAGAAGAAAGAAAATGAGGCAGTTAGACATTTGCTCCACCATTTTTATTCCTTCTCTCCTGAAACACAGCACCCCAATACTGAACATAGCCAGGGCTGATGACAGCTATGGGAGTGAGAGAGAGTTAATAGCCCCACCTCCTGAGATGGGTAAAACCGTTCTTTGGATTGATGGCGTTGAACACAGGAGTGTCAGTGCTTTGTTCTCAGTGACCAAAGTCCAGCCACCAGTATTGACTTAGGACACTGGTGTCCAAAGCTCACATGACTCCACATCACCTGTTGAAGTTATCTACACTGGGTCAGGAGGCTGATGGTTATAGGGTAATAACTTCATGAACCTGGTGGTGTGACAACCAATTTGCACTCTTTTACACATTGGTCATTTGTCAGTCTTTGTTTATGTAGAGTTTTATGTAAATTTTTCAGTATTTCTTTATTTTCTTGTAAATGTTTTCATAAAACAAATCTCAGGATAGTGCATGGTAACTTACAGATACTATGATAATAAATTTACTTTGAACTTTGAAGTGATAAATATTAACTAATAGCCAAACAAAGTGTTATGAGATAGTATTTGTGAGTTCATGGACATTTCAGAAATCTGATGACAGGACTGATGGCAGCTATTTGGAAAACATTGAGTGTGGGTCTTCAGGCTCTGTACTGCTTTGTTGATGGGACTATTGAGAAGAGGGGAAGTCCTGGATGGTGAGATACAGGAACCTTAGATCCCACAACACCAGGTTCAGGAACAGTTATTACCCAGCAACCATCAGGCTCCTAAACTACCAGGGATAACTTCACTCTCCTCAATGATGAACTGATTCCACAACCTCTCGACTCACTTTCAGGAACTCTACATCTCATGTTTACTGTTTTATTTATTTTTTTTAAAAATTATTTGCATGATGTGAATTCTTTTGCACTTGGTGTTTTTCAATCTTTGTTATTTATAGTTTTTCATAAATTCTATTGTATTTCTTTATATTTCAGTTGTAAACACTTTTTGCCCAGTGCCCCTCGCTATGTGGCTTGTTAGCCCCTCACTAACAGCCACTGGGACTCAATGGTGAGAAAGCAACCTTCCTCAAATGGTGCGTCTAGGACCAAAACCAGATACCTGGACAACCTGAACCCTGATCTGTGCAAATACTGTGTAAGTACCGTCCCTGTGCAATAGCCATTGGCAAGAAGTAACAGATTGTACGCTGCATACAATTATGAAGAAAGTATATTTATCAATTTCAACTTTATCAGACAGTTCATAGGAAAAAAAGGAAAAACTAAAAAGGGCCCACTACAGTTAACCCAGTCCAAATGTGCAAATAAGTTGGAGCTCATCTTGAAGTTGTCTTTAACTCACACACTGGCCCACAATCTGCACGAAAGCACGCACCACCTTCGGAATGTTGCTGGAAATCCATATTAAACAAACGGGCTCCCCCAAGGGAATATCGGTCCTTCCTCCTTGAAGCCATTCATCTGCACAAAGCACCTTGTGCAACAGGGACAGCTTCCTCAGCCACCTTCCCTGATGCCTTCTCCCAGCTCCATGATCCACACCAATGTCCATCACCGAAACCTCTTTGCCAGCGTGCTCTAGAACCTTCTCCCAATTCCACCATCCTGATTGGCTGATACAACATTGCCCCCTATCATTAGCTCAAACCATATCATGCTAAAAGTAGAACAGACTGCTCCTACAAAGCTGCAAAAATGAAATACCTTCAGTATAGCAATAAAAATCTTAACCAGGGCCTTGTACAGTAAACACCTTCAAGAAAATGAATTCAAAGGTAATATATGGCGACATATGCTTACTTTAATAATAAATTTACTTTAAACTTAAGATTTCCAGTTTAAATATAATTTTCTCTCAACCGTCAACAAAGCAACTAATTATTTTCTGTCACATCCCTCCAAAAGATGACCTCCAATGACTAGAGTGCTGTACCATTGGACTTGCCAGAAGCACAACATATTCTGGGCTCAATACATTGATGCAGTCAACATATACAAACTCACTATACTTTGCTAGGAGTTTGAGGACATTTGTTATGTCAACAAAGGCTTGCAAATTTCTATGCAGGGGAGTATTCTGACTGGTTGCTTCACCACCCGGTGTGGAAGCTCCAATGTACAGAATTGAAAGGGTCTGCAGAAGGCGGGAGACTTAGCCGGTTTCATCACAAGCAACATCCTCCCATCATCGAGGACATCTACAAAAGACAGTGTCTCAAAAGGCAGCATTCATCATTAAGGAATCTCACTATACAGGACATAACCTCTTCTCATTACTACCATTAGGAAACAGGTACAGGTAAAGACACACACTCGACATCTTAGGAACACCTTCTTCCCCTCCATCTTCAGACTGCTGAATGGTACAAGAACCCATGAACACTACCTCACTATTCTTTCTTGTACCATGCACTTATTTTATAATATACAGTAATTTTAAGTCTGCTCTATAATGCTGACATAAAGCACAAATTTCATATCATATAAGACAGTGATAATGAGCCTGGTTCTGATACTTCTGTGCCAATTTCCCAAGGACTGAATGCCTTGATTTTGTAAATATTTATCTATTTCCACCTTACATATTCCTAATGATCCAGCCTCCATCAACATTGTGAATTCAGAGTTCCAGGGTTTTGCTATCCTCTGGGAAGAAATATCTGTGCATCACAACATGGTGCCACTGGGGGCAAACTTGGTTTCCCTGGAATTTGGAAAGAAAGATTTGGGAGAGAAATGGACAAGAGTATATAGTTGCAAGATAAGGGGACAATCATTTCTCTTGCAACTAAAACACAAGAAAATCTGCAAATGTTGGAAATCCAAGCAACACACACAAAATGCTGGAGGAATTCAGCAGGCCAGGCAGCATCTATAGAAATGGGTAAACAGTCAACATTTCGGGCCAAGTCTCTTTGTCAGAACTGGGATGGAAGGGAAGAAGTCAGAGTATGAAGGTGGTGGGAGAGGAGGAAGTACAAGGTGGCAGGTGATAGATTACACCGGGAAATGGGGGAGGGGGTAGGGGGGGTGAACTAAAGAGCTGAAAACTGTATTGGTGAAAGAAATAAAGAGTTGGAGAAGGGGGAATCTGATAGGAGAGAACCGAAGACCATGGAAAAATGGAAGGAAGAGGGATACCAGAGGGAGGTGATAAGTGGGTAAGAAGATAAGGTGAAAGAAAGAAACAGGAATGGAGAGAAGTGGGGGGAGGTCAATCATCTGAAGTTAAAGAAATCGATGATCATGCCATCAGGTTGGAGCCGACCCAGATGGAACATACGGTGTTGCTCCTCCAAACTGACTGTGGCCTCATCATGGCAGCAGAAGAGGCCGTGGATTGACATGTCGGAATAGGAATGGGAATGGTTGCTACCGGGAGATCCCTTTTTGTGGCAGCTGGAGCGAAAGTGCTTGGCAAAGTGGTCTCCCATTCCTTTTTTTTGTAATTTATTTTTTATTGATGTTCATCATCAACCAAACATTTCCTTAAGATGTATTTCAGATACTGTACATATATATCATATATTCATATTTACCGCAAATCTCCACATAATATTTATCTGAGGTATACACTTAGAGAAGAGAGGAAAGAAAGAACAAGCAAAAGGAAAAAATCTATGTACAAGTGGGGAGTGAACTTTTTTTTTACAACATATTCATTGATTTGTGAGAATACAATCAGACCTATGAGGTGTTATGTAGTTAAACCATTTTCCCCAGTATAAATCAAAGTGTTCCAACTTATGATTAACAGATACTGTTATCTTCTCCAGTTTGTAAATGTCCGTTGTAATTTCTATCCATGCATTTAAAGTTGGGCTCTCCTGTGATAATCATTTCCTAGTAAGAGTCTTTTTACCAGCCACCAGCAGTATATTCATTAAATATTTACCTCTTTTCAACCATCCTTGAGGTATATACCCAAAATGGTCTTACTTTCTAAGGGTATTTCACATTTTAAAATGTCTTGTAGGACATTGTGTATCCCACTCCAATCATCTTGGATCACAGAACAATCCCAGAATATATGATAAAGATTTGCATTTTGATTTCCACAATTTCTCTAGCAAACAGGGAGGTTACTATCATAATGGGATTCCTGAGAGAGTGTAATAAAATACCTTATCAAGTTTTTCCATCCAAACTCCCTCCATTTCTGTGAATTGGTATACTTCCATTGATACCTCCATATGATTGTTTATTCTTCCTCAGATATAATTATCCCTTCTTCCTTCTCCCATTTTGTATTAATGTATGAAGTCGAATATGTTTTAAGATTTGACAAACCCTTATACACACTTGAAATGATTCTCCTACCATCATCTGAATTACATGCTGTTCTAAATAGCTCCATCAAACAAGTACTTGCCTTGGTTACATTTTTAACCCTCCTAATAAGTGTTTCTCTTTAAGCATTTCAAAACTGAACAGTGTACCTTTTTTCATTATATTTCAAAACACTGTTGTTCCTTTAGCTGTCCAGTCCTTAAATCTAGCATCCAGTTTATTCGACGTGAAGTCCGAGTCATATGCACACCATTTAAGAATTGCAATATCTCCCTCTAGTTTATATTCTTTTTTTAATAGTTTTCCATATTTTAAGAGTCCATTTCACCCATGGGTTATCAATAGTATTTATGTACTTTGCAGGTTGTTATCAGCCAAAATTGCCTGTATGGGAATGCAAAATATCCTCTCTTCAATATTTTTCCATTGAGCATCATATGATGGGTTGCACCAACATATCACAGCTCTCAACTGTGCTGCAAAACAATAATATCTAAGAGGGGTAGGCCCCCTCCCCACTTTTCCTTGGCTAATTGCAAATTTTGAGACAAACTCTAGGCATTTTACCTTCCCATATATATCTTGATAACATTGTGTTCCATTCATTGATTTGATTCTAATTAATCTCTATTGGTAGGGTTTGAAAGAGATATAATAGTTTGGGCAGTATATTCATTTTAATGCAGTCAATCCTTGAACTGAAACTAAAAAAAGGAATTGGGTTCGATCTTCTTATATCTTCCTTATTTTTTTTATATATATAGGCAGATAATTGCATTCTGATAATTTTGCCAAATCATTTGGCATAATGATGCCCAAATATTTGAAAGACTATGTTTGCCATGCCCAGGGATATCTACTTTCAATTTCTCTTGGTGGGCGATAGTTATATGAGAGTAATTGGATTTTATGTATGTTGATTTTGTATCCTGATAATTGACCATATTGTTTTAAAGATTGCATCAATTTAGGTAAAGAGTAGATTGGTTGCCCTAGATAGATCAAAATGTCATCCGTGTAACAGGCCAATTTATGCTCTGTCTCATTTAATCTGATGTATTGAGCTAATGGTTCCAGATATAATGCGAAGAGCAGTGGTGACCATACACAAACCTGTCTCGTGCCCCTTTCCAGGATAAGACTATTTGATAAATATCCATTGATTTTAATCCTAGCAGTAGGATTGTCATATAGTGCCTGTATAGTTTTAATAATCGTGTCATGTAAAACAAATCTACGTAAAACTTTGTAAAGAAAATTCCAATTAACCAAATTGAATGCCTTTTCTGCATCCATGCTAATCACTATTGCTTCAATTTTATTTTTTTGTACATGATCCATAAAATGAAGTGTCCTTCGTATATTGTCTTGTGTTTGGCGTTGTTGTATAAAATCTGTTTGATCATTATGTATCAGTGTGGGTAGAAACACTTCTAATCGTTTGGCCATGATGGAGGTAAAGAATCTATAATCTACAGTAAGAACAGATATTGGTCTAAATGAGCCACATTCCATTTTATCCTTGCTATAGCTGAAATTATTGCTTCCCTGCAGCTGGGTGGCATTAGTGCCTTTTTTAGAGCCCAGGTCAGTGTGCAGAGTGAGACAGGAATTAACTCATTTTTAAATTCTTTGTACCACTCTGCCATATACCAATCTGATCCTGGTGACTTGCTTAACTTAAGCCTGTTAATTGCAGCTTTCAATTCAACTTCAGTTATGTCAGCAATCATCGTTCTATTTTGTTCTTCACTTAAAGCGGGTAACTTTAGAGAATTCAGGAAGGTGTCAATTTGGGTTATTTATAAGCATCCATTGTGAGACTATGGATTTGCACCTTGGAAGGTTTTCAGGGCGCAGGCCTGGGCAGGGTTGTATGGGAGACCAGCAGTTGTCCAAGTTGCAAGCCTTCCCCTCTCCACACCACCGATGTTGTCCAAGGGAAGGGCACTAGGACCCAAGCAGCTTGGCACTGGTGTTGTCGCAGAGCAATGTGTTGTTAAGTGCCTTGCTCAAAAACACAACACACTGCCTCAGCTGAAGCTCGAACCAGTGACCTTCAGATCACTGGGTTATGCTTCCCCTGGAACTTTGGAATAGAGAATTTTGTAAAACACTTCAAAAGCTTCTTGAATGTCCCTTGGCTTTTTTTTTTTTATCATTTTTGTTCTTGGCTCTCTAATTCTATGAATTGTATTTTCTGCTAACTTTTTTTCAGTTTCCACACCAGCATTTTCATAGACTAAGATCTACTTTCATAATGTCTCTATTTCAGAAACATTAAATTTTTCCTGATTTCTTGCGTAGCCAAACTATTAATTTCATTCCTAATTTTTAAAAATTCCTCTAATGTATCCAGTGCCAAATTTAATTTGTGTTTTTTCCCCAGTTCCTTCAGCTTATTTTGTAATTCCTCTAATGTTTTATACCTTATTTTTCTCGTATATGAAGATATCGCTATAATTTTCCCTCTTAAAACAGCCTTCAGAGTATCCCTTAGAATGGGAGGTGAAATCTCTCCATTATCATTGAATTCTAAGTAAAAACCAATTTCTTTTTTAATTTGTTCCTTAAAGTAGGGATTATTGAGGAGTCTTGAATTTGGTTTCCAAATAGTATTCTTTAGCTGTAGGTCAAAATCAACAGATAAATATATAGGTGCATGGACAGTTACATCTATTGTCCCAATTCCACAGGTGTTTATTTTGTCTTTGTCTTTTCCAAATGTTATGAAATAGTCTATTCTTGTATATACAGAATGAGGGGGCCAGAATAATGAGTGTAATCCCTTCTGTTGGGGAAAGGTCCCTCCATATATCAACTAGACCAACATCCTCAGAAAATGTATTGACATTCTTATGTAAGGATTTTGTTTCATAGGTTTTTCTATTGGAAGAGTCTAACTTTGGTTGTAATTGTAAATTTAAGTCTCCCCCACATATCAGGAGACCTTCTGTTTCTGTTACCATCATTTTTTTATTTTCTGAAAGAAACCAACATCACTTCCTAGGGGTGCATATATATTCAATAGAGTAACTGAATTTCTATCTATGTTCCCCCTTACCAGAATGTATCTGCCCTCCTTATCTCCCATTTCAAATACTTTTTCAAAATTTAGCCTACTTGAGATAAGAATAGCAACTCCTCTCCTACATCCAGATTTATATGAGGAGAAAAAGAAATTAGTGAAGCCCATTCTCTTTTTTCCATGCTCATTATCACTTGAGTTTCCTGTAAATATACTATATGGGCTTGTTCTTTTTTCATTTTGGATAGAATTCTATTAAGTTTGATTGGATTTAACAGCTTATTGACATTGAAAGAAATGAATTGTACTTTGTCCTTAGCCATGTATATTTGTCTGTCAATTTATCATTGAAATTAGAAGAATAAAGCTTAATCAATCTACTCCCTGAACAATTAAGAACCAAGAAATGTGAATAATAATTCGATAAAAGGCAACGAAGGTGTGATTCTAAGGCTAAGGTCTCTAGTAGATGACCCTGTGTTGAGCTAGAGGAAACGTCTAGCTGTGGGGGATAGCCCCTCCTACCTGTGTATTGAGGGCCCCCATTGCAGTACCCATAAAAATAAACAAATCTATATCCATTACACAGTAAAGATTTTCCTGTGTATTATATTTATTCTCATTTAGGTGGGGAAAAAGGAGTGAATGAATGAATAAAAAAGAATAATTGAGTAATATAAAATCCACATTACAATGAGTATTTCTCGAGATAGGTATATCACCGTCTATTTTTGCTTCTGTTTAGCTTCTCAACACATTTAAAGTTAGCCAAACCTTATGGCACTTCTGGAGGGGGTGAGGGCTGTCTTCGGGAAACTCACAGTCTCTTCCTGATATATTTCTCTGCCTTCCTGCCATCCCCTGCTTTCTCCATTCTCTCACTATTTCCCAAGCAGAGCAGGATAACTGCTCAGCCAGGTGTTCCCTCGGTTTGATCCCACTGATGGGCAACCCTCTGGCCATGTCAGCAGTTGCCTCTTCCACTGTCTGATATAGTTGGATCCCATCGTCATAAAACACCCACAGTTTAGCAGGGTACGGAGTTTGGAATCTAACCATTCCTTGCTTTAATATTTGCTTTACTTCAGAGAATTCTTTAAGTTTCTGCAGGACCACCGGGGAGGTGATCTTGATTGAAATATATTAATTTTGCATCCAAAAACACCCTCTTCTTATCCCAGACCTTCATAGAATCTCTGCCTTTGGATTGTATCGAAAGAATCTAATTACTATAGAGCATAGCTTATCTTCTCTGTCTCCAGTAGGCCTCTGGGTGAGCGCACGATGCGCCCTCCCAATTTCAAGCTCCATAGTCGAAGGAATTTCTAGCGCGTCTTGCAGCAACTTTCGTACAAACTCCATTATAGACGAACCCTCCGCTCTTTTGGGAACATTTATTATATCCTGATATTTTTCCGTTGTGATCTTCCTATCAGGTCAATCAGTTTACTTTCTTGTTGACTTAATATTTTTATTGTCTTACTTAGTATCCGTTCCACGTTTTGCATGAGAACCTCCACCTCAATTTGTGTCTCTGCCAACGCTATTTTTTGATTGACGTTGGCGAGCTCTGGCTTGATATCATTTAGTTGTTGTTTTATATCATTTTGGAACTCCCATATCTCATCCAGAATTTTGATCATATTTGTCGCATCACCGGAACGAGCCCAAAGTCAGCCTTGCTACCACGTGGTCGGGTAGGAGAGCCGCTCGCTGCACCCCTCTCGGCCGCAGGCTCCGCTGTGATGCTTTCTTTCATCTCCATTCTTTTTCCCCATTCTTGTCCCCCTTATCAATTCAGATATTTTTGAAAGATCTTATATTTGATGGATTAACGGGGCAAAATAAAGACATCCCACCCTGCAAAAACTCATTTCAGGGAGGTAGCACCATCAAGTTGCGGGAGAGAGGTGGGATGTCAGCAATAGAGTAGCTCCTTAGCAGCTAGCCAGCTAGTTGAAATAACCTTAGGTATGCTAACGAACGAAAGACCCCTGTTAAACTCACCTCAATGGTCATTTAACCCACCACGGGCAATAGAAAAGTCACTGTTGCAAACGGTGCAGCGAGCAACACTGTCATTATTTTTGAACCCTATTAGGCAGCTTCAGTGTAGTCTGGGGTGAAGTACCTTTCATATCTTCTTTCCATGGAACACTCTGCCATGGTTCGTTCTCTCTCTCCCTCCGGGATATTATATATAATTTGCGGGCGTCAGGGAGCCGGAACTTCTGGAAGAGCTGGGATGTCTGAAAGTAGCGTTTCTCCGAGGAACTATTGACATAAGCTGCCATTCTGGACGATGATGTCATCAGAACAGCCCGTTTATATTCTTTTATAATAGCTTACCATAGCTCTTAACACAGCTTTGAGTATGAAACCCCTCCATTATCATTGAATTCTAAGTAAATACCAATTTCTTTTTTAATTTGTTCCTTAAAATAGGGATCATTGAGTAGACTTGAATTTAGTGGTCTCCCAAGGAATGTGGGGTTTCACCGTTAACAGGAGGCCACAGCAGGAGCACTGGGTACAGGAGATGACCCCAGCAGACTCACAGAAATGTTGCCTCACCTGGAAGGACTGTTTGGGGCTCTGAATGGTAGTGAGGGAGGAGGTGTAGGGACAGGTGTGACACTTGTTCCACTTGCAAGGATAAGTGCCAGGTGGGAGATCAGTGGGAAAGGACGAGTGGACAAGGGAATCACGTAGGGAGCAATCCCTGCAGAAAGCGGAGAGTGGGGAGAGGGAAAGACGTGCTTGTTGGCGGGATCCCGTTGGAGATGGCAGAAGTTACGAAGAATTACGTACTGGATGTGGAGGCTGGTAAGAGAGGGCAAGAGGAATCCTATCCCTGGTGTGGCATCTGGGTAAGGGCAGATATGTGTGAAATAGAATGTGTGTGGGTGTGGGCAGCATTGATTGAGGAGGAAGGGAAGCACCTTTCTTTGAAGAAGGGGGACATTTCAGTTGCTCTGGAATGGGGCAGGAGTAGAGTAATGGAGAAGAGAATGGCAGCTTTACAAGTGACAGCATGGGAAGAGGTTCAGTCCAGACATCTATGAGTCAGTTGGACAGAGAGGTCGAGAAAGGGGTGTTGGAAATGGACCAAGTGAATTTGAGGGCAGGGTGGAAGCTGGAGGCAAAGTTGATCAAACCGACGAGCTCAGCATGGGTGCAAGAAGATCAATAATGCAGTCATCGATATAGAGTAGGAAGATTTGGGGAGAGATGTAGGTGTAGGGTTTGAACATGGACTGTTCCACGTAACTAATGAAAAGGCAGGCACAGCTGGGACACAGATGACTGCCCATGGCTACACCTTTGGTTTGAAGGAAGTGGGATTAGCTGATGGAAAAATGATTGAGGAAGAGAGTAGTGGTTGAGAGAAATTTGTTGGGTCTGTTATCCAGAAAGAAGTGGAGAGCTTTAACATCCTTCTGATGAGTGATGGATAATTATAGGGAGGGGACACTCATTGTGTAAATGAGACCATCGGGGCCAGGGAATGTAAAGTCATTGAAATGATGAAGAGTGTATGAGGTGTCACGGACTTAGGATGAAAGGGACTGGACCAGGGGGATAAAACGAAGTTGAGGTGTGTAGACACAAGTTCAATGGGACAGGAACAGGCAGAAACAATGGGTCTACCTGGACAGTCAGGTTTCTGGACTTTGGAAAGGAGGTAGAAATGGGAGGTGCAGAGTAAGGGAACTCTCAGGCTGATGGCAGTGGGTCAGGGATCGTCAGAGTCAATAATGGCGCACGAAACAATGGCCTTGTGCTCCTTAGTGGGGTTCTACTCAAGGAGTGAGTAAGAAGAAGTCCTTGCCAAAGAAGTAAGGGTGGAGGCAGGGGCGTGGGAAGAAGAGTTTCCCTCATAGCGGGTGCAGAAGGACCAAGATGGGATTGTTATGGAGGACAAAACGTTCTGCCCTGGGTGGGGTGTGGGAGGAGGTCGGAGGGAATTGAGAAGACCCGGCGTGGATGAGAGCTGGTATCAGTGGAGGGAAGAGGTTTGGTAGTGTCTGAGGAAAGAGGAGGGTTGGGGTGTTCAGTGATCAACTCATGGTCCCAACTCACTGAAAGTAAGCCACCAGTAAATGTCTCTAGCAGTAAGGAGAAGACAGGCATTTCTACGGGAGTGAGAGGGAGACGGAAGCTCTGTGGATACAAGAGCTGATGGTGGGGCCTGAAAGAGAAGGGGTTGGAATGGTGGTGGGTGGGGTGGGACAAGGAAAATCGTCGCCTGGATGTACTGGCGGTTACTGTGCAGGCTGGAGTTGGAATGAGAGGCTGTGCAATTACAGTTTGAAGTCTCTGGAGTTGTTGGAACCACACCTTTTCTGACAAACAATTATAACAAGTAATAGTTTGTAATTTCCCTGTGGACTTGGAGGCAATTCGATGCGACAGCACTGAGGCGAGGTGGCGGACCTGTCACCGAGAGGTGGAGAAGTGTTAAAGGCCGGGCACAGGCCGAATCGAAGCCGCGGGGTCCAGGCCCCAGAGCGTTGAACACGATATGCAGACGGAGGTTTACAGGCTGAATCGAGATGGCAAGGCCAGTGTATCCAGGTGGCAGAACCCGTTGTTCGAATGGAGAGTTAAGTACCGGGCCAGATTGAAAAGGTCAGGGTCTCGAGTCTTGGGGTGAAGTATGAGCTGGTTCTGATTGCTGCTCCACGTTTACTCGGCTCTGCACTGAACTGTGGGATTCTGCAGATTTCAGTTCAGAAACGCTCTTTGTGGCTGCTGACTGCATGATGTTTTGTTCTTCATTGCACATTGGGTACTCAACTCTTTTTTATGGATTATACTTTTATTTTTTATGGGCATGATGTGGTGTTGGACAGTCTTTTTATTTATATATGTGTGGTTTGTTCTTGGGTTTCTTTGTTTCGTGGCTGCCTGTTGGGAGGTAAATCTCAAGGTTCTATATGTCTACATACTTTGATAATAAATGTACTTTGAACTTTGAACCAGCACCCCGGCAGCGCATTCCAGTTGCCCAACAGTTGTTAGAGTCGGAAAAATACTCATTCCCGACACTTAATCAAGGTTCAACTGGATTTTGGCACAGAAGCTCCAACTAAATTAGGGCAAGGATTTGATCATCCACTCAGTGTCACAAAGCAAATGTAGAGAGACAGGGCAGGAGAGGGTTAAACACAATTTAAATATCTCTCTATACCAGGAGTTCACAACCTGGGGTCCAGAGACCCCTCAGTAAATGGTGAGGCTCCATGGCATAAAAAAGGGTCTGGTACCCCTGCTCAACACTATCCCATCAAATACTTCCAGAGCAGTGACTACATGGGGTAAATACAGAGTAAAACAGCCTCTGTGTTGTCCCATCAAACATATCCTGATCAGGGATATCATGGGTTAAATACATGGTAAATCTCCCTCTGCAGTGTGCCACAAGCACATCTGAGGCAGGGACATCATGGGCTAAGTACAGAATGAAGCTCCCTTCACATTGGACCACGAGACATAGGAGCAGAATTTGGCAATCCAAGTCATCGAGTCTGCTCTGCCATTCCATCATGGCTGAATCTGGAATCCACTCAACTCCATACAACTGCCTTTTTGCCATATCATTTGATGTCCTGACCTATCAGAAAACTATCAACTTCCGCCTTAAATATACCCACAGACTAGGTGTCTGATTCGCCACTCATTGGCTAAAAAATTCCTTCTTACCTCTGTTCTAAAAGGTCGCCCCTCAATCTTGAGGCTGTGTCCACTCGTTCTGGACACCCCCACTATTGGAAACATCCTCTCCTCATCCACCCTATCTAGTCCTTTCAACGCTCGGTAGGTTTCAATGAGATCCCTTCTTATTCTTCTAAATTCTAGTGAGTACAGGGCCAAAGCTGCCAGAAGCTCCTCATATGTTAACCCCTTCATTCCTGGAATTATCCTCGTGAAGCTCCTCTGGTCTCTCTCCAATGACAACACACCCTTTGTGAGATATGGGGCCCAAAACTGTTGATAATACTCCAAGGGCAGCCTGACTAGTGTCATTAAGCATCAGCATTATCGCCTTGCTTTTATATTCTATTACCCTTGGAATAATTAGAATCAGTGTCGGGTTTATCATCACCGGCACGTGTCGTTAAATTTGTTAACTTAGCAGCAGCAGTTCAATGCAATACATAAAATAGGAATAGAATAATAAATAAATAAATAAATAAATTACAGTATACATATATTGGATAGATTAAACATTGTGCAAAAACCATAAATAATACATATTTAAAAAGTGAAGTCGTGTTCATGGGTTCATTGTCCAATTAAGAATCGGATGGCAAAGGGGAAGAAGTTGTTTCTGATTCATTGGGTATGTGCCTTCAGGCTTCTGTACCTCCTAACTGATAGTGCCCTGGGTGCTGGAGGTCCTTAATAATGGATGCTGCTTATCTGAGACACTGCTCCTTGGAGAGGTCCTGGGTACTTTGTAGGCTAGTACCTAAGATGGAGCCGGGTAAATTTACAACCCTCTGCAGCTTCTTTCAGTCCTGTGCAGTAACCCTCCCATACCAGACAGTGATGCAGCCTGTCAGAATGCTCTCCATGGTGCAACTATAGGGGTTTTTGAGTATACTTGTTGACATACCAAATCTCTTCAAACTCCTAATGAAGTATAGACACTTCTTGCCCTTTTTATAACTGCATCAATATGTTGGGACCAGGTTAGGTCCTCAGAGCTATGCTTAGCCACACAGTCATGGGTATAAAGAGAGTAGGGCAGTGGGCTAAGCACACACTCCTGAGGTGCACCAGTGTTGATTGTCAATGAGGAGGAGATATTATTACCAATCCACACAGATTCTGGTCTTCCGGTTAGGAAGTTGAGGATACAGTTGCAGGGGGAGGTACAGAGGCCCAGGTTCTGTAACTTTGGAATTACCGAACAACATCTATCCTGCGCTTGTGAACTATTCCCAGAAATTTCAGCCATCTCAGTTCTGCCATCATTCCCACCAGTATCCTCCTTCAATCCTGGCCAAGCTCCTTTCTCATTCCTCTCTAATTCCCTTTATTCCATTGCGATAGTGATACATGTGACTTATGCTTCTCCATTTCAAATTGCTGCATGAATTCAATTATATTATGACTCCTGCCTCCTATGGGTTCCTTTACATTAAGCTCCCTAATAGGACCTGGGTTATTACACTATACCCAATCTAAGATAGCCTTTCCCAAGTAGCCCCAGGCAGAAACTGCTCTAAAAAGCCATCTCATATGCCTTCAACAAATTCCCTCCCAATCCGACAACAATCAGATTTTCCCAATCCCCTCGCATATAGAAGTTCCCCATTACTATTGTGTCATTACCCTTATTACTTGACTTTTCCAGCTCCCTTTGCAATCTCAACCCCACATCTTGCCTACTATTTGGAGATATATATATATATATATATATATATATGATTCCCATATTTTTTTTATCCCTGCAGCTTCTTAACTCCACTCACAAAGATTCAACATTCTCTCACCCTATGTCACCTCTTTCAAAAGATGTAATTCCATCTCCAACAACAGAGCTACACCACTGCCTATGCTGTCCAGCCTGTCCTTTCGATACAAAGTTTATCTTTGATGTTAAGCTCCCAACTATTGTTTCCTTTCAAACACGACTCAGTGATGCCCACAACGTCATACTGACCAATTGCTAATTATCCCATCAAATATATCGTGGGCAGAGACAACATGAGTTATGTACAGAGTAATGACAGACAGACAGACATACTTTATTAATCCCGAGGGAAATTGGGTTTCATTACAGATGCACCAAGAATAGTGAAGAAATATGGCAATATAAAACCATAAATAATTAAATAATAAATAGTTAATCATGCCAAGTGGAAATAAGTCCAAGACCAGCCTATTGGCTCAGGGTGACTGACACTCCGAGGGAGGAGTTGTAAAGTTTGATGGCCACAGGTGGAATGACTTCCTCTGCTGCTCAATGTTACATCTCGGTGGAATGAGTCTCTGGCTGAATGTACTCCTGTGCCTAACCAATACATTATGGAGTGGTTGGGAGACATTGTCCAAGATGGCATGCAACTTGGACAGCATCCTCTTTTCAGACACCACCGTCAGAGAGTCCAGTTCCACCCCCACAACATCACTGGCCTTACAAATGAGTTTGTTGATTCTGTTGGTGTTTGCTCACCTCAGCCTGCTGCCCCAGCACACAACAGTAAACATGATAGCACTGGCCACCACAGACTCGTAGAACATCCTCAGCATTGTCTGGCGGATGTTAATTCTACCTCTATGACATCCAGTCAAGTACATATGAAGGTCAGACGTGTGGGTTGTAATTCCTGGCTCAAGCTGTGAAGGAGTCTGTCCTGGGATGGGTACCAGGGTTTGGAGAGTCCACTGACAGATGTGCAGCTGATAATGCACTAAGTCTCATTTGCAAGGTCCCAGATACTTTGAAATGTGGCTCACACTTCTAACTGGTGGGGAACTGGTGGAGGCTTCATCACCAGATCATGAAGATATGATCGATGACAGCTCCTCCTGCCCATAGAAACATAGAAGATAGGATGAGACCATTCAACCCTCCAAACCTGTGCTCTCAGTATGATAATTATAGCTGGTCCTCCATCTCTGAACATTTTCCTGCCCTGTCCCCAGTCAAGGATCCAGAGAGAATAGGAGACTTGGCCTGTACCTTTAACAGAGTCTGTTCTCACCTGATCAATCTAGCACAGTTTGTGGAATGACATTCCAAATATTGGCTCACATACTCCCTAACATTGCTGGAACTGACCGTTGTCCTACACAGGCTCTCAAGAAGTCAGTCTCCAGGGCAGGACAGGATGAACTGAGATCCTTGGGGCTTTCGGGAAGCAAGCACTTGGGTAAACCAGGTGACTGGGTGGATGTCCCTCTCATGACACTGGAGTGTCATTGCCATGATAGTGACTTGTGTGCCAGCCAGAAGCCATTCAGCCCATCTATTCCTTACCAGCTCCAGCAGAGCAATCCCATCTGTCCTGTTTCCCTTCTTATTTCCCTGTTTCCTGGCAACATTCTCCCTCAGATGCCCATTAACTCCCCTTTGGCTACTTCACTCTTTATCTACTCTATGAGGTAGTTTCCAGTGAGAATTAACCCTGTATATCCTTGGGATGTGAGAGGCAACTGGAACACCCAGAGGAAGCTCGTGTTCACAGGAAGAACACGCAAAGTCCACAGACAGTTCCTGAGAACAAGACTAAACCTGGGTCCGCTGACTCTCACTTCCTCAGAAGCTCGAGTCTAGTCTCCTCCCTCAGCACCAATGGCAGCACCTTTGCCCAGAGATCATTCACCCACTGGGCCATGCACTGGCCCATGTGATCTATCCTGAACAATACTGTGAATTCATGGCTGGTCCTTTTCGGGTGATGTCCGTTTAATCTGAAATCTGGTCCAACAACTTCAGAGAATTGGTCCACTGATTTCCTCTCCTTCTTCAATCAGGAGAAGATGCCCAAAGGGCTGGGAAACGAATACCCTTACTGGACTCCAGACACATTAAATTGACCCAGGACCTACATCTGCACACAGCCACAGAACAGGCTCCTCAGTATTCTGCTGAACTGATTAAACTAGCAATTAAATCATCTCTTCCTTTCTGCCAACACAATATCCATATCCCCCTCTGTTTATTCATGTGCATACAATATCACAGGCACCACCTACTTTGAGTTAAAAGCTTGCCCCACATAACTTCTTTCAACTCCTCCCCACCCCCCACCCACACACATTAAATACATTAAAAGCACACCCTCCAGTATCAGACATTTCAACCCTGGAGAAACATACCAGCTCCCTGATCTATCTATCCTCTTCCAACCTTATGAATTTCTATCAGGCCTTCGCTCAGCCTCTCCTACTCCAAAGAAAATAACCAAAGTTTGTTCAACATCTTCCTACCACGCACTCCCTCCATTTAAGGCAGCACCATGGCAAATCTCTTCTGCACCTTCTACAAAGCCTCATATCAGTCCCAGACTAGAGCGAGCAGAACTGAATGCAATACTCCAGTTGCAGCCTAACCAGAACTTTATAAAGCTGGTAAACTGATCAGTTGATTTATTAATGCCCCATTAACTGAGTTCCAACAAAAAACTTTATTATGCACGTCATCCCTACAGATTCATTACAACAATGCATTGAGATAGTAGGAGGAAAAACAATAACAGATTGCAGAATTAAATGTTACAGTTACAAAGAGACTGCAGGCAGACAAGAGAGTGCAAGGTCAAATTACGTTGATTGTCATATCAAGACCCCATGATATCATTGGGCAATATAATTTCCTTAATCTTAAACTCAATTCCTCAAAGACAAGGCAAGCATACCAATTGCCTTCTTTATCACCCCATTAAACTGTGCATTCACTTTCAGGGTACAATCGATTTGGATCCCAAGTGCAATGCTTCATACTTGGCTGCATTAAACTGCACCTGAAATCATCCTGTCCATATCTGCAACTCTTCAATAGTTTGTTGCCTTTTGCACATTGTTTATTTGTCTATCTTGTTTTGTGTGTTTCTTTGTATTCACTGTTAATGCCCATAAGAAAATGAATCTCAGGATTGTATATGGTGAGATATATGTACATTGATAATAAATTTACTTTGGATTTGAACTTTGAACATTGATTTATATTTTGCTGTATCCTTTGGCAATCACTATCCCATCCATGTTTTCACTAAAGTCAGCTCTATGAGGCACAAACAACTGAGCTCCAAGCATTGATCCTTGTGGAATACCACTGGTCACAGACCTCCAGTCGGAATAACAGCCCTCTACCATTACTTTCTGTCTTCTATAATTAAGTCAACTTTGAATCCAATTTACAAACTCTTTATCAATCCCGAGTGCCTTAATCTTCTGGGATCTGCCTACGAAGAACATAGAAATCTCCAGCACATTACAGGCTTTTTGGCCCACAATGTAGTGCTGACTATGTAACCTACTACAGAAACTCCCTAGGAAATCCTTACCACATGTACCCCTATTTCATAAGCTCTATGTACCTATCTAAGATTCTCTTAAACGACCCTATTGTATCCACCTCTACCACCATCACTAGCGGTGCATTCTGCCACTCTCTGTGTGAAGAACTAGCCTCTGACAGACCCCTGTACCTACTTCTAACCACCTTAAAACTATGCCCCCAATGTTAGCCATTTCAGCCCTGGGAAAAAAAGCCTCTGGCGATCTACGTGATCAATACCTCTCATTATCTTATACACCGCTATCAGGTCACCTCTCAACGTCTGTTGCTCCAAACATGGACAAACAACCAATGTGCGAAAGAAAAAAAGCTCTGCAAATACAAAACAGTAAACAAATAAATAAATTAACAGACAAACAAATAAATAAATAAATAAATATTGAGAACATGAGTTCTTATTACTCTGGAGCTTTTTATCTCTAACTGACGACAAGTCATTAGCTGCCTCAACTTTAGCACTCCTCTCTGTTATTTGAACCTCATGCAATTTGAGCATACTGCCCTCCACTCTCTCCACCCTAATCACAACTTTTCCATCAAACCTGCTGAAAAAAACGGGTACTATTGTAGAATTAGAAATGGAAAAGAATGGACAAGGAACAGAAACAGGAAGAGGAAAGTTAAGGGAGAGGGGAAGAAGAGTAGAGGGAGACAGGAGGAAAAGGGGGAATAGAAGTGAGAGACAGTAGAGAGAAAAGTGAAATAGAGGGGAGGGAAAAGAGTGGACCAGGGATCAAACTAGAAATACTCCAAAATTAACACTTACCCAGAAGAGGAAGGCAGCTACTGAAGTTGCCGAGACCCATTCTCTGCACAACTCGCCCTTTCTAGTGTCAGCTGTCACTGTGAGCTCTGGGTTTTATACTTTGTATAATCTCACCATCACACTGACTTATCAATGGAGAAGGAAATGTAACTCTCTTCCTGAAAACGTCTAAAGGGAAGAGTCCTGATGAAAGTCTCAGCATGAAATGTCAGCTCATTATTCCCCTACATAGATGCTGCCTGACCTGCTGAGTTCCTTATGCCTTTTCTATGTGTTAGACTGGATTTTCAACATCTGCAGAAGCTCTTATGTAAAACTGAAAAGACTCATATTTGTTAGGCATCATGAGGTTGTGTCCCAACTATCATTTCAATAAGGGGCCAAATGTCTTTGGTGACAGACTAAATCTCCTCAAACTCCAATGAATATAGCCACTGTCCTTTCTTCTTTGTAGCTGTGTTGGTAGGTTGGGTCCAGGACAGGTCCTCAGAGACATTGACACCCAGGAACTTCAAAGTATTCACTCTTCCCATTTCTGATCCCTCCATGACAACTTGTGTGTGTTCCCTCATTTTACCCTTTCTCAAGTCCACAATCAGATCTTTGGTCTTACTAACATTGAGTGCAAGGTTGCTGCTGTGACACCACTCAAGTTGCTGTAAAATCTTACTCCTTGCCTTCTTGTCAACATCTGAAATTCTGCCAACAATAGTTCTATCGTCAGCACATTTACAGATGGTATTTGAGGTATTCCCAGCTACACAGTCATGGATGTAGTGAGAGTAGATCAGTGGGCTAAGCATTCATCCCTGAGGTGTGCCAGTGTTGATTGTCAGTGAGTTGGAGATGTTATTTCCAATCTCAACAGATCGTGATCTTCCAGTTAGGAAGTTGAGGATCTAATTGCAGAGGGAGATACAGAGGCTCAGGATCTGGAGATTTTAAATCAGAACTGTGGGAATGATTGTATCAAGTGCTGAGCTGTAGTCAATAAAGAGAATCCTGACACAGGTATTTGTATTGTCCAGTAAGTCCAAGGCTGCAGGAGGAGCCAATAAGATTGCAACTGCCTTAGACCTATTGTGGCGATAGGCAAATTGCACTAGGTCCAGATTCTTGCTGAGATAGGAGTTAATTGTAGTCATAACTAACCACTCAAAGCACTTCATCACCATACATGTGCGTGCTTCTGCACGATTGTCATTAAGGCAGCTCACCTGCTTTTCTTGGCCACCGGTATAATTGCTGCCCTTTTGAAGCAGGTAGGAACTCCCACTGTAGCAACAAGAGATTGAAAACCCCTCCCAATCAGCCCAGGACCCTTCATCAGGTCTGGAAATGAAGGGGGAAGAAGCCAAAATAAGGAGATGGGGGAGGGGAGAGTACAAGCTGTCAGGTGATAGGTGAGACCAGGTGAAAGGGGAAAGGTGAGTTTGTGGGGGAGGAGTGATATTGGAGGAGGTAAAGAACTGGTAAAGGTAAAACCATGGAAGAAAGGGAAGAGGGAGTGGAACCAAAAGGGAGTGATGAGTAGGTGAGGAGAAAGGTCAGGAGGGTAACCAGAATGGAAAAATAGAGAAGGAGGGAGGAGAAGCAAGAAGAGGGAGAAAGATAACTTCCTGTATGTCTATGAAGGTTCCCAGTCATCCAGGTCATTGTATATCAAACCGTAGTAAATCAAGGCAACTGGACTTGTTGTGTTGTCTTGAAGATGTTTCACCACTCATCCGAGGGGCTTCTTCAGTTCTAATCCATGATGGGTAGTTTTCCGGCTTATAAACGTGAATCCTAGGGGGATCAATATCCTGGTGGAAAAGTTTAATAGAGCTGTTAGGGAGGGTTTAAACTAATTTGGCAGGGGGATGGAAACCGGAATGATGGAGCAGAGGAGAGGGAAAACAGAAATAGATCTAAGGTAGTGAGCAGTAAGGATGTCAGGAAGGGCAGGCAGGTGATGGAGTAAATTTGCAGCCATTGGGATGAGTTACGGTGCAATAAAGTTGCAGTGCAATCAATGCAAAAAGTACAAAATACTGGACTTAAGGTGCTATATTTAAATGCATGTAGCATAAGGAATAAAGTGGATAATCTTGTTGTAAAGTTACAGATTGGCAGGTATGATATTGTGGCCATCACTGAGATGTGGCTAAAGGATGCATGTCTCTGGGAGCTGAACGTCCAAGGATACACGATGTATCGGAAGGACAGGCAGGTAGGTAGAGGGGGTGGCGTGGATTTAGTGGTAAGAAATTATACTAACTCATTAGAAAGAGTTGACATAGGATTGGAAGGTGTGGAATCTTTATGGGTTGAGCTAAGAAATCGCAGGGGTAAAAGGACCCTGATGGCTGTTATCCACAGGGCTCCAAACAGCTGCAGTGATGTGGACTACAAATTACAACAGGAAATAGAAGGGCAGTGTTATGATAATTGTGGGGGATTTTAAAATGCGAGTGGATTGGGAAAATCAGGTTGGCACTGGATCTCAAGAGAGAGAATTTGTAGAATGCCTACGAGATGGCTTTTCAGAACAGCTTGTTGTTGAGCCCACTAGGGGATCGGCTGTACTGGATTGGGTGTTGTGTAATGAACCAGAGGTGATTAGAGAGATTGAAGTGAAGGAACCCTTAGGAGGCAGTGATCACAACATGATTAAGTTCACTGTGAAATTTGAGAAAGAGAAGTCAAAATCTGATGTGTCGGTATTTCAGTGGAGTAATGGAAATTATAGTGGCATGAGAGAGGAACTAGCCAAGGTCGACTGGAAAGGGACACTAGTGGGAAGGATGGCAGAGCAGCAGTAGCTGGAGTTTATGCGAGAAGTGTGGAAGGTGCAAGACAGGTATACTCCAGCGAAGAAGAGATTTTTGAATAGAAAAAGAATGCAACCGTGGCTGACAAGAGCAGTCAAAGCCAAAGTAAAAGCAAAGTAGAGGGCTTACAAGGAAGCAAAAAAATAGTGGGAAGACAGAGGATTGGGAAGTTTTTAAAAGCTTACAAAAGGAAACTAAAAAGGTCTGTTGCATGGATGTGGCGGTGGAATGAACCCAAGTGCTGAACACTGGCGCGGAGGCCGAGGAGGGAGATGCTGCCGTCGTAGCGAGTGTGGGAAGGGTTCCAAGGGGGTTTTTACTCGGAGTCTTGGTCTTGGTAGATAATTCAGGAACAAGGCTTGACTTACAACTGATAGTCCTAAACACCATGGAGTGAGGTTACTCGTACACGAGTCAGACAGACAGACATACTTTATTGAACCCGAGGGAAATTTGGTTTTGCTGCAGTCGCACCAACCAAGAATAGTGTAGAAATATAGCAATATAAAACCATAAGTAATTAAATAATAATAGGTAAATTAAGCCAAGTGGAAATAAGTCCAGGACCAGCCTATTGGCTCACGGTGTCTGACACTCCGAGGGAGGAGTTGTAATGTTTGGTGGCCACAGGCAGGAATGACTTCCTATGACACTCAGTGTTGCATCTTGATGGAATGAGTCTCTGGCTGAATGTACTCCTGTGCCTGACCAGTACATTATGGAGTGGATGGGAGACATTGTCCAAGATGGCATGCAACTTGGACAGCATCCTCTTTTCGACACCACCGTCAGAGAGTCCAGTTCCACCCCCACAACATCACTGGCCTTATGAATGAGTTTGTTGATTCTGTTGGTGTTTGCTACCCTCAGCCTGTTGCCCCAGCACACAACAGCAAACATGATAGTACTGGCCACCACAGACTCGTCGAACATCCTCAGCATTGTCCAGCAGATGTTAAAGAACCTCAGTCTCCTCAAGAAGTAGAGACAACTCTGACCCTTCTTGTAGACAGCCTCAGTGTTCTTTGACCAGTCCAGTTTATTGTCAATTCTCAGCCAACGAACTGGCACCTTTTAGTAGTGGTTACAGGACTCTTATACTATTGGTGGAATGCAGGTATTCATAATTATTGGAACCTGGGAATAGATTGGGAACTAAACGAGGTGTTAAAGACCCAATTCATGAGTAAGACAGCCAGGTGCCAGAAGGGACCATGACATGGTCATTAAGAAGGAAAAGATGAACTATGAAAGGAAGCTGGCAAATAATATCAAAGAGGATACTAAAAGCTTTTTCCAGTATATAAAGAGTAAAAGACAGGTGAGAGTAGATACAGGACCGTTAGAAAATGATGCTGGAGAAATTGTAATGGGAGATAAGGAGATGGCGGAAGAACTGAATGAGTATTTTGCATCAGTCTTCACTGAGGAAGACATCAGCAATATACTGGACATTCAAGGGTGTCGGGGAAGAGAAATATGCACAGTCACAATTACGACAGAGAAAGTACTCAGGAAGCTGAATAGTCTAAGGGTAGATAAATCTCCTGGACCAGATGGAATGCACCTTCGTGTTCCGAAGGAAGTAGCAGTGGAAATTGCAGAGGCATTAGCAATGATCTTCCAAAAGTTGATAGATTCTGGCCTGGTTTGAAGGACTGGAAGATTGAAAATGTCACTCCGCTATTTAAGAAGGGGGCAAGGAAGCAAAAAGGAAATTATAGACCTGTTAGCTGACATCAGTGGTTGGGAAGTTGTTGGAGTCGATTGTCAAGGATGAGGTTACAAAGTACCTGGAGGCATATGACAAGACAGGCAGAACTCAGCATGGTTTCCTTAAAGGAAAATCCTGCCGGACAAACCTAGTGCAATTTTTTGAGGAAATTACAAGTAGGCTAGACAAGGGAGATGAAGTGGATGTTGTGTATTTGGATTTTCAGAAGACCTTTGACAAGGTGGCGCACATGAGGCTGCTAAACACGATAAGAGCCCATGGAATTATGGGAAAGTTACATACATGGATAGACTGTTAGTTGATTGGCGGGAAACAGAGAGTGGGAATAAGGAGATCCCATTCTGGTTGGCTGCCTGTTACCAGTGGTGTTCCACAGGGTCCGTGTTGGGGCCGCTTCTTTTTACGTTGTATATCAACGATTCGGATTATGGAATAGATGGCTTTGTGGCTAAATTTGCTGATGATACAAAGATAGGTGGAGGGGCTGGTAGTGCTGAGGAAACAGAGAGCCTGCAGAGAGACTTGAATAGATTGGGGGAATGGGCAAAGAAGTGGCAAATGAATTACAATGTCGGAAAGTGAATGGTCATGCACTTTGGTAGATGAAATAAATGGGCAGACTATTATTTAAATGGGGAGAGAATTCAAAGTTCTGAGATGCAACAAGACTTGGGAGTCCTCGTGCAGGATACCCTTAAGGTTAACCTCCAGGTTGAGTCGGTGGTGAAGAAGGCAAATGCAATGTTGGCATTCATTTCTAGAGGAATAGAGTATAGGAGCAGGGATGTGATGTTGAGGCTCTATAAGGCACTGGTAAGACCTCACTTGGAATACTGCATGCTGTTTTGGGCTCCTTATATAAGAAAGGATGTGCTGACATTGGAGAGGGTTCAGAGGAGATTCACTAGAATGATTCCAGGAATCATTAACATATGAGGAATGTTTGACCGCTCTTGGACTGTACTCCTTGGAGTTTAGAAGAATGAGGGGGACCTCATGGAAACATTTTAAATGTTGAAAGGCATGGACAGAGTGGATGTGGCAAAGTTGTTTCCCATGGTGGGGGAGTCTAGTACAGGGGTCAGCAACCTTTACCACTGAAAGAGCCACTTGGACCCGTTTCCCACAGAAAAGAAAACACTGGGAGCCGCAAAACCCGTTTGACATTTAAAATGAAATAACACTGCATACAACGTTTTGTTTTGCCTTTATGCTATGTAGAAACAAACTATAATGTGTTGCATTTATGAAATTGATGAACTCCTGCAGAGAAAACAAAATTACATTTCTGCATGCAACAAAAACATTTTGAACTCCGAAAAAAAGACGTTGGGTTGAAGGTTACTTTTAAGTAAAATACTCAACGTCTATTTGAGTCCTTCTTGTATTTATGAAAAATGCCAAACTTAAATTTGCCGCCAGCAGCAAACCAAAAATAATGTCAGCCAGCTGTCAACCTGAAAAATAAAAGGACTATTTCACTGAACAATGAAAACATATGAATATACGTAAAATAATAGGCAATTAAAATATTTATCATACTTGGTCAGGTTGACTCACACCTGACAATGCAGTCGTATTCAGTAGGGATGGATCGATGCTTAGGGGAGTGACCGGGAAGGATAATGTGTTTTTTTCCTCTCTGAACTCACAGAAGCGTTTCCCAAATGATGTTTGCATTGCATTGCGATGATTGCAGAATGTAAATACTCCGAATTTATCATGTCGTGACCTCGTTTGAACTCTCTCAAATTGGGGAAGTGAGACAATGTGCCTTTCTGTAAATCTCTGGCAAGCACTGTCAACTTGCGCTCGAATGCCAAAACATCCTCCAACATGTGCAGGGCTGTACGTCCTTTCCCCTGAAGAGCTGTGTTCAGCGTGTTCAGGTGCGCTGTCATGTCTACCATGAAGTGTAGCTTTTCCAGCCACTCTGGCTGTTCCAGCTCAGGAAAGTTGAGCCCTTTGCTGCCCAGGAAAGTTTTCACTTCTTCCAGACATGCGACAAAGCGTTTCAGCACCTCCCCTCTGGACAGCCAGCGATAAAAACACGTTGTAGCGGTGTGCAACACGCAGTCAGTAAACTGCAGTCAAAGATAGCTTTATTCGAACTAAACAGCCTTGCTTTTAAGCCTCCCTCAACCCGCCCCCCCATGGGCGCGGATGCTGCAAAAGACACGTACTCACAAACCCCCGTAGGCTATCTCCCTTAGCCTGAACGCTGGCTAATTGTGAGCCGGTTCCAATGTCGCCACAACGTCTTATTTAGATTGTACAAGATCACCATAATCTTCAAATTTAGAATTACATTTCAAAAAATAACAAACTAACATAAAATACTGACCAATTATTTCCCAAAGCAACAGGGAGCCGCAGCACAGACGTAAAAGAGCCACATGTGGCTCCGGAGCCGCGGGTTGCCGACCCCCGGTCTAGTATGAGAGGACATGACTTGAGGATTGCAGGGCGCCCAGTCAGAACGGAGATGCGAAAGAAATTTTGTTAGCCAGAGGGTGGTGAATCTGTGGAATTTGTTGCCACGGGCGGCAGTGGAGGCCAAGTCATTGGGTGTATTTAAGGCAGAGATTGATAGTTATCTGAGTAGTCAGGGCATCAAAGGTTATGGTGAGAAGGCGGGGGAATGGGACTAAAGGGGAGATTGGATCAGCTCATGATGAAATGGCGGAGCAGACTCAATGGGCCAAATGGCCGACTTCTGCTCCTTTGTCTGATGGTCTTATGGTTTTACTAACATTTGGTCTTCTGCAGTTATAGTGACCATAACATTGAGGGCTTATCAAGAAAACACAATTAACATCCTTTAACAAATGAAGGTTACTGTCACCGCCCAGTCCAAATGACATACAGTAAGTGATTACAGAAACGGAGCTCAAGGCTTGGGCTGATGTTTAGACCAGCCCTGGCAGTGAGAACGTACAATGCAGTGTGAATGGGGAGAGAGAGCATTAGGGTACTGTGGAAACAACTTTAACAGCATCCACATCTCCCACTGACTGCTCCTACTACTCAGCTGCAAATTGCTGAGTATTGCAGGATAACAAAGACCTGCAGCTGGCTGGAAAGTGACTGCATTCAGGCCAGGAAGTGCCACTCTCACACTGTTAGCTGCTCACAGTTTTGTTACCACTCAGGAAACTACAAATATGCTACAACAACCACATATGGGGGTGGGGGTGGTGGAGAACATTTGCAGCCTGCGTTTTGCCTCCCGGGACAGCAAGGAGCGATGATGAGTTGGATTGATCTTGTTTATAGCTTTTGTCTGATAACCTACACTCAATGGCCACTTTATTAGTTCCTTCCTGTATCCAATAAAGTGGTCACGAAATGTATGTTCATGGTCTTCTGCTGCAGTGGCAGACCCACTTCACATTCAACGTGTTGTACATTCCGAGATGCTCTTCTGTAGAGCAGTTTGCAATGCATAGTTATTTGATTTATGTTGCCTTATGGTCTTCTTAGACCATAGGACATGGGAGCAGAATTAGGCCATTCAGCCTATTGAGTCTGCTCCGCCATGCCATCATGGCTGATCCCAGATCCTACTCAACCCCATATATCTGCCTTCTCACCATATCACTTGATGCCCTGACCGATCAGGAAACAATCAATCTCTGCCTTAAATATACTCACAGACTTACCCCTGTCCACCGCAGTTTCCAGCAGAGCATTCCACAGATTCACTACTCAAAAGATTAAAAATTCTTGCTTACCTATTTTCCAAAAGGTCACCCCACAACTTTGAGGCTGTGCCCCCTAGTTCATCTTCTTCAGTCAGCAACTCCTCCCCCTCTGAAGGAATTACAGGATGTTTGACCACGAGTCTCTCAGGCTCCATCTGGCTGACTGCCATTTTCATTTCCTTCTAGAGGGTCGCCATTTCACAGCATTCATTGACCACAAACACCTTGGGCACACGATAATCAAAATATCCGACCTTTGATCTGTATAGCAGCAATGTCTTCAGGCCTACCTATCAGTGTTCTCAACAGATATAAGATATAAGAGGGAAAATAATGTCACAACTGATTGCCTCTCATGGCCAGCCACTGAGGCCATACACATAGGGGTTGACTATTCCAGCATGGTAGCCGACCAAATTACTGACCCAGATGCCCAGGCTTACCAAACAACAGTCACAGGCCTGTGGTTAGCTGACATTAGTTTTGGGGAAGCTGGGGCTTCTTTCCTGAGCAATATCTCACCAGTCACACTCGCCGCATAGTGCCCACAGACTGGAGATGGACTGTTTTTGACTCCATACATGGCCTCTCAGTTTGTGTGGAATGGCATTAGGAAGGACGTACGTGATTTGACTGCAGCCTGTAGGGAATGCCAGTCGGCAAAAATTAACTATCACGTTCAAGTGCGTTTGGCATCGTCTGAGATTCCTGAGCAACATTTGACCATGTCAATGTGGACCTTGTTGGTCCTCTTTCCCCATCCCGTAGTTTTACATCCCTCCTTACCATGGTGGATCGTACCACAAAGTAGACAGGGGTCGGCTCTCCAGCAGCAAGAACGGCCACACATGTGGCTCAGGCTTTTGTCGGCCCCTGGGTTGCTCAGTTTGGTAAATGTCTGATATTTCCTCTGACCTCTGTCCCCAATTCATATCAATCCTCTGGGCTGCAATGACCCAGAATCTCGGGGTGAGGGTACATCACACTCTGGTGAATCACATGCAGTCCAATGGCCTTTCCGAGCAGTTTCACCACTCCTCAAAGGCTGCTCTGAGGGCTCCCCCAGTGGATGAGTGTTGGGCTGATCATCTCCCGTGGGTCCTGCTGGGGTTCAGAACAGCCCTCAAAAAGAAGTTGCAGTCGTCCACAGCTGAATTGGTATATGGGCAGCCATTACAAGTGCCAGGTGATCTTCTTCCTGACACCGTGACTGCCTGGCCAGCCTCTCAACAGCATTCCACCCTCCTCAGTAGATTCAATTCCTTTGTTCCTATTCCTTCCTCCCCTCATGGTGTCCAGCACTCTTGGATTCCTGTTGACCTGCATTTCATCTCATTTGTTTTTGTCCTCCATGACGCACACCAACATCTTCTGAGACCTCCTTACAATGGCCCATTCCGAGGCCCCCTTGCGATGCTCAACACACCAATTAGTTTGATCTTAGAATAGGTTAAAAGGTCAGCACAACATTGTGGGATGAAGGGCCTGTACTATGTTGTATTGTTCTATGTTCTAATCTATTTGAAGGTGCCAAAGTATTTCCAGCATTTAGGAATTTTACTGAGCCTCATGGCTAAGGTCTTGATCACAATGTAATGGACAGGCCTGATTCATTGGTGTATGGTCCTGTGCAACCGGTGTTGTTGTTGGTGTCGGTGGAATGGTTTCAGGGACGTAGACAGAAAAACCTGTGTTTTAATGAGGAGTATTTCAGTGAAGTGGATTAATACAGAATAAAGTCTTGTGGCCAAGTTTCACAAAGTTCCTGTGGATATCCTGTCTACCCCCACCCTCACGTCCTTAAAGAGGGCAAGGGGGTGCACCAGTTATAAAGGGATATAAGAGATTTCTAACTGGTTGCATCACTGTCTGGTTTGGGGGGTGGGGGGGCACTGTCCAGCTTGGAAAAAGCTGCAGAATGTTCATTCTCAGCCAGGTCTGTCATCAGAATCAGAATCAGGTTTATTATCACCGCATGTGTTGTGAAATTTGTTAACTTAGCAGCAGCAGTTCAATGCAATACATAATATAGAAGAGAAAAAGTAATAAATAAAATTTTTTAAAATAATAATAAATAAGTAAATCAATTACAGTATATGTAAATTGAATAGCTTAAAATAGTGCAAAAATCAAAAATACTGTATATTAAAAAGTGAGTTAGTGGGGAAGAAACCGTTCCTGAATTGCTAAGTGTGTGCCTTCAGGCTTCTGCACCTCCTATCTGATGGTAACAGTGAGAAAAGGGCATGCTCTAGGTGCTGGAGTTCCTTAATAATGGACGCTGCCCTTCTGAGACACCGCACCTTGAAGATGTCCGGGGTGTTTTGTAGGCTAGTACTCAAGATGGAGCCAACTGAATTTACAACCCTCTGCAGCTTCTTTTGGTCCTGTGATGTAGCCCACCCCAATACCAGACAGTGATGCAGCCTGTTAGAATGCTCTCCATGGTACATCTATGAAAGTTTTTGAATGTATTTTGTTGACATGCCAGATCTCTTCAAACTCCTAATGAAGGATAGCTGCTGTCTTGCCTTCTTTATAACTACATCAATATGTTGGAACCAGGTTAGGTCTGGTCTGACACCCAGGAACTTGAAACTGCTCACTCTCTCCACTTCTGTTCCCTCTATGTGGATTGGTATGTGCTCCTTCATGTAACTGACGTTGAGTGCCAGGTTGCTGCTGCAGCATCACTCCACTAGTTGGCACTTATCACGTCCTCTTTTCACCACCTGAGATTCTACCAACAATGTTGTATCATCAGCAAATTTATAGATGGGTATTTGAGCTATGTCTAGCCATAGAGTCATGCATGTATAGAGAGTGGAGCAGTGGGCTAAGCGCACAGCCCAGATGTGCACCAGTGTTGATCGTCAGTGAGGAAGAAATGTTATCACCAATCCGCACAGACTGTGGTCTTCTGGTTAGGAAGTCAAGGATCCAATTGCAGAGGGAGCTACAGAGGTCCAAGTTCTATAATATCTCAATAAGGATTGTGGGAATAACAGCATATAATGCTGAGCTATAATCGATGAACAGCATCGTGACATTGGTGTTCGTGTTGTCCAGGTGGTACAAAGCCGTGTGGAGAGCCATTGAGACAGCGTCTGCCGTTGTCCAATTGTGGCGATAGGCAAATTGAAATGTCCAGGTCCTCGATGACCAACCTAGTCATGACCAACCTCTCAAAGCATTTCATCACTGTCACTGTCAGCACTATCCTCCCCAGTATCGAGGACAACTTCAAAAGATGATGCCTCAAGAAGGCGGCATTTATCATTGGGGACCCCAGCGCTCAGGAACAGCTTCGTCCTCTCCACATTGAATTTCTGAACAGGCAACCAGCCCATGAACACCACCTCAGTATCTTTGTTCAGATTGATTATTGTAATTTACAGTTTTTAATGTATTGCACTGTAATGCTGCTGAAAAACAAATTGCATGACATAGGCCAGTGATATTAAACCTAATTCTGATTCTGAATAAAGGATAACTTGAAGAATTGTGCAGGAACACACACACACACACACACACACACACACAGAGTAAAGATTAAATAGATAAGAAACAAGAGAAAATCTGCAGTTGCTGGAAATCCAAAGCAACACACAAAATGCAGGAGGAACTCAGCAGGCCAGGAAGCGTCTCTGGAAACGAGTAAACAATTGACGTTTCGGACCGAGACCTTCCCCTCCCCCAACTTCTCATTCTGAATTCTTGCCTTTGTTTCTAGTCTTGATGATTCTGGCTGGCCTGCTGAGTTCCTCCAGCATTTTGTGTGTGTTGCTTTTAACAGATTAGAACTGTGTTCTTTAGGGTTTAGAGAAATTGTAGTGATCTCATTGAAACTTACCAATTCTTATTGCTAGAGAGCCTGTGTTATGATGGGTAAGTTCAGAGGAGATATATGGGAAAGGTTTTTTACACAGAGAGTTGTGGGTGATGCCGGAGGTGGTGCTGGAGGCGTATACTGCATGATAGAGGTGTTTCAAAAGCTCTCAAATAGGCAAATGAATGTGCCGAGGATGGAGGGATAGGCAGGGGTGGGACAGTAGTGTAGTGGTTAGCACAACACTTTTCAGTACAGGTGACCCAGGTTCAGTTCCCACTGCTGCCTGTAAGGGGTTTGTACATTCCTCCCGTGAGCACATTCATTTCCTCCTGGTGCTCCAGTTTCCTCCCACAGTCCAAAGTCGTACCAGTTGGTAGGTTAATTGGTCATTGTAAATTTTCATGTGATTGGACTCAGATTAAATTGGGGAATTGCTGGCCTCGAGGGGGCGGATTGGCCTATCCTACGCTGTATCTCAATAATAATAAATAAAAGAAGGGATTAGGTTAGTCAGGCATTTACCTAGTTTATCAGTTCAGTACAACATTGTGGGCTGAATGGCCTGTTCCTGTACTGTACTGTCCCTATAGTACTTTCTGCCCGTTACACCGCTGGCATTTAGGGCGGCAATGAAGTTCCTCCATCTGTCTGTGTAGAAGGTTTCTTCATTGCTGTTTCTGTAACAATTGTTTTTTTACCAGTCAGGGTGGTTAGTCCAGAGCTTAACCCCCGAACATGGAGAACCAATGGACAACTCTTCATCTGGCCTCTACCCTTTGACCTGTTTAGCACGGGTAGCCCTACGAGCACAACATCCTGATTCCAGCCAACATTGCTCTCAGAATCACTGAGGCACACAAGCCTCCAAACCACAACCAGGCTGTGGTGCTCTTGGAGGATGTTACTATCAGACTCAACAGAAATAGTGTGAAAGTAGAGGATGAGCCATGATGTGGATGAACAGAGGAGCAGATCTGAAGGGTCAGATGTCCTGTGCCTGCTCTTTATTCTTCTGACCCAGCTGATCAGAACTGGGACAGGATTGCTCAGTGGGCTTGAACTGGGAGGTGGGAATTGAAATTCCACAGGCTGTTGTGTTCCACGCTGTTGTGTTCCACACCTTGAGAAGTGTCATGGTCTCGTCTGGCAATTCCCCATCTTGCTATTACCTCAGCAATTGTGCTTCAATACCCTCATCTATCTTCCTATCATTACCAATTCCACTAACTACACACAGCTGCCTTCCATCAGTAAATGTAGGATCGGAACCCTATAATCACAACACGGAGCTGCCAGTTCGTTGGTCGACTCGTTTCATGGTTCTTTAGGACTGTCGGTACTAAGTTCTGCATCATTTTCCTGGATTCTCTACGTGAACCTGGTCTGAACGGAAGGACCCTTCTGGATACCTATTTCATGCTCGAAACTGCAGTAATGCCTCTCGATCCTGCCTCCATGCCCGTGTCCAGCAATTGGGTTCCACGTCCTTGCAAGAGAACGAACTGGCCAAGAACGAACCCAGCGGACTTGGACCCCATGCAACAGGCCCTCGCCAGCCAGGGCCACTTACTGGGCGCCCACGACCAGCTGCTCAGGGAGGTCACGAATACCCTTCGTACGTTATCCACGAATGTGAGGAAGGTCAGTGAACTGGGTGTCTGCTTCCCTTACACCATTCTCTCCAAGAACCCTGACGGACCAAACCACACAGATCGGGATGGCCGCCCCAGGATCGGCAACACCATTCCCTTGAGAGCCGGAACCCTACGCTGGGGACCTAGGGAGGTGCCGGGCTTTCTTATTACAACGCTCCTTGGTCTTTGAGCTACAGCCACGTACGGACGCTCTGGATAGACCAAAGATCACATACATCATGGGGCTGTTACGAGGGGATGCCTTGGCACGGGGCACTGCAATCTGGGATAACCTACCAGAAGTTTGATCCTCCTTCCCCTCCTTCATCTCTGAAATGAGAAAGGTCTTCGAACAGCCCACTCACAGTAAGAATGTCGCAGGGCGATTGCTGACACGTTGTCGGGATTTGCGGAGAGTAGCAAAGTACTCCATCAAGACTCCACCTGCTGTCTAATGGAGTGACACGCAGATCCGTGTGGCTGCAGTTAATTCTTCCTTTTCCCCAGTTTAAACTTTGAATTTCTAACTTTTACTTGTTGGATCTTAGAGGGGAATTGTTGTTACTATGTCACGATCTTTAAGAAGAGGAAAGCAGCTTCCTGAATCCAGCAGTGTGTACCTCAGATAAATACTATGTGGAGATTTGTGACATATATGATTATATGATATATATGTACAATGTCTGAAATATATCTTATGGAAATGTTTGTTTGATGATGAACTTCAATTAAAAAAATTACAAAAAAAAGGAAAAGGGAAAAAGTCGGAGGAAACACCAGCTTGGGCAGAGCGTCTGGAAAATTTGCTGATGGGTCTGCATAAGAAGATAGACAACAACACGGTGTTATGAAGGATGAACAGCTCTGATGGGCAGAAGGGTGCAGAGTTGCCATGCCCCCCCGGGAGAATCACAAACCGTTTATTACTTATTATTATACCCACATTTTAGGTTTATTATTACTAATGTGTATTATCTATATATTTGCATTATTGATATTGATTTGTATATTTTACTAATAAACACTGTTCAAAAATAGTACCACCAGACTCCAATGGATACTTCTTTCTTTGCTGGTTAGACACCCAGTTATGGGGTACATAACAACTGTAAAGCTTGATGCTACCTCTTCTGAGATGAAGTCATTATGAGAGTTTTCAGTTTGTGCAGGAAAACATTATTTCCCTGAATTCTGAATGTAAAGAGGTGAAGTAGCAAATTCTGGAGATCTCAGCTCACTTGGAGAAGTCTCAACATAAGATTATTGATTCGAAAGCAAGATCTCGTTGGAATAATATTCAAATTGTTAGATTGAAGGAAGGATCTGAGACTGGAGATTTATTAGACCATTTTGCTAACTTGTTTCAATCTCTGTTTCCGGATATTTTACCTCAACTTCCTGACATCAAAAGAGCACATAGAATTTTCACTGCGACATCTCACCGAGACAAACCAAGGTCAGTTTTAGTCTCTTTCCTTCATTTTAAAGTTAAAGACCAAATCATAAAATATGCAAGGAAACAGTTTTTAAATTTAAAGATTCTGAGATTCGTTTTTATGATGATTATCCATGCAAGTCATGGACCTGCAGTCTAAATTCATTCCAACCATGAAGATAGCCTATGATAAGAGATTATTCCCATCACTTCAATATACAGCCCGATTAAAATTATTTTCCGAAGATTTGACTCCACCTGTTTTTCTGGACCCCAAAGAGGCATTGGGCTATGTTAACTCTGTTCCGGTTGTAGCTGAGGTTTGAATGGTTTTAGATCTGCAGAATAATCATTATTTCAGAAAGAAGATAAGCTTTCAATATTTCTGATTTGCTTAAGATGTGTTTTGCTCAATCGACCATTTAAAGAAGATGTGAGCTTTGTGAATGATGAATGACTTTCCAAAATCTGTTTGGTCCACTGAGCGAATTAAGACAATGGACAGATTGTTTGATTATTTGTTTTTATCCTCCTTTTTTCATTAATTAAGTGATAGTTTTCATAGTTCTTAAGGTCACACACACACATACATATTAGTTGGAAGTGCTTAGTCGATAGATGATAATTTTTTTTAAATCACTTTTTCATTGGGCGTGTCAGTTAAATGGAAAATAGTGCTGATTTTTCTTCACTAGAGATTACAAAGGTATTTTTCTCTTTGTTTAATTTTATTGCTTTTGGTGTCCTTGGAGATTGTTTTTGAATTCCCCCAGCATGTTTTTAAGGATTAAGTATAAACATTTCTTTCTCTGAACTTTTATGCTGAATATGGGGAACTAGATGTTGTAGAGAAAAACTGAACAGTGCAGGCCCTTTGGCCCATGACGTTCTGCTTACCTTTTAATCTACTTCATGATTAATCTAATGCTTCTGTCCTGTAGATAATTCTATTCATCTTTTACTATGAGCCTATTTAGGATTCTTGAATGTCCTTGTTGATTCTGCCTCTATAACTACCCATGGCAAATCTTTCCATGGACCCACTGGCCGAGGAGAAAAATATCTCTGAGATCCCTATATTTTCTTCTGATCCCTGTAAAGTCATGCCCTCTTGCATTAACCATTTTAGCTGGAAATCTGTTTCATATTTTAATGATTACCCAGTCTCAACAGTGTCCATTTTCCAGCACAATAATACTCTGTAAAGTAATGGAAGGCATTAAAGCCAATTGATATTTAAATTGCATATATATCAGTTAGAAGCAAGGCCTGTAATTTTAATGCTAGATTTGTAGATGGAATCCACTTACACTTTCGTTAGTCAGCCGAATTCATGCAGTTAAAATGATGATTTTAACAAAATTTTTATATGTATTTCAAAATATCCCTTTTTTAACTAAGAAGTTTTTCAATTAAGTTGACTATTATTTCATCTTTTGTTTAGAATAATAAAAGACCAAGAATTGATAAATATTATTTACAAAAATTAAAAGAAGATGAAGATCTCACTTCACCTAATCTAAGAATGTATTATTGGGCTGTTAATATATGTTATATGTGTTTTAGGTTATATTGGGCTGATAGAAATGAACAACTGCCTTGGGCTGATATGGAATTGAATGCTGTGAAACTGTTTCATTTAACCTCATTATTAGGAGTTTCTCTACCTGTACAAATGGACAAAATTACTCATTTAAATTTATATCCTGTGATTAAGCAGTCGTTACAAATTTGGTTCCAGTTTCGTAATTTTTTAATCTCAAAAAATTTAAACTTTTTAGTTTAATTTATCAAAGTTATTTATTTAAACCTTCATTAAGTGATCCTACCTTTCTTCTTTGGAAGAATAAAGGAGTTTATTCCTTCACGGATCTGTTCCAAGATGGCCGATTGATGTCTTTTGAGAAATTAGTAATTAAATACTCTCTCTTGTATTCACATTTCCTGCAATATCTTCAGGTCAGACACTACTTACAAAAACACTTAAGTAATTTTCCATATATACAAGACTCTGACCTGTTAGGTATTACTTTAAAAATGAATCTTTTAGTGAAGGGTTTTATTGGGAAATTTATAATCTATTGTTACAACAGCACAATTACCTTTCACTTAAGATTAAGCAAGATTGGAAGAGAGAGCTTAACATGACCCTGATAACAGAAGATTGGTTGCGGATTTTGAAGTTGGTTAACTCTTCTTCGATTTGTGCCAATCACTCTTTAATTCAATTTAAAATTCTACATCATTACTATTTGACAAAGAAGAGAGTGTCTGAATGTTTCCTAATGTTGACAGTCAGTGTGGCAGATGTAAAACTGAGGCAGCCACATTAACACATACATTTTGGTCATGTTCTGTATTGAAGCGTTTTTGGAAGTCTGCTTTCTCTACAATTTCTAAAGTTCTAAAAATTAATTTACAATCTAATAAATTGACAGTTTTATTTGGTATAATGCCTCAATATATTCATGGTATTTCTCCCTCAGACCAACATGTAATTGCATTTGTTACATTATTGGCCAGAAGGGCTATTCTGTTGAAATGGAAAGATGCTTCCGCTCCTACTTTGATACAATGGTTTTCTCAGGTGATGTTATGTCTCAGTTTGGAGAAAATCAGAAGCCAAACTTTTGATCCTCGATTTGATTTTGAGAAAAGGTGGGGCTCATTTGCCCGCTACTACAATCTGATTTGAGTTAATTAATATGGTTTCCTTCCGATTTTTTCTTTAAGTGGATTTGAGTTGGCAGTTTGATTTGTTTTTGTTTCAGTTTGTATGATGTAAAGCTCTGGGGTTGTGCTCCCAAAGGTTTTTTTCTGTTTTTTTTCCAGTTAGTAGGGGTTTTTCATAGTTAGTAGGGGTTCTTTTTTTTCTTCATTTTCTTTCAAAAAATATTCTTAACACTTTATTTTCTCTTATTATTATTCATATATTGCTTAGCTTTGTTAAGCAATTAGCTTAACAAATTAATTAAATTAGCAATTATTTGCTAATTTAATTCCTTATTGTACATAATGATATATTGACTTAATGTATCTTTTTTCTCAATCTTCAATAATAATTAATGAAAAAGATTTTAAAATGGAATGAAAAATCTTTACATTATGTTTTTGTCTAAATGTGCAATATGCAATTTATAACAAGTAGAATGTAATAGGATAGTATTACATAGACAGGATGGTCAATATAACATAGAAATACAGTTGTGTCAGCATGAGTACATCCGTCTGATGGCCTGGTGGAAGAAGCTGTCCTGGAGCCAGTTAGTCCTGGTTTTTATGCTGCAGCACCATTTCGCAGATGGTAGCAGCTGGAACAGTTTGTGGTTGGGGTGACTCGGGTCCCCAGTGATCTTTCTTACACACCTGTCTTTGTAAATGTTCTGAATAGTGAGAAGTTCACATCTATAGATGTGCTGGGCTGTTAGCACCACTCTCTGCAGAGTCCTGCGATTAAGGGACGTACAGTTCCCATACCAGGCAGTGAAGCAGCCAGCTCTCAGTTGTGTCCCTATAGAAAGTTCATAGGATTTGTTACCAAACTTCTTCAACCATCTGAGGTGGTAGAGGCAATGTTGTGACTTTTTCACCACACGGCCGGTACATACAGACCACGTGAGATCCTTGGTGATGTTCATGGCGATGAACTTAAAACTGTTCACCCTCTTGATCCCAGATCCATTGATGTCAAGAGGGGTGAGCCTGACTCCATTCCTCCTGTAGTCCACAACCAGCTCCTTTGTTTTTCTGAGGGAGAGGTTGTTTTCTTGACAATACTGTGTCAGGGTGATGACTTCTTCTCTGTAAGCTGCCTCATTAATATTTGAGTGTAGTGTAGCCAGCAAATTTAATTAGCAGATTGGAGCGGTGGTTGGTGACACAGTCATGGGTATACACCTCCGATATATACCCACACCAATGCCCAATCATAGCACCACTCCCAACATATAACGACACCCTGATACTTGATGGAAACACGCCAACATATAACCACAACTTGACCAATAATGGAAATACTCCAAATTGTTAACACACTGACTAATGATGGATACATTGAAACATACACCACATAACCACGAGAGTCTGCAGATGCTGGAAATCCAAAGTAACACATACAACTGCTAGAGGAAAAAAGCTGGATGAACTCAGCAGGTTGGGCAGCATCCATTGAAAGAAGCAGTCAGTGTTTCGGGTCGAGACCTTTCATCAGGACTAAAGAAGGAGGGGGCAGAGGCCCTATGAAGAAGGTGGGGGGAGGGTGGAAAACCAATCAGGGGAAAGATCAAGGGGTGGGGGAGGGGATAGGCAGGAGAAGTGAAGAAGGAATCTAAGGGGAAAGCACTATGGGTAGTAGAAGAGAAGGTAGAGTCATGAGAGGTAATAGGCAGCTAGAAGAGGAGACAGAGTGAAGTTGGGATGAGGGAAGGGAGAGGGAGGGAATTGCCAGAAGTTGGAGAATCCGATGATCATGCCAAGGGGCTGGAGACTACCCAGATGGTATATGAGATGTTGTTCCTCCAACCGAAGTTTGGCCTCATCATGGCAGTAGAGGAGGCCATGTATGGACATATCCGAATGGGAATGTGAAGGAAAGTTGAAGTGGGTGGCAACCGGGAGATCCTGTCTGTCGTGGCAGATGGAGCGGAGGTGCTCGACGAAGCGGTCCCCCAATCTGTGTCGGGTCTCGCCGATGTAGAGGAGGCCGCACCGGGAGCACTGGATGCAATAGATTACCCCAACAGACTCCCAAGTGAAGTGTTGCCTCACCTGGAAGGGCTGTTTGGGGCCCTGAATGGTGGTGAGAGAGGAGGTGTAGGGACTGGTGCAGCACTTACGCTTGCAGGGATAAGTGCCAAGTGGGAGATCTGAGGGGAGGGATGTATGGACCAGGGAGTCACGGAGGGAACGATGCCTGCAAAAAGCAGAGAGGGGTAGAGAGGAAAAGATGTGCTGGGTGTTGGGTCCTGTTGAACGTGGCGGATGTTGCGGAGGATAATATGTTGGATCCGGAGGCTGGTGGGATGATAGGTGAGGACAAGGGGAACACGGTCCCTGTTGTGGTGATGGGAGGATGGGGTGAGGGCCAAAGTGTGGAAAATGGAGGAGATGTGGGTGAGGGCATCATTGATGACGGCAGAAGGGAAACCATGATTCTTAAAGAAAGAGGACATTTGGGATGTCCTGGAACGGAAAGCCTCATCCTTGAAGAAAATGTGGTGGAGACGGAGGAACTGGGAATAGGGAATAGAATTTTTGCATTTGGCAGGGTGGGAAGAGGTATAATCAAGGTAGTTATGGGAGTCGGTGGGTTTATAGAAGATGTCAGTGGACAGCCTATCTCCACAGATGGAGACCGAGAGATCGAGAAAGGGGAGAGAAGTGTCTGAGCTGGACCAAGTGAATTTGAGGGCTGAGTGAAAGTTAGAGGCAAAGTCGATGGAATTGATGAGCTCAGCATGGGTGCAGGAAGCAGCACCAATGTAGTCATCAATGTATCGAAGGAAAAGATGGGGAGCAGTACCAGTATAGATTTGGAGCGTAGACTGTTCCACATAACCCACGAAGAAGCAGGCATAGCTGGGGCCCATGCGAGTGCCCATAGCTACACCCTTGGTCTGAAGAAAGTGGGAAGAGCCAAAAGAGAAGTTATTAAGTGTGAGTACCAGTTCCGCCAACCTGAGGAGTGTGGTGGTGTTGGGGAACTGGTGAGGTCTATTGTCCAGAAAGTAACGGAGGGCTTTGAGGCCTTCTTGATGGGGAATTGAAGTGTGATTGTGTGTGTGTGTGTGTGTGTGTGTGTGTGTGTGTGTGTGTGTGTGTGTGTGTGTGTGTGTGTGTGTGTGTGTGTGTGTGTGTGTGTGTACATGGCCACTTTATTAGGTACACCTGTACACTTGCAAGTTAATACATATCTAATCAGCCAATCATGTTGCAGCAAATCAATGCATTAAAACATGCATACATGATCAAGAGGTTCAGTTTTTATTCTGACCAAATATTACAATGTGGAAGAAATGTAATTTTAGTTACTTTGACAGTGAAATAATTGTTGACTCTGATGGGTTGGTTTGAATATCTCTGAAACTGATGATGTCCTGGGATTTTCATACACAGCAGTCTGTAGAGTTTACAGAAAATGACGCCAAAATCAAAAAAAAAAAGAATCCAATGAGCGGTAGTTCTGTGGGTGAAAACACCTTGTGAATGAGAGAGGTCAGAGGAGAATAACTGGACTGGTTGAAGCTGACAGGAAGGCAATAGTAACTCAAATAACCACATGTTACAACAATGGCGTGCAGAGGAGTGTCCCTGAATACACATCACATCGAAGCTTGAAGTGGATGGGCTACACAGCAGAAAACCTCAGCATCTTCCACTCTTGTACCTAATAAAATCACCAGTGATTGTGTAACAACACACCTGACGAATAGTGGAGAAACTGCAGCATATAACCACATGCTGCCCAATAATGGGCACACCTCCAACACATAACCACACCCCAGTGAATATATGACTGCGATTGATAAACACACCCTGAATAATGATAGACACACTCCCACGTATTAGCACACACTGACCATTGATGGAAACACTCACAATATATAACCATATACAAAACAGTGATGGACTCTCACCAACCTATAATCAACTTGATCAATGATAGTCCCACTGCAACATATAACCACATCTACCCAGATGATGGAGTCACACACAACACATAACTCCCTGATCAATTACTAACATAAAACCACATCTTGACAAATGTTGGACACACACACGACACACCCCTCACCAATGATGGACACACCGCCAACATATAACCACACACCAAATCAATGACAGACACACCCCCAACATATAACTGCACACCAGACCAATGATGAACCAATCCCAAACATACCATTGCCAATTACAAACACAGCCACAACATTTCACTACACCACTGACTAACGATACACCCACCCAAAACTACAACTACACCCTGACCAGTGATGCATAGACCATGACTAATAATGAACACTTCCCCAAAATTGAACCACATACCTGGCCAATGATGAACCAATTTCAAACATATAACAATACCATTGCCAATTACTGACATGCTCACAACATAGACACTACACTGCTGACGAACAACGGACCCACCCCGGAACTACAATCACACCCCTTGACCAATGATGGACACATGCTGAACATATAACTGTGCAGCTTTTTACAAGTAAAATGGCAGAGACATTTTGTATTTATGAAAAACCATAGCAACTCATTTATTGAACATCAGGAACTGTACATGACATGGAATAAAACTCAGTTGCATAATTGTGCCATAGTATCAGAACAACCTCTTCAAATGAAGCCTATATAATATTGATGGTTGTCAATTATGGAGGTATCAACCGATTATGTTACCCACCACAGCCCACATGGAAATCACTAAAGACAGAATTGTGAGCCTGATTGGAGCTTGGACAAACTGCCCAGCTCAGGTCCATTGTTCCATGGGCAGAGGTACGGCAGAGTCCTCTGGGTCATCCAGAGGTGCATTGATATTCTCATAGGCGTGTCATAACATAAAGGACATGGGAGCAGGATCCTTCAATTCTTGGTGAGCCAGCTTAAGGCAATCTACCTAAATATATTCCCATTTACCCTTCTTATCTTAAATAAAATTCTTTTTTCTCAGTTCCAAAATGTGGAACTGGCCATCAAAAAGGGGATGTCAGTGGCTGTCATGTTGGACGAAAACAAACAAGGAAGAATGTAAATCAATAGGAACGCAACAATGCTGTTCACAATGATGGGAGGCAGGAATATGAGCAAAGGAGTTTCTGATTGGGGGGCAATACAGTTGAGAGGCCAACCAAGTGGTCGTAGCATCAGGAATAAAATTCACCTGGCACTCCTAAAAGCTGCCCCAATACCAACTCAGCCACAGTCAACTGTGTGTCTTCCTGGTAGCTGTTCTGAGTCACAGCAGGACCCATGGGAGACGATCGTGCCAATTTTTATCCATCAGGGAAGCCCTGAGAACATATTTTGAACAGTGATGATACTGCTTGCATAGGCCATTAGTCTTGTGTGATACGCCGTGGTGTGATGTAGCCTATCACTGAGGTTCTGGGCCATTGCAGCCCAAAAGGTGTTGGTACCTGCAGGTGAACTCAGTCTTTTTGTGTGTTTTCCCCAAGCCATCAGTCTGTGGTTTTGTATTGCCATTTGCTCTCGTTTGTTTTTACGCCCCATGTGCTCCTGTCCCGACCCTAACCCTACTCCAGCCCCTGTAACACTGATTAATACACCCTCATCTGTTTTTCATTATTGCCTGTATTGCTGCCACCTGTGTCTCATTGTGCTCCACCTATCATCTGCCTCTCTGTTCATTGCTGAGTGTACTTTATTTTCATTTTTAGAATCTGCTTATTGATACATAATCTTCTACAGCTATAAAATGATACAAAACTTGCACAAATTGATATATGTACAATTAATAAAGCTGAAGAAATAAAAGCTGATCGTAATATATGACGATGAAAAAATTATATTTTTAATAGGGAAAAGAAGGAAAATAAGAGAACCTCAACTAACTAAACAAACACCACTAACTACAAAAAAAAAGAAAGAAGGGAAAAAAACCCATTTGGAATCAACCCCTGGAGCAATACGTCTTACCATCATCTATATAAATAAAGAAAAAGAATCATCAACTGCCAATTCATGTTTATATAGAATACAATTGGAAGAAACCATATAAAATAATTCAAATTAAATGATAATACTTGGCAAAAGAGCCCCATTGTCTCTCAAAATCGAATCAAGGATCAAAAGTTCTACGAATTTTTTTCCAAACTGAGATATAACATTACTTGAGAAAACCATTGAATTAATGTAGGGACAGAGGTATATTTCCATTTTTATAAAATAGCCCTTCTTGCCAACAATGTAACAAATGCAATTACATGTTGATCTGAAGATGAAATACCCTGAATATGATGTGGATCTGTTCCAAATAGAATAGTCAATGTATTAGGTTGTAAATTGATTTTCAGAGCTTTAGAAATTGTAAAAAATAAAGATTGCCAAAAGGATGTTAATGAAGAACATGACCAGAACATATGTGACAAAGTGGCCATTTCAGTTTTACACCTATCACAGTAATTGTTGAGACTAGGAAATATTTTGGATAGTCTCTCCTTTGATAAATAATAATGGTGAACAATTTTAAATTGAATCAAACAATGATTGGCACATATCAAAAAAGAATTTACCATTTTTAAAACTCACAGCCAATCTTCATTAACAAGGGTCATATTAAGTTCTCCCTCCCAATCTTGTTTAATCTTTAGTCAGAGGTTATCTTTATGTAGTAAAAATAAATTATACATTCTACCAATGGAACCTCTTACTAAAGGATTCAAAATCAAAATGGTATCCAACAAAGCAAATTCTTGCGGATATGGAAACTTAGATAAGTATTGTTGTAAGAAATGTCTAGTCTGAAAATATTGCAGAAAGTGTGTATGAGAGAGGGAATATTTGCTAATTAACTCTCTAAAAGTCATCAATCGACCATCACAAAATAAATCTGTAAAAGAACGTATCCCCTTATTTCTCCATTGGAGAAAATTGGGATTGGTTATCGAAGGCTTAAATAAAAAATTTCGATATAGAGAACTAGACAATTTAAGTTGTTTAAAATTTTAAAAATTGTGAATCTGAAACCAAATCCAGAAGGACTGTTTAATAACAGGGTAGAGATTTAAATTTGTAAGTTCAGTAAGTTGTAAAGATAATTGAGCTCCTAATAATGAGTTTAGATAAAATTGTTTGGCAGCTTTTAATTCCAAATCAATCCAAGCTGGTTTTTGGCTCTTATCGAGCCAAAAATATATCCAAAAACATAATTTTCGGATATTAACAGCCCAATAATACAATCTTAATTTAGGAAGAGCAAGTCCACCATCTTTTTTAGATTTTTGTAAATGATACTTAGTAATTCTTGGTTTTTTATTGTTCCAAATAAAGGATGAAATAATCGAGTTAATTTGATCAAAAAATTTTTTAGTTAAAAAGATAAGTATATTTTTAAAAATATATAAAAATCTAGGTAACATCATCATTTTCACAGCATGGATATGACCTATTAAAGAAAGAGTAAGTGGATTCCATCTAGAAAATAGTTGTTTCATGGAGTCCATTAAAGGAATTACATTAGCATAAAGATTTTATATTCTTTAGTAATCATAATACCTAAATATTTAAAAGAATGAACAATTATAAATGAAATATCATTATATATAAAAACAGATGCATTTAATGGAAACAATTCACTTTTATTCAAGTTGAGTTTATATCCTGAAAATTTTCCAAAATCTTTCAGTATTTCCAAAAGATTAGGAATTGATTCCTCAGGGTTTGAAATAAAAACCAAAAGATCATCTGCATAAAGAGAAATCTTATGTATGGTCCCATTCATAGAAATACCATGAATATTTTAGCTTCACGTAGTTTTATGGCCAAAGGCTCCAGTACAAGTTTAAATAATAAATGGCTTAATGGACATCCCTGTCTAGTACCGTGAAAGTGAAATGAAATTATTAGCAATGAGCATAGCAATAGGATTCTTATAGAGCATTTGAATCTACCTATTGAAATTATTACCAAAGCCAATTTTTTCTAATACTTTAAACAAATATGACCACTCAACTCTATCAAATGCCTTTTCTGCATCAAGAGAAATAACACATTGGGGTTCCTTAGATAATGATGAATATATAATGTTCATCAATCCCTAAACATTGGAGAAAGAGTAACAGCATTTAATAAAGCCTGTTTGATCCATAGAGATGATTTTAGTGAACTATTTTCCAAATGGTTAGCCATTATCTTAGAGAGAATTTTTGTGATCCATATTTAATAATGAAATAGGTTGATATGATGGACATTCAGCAGGATCTTTATCTTTCTTAAGGATTAAGGAAACAGAAGCTTCATAAAAAGAAGGTAAACTACCCTTCTCAAAGCATTCATGAAATATTTCCAAAAGGTATGGAGAAAGTAATCTTCCAAACGTTTTGTAAAATCCTACCGAATAACCATCAAGCCCAGGAGCTTTACGTGATTGCATTGACAACATAATTCTCTGAATTTCATGCTCATTAATTGGAGCATCAAGCATCTATTGATCTTCAATGGTAATTTGAGGAAATTTAATCTTACGTTAAAAAAAAGCCTTCATTTTGGAGGAATTTGCAGGAAATTGGGATCTATAAAGATCAGAATAAAAATCCTGAAAAATATTATTGATGTCTTCATGGTTACTTGTTTTATCTCTATTTTCCTTATGAATCTTTAAAATTTGTCTCTTAGCTCTAGCTGCCCTTAATTAGGAAGCTAAGATCTTATTATTTTTATCCCCAAAAATATTAAACTAACTTTTCAATTTAAGCAAATATCCTTCAATAGGATATGTTAATAATAAATTATATTGTGATTGTAATTACACTCTTCTTTTAAACAAAACAACAGGAGAGGTTGCAATAATGTTATCTAAGTCTTCAATTTGTTTAGAGATTTTATATAATTCCATTCTTGTCTGTTTCTTCAACTTAGCTATATATGAAATAATATGACCACATAAATAAGCTTTTATTGTATCCCAAATTACTAACATTGAGACATTTCCTATATTATTAAAGAGAATGAATTCTTTTATCTGAGTTTCAATAAACTCAAAAAATTCTGAACTTTGTAACAAATGTTCTGGAGAACGCCAAAGTGGTCTGCTAGTAGCAACAACATCTTTCAGTTCAAATATTAGGTTTAGAGGAGCATGTTCAGAGATAACAATTGCATCATATTCACATTTCTGAACATTAAATAGAAGTCAAGGGTTGACTATAAAGTAGTCAATTCTTGAATATTTATTATGAACATGTGAGAAAAAAGAATATTCTGTATCACCAGGATGCATATGCCTCCAAATTTCAAGTAAGCCATAATCAATTAAAAAAGAATTAATAAGTGATACAGAACGATTAGGGTGCTGTTGTTTGGATGATGACTTATCCATTAAGCACCCACTAATAACATATATTCATTTAGATCAGGTAATAGAGCAAAGCTTTAAAAAATGAGGGATAATTTGGTCCATAAATATTAACCAACACCATTTTCCTGTTATGAATTGTTCCTTTTATGATCAAAAATCTACCTTTAATATCAGCTATAATATCCTCCTGGTTAAAAGGAATATTGGAATCAATAAAAATAGAAATACCTCCAATTTAACTTTGAGAGTTTGCATGAAACTGAGAATCCTCCCAAAATAAAAAAAAATCAATTTTTATCACATAATCTGATATGCGTCTCTTGTGCAAAGATTATATCAGGTTGGAATCAGTTAATTGTTTTAAATGTTTTCTTGCACTTAATAGGATGGCTGCAAGCATGGACATTCCAACTTAAAACATTTAACTGTTTAAATATCATCATGAGACTTTGTATCTAAAAAAAATAGTTAGACGCATGTCAAGATACGATAATCGAGAATGGTGGAGATAAACAACAGTAATAATAATTAGCCTAAGCTCCGGAATTCCATAATGGGGATAAAAAATAAAAAAAGAAAAAAGAAAAAAATCCACCCAAACAACAAAGCCCGGAAATAAGTTCATATCAATCGATGCAAGCCCCAAAGAATGCATAAAAAGCATTATAAATTCCACCTGCCTAAATAAAAAGTAAAAATGAAAAAAATTCATTTCTCCCTCTTCCAGATATAAAACTCATTACAGTCGACATATAACTCAATATAATTGATTTGGAAGGAACATTGTTTTTTTAAAGAAAAATGACCTTCAATTTTGAGAATAACTTTCATAATATTAGATAAGTCCAAAAAAATTCTTGAAATATTTGCACAGAAAAACAATTGCCACCTTTAAATTATCCAATCTATCTTGAAAAAGTAAAGAAATCCAAATAATTACTTAAAAGATCTTGACAAAAGCATACAGAGCAAAAAAGCAATTAATTCATTTAAATGCTACAAACAGAATAAAAAATTCTAGATGGTTCAAAGTTATTTACAGTCTTTCAACAGTTCTCCTGCTATGTCTTCTGAGCTTAAAACCATCCAAACCGGTCTGTTTCAGAGATAAAAGTACATTTTAAAGTAAAGGCTTTCTATAACCATCAAATCTTCTGATTTCATCACTCCTTACATTGTGAGACAATCAAACAGTTGAAATCATCCAAATTCAGGCTTCAGACTCGTCAGGCAGAGAATTAATAAAATACAATGCTTCAGCTGGGTCATCAAAAATATGAACCCCAGAATTTTTGACAAAAAGCCTTAATTTAGCTGGGTATTGAAGTGATGGATAATGATGGATACAGCTTTTTTTGATAATCCATACACATAGCCGGAGCAAATCCAGAATGTTTCTTAACAACTTCAGGAGGAAAATCTCGCTTGGAACAACGTGACTGGGTTGCAATCCAGAGTCCAGGTTGATGCTGGGTGGTTCACTCCATTTCACTCTTCCTCTGTTTACAGTAAAGTTGCAACTGAGTCACTTGCTGGGTCATTTCAGAGGGAGGTAAGTGTCAAACATCAGGGCCTGTGAAAGAAATGCTGCACAGAGAGATCTTCTGTTTCAGGATTCGCGCAGAGTTTGACGTCTGGGTCAGTCCCTGGAGGAATAGGATGGCACGGTGCTGTGTGAGGGCAGCACAGTAATGTAGTTAGCATAACACTTTATAGCACAAGTGATCAGAAGATCAGGGTTCAATTCCTGACATTATCTTTAAGGAGTTTACAAGTTCTCCCTGTGATCACGTGGTTTTCTGTCAGGTGATCCAACTTTCCCCCACATTCCAAAAAGACATTCGGGTCAGGGTTGGTAAGCTGTGGGCATGCTACATTGGTGCAAAGTGTAGCAACACCGGTGGGACGCCCAGCACATGTTCGAGCTGTGTTGGACATTAACAGAAACAACACATTTCATTGTATGTTTTGATTTACATGTGATAAATAAAGCTGATCTACATCTTTACCCAGAATGACAGGCAATTGCAGGCTGTTGTTGTAGAATCAGGCTTAGTACACTGACATTCAGTATATCATGAAATGAATTCTTTTGTGGCAGCAGTACAGTACAAACATAAAACTGACTATATGTTACAAAAATAAATAAATAGAGCAGAAGAGGATTTTCACTTTGTGGTCTCCACCGTTTCCCACTCCACCCAGAGCAGAGAGAATGGAGGGGGACCATGGGAGGAGCAGGAATCTATGAAGGATGAGGTTGTAGGAAAGCACCAGAGGTGGAGTTAAGAAAAGTTAATAGGACTGAGAAGGTCAGGAGGATGGGGGTTGAAAGGAGAGTTAGGTAGGGAGAAGTCAGGGCTTAGGAGAGGTCAGGAATGGGTGTGTACCTCAGCAGAGTAGAGCAACTTTAGTAGAAATGGGCCAGCGGCAATGTCTTCAACAAGCCACCTTCATCTTCAGCGGGGGTCGCAATGGAAGGAAACAGAGGGCAATAATGACTGTTCCTATAATTCCTTGGAATTGAACATCAACTCAAAAAACTGAAGGAATATCCTTAGGACCAGGAGGCATTGATCTGGCCCAAAACAGGGTCAATGGACCAACAGAGACAGACTCCTTCTCCAATTCCCTGAGGTTCCAGTTCTACTGGGCCTCCTACAACAGACATTGGTGAGTTGATGGGGAAAGAGGGGAAAGGGATTTGTGGTGGGATTTGCAAACCATTCCATGGTCTTTCCATTGGAGACGTTGATCCCTCCAGCCCCAGCCCCCAGAAGCTGTGCTGGTTGTGGGGAATATCTGGGCTGAAAGGTGGCCTTGCTTGGAGACAGTGATGTCCAGTGTCTGTGGGCAGTGAAGGTGACCGCTGCTCCACCAAGAACACATCTCATGTGTCTTCAGGTCAGTCGAGGACAGACCCCTGATGTAACACTGACTCGTGTTGCCACACCCATTTCTCTAGTATGATGGGGGGGAGGTCATTCCTCTCACCACGTGATAATCCATGTACAACCATCTTTCTACAGTTCAAAATCTCATTCAATTTAATTATTACACAGTGGCCTCAGTACAATAAGATTTATTTATTTAAGACACTTTTATTTTATGAATTTTGAAGAATAGTCCAGTGATTTTCATGCATAAACAAATTCATAACTAAAGAGCTTTATTCCCACTAAAAATATCATATTTATTTCTTGTATAGATGGTTTTAAAAGGGATGTAGCGCACAACACTGGCACTGAGTTGCCATTTATAAAGGCAGAAGAGGAGAGACGTGATGCTTCTCTGGTGCTGAGTTAGCCAATCACAGGATACAATGGGAACTCAAATTGGTGTGTGTGTGTGTGTGTGTGTGTGTGTGTGTGTGTGTCTGTCAGTGTGCATCCATGCGAGTGCGTGCCTGTGTTTTTCTGCTGCATATGTGCTTCAGGTCTGTGTGTGTCTTGGATTGTCTTTTATGTGAGTGTTTGTGCACATGTGCATCTGTGTATGTTTCTGCTATACACGTGCTTTAGGTCTGTGTAGTGAGTGCCTATGTGCGAACACGAATTGTGCACATATCCAAGTTCTGTGCCAATCTACTACATGGGTTTTGTATCCGTTAGAGTCTGGTGTACATTGTGTATCTGATCTTTATGTCGAACCTCTACAGATGCAACATGTTAGGACAAGGTCAAGTTCAAATCTGGTATCTGACTGACTTCAGGTAAACTCTCAACAATGTTGGCACCAAAGTCATAAATCTCATAAGGAACAACAATTAAAATAACAGGATATCTGTGTAAATCTTGGGAATGTAGCAAAATTCCTGACATTTATTTAGAATCACTTATCATAACAGCAAATATCACACATATTCCTATACAGACTCACTTCCATATGCACACACTTCTAGAATTCCAGTTAGATTCTGCCTTTTTACAAGCTCAGTACAAGCCAAATAATTCTGCTGGTGAGACTACTCCCGCAAAGTAGCTTTCCATTCTTTGCAGTGGGTCTTGAATCCACAATCTTCAGAGCCAGATGCAGAGCAAGAGCGAAAGAGTATGAAAGAGAGAAACTCCGCTGAGAAGAATCTTGTCATTGGGTCATGAATGAGTCTGATTGTATTACTTTATAAGTCTAGAAAAAACAAAATGAGATTGCCATTATTTGTCTTGCTCCAGACAAAATTGGGTTAAGTCCAACTTTAAGGAGGTAAAATTCTCCTATTCACTGCCCTGGGGGTTCTGCCAGAAGAGTCAAAGCTCCTTGAGATTCATGGTCAGCAGGAGGGCTTGAATGGGAACAAGAACCACAGTGTGCTCATCACCTGTGTTGGCCCACAATGGTCTGTTGGAAAGCTGGTGCCTACTCGTGTGTGGTGGGCAGAGGATGGGGCAAGGCCAAGGTACCTTGCCGAGACCCTGCAGACACCACTCCCAGCAAGAGGAGCAAACTGACTTGTTATTCAATCATCAGATGTCATGCAACAGCAGAGGGCAGCAAAAAGCCAAGTGGAGGCAGAAACAATCTCATTATTTGCATGGATGAGAGTTTCAGCTGTGTGGGTTCACTGTCCATTGTCAGGAGCAGTAACCCCACCAATGTGGGACTTAAATAGGTGGTTCGGGGATGGGGTGTGGGTCTCGAGCTGAGATCATGAGAGGATGTTGTAGGAATCCAGCAGTGTGTCGGGCCCACTATTGTCACCAAGTGATTCACACTCATAGATTTCCTTATCAGGAGACCAATCATTATGGATCAGTCATAACATCTCCTCCTCACTGACAGTCAAGGATGTGTGCTGAGCTCATGGCTCTACTCTGTCCAGTCTCCTGTGGCTAGGCCCTGCTCAAATACCATCTACTTCATTAGGAGTTTGAGGAGACACAAGAAGGTGCATCCATCTTTAAAGACCCTCAGCATCCGGGACATGTCTTCTTCTTGTTACCACCATCAGGGACGAGGATAGGAGTCTTCTATCATCAGATTTCTGAACACACCATGAACTCTATCCAGTTCCCTTTTGCATTATTTATTTTGTAACTCTTAGTAACTTTTATGTATTGCGGAGTTCTGGGACCACAAATTAAGTAATTTCACAACGTATGTCAGTGATAATAAAACTGTGTTGTCGGGGAAAGAATTGTGAGGGCCAATAATTAATAAATAGTGATGTGTGTTCTGCTAATGTGGAAACAGGAAACCGCAGACTAAAGTAGAGACATTGAATGCAGCATCGATGCTGCCCAAGTTTCAGGGACTTCACTAATTATGAAATAGCAAGTCCTCATCATTGTGTCAGAAAATTGGATTTATTGCTATACCTGTGGTAATCATTTTATTCTGCAATCTGGAACTTGTCAGTTCCTCAATTAACTTCGTCTAGATGTCATTCTGTTGTCGAAATGTACTTTTACAGGTAATCTCATCAACTGAAAATGTAAAAGCTGCATCAAATTCACGTTCAGCTAAATCAGCTTTGCCTGGTTTCCTGGTGTTTAAATGGTTAATTTAATATCAGAGAAAGTATGCAGAATATAGCCTGAAACTCTCACTCTTCGCAGACATCCACAAAACAAATTACACCAAGGATTGACTGACAGGAATATGAGAATCCCAATGACCCACCCTCCCCCTTCCATGCACAAGTAAAGGTTCTCCCCCTCAGCTTCCTCCACCACTTGCACCAGCAAAAGCACTGACACTGCTCCACCTCACCCCCGGCCAACATGCAAGCAATAGCATGGTGTGCGTCGGTTTTTAATCGATTTGCCCATTATTTCAAATACCATCTCTGAGATCTTTCAGGTTGTTCCAAGAAACAGATTCTGAAATCTGATGCTGATACAGCACGGCAACAGGCCTCGTCACGAACTAGCCTATACCAACCAGGATGCCCCATCCAAGCTTATCTCTTTTCTCTAAAATTTTCCTATCCATTTACATCCACCTACCATTTAAAAGTTGCTTTTGTACCTAACTCAAGCAATTCCTCTGGCTGCTCATTCCACATGTATACTACAGTAAATGTGGCTGGTCTGGTTCAGTTAGTTAATGGTGACAGCTCCAGGATGTTGATGGAAGGGACTCAATGACATCATTGAATCTCAGGGGTAAGTGGATTGATGTGCTCTTGATTGAGGGGGCAATTGTGAATTATTTCCCACTTCTCAGCCCATGCCTGATTGGAGGAATGAAGTTCCTGAAACATTCACTCTTTCTTCTTCTACAGAGGTCAAAGGAGACCCATTACTGTCATCGACCCAAGACACTCAGTTTATTTCTGCCTCCGCGGACACAACCTGACCTTCTGAAGATTTCTGTCCTTCTGGATAAAGCTTCTCACCTCAGTAACGCTCATCTCCACCTCTGTGGACATGATGGTGATGTTCTTCCTTTTACTGGTCAACCATTTCCGTAATTCATCAACCACCTTCAATGAAATGAGAATGATACATTAGTCACACCCAGTTTTAATGAATTTTATTTCTACACAATAAGATTGTTTGATTCTTTGTGCTAATTGTGAATTTGCACTTTTTTCCATTTTCTGATATTTATTTTTGCAATGGTCCTCTCTATCTATTTTTGTAATGATTATGTAAGTGTCATAACACAGTTATGAGTGGTGAGAGAAACCTTGACACAATAACTATTATTTTGTAGCAAGCTTTAAAGAATTTGTTAATTTCTGCCTAGTAGAGTAAAACTATCTTTCAATCACCCTTCAGAGTCCCAAGGCCAAGTAAGAATTACAATTTACGTAGTCACTGTGTCCCATTGGCACCTTCAGTGGATCACTCAGAGAGAAGGAAATCTCCAAGATACTCGGTCAGATAGGATTAGACTTTCCACATTGCCTCCCATGGAAGAAGTTCATGGAACTAATACTGGGACTGGAAAGTGCATTGAGGCTTACAGGAAGCAGCTTGCTCAGGTGTCATGCCAAACCACCAACATCAAAAGAAGAGGATAGATTCACATATCAAAAGTATAAATGAATGTGCAGAGGCAACTCAGGATCCAAGTACATAACTCTCCATGCTATCATCTCCAAGGATTTCTGAAACTGCATGTCAAGGGCTCCTTGTCCCTCAAAATTCTTTCAGAACATATCATTCATTGTGTATATCCCACCCTTACTTGTTCTCATCACTTCACACTTACCATCATCAAATTCCATCTGCCACTATTCTGCCCATTTTGCTCACTGATCAAGGTCTGGCTGTAGCCTGAGACTGTGCTCTTCACTAACCACCACACCACCAAATTTCTTTTATCAAAGAGGAATGAAATCATGATCTTGGAAAAAATTTACAGAGGCAGAGAGCTTCTGGGTAAGGGGATGAAAGGTTATTGGGGGGGGGGGGATGAAAATGAAGATTAGAGGTCACAATCACATCAGCCTGATCAGATTAAATCGTGATGAAAACCTAAGGGACTCTTACTTCAAATTCATGGTTCAGTAAAAGACTCTATAACCATTCATCACTATGATAATTATATGCAGAGAGCAAGATCAGGAGGAGAAATTCATTGAGTTCCAGAGTCATAGAGCAATACAGTTTGGATAGAGGCCCTTCGACCCAGCAAGCTCATGCCAACCACAATACCCACCCATTAGTTCCAAATTCCTGTGTTAGACCATGAGACATTGAAGCAGAATTAGTCTATTCGGCCCATTGAGTCTGCTCCTTTCAACCCCCATCCCTCAAAGCCACAACCCTCCATGTACATATCCAAATACTTCTTAAATTATAGTACTGTACCTGCTTCAACCAGTTCTTCTGGCAGCTTATTCCATATACTCACCATCCTCTACCACTCAGGTCCCTTTTTAAATTTTTCCCCCTCACCCTAAGTCTATTACCCCTAGTTCTGGTCTCCCCAACCATCTGGAAAAGACTTATCACCCATCTTCTACAGTATATGTTTCTCATACTTTTAAACATTTCTGCAAGGTTGACTCTCGTTTTCCTACGTTCCAAGGAATAGAGACCTAAGCTGGTCAACCTCTCCGTATAACTCAAGTCCTCTAATCCTGGAAACATCTTTAAATATTGTCTGCCCCCTTTCCAATTTACCATGACTTTCTGATAACAGGGTGACCAAGAGCATATACAGTATTCCAATTGCATCCTCACCAACAACTTATGAAACTACAAAATTATGTTCAATAACCAATGCTCATTGCCCTGACTAATGTAGGTCAGTGTGCCAAGTGCCTCTTTCGCCACCCTGTCCACCTCTGACTCTGCTTTCAAACTCATACTCCTAGGTTCCTCTGGTCTTTTACATCCCAGTTGCCCAAACATTCACAGTATGTGTCTGTAGGGAAGAGATTCTTACCCGGCGATTGAAAACGCAGTAAATAATGAAAACGAACAGTCCCTGGAGACTGTTGATGACTGTGAATAAGTGGGAGAACACTGCAGTGCTCTGGTCAACGTGAAATATTCCAAAGATCCATGTGGTTCCCAAAACAAACATCCGTGCTGCAGCTTTAATGGTTAGGGTTCTGTAGAGAAGAAGGAAAAAGAAACCAGGTGAATGAAAATCACAGGAATGATGAAATTCCTTTCATGTGGAATCTTTCATACCCACAGGACTTTCTCAGAAGCCAACAGCAGATTCTCGTGTTTATTGGATACATTGCTGGGCCCCAGACATCACTGGAAAGGATATTGCTTATTGCATCAAAACTGCCCTTGAGAAGGTGGTGGTGTGTCACTGCCTGGAAGTGCTGCTTTCCGTCTGGTGCAGGTACTCCCATGAAATGGTTGGAAAATGAGTCCCAGGATTTAGACTCAGTTACAGCAGAGGAGCGGTGATATATTTCCAATTCAGGGATGCTGTGCTACATAAGACAAGAAGCAGGTGCAGATGTTGCTTCTCTGAACCTTCCCTGTCATTTGGTAAGGTCATGGTTGGTCTAATCTTGGTGTCCTGTACTCTGCAAACTCCTTGACTCCCAATAACACCAGATCTGCATCACCCTGGGGTAGAGATTAACGATCTTTCAAGTGTCATGTGTGATGAACAAACCTGATGGAAATGGGGTCCAGAGCTGACCCCCCCCCCCCGGGAACTATGCTGCTAATGAGAGAGAGAGATGAAGAACAGAGGTAGAGGCATCTGATACAGATAAGAGACAGAGAGAGACAGATGAGTGAAGTATTATAGCTTCTTCACTGATGGAAAGGTAAAAAATCTTTTGCTATAAGAACACTTCTTTGCACTTTAACATTCTTGCTGAGACAGCAGAGAGTGGACTAGTTTGATGGACATGGACATATTGAGTTGATGGATGACTGATATCCCATCAGTGGGGATAAAAGACGGGTCTGGGGAGACACCCTCAGACACACCAGTGGACACTGAAAGAGTGTTGTGCACCCACAGGAAGGTGGGGGCCTGGAGGATTGGTTCAGGAGAATTGGTCCGGAGTACGGTGGATGAAGGCAGACCGGTGGGTACTTGTGTGTGTGTCCACCCCTGCCTGGGTGACGAGTCCATCACAGAAGAACGGTCTAGCCAGGAATGGAACGGTCACAATCGGTGACCCCAACGGTACAATGGAACAAGAAGATGACGGAAGATTTGCCTGCTGCAGCTGTTCATCTCTTGCTCGCTCTCTCTCTCCAACATTGCAACATAACAACAACTACTTCAGCACGAACTGAACTGAACTGAACTCTATATTCCCTTATGACTATTCTTTTACCCCTAGACTTTGATAGAGCTTGGTTCTGATTCTTATTCTTGCACTTCTGTATTTATCATTGCTAACCTGTTTTATATATATATTTGCATTTTTGATTCTGTTTTGCTTAGTTTACTAATAAACACGTTTAGTTGCAGTAGTACTAGACTCCAACATATCATTCCATTTCTGCTGGTCTGTTAACCCAGTTACGGGGTACGTAACACAAGTAAAAGAGTCTCTCCTGATTCCATTTTGTAATGTGTCACTCACTATCAGAAAGTGTTCATTACAATGAACACCATCCTCTCACACCTTCTCTATCCCCTTCATAATCTTCTATTTTGCAATGTGGGCCCTTCTCACCCTTCTAAACTATAATGAGTGAAATTCCATTCTGCTTAAATGTCTCTCAAACATCAACCCAGCCTAAGAATCAGCCTGGTAAACCTTCTCTGCAGTGCACACCAGTCAATTTGTGCACAAACTGCAACGCAACAATATAAGATCATCTGGTCATGCTGATGTTGAGTAAGTTGGCGTCTTCTTTTCATGAAAAAGCTAGAAGCCAGAATTTGGGTTTCAGACGTCTGATGTGTCGGACACTCAGGATAGACCAGCAGGTTATTGCCTTTGGCCTTTGAGCATCCCTCAGTGTTGATAGACAGGATTAAATCAACTGAATGATAGAGCCCCTAGCTAATAAAGCTTGGAGAGACAGGGCTAGAGATGCTTTACTTGTGTTTAGGGTGACTGATGCATTTGCCTGTGTTGCTGCCAAGCACCCCCCGCCCCATAACCAAGAATGCATCCTGAGGGTGAGTGGGAAGAAGCCTTCAGGGCTGCTCAGAATCACCTCATCTGTCTATGCAGATCTAGCCCCAGAAGGAGTTCTTCTGTCATAAAGTCCAAATGCCTTCAGAAAACCCAATGGCTCCTCCTTCTCTACCTTATTTATTATTAGATTCACGATAGGAAACATGAGTTTCCCTTCATGATACAATGTTGGCTCTGCCTGGTCATGCTCAGATTATTGAAGTGCCTCCTGAATGAGACCTTAATGATGTGTCCCATCTTTTGGTGATACCATCATCTTACATTGTCTGTGCGCCTGTTCCTGGTCATTGGGTTTGAGGGTAAGTGGCAGCAACCGTGTCAGTCCTGACACTGTTCTCACATAGCATGTACACAAGAACATTTCCAACAACAATTGCCGACCAATGACCTGACTAGCTCCCCACTTCCAGTGTCACCATCAGCAGAGATCAGCACCATGGACAGAGAACCTGGGAACCTGGGACCCCACTCACTCACCAGGATCAACTGTAAAACAAAATACTAATATAAAAGATAGAGTTAATTTGTTGTTACAAATCAACAAATATCATGATATACAGTCAGTAGTCACTTTATTAGACACACCTGTAAACCTGTTTGTTAATGCAAATACCTAATCAGCCAATCATGTGGCAGCAATTCAATACATAAAAGCATACAGACATGGTCAAGAGGTTCGGTTGTTTATCAGAATGGGGAAGAAATGTGATCTGGGTGACTTTGAATGTGGAATAATTGCTGGTGCCCTGATGGGGTGGCTTATGTATCTCGGAACTGCTGATACATACCCTAGGATTTTCACACAATACAGTAATTAGATAAGGGAATCTCAACTGAAGTTCCATGGGAGGGTGCTAGAGATCATGATTAAAAAATAAACATTGTTTTTTGACCTTTGCGCAATGCTCACAGTGGTGAGCAGTTGTCAAGCAATCTAATTCGAGGTCTCTCAGCCCAGTGTGGCATTGCGCAGTCGGACCGTGTTTGTTTGCTTGAGTCCATTCTCAGTTCTTAACGCCATATAAAAAGTGATAAAAGGTGAGTGTTGTATTGCGCGGGCGGGAGGATGGGAAGCTTATAATTGGTGAGGGTTGTATTGCACGGAGGAGGGGATGGTAGGCTGATAAGGAGCGTAATGTGTGTTATCCAAATATTGAATGAACTCGCCCAATTTGGGCATCCCAAATTACCTCTCCCAACTTCCCCTTATGGGAGTGAACAAAGTCTGCCGGTGTAGTCTAAAATTGGAAGGAAATTGTGGCGACTTTTGAAGACGAGGTGTGAGTTGGGAGAGGAGAATTCTAGGCCTAGCCCTACGAATAATTCTGATAAGGTTAATGATGAAGAATGACAATCTTCTGAATCATTTCACTGAAGCAACAATGGACACAAAAGTCCGTCTCTTTTAACAAAACGATTCAAGTCTATTTAATCAACAAATACACAAAGTACAAATATTTACAAAACAGTGAGTACATTCAAATTAAGATATGATTATTACTGTCTAAAAAACAGTCAGTTCCCTGGGGAGGGGATACCACTGCTTTCGGAAATCCCCCACTGTACCATTGTGATCGCATGCTCCTTCTCCATGGTCAGCCGGACATGAACGTATCCTCGGTCGAGGGGCGGCAGTCGGCACTGGTGGAGTTCTCGACTTTCCGCCGCCTCGCCCCGTTATGGCCATCTTGGCCAGGCTCAGGAGTAAGCCCAGCAGGTAAACCCCTCCCGTACTGGGGGGCCGCATACAATGAGCGCAGGGCTGAAGTGCAAACAGAACCTGAGCAGCAGCTGCTTCAGATACTCAAACAGGGGCTGCAACCTCTCACACTGCACATGAGCCTGGTACACTGACTCCTCCCAGCCACAGAATGGACAGGGAGACGGAGTGTCAGTGAACCTGCTTAAAGACCTGTTGCACAGTACCGCCCAATGCAACACCTTCCACTCCCCAGTGTACAGGGGAAGGACCCCTGCATAAAGAGGTTTCCACTGGGGACCTCTTTCGCTGACAGATTGTAAAAGAGTTCACCAAGGTGAGTCCGATTGGCAGACAAAGGCAAGGAAGTGAAAGGTGTGCAGGAGTACAAGAAATGCTTCGGAGAGTAGCAGAAGAACATGGTGGACATTCCTGCAAGATTGTTCACATTGTGTGGGACCCTCTCCCGTGTGGTGATCGGGTGGTGATGCAGCCACTGTGATAGGATGGGGACCAGTGCCCCTAGCAGCTAGAGCACCCTCCCTCCACCAGCGCAGGAACACCCTGTCTGGATGAGACTAGACTCTATTCTCAACAGCTCTCGGTAAAAGTTGTAGCAGTTTTCTCAGAGTGACAGGGCTGATGCTGCCCACTGGAAGCCGCCTGTCCTCCTGCAGGCAGAGAAAGGGTGTCGTCTGGAGGGTGGTCGCTATTCAGGTATCTCTGCAGGGTACTGAGGTGGAGAGCTGCCAGCTGGGCTGTGCACACGCACCAATGACCTCGGTGCTCGGGACTGCAGCAGAGACCTAGAATTCGTCCACCAGTCTCCACTGGGTCCTGGAGGCAAAAACAGTCAGCGGGTCTAAAGTAATCAATGGGTTTTACATGGATCGGTGATCCATGTTGTCCTACTCCATTGTGCCTAGTCTGTAGCAAACAACTTACAAATATCGCTACGGCTCCCACAAAATTTAAAAGACACTTAACTACAAATCACATCCATATGACATGTAAAGGTGCTGATTATTTTGAATGACTACTGGAATCTCAAAATAAATAGATGAAATCTTATGAAAATAAATTCACAGTCAGTAAAAGGGTTCAAGAAGCAAATTATTTGATAGCACTAAGACCAGTTCAATTGAGAATATTTAAAAACTGTGTAAAAACCTAACCAAAGAGCACACAAATCCCCTGTTTCATTCAGAAATCCAGTGGCATAGTGGTGGAAGTGTTCTCAACAGGGTGCTTGAGCTGAAGGTTGAATTGCAGGAGCACTTTCAAGAAAATCTAGTAGGCTAGATTTTGCTAAGTGTTTTGAAGATGAAGAAAGGTTGCAGAAGCTAGCCTACATGACATACATTTTTCATCATATGAAAAAGTTGAACAAGGCCCTGGAGAAATATTTTGACTTCAAGGAGCAAGAAATTTGGATTTAAAAGGAAACCAACTTTGGAAAAATCAAGCTGCAAACAGAAAGCTTAAAATATTTCCACTGTTGCTTAAGAGTGAGGAAGGATCGTAAAGTCTCAAGTCTTATTGAAAATGACCTGGAAGAACTGTTGACGAAATTGAAGACTATTTTTCCTTCCTTCCAACACAAGTGTATGACTGGGAGAGGATCTCTTTTCTAGATCTTCTGCTCAGCCTTGGAACTTCTCTTTGAGAGAAGAGGAAGAACTTTGTTAGATGCAGTCGGATCTTGCACTCAAGATGAGATTTACTGACCTGCCCTTGGACAACTTCTGGATATCTGCGAAAAAAAAATCCTGCCTTTCATAAGAAAGCAGTGAACATTTTGCTGCAGTTTCAACTTTTAACACGTGTGAGCAAGCTTTTTCTTGTTTAACAAGCATCAAGAGCAAGGATATAAATCATCTCATTTCAGTTGAAGGTGGAATCCATGTGTGCTTATCTCAAGTTCGACCCAGCATTGAGAAATTTATTATTTTTGGGTTATGAGTTTGTAAAATTTATGAAGGAAAGAAACAGTAATTTTAAGAATGGTAAGCTAAGCTTAACTATCTGTTTAGTTCAAGAAAGCCTGGCTAAAACTTCATTCTCTGCTCAAAAGAGCACAGACAATTGTTTTTGGATGATTATATCTACAACTTACTGATTATGATAATACACTGTGAGCTCTAGATATAATCATTTATATGCAAGGGCTCCTAGAGACCTGAAAATTATTTCAAGGGTTCCTCTAGGACAAAAGTGTTGAGAAAGGCTGATCTAGAGTTTACAGAGAATGGAAAAAAAAGACAAAAAATAGTAGTTCTGTGGGCAGAAACACCTTGTGAGGTCAGAGGAGAAAGGAGGAAGGCCTGACTGGTACAAGCTGAAAGAAAGATAACAGTAACTCAAATAACCACACATTACAACAGTGGTGTTCAGAAAAGGTTCTTTGAACACACAGCACATCAAACCTTGAAGCAGATGGGTTACAGCAGCAGAAGATTTTGGTGCATCTAATAGATATGCCTAATAAAGTATGTCAGTGGTAGTAAATTTTTTCAGTGCTAACAAACCTGATTATGATTCTGAAAGGCGAGGTATGTGCAAGGAGATCTTGGTGTTCCCTTCCTATAATTATCTAAAGAGGATGTAAGTGCATATATTTACTTTGTAACATCAAGGATGCCTCAGACATTTGGGACCTAGCCACATGAGTCATGTGCTGTTGGCTCTCAGTAGGAGTGTCTCTGTGTTTTGCCAGGTCACAAACAACAGCAGCTTCCATGTCAGGACTCTGCCCCATGTCGGGGTCCAGACAGGCTGGGCTAGTGATGGACACGTAGTGGAACACAGAACAGAGAACACAGCACAGTACAGACCCTACAGCTCATGATGTTGTGCTAAACTTTTAACCTACTCCAAGATTAAGCTAACCCTTTCCTCCCACATAGGGCTTCATTCTTCTTTCATCCATGTGCCTATCTAAGAGTCTTTCAAATGCCCCTAATGTACCCCCCTCTACCACCACCCCTGTTAGTGTGTTCCACTCTCACACCACCCTCTGTATGAACAACTTACGTCCAAGATCGTGCCCCACCCCCCGCTAATAATTTTCCTTGAATCACCTTAAAATTATGCCATCTTGTATTAGCCATTGTTGCTCTGGGAGGAAGATGCTAGCTGTCCACTCCATGCTTCATATCATCTTATATATATCCATCAAGTCACTTACTTGGTTTCCTTAAGCTTCGACACCTCCTTGTTGCGCGAGTTGAAATGGCGTCTCAGTAAGTAGACAGTCGAAAATAAAAGGACTGTATTGACCTGGAGAGGGAGAAGGAGAGAGTGCAAGAGTAAAGGGAGAAATTGCAAGAAAGAAATAGTGTGTGTGTTAGAGAGAGAGTGAGGGAATGATAGAGGGAAGAGTAAAAGAGGATGAGAGAGAAGAAGAGTGAGTTTCATGAGAAAGGCAGAGTGGATCCTCCAAATCCCACACTGAATTCACCCCTCCCATTTTCCATTCTCACTCACTGACACTCACACTTACTCCACAATGTTCGTTGGCTTTGCCCATGGCAATCTCTCTTGCTTTATCTAAAATTCTCTTTGTCCCCCATGTCTCCCCCTCAAACTCTCCACACATACACTCTGGAAAACCAACATACCTCTAGTTGTGACTCAGGGATGCAATTTTCCACAGGATGTGGATGCATTGGGATGACTGGGAAAACCAAGAGAGGAATTAATGGGAATTGTTCACCCTTCACCACTAAGATGAGTCAGTGGGATCTGTGTGCTGGGAACTTCGGGCCAGAAGGTTGGGAAGCAGGACCCCAGTATCTCTGCTTTCTTCCATCCTGCCCTGAATCAATGACCCGGTGCCCCTCAACCCGCCTATTCCTCCTCACTGCCCTTCTTACTTATGCCGACAGACACAAACAAACACAAGGACTAGGCCCACCCCTACTCAGTGTTAAATAAAAAGACAATGAAGATGGTGGAAAGAGATCGCAAACTTTAACATAGTTTAACAACAGGAACTTGCTTTTAGATCAAAATCTCCCATCATCTCCAAAGTGTGAAGCATTTGACGAAATGTCCCAACACTTGGGGTAAAGTGGTACCTAATCTGCAAATGTGCCGATGTCTCAAAGGGATGAAAGCAACCATGAAGATTCCGTTATCACTGGGCCCAGTGCACCCACGACTCAGAGGAGGTCTGGGGGTGGGGGGTGGAAATGATGGAGGAAACTACCCAGGATGATTCTAAGATAGGTGGCATTGTGGATAATGAAGTAGGTTTTCAAAGCTTGCAGAGAGATTTAGGCCGATTAGAAGAGTGAGCTGAATGATGGCATATGGAGTTTAATGCTGATGAGTGTGAGGTGTTATATTTTGGTAGGAATTATCCAAATAGGACATACATGGTAAATGGTAGGGCATTGAAGAATGCAGTAGAAAAGAGTGATCTAGGAATAATGGTGCATAGTTCCCCAAAGGTGGAATCTCATGTGGATAGGGTGGTGAAGAAAGCTTTTGGTATGCTGGCCTTTTTAAATCAGAGCATTGAGTATAGGAGTTGGGATGTAATATTAAAATTGTACAAGGCATTGGTAAGGCTGAATTTGGAGTATTGTGTCCAGTTCTTGTCACCAAATTATAGGAAAGATGTCAACAAAATTGAGAGAGAACAGAAAAGATTTACTAGAATGTTACCTGGGTTTCAGCACCTAAGTTACAGAGAAAAGTTGAACAAGTTAGGTCTTTGTTCTTTGGAGCGTAGAAGGTAGAAGGACTTGATAGAGGTATTTAAACTTATGAGGGGGACAGATAGAGTTGACATGGATAGGCTTTTTCCATTGAGAGTAGAAGAGATTCAAACAAGAGGACACGAGTTGAGAGTTAGGGAGCAGAAGTTTAGGGGTAACACGAGGGGGAATTTCTTTACTTAGAGAGAGGTAGCTGTGTGGAATGAGATTCCAGCAGAAGTGGTAGAGGCAGGTTCGATATTGTCATTTAAAGTACGTTTTGGATAGGTATATGGACAGGAAAGGAATGGAGGGTTATGGGCTGAGTGTGGGTCAGTGGGACTAGGTGAGAGTAAGCGTTCCACATGAACCAGAAGGGCCGAGATGGCCTGCTTCCGTGCTGTAATTGTTATATGATTATATGGTTATATGTGTAGGCTGGGTGTACCCTTTGCATTGGTCAGTGACTGGAGTCCTGACAGGGCTGGGGTTGATGGGGTCAGTGGCTCAGGGTTAGGAGTGAAAACAACAGATCAGAGGTCAAAGGCTAACCCCTAGGTCAGAGGTGCAATTGACACACACGCACACACTTGAGGGCCACGTTCACTGATATTTCTTTGGTTATCAGATGTGCTGACCACACTGAGTGTCAGACACATTAACATTGAGAGGACACGATGCTTCTCACAGTCCATGAGAGATTTGTGAGGGGTTGTTGTACTGGACGCAGCCCCACAGCAGAGGCACCACCCTTGGCTGTGGTCCTTCCACACTGAGCTTTTGCAGTGTCTGCGCCGAGCTTCAGTGCATCCCCCAAGCTCGTCCTTCTCAACACTGGACACCGAGAGAGTCCAGTGCACAGTGATATCTGGTGTCTGTGAACCCTGGGGATAGAGACACACCATGTGGACACACACAGGGGCCTGAAAATGAAGCACACAACAAGAGAGAACCCTGGTCTGGAATGTTTGGTGTGTAAAGAGAAACAGGAAGCTTACCAGAATCACAAAACAGACCGGGCCCTGGAAACTCCAGTTAAACCCCGACTCGTGCTTCAGCCAACAGCTGTGAAGATGGAAGAGTTTCGTCACTGGGTGGCAGTCAGTTTGTGAAATACATTGAGAATGTCAGCAGATCTACAGTGCAGGAAGCAGCAGCCAATCTCTGCATGGCAAGATCCCAAAAAAGCAGTGCGTTGATGACCAATCATGCCATTGGTTAAGGGATGTTGGCCTGAATGTGGTGGAAAATGGCCTGTGCTCTTCTTTGATATAGTTTTGTTTGATAAGTTCTGTCCGTCTGAAACTACAGACAGGACTTGGCTCTGATTGCTCCTCCAATGACAGCACAAGTGACAATGTGACTCCCCCTCAGCTCTGAACTGGAACTCAACCTCCGTCCAGAGTTGGGCATCTGCCGTAAAACTGGGAGGGCAGAGCCACTTGAGAGGGATGGGGAGGGTCAGTACCCCGTCTCCCTCTGCCCCACCTGCAGAGACTAGGGTTGATAGTAACCAGGTCTCACAGCATCAGGCAGCTGGTGTTTCAACAGAAGCTTTGTTTGCCTCTCTCATTGTGGTCAATCCCAGAAGAAGATGAGGGAATTAGACGACTGGCTCCGCAATGTTCTGTGATGCTGTGATATCAGTCAGACTCTCTTCTCCATGTCCTTGGATGGAGATCAGTGGGAGATCAGGTCACTGCAAACTCTCCCCTGTGATCACAGGTCAACAGGCTGCAGAAGTGGGTGTTGGATCAGGGTTTAAAGAGCTGTGAACCTAGACTAGGGAAATGGGTTCCAGTGACGGTTGATTGGTAGACTTCTGTTGCCCCTGTGCCTTCTGAGGATTCTCCTCTGGCCCATGGCCAATCTCAGACCTCTCAGTGGTACAGTAGCTGAGATCAGCTGGGACAGGATCTGTCAGCGGTTGAAGTCAAACCCTCCCCAGTCCCTGGCATCATCGTAGAAAATACCCATGATAACCCTCACAAGTCTTTTCCTTTTTACAAGTTTCACGGCAGCTTCCTACACCTCTCCATGGAATCACCACGTGGGGAATATTTAATACAAAATCATCAAGGCTTCAGATGAAGGATATTGGGTGAATTGTATGCTTTGTTCTCAGAGATGGTACACTTGTTATGGTGGGTGAAGAAAGCATCAAAGGGGAATTGATGGCCATGTGTGGGAGGATAATGCAGGGATGGAGGGAGATAAGGAGAAAGGCAATGGGAGTGATGGGCTAAGTCTGCAGGAAGCTAGCAGAGACCTGATGGGCCAAACAGCTTCTTTCCACATCGTAGTCAGTTGCATCACTCTATCCATTTCCTTATCGTTTAATACTCACGCGGTCTCTGTTCCATAGCCTCCAGGGTTTACTGCTGCTGAGATAATGACGATCACAGCAGGAACAGCATAAGCAGAAACGTACAGGTATCTTGGTTTGATGATATGTCTGTGAGTGTAATTGGTGACTGTCAGGTGACTGGATGTGATGAAAAGCTGCAAACTGTCCAGGAACATCCAGACGAAGACGGCAAGGAAGAGGTAATGCAGACACCCGGCAACCAGGGCGCACACAACCTAAAGAAAGAGGCAACACAGTGGATAGTGAGCAGCTCGGGGCAAAAGCAGAGGGCAGTCAGAGACAGGGACGCAGGCAGGAACATGCAGAGACACACAGACGGTTATAGACAAGTGGAAAGAAACAGAGAGATAACCACAGCTAAAGATATTCACACGGACACAGTGAAAAACACAGAGTCAGAAATGGACTGACATTGGAACTGGAACACAGAGCGAAACACAACGTTTTCCAGCTCCCCCTTATGTCTTCTCTTCTCCTCCCCTGCCTATTATATCCTCCGGTTCCCATCATTCCCTTTCTCTCCTGCTCCATGATCCTGTCCGATCAGATTCCTTTTCCTTCAGCCCTTTAACATTTTCACCTATCACCTCCCAGCTGCTGCATTTGTACCCACCCCCACCACCCACACTCCTTCCCCCTCAATTCATCTCACCTATCACCTTCCAGCTTGTATTCCTTCCCCCTCCTCTCCCTCTGATTCTGACTTCTGCCACCTTCCTTTCCAATCCTGATGAAGGGTCTCAGCCTGTAATCTCAACTGTTTATTCACCTCCATAGATGCTGCCTGACCCACTGACTTTCTCCAGTGTTTTGTGTGTGTAACTCAGAGATACTAACACAGAGGCACTGAAGTAAACCAGTACACCAACACATGTACACAATGGAAGAGATAATGTGCAAACATATAAAGAACACGGTGGGGATACACACCAAAGATTTATTAATGAGTAGTAATTCAGTGATATAACTAGAATAATACACAAAGGTGATGGAGGAACTCCAAGGGTCAGTAGGTATCTATGAAGGGACACGGACATTAGACGTTTCACATTACCTGGCCTCCTCTGTTCCTCCAGTTCCTTTGTGATTTTCTCCAGGTTTCCAGTGTTTACAAACTCTTGTGAGTCCATAAACTTAGAACAACTTTGGTACTTTTTACAAAATATCTTGTTGCAGCTCCAGATCTGCAAAGTGTGCTGATGTCACTCATTCTCCAGTGACCGGGAAACTCAGTAACGTGGTTAATCCACTGGACCCCAGGGTGAATGTGAATAGGGAGGTTTGGAGTGTCCCGTGAGGTCATTGGGCAGGAGGGCCAAGGGAGGGAAAGGGCAACGTTCTGAGGTGACAGGACCATGGGGAAAGGGTGGGTCTCCAATGCTCTGAGGCTTTGGCCGCCATTGCAATGAGGATCTGATTAAAGGGATGGCACACTGGTCATGATGGGTCAATGGAAGGAGAGGACACCAGAGGAGAGTGATGGGAGAGCAGGGGCTGTGATCCCACCACTCCCACGTTAAGTCTGGCTTTGCCGCAGAATTTGACTAACTGCACATTCAGAAGACATCTGAGAATTAGAGGCGGTAATTTGGATTTCTTACCTGCTGTTTAATCCGTATTCCAATCAGAAAGATGAACTGTGCCAGGAAGAGGGTGATACTCAGGTGCTTGTGGAGATTGGTGTTAGCATTCTGGATGGATTTGCAGTTGACAAATATGGCGATGGAGGCAGCGAGGCAGAGCAGGGAGATGATGAGGCCGATGTAGGTGATCACCTCCAAGTGCCTGTCGTCAATCTGCAAGCAGAAAGTGTGGAACCACGCTCAGGAATCGGCTGTGATAGAGTCTCCAGAGTCAGCATTAGACAGAGTTACTGCAAGTTCACACTCATGGGATGTCCAGCCCCTACAGTCCTGTGTCAGTGATTCTGTTCCACACATGGCTCCTCCATCTTCTCTTTATACAACCCATCAATTCACCCCTCCACCACTTATCACTGGATACTGACAATCTAGGATCTCCGATTCTGATCCCTTAATCTCTAAGCTTAAAGCAAGATTTGCTTTATTTGTCATTTGTAAACATCAAAACATATTGTGAAATGTGTTATGTTGATAACCAACCCAGACTGAGGATCGTGCTGGGAGCAGCTGACAAATGCTGCCACTCTTCCAGCACTAATATAGCATGTCCACAACTCACTAACCCGAACCCAAACGTATGTCATCGGAACGTGGGAGGGAATCAGGGCACCTCGATGCAACTCTCGCGGTCACGGGGAGAAAGTACAAACCCCTTACAGGCAGCGGTGGGAATCAAACCACAACTGGTGATCACTGGTGCTATAAAGTGATTTTGCTCACCACTACGCTACCGTGTTGCCCACATCTGATACCGTACAGTATCCTTGGCAAAACTAATAAAGGCAGGAACGCTACAGTGCCACCATCAACTAATACCGTACCATAACCTTGGCACGTCTAACAAAGGTAGGAGCAATAATTGATCTGCTGGAGGAACTCAGCGGGTCAAGCAGCATCGGTGGTCCTTCAATTATCTGTAATAAGGGTAGGAATTACAGCATGAATGGTGAGGACCTGGTGTGTAGAGGAACAGTGTGTACAAGTCAATGTATTCCCGAAGGTGGAAATAAAGTTCGCTAAGGCAGTAAAGAAAGCATGGGTTAATTCCCTGTATTAGTCAAGGAATAAAATGTAAGTACAGTACAGACAGGAAATGGTAAAACTTTAAGCAACATTGTGTAGACCACATCTAGAATGCTGCTGAGTGAGCTGCTTGACTTGTTCTCTGAAACTGAGGCTACGTAATTTCCTGAGAAATGGTGACAGAGGGACTCCTCCTCTTACAAGCCCCTTGCCAACATTCGGCGGTTATCCTGTCTCCCTCCGCACTATGGGAAAGTGTCATGAAAAGTATCAGTGGAGAGGGTGAAGAGGTGATTCACAAAGCCCTAGGTCACCCAACCTATTCTCATAAAACATGCTTTCTAATCTGATAAATCCTCCCTAAATCTTCTACATCATTCATATAGTGAGGCAAATCTAACCCACAGTTATATCGAGTTGGAATATTTCTATGTGGTTCATGAACTCAGCCTCTTCCCTCCATCTGACTAAGGAAGGCCACCACACCATATGCCTTCGGAACCATCCTTTTGACTTGCATGGATCAGTGTTTTGTTTTCCTTGCAGCAGAGGATGCTGACGGAGCACAGAATGAATAGATACTGGGAAAATTCAGCAGAAGTGTCGAAATACAGATGGCAGAGGTTGAGCGGACGGGGTAAGGAATTTGAAGGGATTTGTGGAAGGATTGTTTTCACCCATTGGGACACACTGCCTTGACGGGGTGGCAGAGGCAGGTGCATCACCACATCCAGCGATATCTAGACAAGGATTTGTATCACCAGTATATAGAAAGCTACAGAACAAATTTTAATGTAGGTGACCCTTGACGATCAGCATGGAGAATGTGGGCTGAAGGGTCTGTTTCTGTGTTTGTGTCTCTCTCACTCTGACTCCCTTCATTCACCCTTTTCATCTGATTACAGATTTTTCTATTGAATGATTTCTTACCTCAATCTGAACTGGAGCCATTAAAACAGCAAAGCTTGTCAGATGGTTACACTGGCAGATTACATGGGTCTGATTGGAATGGATCCGTTCACAACCATCAGATAACCAGACACTTCTCTGTTTGGTATTACTCCAATAGACACATATTGGCTCTTCACCATCTTCCTTTTCCTGTAATTTCTTTTCCCGTAATTCCTTTTCCAATAATTTGGGACAAATTATTTTAACAATTATTGAAAGCATTCTAATAACAGGTTAAATATTCACACATCCCAAAGTAGTACAAAGGACGAAGTTGTTAGGTACACGCCAATCCCATAGATACAGCAAACAAAATGATCTCCTGTAGGTGGGAAACAAGTCACAGAACTGCATTTAACACAAAAGAGGGAATATCATTCTAACCAATCCCATGACACTGTTCCATCAAACAGCCACGGGACAGGAGACACTGGTTAGAAACAGAGCGAAGCTCCATGTACATTGTCCCATGACCTCGACTTTGGGAGGGGGAGACAAAGTGAATGGAAAATGAAACTCCCAGAATATCCCATCAAAATTGTGAAGTGCAGGTAATAAAATTAGAAAAGATTACCTTTATTTACCACATTAACTTCAAACCTTTGAAACATACAGTGAAATGCATCATTTGTAACAAAAACCAACACAGTCTTTGATGAAACCCATGTGGTCACAAAGAGAAAGAACAAGCTCCTCACAGACACTGGCAGGAATTGAACCCCTGTCTTATTGCTGGCACTGTAAAGTGTTATGTCAACCACTGCTATTCTGCAAACTCGATGGCTGAATGGGTAATTAGAGTAATGCAGTAATGGGTATTTTCCTTTCAATGAAATGGTGGTTGTACTTTGTAATCAATTACTCAATGACCTGAGAAATGATAGCAAGGGACTCCTCCTTTAATGTGTCTCACCACCAGTCTCTAAACATTCCCCCATCTCCCTCAGGTGAGGGATCTCCACTTCCTCTATCAGGCCCCATTGTACTGTCCCTGAGTAATGGTGACTGGAACGGTCACCATAAACTGACCTGAAATGGCCCAAACCCAGTTTCCATAGAAATGTTATACCTAAACCCAGGACCTGCTCCTGTTCAGCCAACCATTTTTAGCAGGAAGTTCATTTTTAATTGGGGAACATCACAGATTGCATCTACAAACCTGGTTGAGTTTCAGAGTCAAATTGAACTTTTCCTTCCGATTAGAGCTGATGGCTTTGTTGCTGATGGTGGCGGCTATCACCTTGGAGTTTAATGACACATTGTTCTGAGATGGACGGCCGCCTTTAACCTCTTGGTTCAGCAGGGATTCCAAGTCTTTGAATACAATTAAGGAAAAGGCCTGAAACTCTGTGGAGATAATAGATCAGCCTTTGGTGAATGTGGAGAGACATCACTGAAACATTGCAGCAACTGGATATAAAGGCAGGTCAACACAAAACATGTCCATTGCAGTAGCACTTTGTAAGTCTTTCGAATATTAAAATCAGCTGTCATTGGGGATGGACAAGGAGACCATCATGTGGGTTGCCCTATCGTGGAAAGTTAATTTGTGTTGATTAAGCTACACTCTTCCGGGTAAATGGGAGTCTATCACATTCCTGACCTGTGTCTTGTGGATTGTTCAAAATCTGGAGATCCACAGAAAATGGTGCGTTTCTGGGAAAGATAAGACCGTAAGTCAAAGATGCAGAATTAGGCCAATTTGTTGTATAGTCAAGATAGTTATGGGAGTCAGACCTTTTTCCATTCTGCCCAATGCAAAAATGCCATTCCCTATTCCCAGTTCCTCCGTCTCCGCCGCATCTGCTCCCAGAATGAGGCTTTCTGTTCCAGGACTTCTCAAATGTCCTCTTTCTTTCAGGATCGTGGTTTCCCTTCTGGTGTCTTCAAAGATGCCCTCACACGCATCTCCTCCACTTCTCACACTTCAGCCCTTAACCCATCCTCCCGTCACCACAACAGGGACAGGGTTCCCCTTGTCCTCACCTACCACCCCACCAGCCTCCGGATCCAACGCATTATCCTCCGCAACTTCCGCCACCTTCAACAGGACCCCACCACTAAGCACATCTTTCCCTCCCTACCCCTCTCAGCTTCTCGCAGGCATCGTTCCCTCCGCGACTACCTGGCCCACACATCCCTCTCCACAGAACTCCCACCTGGCACTTATTCCTGCAAGCGCAAATGCTACACCTGTCCACACACCTCCCCCCTTACCACCATTCCGGGCCCCAGACAGTCCTTCCAGGTGAGGCAACACTTCACCTGCGAGTCTGCTGGAGTCGTCTATTGTATCTGTTGTTCCCGGTGCGGTCTCCTCTACATCGGCAAGACCCGACACAGACTGGGGGACCACTTCATCGAGCACCTACGCTCCGTCTGTCACAATAGACAGGACCTCCCGGTTGCCACCCACTTCAACTCTGCCTCTCATTCCCATCTAGATATGTCCATACATGGCCTCCTCTACTGCCATGATGAGGCCAAACTCAGGTAGGAGGAGCAACACCTCATCTACCATCTGGGTAGACTCCAGCCTGGTGGTATGAACATTGAATTCTCCAATTTCTGGTAATTCCCTCCCCCTCTCCCTTCCCCTATCCCAGGTCCCTCTCTGCCTCTCTCCCCTTTTAACTTTCTGCTTCTTTATCTCTACAGTTCTTTCATGCTTATCCCCTCCCCCCTTTATCTTTCCTCTGATTGGTTTTCCACCTGGTGTCTCTAGGCTCTACCCCCTCCCCTATCTCTATTACTGAGCTTCGGCCCTCTCTTTCCCCCATTCCTGATGAAGGGTCTTGGCCCAAAATGTTGGCTGCTCTTTTCTCATGGATGCTGCCTGACCTGCTGAGTTCTTCCAGCATTGTGTACGTATTCTTTCATCCACAGCATCTGCAGTTGTATTTTTGTGGTTTTTTTTCCTTGCAAAAGGCTTCTAGTTCTGTGGGATTCTTGGGCCATTTTGCATACACTGTTCTTTTGACGTCTATCCACAGATTTTCGATGATGTTTAGGTCGGGGGAGTGTGATAGTTATGACAAAACCTTCAGCTTGCGCCTCTTGAGGTAATCCATTGTGGATTTTGAGGTATGTTTAGGATCATTATGCAGTTGTAGAAGCCATCCTCTTTTGACAGACAGTGTGATGTTTGCTTCCAGAATTTGCTGGTTTTTAATTGAATTCATTCTTCCCTCTACCAGTGAAATCCTCCCCATGCCACTGGCTGCAGCACAAGCCCAAAGCATGATCGATCCACCCCCATGTTTAACAGTTGGAGAGGTGTTCTTTTCATGAAATTCTGCATCCTTTTTTCTCCAAACATACCTTTGTTCATTGCGGCCAAAAAATTCTACTTTAACTTCATCAGTCCTCAGGACTTACTTCCAAAATGCTTCAGGCTTGTTTAGATATTCCTTTGCAATCTTCTGACACTGAATTTTGTGGTGAGGACATAGGGAATGTTTTCTTCTGATGACTCTTCCATGAAGGTCATAATTGGACAGGTGTCACTGCTCAGTAATACAGTGCACCACCACTCCAGATTCTGCTAAATCTTCCTGAAGGTCTTTTGCAGTCAAGCGGGGGTTTTGATTTGCCTTTCTAGCAATTCTCCGAGCAGTTCTCTCAGAAAGTTTTCTTGGTCTTCCAGACCTCAACTTGACCTCCACTGTTCCTGTTAACTACCATTTCTTAATTACATTACAAATCGAGAAAACAGCTACCTGGAAACTCTTTGCTATCTTTTTATAGCCTTCTCCTGCTTTGTGGCCATCATTTATTTTAATTTTCAGAGTGCTAGGCTGCTGAATGTTGGGACAAGGTTTGAGGAGTCAGGGTATTTATAAAGCTTTGAAATTTGCCTCATCTGACCTTTCCTAATGATGACTGTGAACAACCCTAACAAGCTAATTAAGGTCTGAGACCTAGGTAAAAGTTATCTGAGAGCTCAAATCTCTTCAGGTGCCCAAACTTTTGCATGGTGCTCCTTTCCTTTTGTTCACTCCAAAAATTAATACAATACAAAGATGATACACTAATCTTGCTTAAAATGTTGAAAATTAACTTTATGCCTTTAGGAGATCAGTTCATCTTCTACTCACATAACTATTCACAGTAACAGAGATTTTGAGCGGGGTGCCCAAACTTTTGCATTCTACTATATCTCACTCCTGTGCAACTCTTCATCTTCATCTGAAATTCTGTCAACAAGAGTTGTGTTGTCAGCAAATTTATAGATGGAATTTGAGCTGTGCCTAGCCACACAGTCATGGGTGTAGAGAGAGTAGAGCAGTGGGTAAGCACGCATCCCTGAGATGCACCAGTCTTGATTATCAGCAAGGAGGAGGTTATTTCTGATCTGCACTGACTGTGGTTTCCCGATGACGAAGTCAAGGATCCAGTTGGAGAGAGGGGTACAGAAGCCCAGGTTTTGGAGACTGTTGATCAGAATTAAGGGTGTGATTGTGTTGAACGCTGAGCTGGGATCAATAAACAGCAGCCTGACGTAAGTGTTGCTGTTATTCAGGTGATCCAAGGCCGATTGGAGAGCCAGTGAGATTGCATCCTATTGTCTGTGGCAAATTAATTCAACAGATTCTCCCCCCTCTGGCTAAATAAATTCCTCCTAATCTCCATTCTGAAGGGATGTCCTTCTATTCTGAGGCTGTGCTCTGTGTGCAAGACTCTCCCACAACAGAAAGCACCCTCTCCACATCCACACTTTCTAGGCCTTTGAATATTCGATATGTTTCAGTAAGATCTGCTCTCAGTCTTCTAAATTTCAGTGATTACAGGCCCGGGGCTCTCAAACTGCCTCATATGTTAACCCTTTCATTCCCACATTCATTTTATTGAATCTCATGTTGACCTACTCCATGATCAGATGAGCAGATATCTTGAATTTAGCAAATACCTGTCAGTCTGCATATTGAGTTGCCTTAGATTAATACAGAGTTTTATACCATAAATTTGATCTTAATGTTGATTACACATGGATTAAATCAATAGCCAAGCACTGCTCATTCTGAACTACGTTTGATTTCTAGTCAAGGCAGAATTGTCTTCACTGAGGTTTACACAATAAGATCAAACACAGCAGCATATTTTGATGAAGCGGAACAGATCCCACAGAGTAATAGTTCAGTCAACAACCTGGACAAGGTAGAACATCTCCTGTGAATGACTCTATAAATCACTGGTCAAACTCATTCTCATACTGTGTACACAAGCATGGGAAAGAGACAGAAAACTTACCAGCGTTATTTTCTCCAGCAGGGCTTTTCCAGTTCATCTCAAAGGAATTATTCTGAGTTTCCAATTTCACCAGTTGGTCTCCACTCGCTTTGTTCCTTTCAGGCACCTTGACCATAAGAACTATGAGGAAAGTTAAAATAACGTGAAGCATTCAGAGACAAAAGGGATGTTCTCATTTTTTTTCCATCCCTCTCTCCCTCTCTACCTCTACCTGTATGAACTATACTTCTCCGCAAGGTCTTGTCCAGGCTTTCTGAGAATCTCGTCTGATGGATACAATTTGGGCTTTCTTAGGCTGAGTTAGGTTATTGTAGTAAGAAAGCAATTAGACTCAAGTTCCCACAGAACTGAGAGAAAATACTCATGCATGTTCTTCACCCTCTGGGGGCACTGATCAAAAGCAGGTAAAATAATAAATTCTGGCTCAAATATGTTAGTTCACCAGGTCTAATACCCTACCAGCACCTCCTATCCTTGGCACAGACAGTGATCTTGACTCCTTACCAGAGGTAGTGAGGTTTCCCGCTCCCATATCACAAGCACAGAACCTACGCTGAAGTTTCATGATTTTAGTCTTTTTCTCAACTTCAAAACATCCTTCTAGATGTTATTTTTGAAGTATGGTGGAACCTCTATAAAGGAGAATTGAACTACTTTGTATTTGGTTACCATGCTTAGAGGGAGTGAGGAGAAGATAGAGCAGGAAGATGCAGTCGATGAGGAACATCAGATCCATTGACACACCAGAGAATGTGGCATTGTTCTTCTTTAGCAGTGAAGGGTGAGACATAATTTGATAAAAATCTTCAGAATTGGCAATGGTTTGGGCAGAGTTAATGAAGAGAATGGTCTTCCATTGAAGAAGGGTGGAGAACCAAAAACCAGAGATTTAAAGGTGATTATTGTTGAACCAGGGGTGCCAGGAGAGACACCCTTTCCACACAGTGAGTGGTCTCAGAACCCACTGCATGGATGGGAAGTGGAACTGTTTCATCATGAGCTTTCAAGTGGGAGAACACATGGAGTGGTGGAGAGAAAATAATTATAGGGCTATCGAGAAACAGGGGATGAGCAGACTGTAATGTCCCTGGTTTCAATGGGTAGAATGGCCTTCTGCACAACGTTACTATGATACTACACTGTGGGTGAATACTTTGGAGTAGTTTGTTTGCAGACAGTGAGGTCACAAGTAAATTAAATAGTTCATTATATAATGTGAATGAGAGTTTGTGGATAATCTTGTCTGGGACCTTTGGTAGAATTCTCCTGGTCTTCTATGATATAGTGTCCTGTATTCTCACCAACTGAGCAAATGACAGAATGTCCCATACAAAATGAGGCACCTTTGACAGGGTGGCACCCCATCAGTTCTGCACTGGATGGCAGCCTAGACATTGTGAGCAACAGGCAGCAGTGAGGGTGAGGGTAACGTGTGCAACACATGAGAGCGGACACTCACAATCAGCGATGTGGCATGTTTCAGCACAGTCTTCCAAAGCAAATCAGAAATAAAAGCTGGAAATGTTGGTAAATTCAGCAGGTCAGGCAGAAACATTAGAATGAAAAATGGTTAACCTCTTCAGCATGAAACATTAACTATTAACCTTTCCAGTAATGCAGCATGAACTACTGACTACTTCGAGCATTTTTCTTTCTTCCACATTTCCTGCAGCTTGGTTTAAGCATTAGAAATATTAAACAAAGGTTTCTATCAAGAGCCAACATGTAATCATTTTCAAAACCAGCTAATTATTGAGAAAGTAATCACCACATTTACTCTCCTTAACTTGAAACTAGTTTCGCAGACCCAATAACTAGCATTCAGGACCTTTACCCCAGTGGTCAATGTTTTCAGTGTCCAATACTTTACCAAAAGAGTTTGTTTCTATGGTCTCTGCCTTTGAACTGGGTAGTTTCAGAGCAATCGCCATTGCCATGTTCTCCAAGAGGTCCACTGTGGCCGTTGCCACCTCCAGCCTTTGAGTGGTCTGCATGCTATCCAGCCGCGAACTATTAAGAACTTCGTTTACAAATGCTGTCATATCCTAGAGATGAAAATGAACACCTCATCAATTGAGAACCAAAATACTACAGATGTTGAATATCTGGGAAAAAATGGAACATGCTGGTTTTCTAATGAAGGATCATTGAGCAAGAACATTAATCCTGTTTCCCTCTCCACAAATGCTGGCTGACCTGCAGAGTCCAGCAATTTCCATTTGCTCTTCCCCCAGTTCTGTGGAAGGGTGATTGACACAAAATGTTGTCTGGTTTCTCTTTCCATCGATACTGCCAGACTGGCTGAGTTTCTCCAGCATTTTTTTACTTTACTAGGGGCTAGCGGTGGAAAGAGTGAGAAGCTTCATGCCCCTGGGTGTCAACATCTTAGAGATTCTATTCTGGGCCCAACACATTAATGTGATCATGAAGGCACATTGGTAGCTATACTTCATCAGGAGTTTGAGAGATTTGCTATGACACCAAACCTTCCAGCAGTTTTATGCAATGAATTCTGCCAGATTCCAGTACTGCGTGGAATTGAGGCTCTAAAAACAGGATTGAACGAGACTGAAAAGGGTTGTCCACTCTGCCAGACCTATCATGGTACAACCCTCCCCACCACTGAGGACATCGTCAAAAGGTAGTGCCTCAAGAATGCAGCATCCATCACTCAGGACCATCACCACCAGGACAAGCTCTCTTCCCATAACTACCATCAAGGAGATAGAGAAGCCTAAAGATGCATACTCAACATTTCAGGAACAGCTTCTTTCATCACCATCAGATTTCTGAATAGTCCGTGATCCTCACTATTCCACTTTTGCACTATTTGTTTATAATAATTCAAAAGTTCAAAGTACATTTAATATCAAAGTATATATAATATATACAATCTTAAAATTAATTTCCTTACAGGTAGCCACAAAACAAAGAAACCCAATACAGCTCATTAGAAATGAAGACCGTCAAATTATTATAATAATTAGTTATGTTTTGTACTGTACAACTGCTCAAAACAACAGATTTCATGACATGTCAGTGATTCTGTGATTTTCAACACTGAACTGACTCCACAACCAAAAGAATCTCTTTCAAGGACCCTACTACTCAGTATTATTTATTTACATTTTTCATTATTTACATAATTTATTCTCTTTAACATGTTGGTAATTTGTCACACTTTAGTATTTGTAGTTCTTAATAACTTCTATTGTATTTCTTTATTTTCCAGTGAATTTTTTCAAGGAAATGAATTTCAGTGTTGTACATGGTGATGTATATGTTCTTTGATAATAAACTTACTTTGAAAATTGGCAGTTCTATTAGTTTTCCATGACTGTTTATTTTCTTGGGGCTATTGAAAGTTCCCTTCTTTATGGAAAGATTTGTATCCCTTCCTGTTTTTATTCCTACTGCACTAATTGTTGAATCTTTCTCCACCTACATTCTTTTCCACTCCCATTTCTATTACAACTCCCCTTTCCTCTCCCTTCACTTCACATCTTTGATTTCCTCTTTTTCTCCATCATCTTCTGTTCCCTTGCTCCCACTTTCTCAACCCTTTCTCTTTTTCTACCTGTTTTGGACTCCCTTTTCCTCCATCATTCTTTGGTAACCATCCCAGTACAGATACTGTGTGGGCAAGAGTAATGTTGTGTTGTGAATTTCCTATGAATCAATGAGAAAGGTGCTGTAAGAACATTCCACCATTCTGTAAAACCCATGTAACCTAACTCCATCTGGTGATCTTCCCCCATCCCGTTACTACCTCCAGTTAACAAAACCCATCCCTCGCGGATCTAGAATCCACCTTTGACCCAACATTGATGGGTCACTGAGGAGTGTTCTGAGTTTCCACCACCATCTGGGTGTACAAGTCTTTTCAAGTTTCACTCCTGAAAGGCATGGCTCTAACTTCCAGATTCTGCCCACCAGTTCTGTACCTCCCTACACCCTCCCTACCCCCTCCACACTCCATACTCCTTCCCTTCACATCTACTCCTCTCCAGCTCTGTTTTCCATAATACATAGATCATAGAATAGTACAGCACAGGAACAGGCCATTCAGCCCACAATATCTGTGCTGAACATGATGCCAAATTAAAACTATTTCTCTTCTGTATCCACATGATCTATATCCCTCCATTCCCTGAAATGTCACGTGTTTATTGAATAGTGTCTTAAACTCCACTATTCCCACCATTACTTCTGGCAGCCTGTTCCTGACATCCAACACTCTGTGTAAAAACCTGTCCCACACATCTGTTTTAAACTTCCCCACTCTCACCTTAAATGCATGTCCTACAGTATTTGGTGTTTCTACCCTGGAGGAAAGTATCTGTTCAACTTCCTTCCCAACTTTCTTCCAAATACATCTTGTCCATTGTTACTGATGTTCCTGGATAAGTTAAAAGACCTTTACATATCCTCTGTGCTCTCTACTCCAAGGAAGCCAACTTTAACAATCATTCCTCAGTCAAAATTCTCCTGACTATATCCTTGTAAATATTCTCTTCACTCTCTCCACCTCAGGGACACACCACTTTTACCCCAGGATAAAATTGTTGGGCGTCTTATTCCTTACCTTGGTATCGTTTGTCCCACTGAAATTCTGACAGACTTTATCACGGTAGCAATCAGCTAACTTCAGCATACCTGCAGAGTTTAACTGGGCAGAGGAAGAAGACAACAGTTAGATATAATGCAACAACCAAACAGAGAAATAATCAAGAGTAATAAGCAATCTGAAAAAAAGTCTGAAAATGAAGCCTCTAAAACTCCTTGGCTTCACAGGTGAATTTAACACAACTTCCGATGGCAACTCTTACTGGAGGTCACGGGGTTAATTAAAGACACTTCTGTGCAAGGAAAAGCAGAAAGGAATGGCCTAAAATATCCTTTATAAGGTCCAGCAGAACTGTGGTACAAATCTTGGCCAAACAATCCGCAGGCATGGACCAATGATCAGCTGATCAAGTTGAAATTCAGTCATAAATTCAGATATCATGGAAACAGGCCAGCCCACTGAGTGGATGCTGACCCTCAAACTCCCATTGATGCTAATGTTAAACTCATTCCTTTATATTTTCTTTACATTATGATAGAGACATTTAAGAGGCTCTTAGATAAGAACAGGAACGTGCAGAGAATCAGGGATATGGACATTGTGCAGGCAGAACGGATTAGTTTAGTTTGGTGCTTAATAAGTTCAGCACAACATTGCAGGGTGAAGGGCCTGTTGCTCTGCCATACTGTTCCACTTTCCAGATCCAACAATATTCCCTACATGCTACCCTTCAACAACACACTAGGGGCAAGTTATAGCTGGTAATTAATGTACCAAATTGCACATCTTTGGGATGTGGGAGAAAACTGGAGCTCCTGGGAGAGTCCACAGGGTCAGAGAGCAATTGTGCAAACTCCACACAGACAGTGCTGGAGATCTGGATTGAATCCAGGACCCGAGGTGTATAAGGCAGCAACTATATCAGCTGCTGCGCTGTGCTGTCTCACTGTTCCAAGCCTACACTGGTGTCACTTCCCCACCCTTCCTAAACTACAGTGACGACTGCATTGGTGCTGCTTCCTGGACCCATGACAAGCTTTACCTCCAACTTCCAACCTGCCTTCAAATTTACCTGGTCCATTTCTGACACTTTCAATAGACAATAGGTGCAGAAGTAGACCATTCGGCCCTTCAAGCCTGCACCAAAATTTTGAGATCATGGCTGATCAACTACTATCAATACCCGGTTCCTGCCTTGTCCCCATATCCCTTGATTCCCCTATCCATAAGATACCTATCTAGCTCCTTCTTGAAAGCATCCAGAGAATTGGCCTCCACTACCTTCTGAGGCAGTGCATTCCAGACCCCCACAACTCTCTGGGAGAAGAAGTTTTTCCTTAACTCTGTTCTAAATGACCTACCCCTTATTCTCAAACCATGCCCTCTGGTACTAGACTCTCCCAGCATCTGGAACATATTTCCTGCCTCTATCTTGTCCAATCCCTTAATAATCTTATATGTTGCAATCAGATCCCCCTTCAATCTCCTTAATTCCAGCGTGTACAAGCCCAGTCTCTCTAACCTCTCTGCGTAAGACAGTCCAGACATCCCAGGAATTAACCTCGTGAATCTACGCTGCACTTCCTCTACAGCCAGGATGTCTTTCCTTAACCTGGTGTGGTCTCACCAGGGCTCTGTACAATTGCAAGAGGATTTCCTTGCTCTTGTACTCAATTCCCTCTGTCATAAAGGCCAACATTCCATTAGCCTTCTTCACTGCCTGCTGCACTTGCTCATTCACCTTCAGTGACTGATGAACAATGACTCCTAGATCTCTTTGTATTTCTCCCTTACCTAACTCTACTCTGTTCAGATAATAATCTGCCTTCCTGTTCTTACTTCCAAAGTGGATAACCTCACACTTATTCACATTAAACATCATCTGCCAAGTATCTGCCCACTCACCCAGCCTATCCAAGTCACCCTGAATTCTCCTAACATCCTCATCACATGTCACTCTGCCACCCAGCTTAGTATCATCCCCTTTCTTCATCTCACTGTCCTTATCTCTGGAGACAGTTTATCCACTGATGTCTATTACAAACCTTTGACTCTCATAGCTACCTTGCCCATAACTCTTCCCACCCCGTTACTTTTAAAAATGCCATCCCCTTCTCTCAATTCCTCAGTCCACCGCATCTGCTCTCAGGATGAGGCTTTTCATTCCATAATGAAACAGATATCCTCCTTTTTCAAAGAAAGGGTCTTCCCTTCCTCCACTATCAATTCGTCCCTCAACCACATGTCTGTCCTCACCTCATCCTTCCACCATCCCACTGAGGATAGGGCTCCTTAAGTCCTTAACTACCACCCCACCAGCCTCTGCATCCAGCACATAATTCTCAGTAAATTCTGCCAACTCCAATGGGGTTACACCATCAAGCACATCTTTCACTCCCCCCCCCCACACTTTCTGCTCTCCGTGGGGGTCACTCCTTATGAAACTCCCTTGTCTATTTGTCTGTCCCTCCTCCCTCACTACCATCCAGGGCCCCAAACAGTCCTTCCAGGTGAGGCGACACTTCACCCATGAGCCAGCTGGGGTCATCTACTGTATCTGGTGCTTCCAGTGTGGCCTCTTGTATATCAGTGGGACCTGATGTAGATTGGGAGTCTGCTTCGCCAAGCATCTATGCTCCGTCTTCCAGTAAAAGAGGGATCTCCCGGTCGCAACTTTCCATTTTAATTCCACTTCCCGTTCCCAATCCGACATGTCCATCCATGGCCTCCTCTACTGACATGATGAGGCCACACTCAGGTTGAAGGTTATATTCCATCTGGGTAGCATCCAACATTGATTTCTTAAACTTCAGGTAATGACCCCCCCCCCCCCACTCCACCTTCTCTATTTCCCATTTTGATTTCCCTCTCTCATTGTTTCTGCTTGCCTGGCCATCACCTCTCTCCAGTGCTCCTTCTCTTTTCTTTCTTCCATGGCCTTCTATCCTATTAGATTCCCCTTTCTCCAGGCCGGTATCTCTTTCATCAATCAACTTCCCAACTCTTTAATTCACCTCTCCACTTCAGCTTGGGTTTTTCGTTCCCCACCCCCCACTCTCTTACTCTGACTCCTCATCTTTTTTCTCCAGTCCTGCTGAAAGGTTTTGACCCGAAACATCAACTGTACTCTTTTCCATTGATACTGCTTGACCTGCTGAGCTCCTCCAGCATTTTGTGTGTGTTGCTTGGATTTCTAGCATCTGCAGATCTTTTTCTTGTTTGTGATCAGAATAAAAAGGAATGAGTCTTGGATTAGGACAAATCAAGATGAGCAACGGATGTTTGCCAAGCAACCAACATCCACATCTAGAGAGTAACCTGAGCACTCTCAACTTGCTCTAATGCAAAATCAGCAAGCTGGAATTACACAGAATATTCTCACAAAGAGTGAGGAACAGTGTTTAATCTGGTGGGTGAAGAGAAGACATGAATGTAGAGGAGGGTGAAGGGCAGACAAAGGAAGAGTGAAACATCTAGTGAGGACTGCAAACAATGGAAAACATTCCAACTTATCTACATTCGGGTATAATGGAAGTTAAGTTTGCTCCTTGGAGAAACGGAGTGAGTTCTCATACCTGCTGGGCGTTTGCTGAATAATCGAAGTTGCACTGCGACAGCGTAGAGTTCTGCTTCTCAGAGACAGGACAGGAAAGTGGATCCACTGGAATGAAGATGGCATTTTAGAGATCAGTGCGTCTACCTGCCGACTCTACCCCCACCTTCCTGCTGTTCAGCGATCAGACAGGGAAGCGCTGACCTCTGTAACTCCAAGCTGGTGTACTCCCACAACGAGAAGCATCAGACCCGGACACACAGGACTGTGACTTGGTGCCGCATCTTCCAGACCCGAAGAACAACTGTGAATGCGTTGCCCAATCCCACACCCAATGGCACCCAAAGGAACCGATACCATGGTTGGCATTGTACTTGTAATGTTGGCACAAGCCACACTAATGTGGAAATGTTGGTATGGGCCTCATTGCTGGTTTAGGAAGGACAATTTGTAAACATCTCCAGAGCCATGAAACCAGTTAAATGTGTAAGTGATCAGCCCTCTCAGGTTGGAGGAACAACACCTCATATTCTGTCTGCTTAGCGTCCAACCTGACAGCATAAACATTGAATTCTCAAACTTCCAGTAATTTCTCACCCTCCCTCTTCTCTCTTTTCCATTCGCCACTCTGGCTCTCCTCTTATCCCTTCTCTTCTCCTCATGACCCTCATGTGAAGTAAAGGGCTTGAAGACTAGGGGTTGGCCGTACCATGGGGAGAGCATGAGAAAAAAATAGAATGAGTCTGTCTTACAATAGATCATATCATCAATGAGGAACCGATTACATAGGTGCAAATTGTCTGAGAGGTAATGTGATTATTTGGTACCCTGAGCAATGAGGAACTGATTGTATAGGTACTAACATTGTATAAATTGTGGAAACAGTGTGTGGAGACCGGTTGACCTCGTGTGATTAGATTTACTGTATAAATTTGAATTGTAACCTCTTGTTGATGGAGACATGCCCGTGAATTCACGATTTAAGGCGGTAACTAGCTTCGAGCCTACTTTCTCTATGATCAGTACTAAATTCTCTAACAGTATCTGGCAACGAGGATGGGACATGGGATCCCAATGAACCCATCGGAGAAGCTTTCTTATCATCAACACCAGACCAGCTTACCCACCCATGAGACTTGCTTGAAAGATCGAGGTCAGACCGGGGTAGGGACCGGAGCTGCCCCATACCGGCCGGTGATCATCTCTGAGTTCAGACTCAGAACAAGACAGGCTTTGGAAGAAGAGTCCTGAGAGCTCTGATTAAAGACGGTATTAAAACAAAGGCAATTAAAGGATGGTGTTAAAACGAAGGCAACTGAGACCTTGAGATTAGAACCTGGATCCATTGGCCAATGGAAAAGAAATTATATGGAGAGTATGATTGTATGTCTTTGAGTGTATGCCTCTGTTTGTCTTAAGTGTTTACGTCCTTTGTAGAGAACAGTTAACAGGCAGGTAAAATGGATAACAGGAACGGCAAGCCCCAGAAAGGGATTCGGAGAAAGAATTCTGGATCAACACCAGAAGCCAGGACTCAGCCTGTTGATCCCTTAACGATAGCACTCACGAACAGGAACACCTGATAGAAGATAGGGAAAAAAAGGATTGACCCAGCCTCACTCATTACTGTTCTACTGTTCTCTACACACTCAACAGAGACCGAGCCCCAGCCTTCACTCCCACTAACCCCTACTTAACCCTTCTGCCTCTAACACATATTGCACTGACCCAGCCTCCACTACCCCACTGTCCCTACACTTTCCACACTGACCCAGCCTCATTCCCCACTGTCCCGACACACCCACACTGACCCAGCCTCATTCCCCACTGTCCCTACACTTTCCACACTGACCCAGCCTCCACTACCCCACTGTCCTGAAACACTCACACTGACCCAGCCTCATTCCCCACTGAACCCGACAAACCCCATACTGACCCAGCCCCAGCCTCACTCCTCACAATCCACTACACACCCCAATGTGTCTCCTTGACAGTCAATGATAGTCAGAAACTTGTAGAGACACAAGATGCTCTGCAGATTCTGGAAATCCAGAGCAACACACCTACAACTCAGCAGCTTTGTCAGAGACTGCGTAGGGAGAAATGGAGTTGAGGTTTCAAAGTTTAAAATTCTTCATTAGCACTTAGAAACACAAATTCTTTTTCTTTGCACAGGTTCTGAGGACTTATGTAATGGTTTCCACCATTACTTGTCCTGATTCTCAGCTCTTAGTAATCATTCTATTATCACCTGTACAGGCCAGCTGAGTGTCTCCCTGCTTCTGGTGATATCCAGCTTTGCAGACGCAGTAAAAAGACCCAGCAGAGTTACGACAGGTCGTGTTCACTCCACACGCATTTTTATCCTGGCATTCATCCACATCTGTTGTAGAGAGGAAGAGAGGTACAAATATTACCAACACAGATGTAGTCATAGAGTCATAGAGGACTACAGCACAGAAACAGGCCCTGCTGCCCATCTAGTCTGTGCTGAACTGTTATTCTGTCAGTCCCATTGACCTGCACCCAGAACATAGCCCTCCATACCCCTCCCATCTATGTATTTATTCAAATTACCATTAAATGTTGAAATTAAACCCATTTCCAATACTTCGACTGGCAGCTCGTTCCACTCTCACTCCACCCCTCTGAGTGAAGATGATGATAATGACGACTGGAAAGTGAATGGTGTGTGGAGTCCCACAGGAACATCACTCAGATCTTTGTTCCTCATACTCTACATCACAGGTTATTAACCATTTCCTGCACGGATTCCCCTGGATCTAGCATCAGGGAGGCACAGTGCTGCATCTAGTACAGATGCTGCTCCACAGGCCCCAGCACCCCGGGTCCAATCGGAATTCAAATTCCTCCACAGCAGCTGCAACTGAGGAAATGATTTGTCACTGGGACATCTCTCACTAAAATGAACACGTGTCTTAAAAAGTCATCCATAATATCCTCCTGGAATGACCCCCTGGGTTTGGAAATAGGTGTCTGATGTTCGAGGCCTGGTGTTTGGTGAATACTGTCCCCTGGAATCGATGCTGACAATTGAGATCTGATGGTCCAATCAGAAGTCCAGAAGTCAAGGCCCATTGGCTGGAGCCAGATCTGCAGATCTCCATGACTCCACTGGGGAGGAAGAAACCTGGTGTCTGTAGGCCCGTCCGGTCTGCTCGAGGTCTGTCCTGGGGTTAAAGGACTGTGTATGTGCGTCGGTGGGAGGGAGGAACTGGGCTTGTTTTTGCTGTTGTTGCTTTGTTACTTCTTGTGTTCTGTGTTGTTCTTCTGAGCATTGTGGGCTTGCTATGTTGGCACTGGAATGTGTGGTGACACTCATGGGCTGCCCCTAACACAACCTCGGGTATGCTGGTTGTTAGCACAAATGACACATTTCACTCTCGGTTTTATCTACAATCGAGAATCTCAACACCTGAATCTCGGGGATGGATACATGGTGAGCTTGCTAAGTCTAGCCCGACCCACCTTTGGAACTCACAAAGCAGAGGAAAGCTGCTGCAAAGGGTTTCCTTACTGAGGATAGGACTGGTATTTTCTGTTACAATTGTGAAGAAGGTGGACATTCCAAACGAGATTGTGAGCGACAGGAAAATCTTCAAAAAGTAAACCAGTGGGTAAAACAGAAAAAGATGGGAAACAACAGGGGGACCCAGTAAAGGGACAGTCTGACATCCTGGAGCAAACACATTCCAGTCAGTGTATTAACAGCAATACTAAGATGCAAAACATTATTCCTGAAGGCTTAGTGGGGCCAAGTTCTGATGTCTCCAGACAGACTGAAGGTATTTATGCTCGAGTCAGACTTGACACGGGTTCTCTAGTTATTTAACTCTACGGATCCTTTTCAACAGGGATTTGACTCATTTACTGTTGGTTCTGATCAGTGCCATTGAGGTTTGGGGGCTTAGTGCTGACGACTACCCTCATGATGGTTTTTTGTTGTTGACACTGGTGTATTCAGGAGCAGATATTGTGGTAGCTGAGACTACAAATACACTTGTGTTGGTTTGCCCAGATCCAGTTGTCAAAGGTAAAGTTGCCATTCTTGTGGGAACAAACACTTCCATTGTGAGAAAGCTCACGGGAGCATGAAAAGAGAGAAAGGGAGAGAACTTTCTGAGAACTTCATCTATTCTCCCTGTATTCAGAGCTGCTTTTGAGAATGTGCAAGTTTCTCCAGTGCAGGGTGATGAGAATAAAAGAGGAACTGTGTGGTGTACTCAGTCTAAACCAGTCACTTTACCTTCTATTGAAGGAGGTAGAGTGACTGGAACATCCAGATTTTCAGGAGTGCCCAGTGCCCCAGCCACTTTTGTGGATGCTACTGATGTTCAGGAAAAAATCCACTCTTGTCTGCAGGAGTGCTGGTGAGACCTGAACTGCAGAAATCTTTGGCTGTCTATTCTAACAGGAGAACAGTGTTGGTCAGCAACACCTCAGGAGGAGATGTTACCCTCAGACGTGGCATGCAGAATGCATATCTTTTTTCTGTGTGGCAGTTTCTAGTTTCCCAATAGAGAAAGAGGAAGAGAAACTGAGTCCTCTATCGAGAAAGTTGACATCGAAGTCAGTCAAATTTGATGACTCACCAATACCAGAGGAATGGAAAAAAAGAATAACTGATAAGATGTTGGAACACAAAGACATCCATTCTACTGACAAGTTTGCTGTTTGCTTGTTCCATGAGTACTCATCACACTATCAGAGTAACAGAAGACACACCTTTCCAAGAGAGATCTCATCAATTAGCACTAGCAGAGATTAAATTCGCAGTAATAGCTAACTCATTATGAGCCTACACTGAGGCAGTTTCAGCTACAAGGTCTATCTTTAACTCGTTCCCTTCCCTCTCTGGATCACACCAGTATCCCTATGGATTTTCCAGCCCCTCACTGAACCAGCTCCCAGTTGGTGACATTGGATCGTGTGAGAGTTGGTGATCTTGGATTGGAATAGTAACACCATGACAGCTACGGATCACAATTCTGGACAGAATTGTTCCTGGAGAAATTCAGCAGGTCATGAACTCCATGCCCATTACAATAATTCTTCTGCGGGATTGGCACAGGACAGTGCACAGAATACTCTTCTTTACTTCGAGGTATCTGAAGGACAATGTTGAAGGGATGTCAATGACAATCACTACATTGAATTGATTCTCCATGTCGTGGTTATATTAAGTCCTTACATTCACAGATCTTCCCTGCAGTGAGGCTGGCAGTCACAGAAAATGCCAGAAACCCTATGATGCAGTTACACTGGTGGGAACCCACTGTGTTGTTACAAGTTGCATATTTGTCACAGGGCAAGTATTCACAATTGTCGATAACTGCAAGGAAGGACAAAATCGTTCACAATGATAAACACTGTTTGCTCCTTGTGGGTCTGCATGGAGTAAAACATAGGCAGGTTGCTAAACACAGACCAGACCTTCCTTGGAACAAACAATTCAGTGATTTGCTTGGGAAAAGCCTTCAGAGTCGAGTCAGAAAGACGGGTATTAAGGCAAAGGCTACCTTAGATTGAATTGAATCAGGGAACCAATAGCTTTCCACCTGCTGGAGGCCGAGATGGTTGCTGGCCTGTTCACCTGCTTATTGGATCTGGAAGTTGCCTATCAACACCTGCAGATCCCACTGGAGGAATCAGCAGTAGCCCCACCTTCTCTAGTGATGTGACCAGTTAGAATGCTAAAGCTGTGCCATGGAGAACATTCCGACTCGTTGCATCTCCGTTTGGTTTTGAGGGGTCACCACACAGGATGAGAAAAACCTGCAGAGTTGTAAATATAGCCTACACCACTATGGGTAATCGCCTTCCTACTATCAAGGACATCTTCAAAACGCGACGCTTAAAAAAGGCGGCATACATCACTAAGGACCCCCACCACCCAAGACCTGCACCCATTACATTAATATCATCAGGGAGAAGGAACAAGAGTTTGAAGATATACACTCAATGTTTTAGGTAGAGCTTCTTCACCTGCAACACAAGATTTCTGAATGGACAATGAACCCATGAAAACTATTGCACCATTATTGCTCTCTTTCCTCAGTACTTATTTAATTGTTTAATATATATATATTTCTTATCAAGTTGTTATGTATTTTATGTATTGCAGTGTACTGCTGCACATGACATATGGCCCATCTCATCCATGCCAACCACAATGAGCAATTCCCATTTACTCGTGAGTCCATTTTGCCTTCCCATTTGAACTAATGATCAGATTTATCAAAGCAAACAATAGAAAAAACAATGATAACTTTCCTACCTCCCTGCAAGAACTCCTCTGTGTAACTTACAGAGGACAGTGCCCATTACATTCTTTGTTCGTTGTGGGACTCTGCAGGAAAATTATGCAGGACTGATATCCACAATCACTTGGGGTTTATTCTCCATTTTTATGTTGATACCAAGTCCTTACCTTCACAAACTTTCCCTGCCGTGAGGTTGGCGGTCGCAGGTAATGCCTGAAACCCTGCATTGCAGTTGCACTGGTAGGATCCCATTACGTTGATACAAGTTGTGTGTTCATGACAAGGTGAGGACTTGCATTCATCGATATCTGTGTGAAAAGGGAAAATCTCTCTCAATAGTAAACATGGATTGCTCCCTTTTATACCCGGGCTCTGTGGGTCGGGATGGAGTAACTCAGCACTGTGTTGTTTAATCCAGAGAAGACCTCCACTGGAACAAAGGATTGAGTGACTATTCTTGGGAAGGGGCCTTATGGTTTGAGAAAGAACATCAGGTGAATGGAGTTAAGAAGCAGATGGAATTGACTCAAGGAACCAAACGGCCAGTCACCTGTTAGAAACCAGGATGCTTGCTACCCTGCTCTCCATTCTACGGGACTGTCAATAACAGTGTGGAAGGACAGCAGCAGCCCTGCCTTCTGTACCAGAGCTGCTTTTCACTGGATGGGAGCAGGGATGGAAAGAGGACTCTGAGTGCTCCATTCACCTTTAATATGACTGTGGCAAGACCAGGTTTAGTCACATTTAAATTTCAGTTAATTGCCCACTCCCTCCCTGAATCTGCATTGGAAGTACAGCACTGGAAATACTCAGTGGGTCAAGAACTGTCTGTGGGTGAGAAATAGAATGCTGGGAGTAATCAGCACCATCCCTGTTTTCAGATCACCAGCATGCTCGACTCTGCATCTTACATTTTTAATTTACTTTCTCTCTAACTGCAGGCATTCATCCATTACCTGGATGCATTGTGCCTCCTTTACAAACTCGGTCTCACCACTCTATCAGGGACACACTTTCAGCCTCATTTTCTCACTTTTGCAGCTCCCCTCTCCACAGATGCTGTCTGATCCTCTGAGCTTCTCTCTCTCATTTCGGATCACCAGTTTCAAAATTTGCAGTACTTAAGCCATAAGACAAAAGACTGCTTTTAACAGCCCATCGAGTCTACTCCACCATTCCATTATGGCTGATTTATTATCACTCTCAACCCCATTGCCCTGTAACCTTTGATGCACTTCCTAATATACCATCTATCAAATTGCACATTAAATACACCCAATAACTTGATTTCCACACCCATCTGAGGATAGCTCCTGGATCGTTCCCTGTTACACCTGGGCTCTCAGGGTCTGGATGGATAACTCACCTCCCTGTTACTTAAACAGAGAGCAGAACTTCGCTGGAACAAAGGACTGAGAGACGGTTCTTGGGGAGGGAACTTAAGAGAAGACAGAGGAGGGGTAAGAGGGCCAGCATCCATGCTAGGCTAAAAGCTAACCCCACCAGGTCAGCAGTACCGTCCCTCCTGCTCTCAAATGTCCGCTCCATCGACAACAAGCTGGATGAGCTGCATCCGCTGAGAGAAACACGCAAGGAATTTAAAGTCTGCTGTGTGTATGTCTTAACGGAATCCTGGCTCAATGACAACATACTGGATGCAGCGATACAGCTAGAGGGAATAACAATGTTTCATGTGGACAGAGAGGCAGCTAGCTCCGGCAAGAGCCAAGGAGGAGGTCTGTGTGTTTATATAAACAAAGACTGGTGTGTGAACGCACAGTAGCTGCTAAACACTGCTCACCGCTGGCTGAATTTCTCATTGTGAAATGCCGGCCATTCTATCACCATGGGAATTCACCATCGTGCTTGTGGCAGCTGTTTACGTAGCTCCCAGTGCTAGTGCTAAGGCTAATTCTAACGAGGCACTGGGAGGCCTACATGAAGCCATCAGTGAGCTACTGACTACACATCCTGACAGCTTTGTGGTGATTGCTGGGGACTTTAACCATACCAGCTTACAGACTGTGTTCCTCAAATTCCTGTAATATGTGGATTTCAAAACCAGGGGAGACAACACACTGGACTTGGTTTATACAAACACACCACAGACATACAAAGCAGCCCCTACCCCCATCATGCCCACTCTGACCACATATCTGTCATGTTAACACCAGCATATAAACCACTGCTTAAACGTGTGAGAGCAGAGAAAAGACAGATAAGGGTCTGGCCGGAAGGAGCAGCCTCAGCACTACAAGACTATTTTTTTGCACACAGACAGGGACATATTCAAAACAGCAGCCTCCTATGATGACCATATAGACATTGAGGAGTATGCGGAGGCAGTAATCAGCTACAGAGCCAAATGCACGGAGGATGTCACTGTGATGAAGACCTTCACCGCACGTGGTTATAAAAAGCCATGGATGACAACAGAGGTGCGTTCACTAATGAAGGCCTGTGACACAGCCTACAGATCGGGGGACAGGAGTGCGCTTCACTCAGCCAGGTCTGCGCTTTCACTAGGGATCAGGAAAGCGAAAAGAGCCTACACGGGCAAAATACATGGACACTTCTGTGACACAGGTGACACCAGACGGATGTGGCAGGGAATTAAAGCTCTGACAGACTACAAGATCAAGCAGAAAACTGATGACAGTGACGCCTCTCTTCCTAACAGGCTTAACAAATTCTTTGCACGCTTCGAAGCATCAAACACTACAGCAAGGGGGAGAGCCAGTCCCTTCTTACCATCTGACCAGCCGGCTCAAATCATTGATTCAGAGCAAACACAGAGGACCCTTGCCAGGGTTAACCCACGAAAAGTCAGAGGTCCCGACAACATCTCTGGACGTGTGCTCAAGGAATGTGCTGATGTATTAGCAGATGTCCTGACAGACATTTTCAACATCTCCCTTAGTCAAGCCATAGTCCCCAGATGCTTCAAAACCTCCACAATCACCCCTGTAGCAAAGAAATCAGTTGTAGCCTGTCCGAATGATTACCGTCCCGTTGTCCTGACCCCCTTAGTGATGAAATGTTTTGAACGGCTTGTCCAGCCTCATATCACAGCCAGCCTCCCCTCATCGCTGGACCCTCTACAGTTTGCTTATCATCCAAATCGCCCTACGGAGGACGCAACATCCACCACACTGCACACAGTTCTCTCTCACTTGGACAACAAAGACACTTATGCCAGAGTCCTGTACATTGATTTCAGTTCAGCGTTCAATACCATCATCCCACAGAGACTAGTGGAGAAACTGTCGCTGCTTGGCTTTAACACTGCCATGTGTCGCTGGATTCCGGATTTCTTGCTAGAGAGACCACAGTCAGTCCGTGTTGGCAGGAACATCTCTGACTCCATCACACTGAGCACTGGATCCCCACAAGGCTGTGTGCTTAGCCCACTGCTGTTTATACTGCTAACACATGACTGTGCAGCCAGATTCAAGGAGAACCTGATCATTAAATTTGCTGATGATACCACAGTGGTGGGGCTCATCAGCAAAAATGATGAAACAATGTACAGGGAGGAGGTCAAACACCTAGAGAGCTGGTGCAGTGACAACTTGATGCTTAATGCCACCAAAACCAAGGAGATGATCATCGATTTCAGACGGTCTCAGCCTGAGCACACACCCCTCAGCATCCGCGGCTTCACAGTGGAGAGAGTGGAAAACAAGTTCCTTGGGGTTCAGATCTTGGACAATCTCACCTGGTCCAGGACACCACTGGGATTGTGAAACGAGCCCAGCAGAGATTGCACTTTTTGAGGAAGCTTAAACAAGCATAACTCCCCACTAACATCGTAACTACATTCCACAGAGGTGTGGTTGAGAGTGTGCTGACCTTTAGCATCATAACCTGGTACTCCAGCTGCAGTGCTGCCAACAAAAAAGCCTTGCAGAGGGTGGTTAGGGGAGCAGAGAAGGTTATTGGGGTCTCCCTACCACTTGTCCTCTTTCAGAGTTGATGCCTCCAGAAGACACGGTACATCATTAAAGACCCCTCACACCCTCTCCATGAACTGTTTGTTCTTCTGCCATCAGGTAAACGTTACAGGAGCATCAAAACTAAAACTACAAGGCTACTAAACAGCTTCCTCCCACAGGCAGTCAGACTGCTAAATAGCTGCTCTACCTGACTCTGCTTTGGACACTTTTAAATTGCACTGGACACTTACAACTTGTTTTTAACTGACATATGGCTGCTGTGTTTTACTATTTATTGTTATGTTTATTATATAGTGTTGCATCTGTTATGTTATGATTGCACTGCTCCTGGGAAAGGCTGTTTCATTCTGCCCTGAAGAGCTGATGTACAGTTAGAATGACAATAAAGTTTTTGAATCTTGAGTCTTAAGGGTTGAGACAGAAAATCAGTTCAAATTACAAAGTAAGTTTTATTATCAAAGTACAAGAGATGACACCACATAAAACCCTGAGATTAATTTCCTGCCATCTACCTTTAACCATTGACACCCTTGTTAATTGAGAACCTATCAACCTCTGCCTCAAATTTAAATGACTTGGCCTCCACGATTATCATTTCAGCTGCTAATGTTACAAGCTGCCTTCATTGTTACATGGTCCATCTCTAACCTATTTTCCTTCCCTTTCTGGATCATACCTGTGTTCCCATGGATTTCCCAGCCCCTCACTAAAACTCTCTTAGGTGGTAATGTTGAATTGTGAGAGCTTGGGATCAGAATTGGAATAGTAACCAGCTACAGATGCCAGCTCCAGTCAGACCTGTTCCTGACCATCATGTTACACCATCAGCTGTTCACAAAGGAACATGATTGGTCACTAAATTTATTTAACAAACTAAAATATTCAGACCTGATCATCAGTTGTGTCAAAACAAACAAAATAAAAACACTTCAGATACAAAATGCTGGAGGAACTCAGCAGGTTATGAACTCAACAGACATCACAGTGATTCTCCTGTGGGAAGTGCACAGAGCAGTGCCTGTGATATTCCTCTTTATCCCGGGAATCTGCAGGACAATCCTTTAAGGATGTCAACTATAACCTCTACTCAGGCTTGCTTCTCTATGTTTACATTGAGTCCTTAACTTCACAAACCTTTCCTGCAGTGAGGCAGGTGGTCACAGGCAATGCCTGAAAACCTGCAGTGCAGTTGCACTGGAAGGAGCCCACTATGTTGTTCAAAGTTGTGTGTTTGTTACAGGCCAAGGATTCATACTCGTCAATATCTGTGTGAACAGACAAACTCCTTCACAATGATAAACACTGGTTGCTCCCTGTTACACATGGACTCTGTGGGTCTGAACTAAGCAAAGTGTAAACATGGAGCTTAAACATGGAGCACAATCATCTAGGAACAAACAATTTATCGGTTTTCTTGCAAAAGTTGATGCAAAAAGACAGGTGGACGGGGTAAAAGAACAGACAACCCAAGATTGAACCGAATCAGCAAACCATTGACTTCCCATCTGCTTGAGGCTGAGATGGTGTGTAGTTCATTGGATTCAGAAGCTGTGTGTCATCATCTCAAGATCCCAATGGAGAAGGTCAGCAGTAGACCCACCTTCTCTGGTGATGCAATGGATTACAGAAACATTGATGAACTCCAACCGTACCATTGGCTTTGTGAGGTCGTCGATGACCTATGATCCACTTGGAGCTAAGGGCTAAAGAAGAACCATCAGGCTCTTGAACCAAAAGTGATACATTCACTCAACTTAACTTGCCCCATCACTGAAATGTTCCCACGACCAACTGGCTCAATTTCAAGGAATCTTCATCTCATGTTCTCAATATTTATGCTTGCTTGCTTGCTTCTTTGTTTGTTAGTTTGTTTGTTAGTTAATTAATTAATTAATTGGTTTATTTGCACAGTTTGTTGCCTTTTCCAAATTGGTTGAACACTCAAGTTCTAACAGTCTTTAATTGACTTAGTTATGGTTATTATTTTATAAATTTATCAAGTATGCCCACAAGTGTCGAATCACAGTGTTGTGTATGGTGACATCCATGTACTTCGATAATAAATTTACTTTGACTTTGACTTTGATTTTGATGTTGGTCTGTGTGGGAATCTAGGATGCGGGACGTGAACAGTAATACACATGGTGGCTCAATCTGCCAAGCAGTTTGGATGTGGTCCTAAAGGTTGTGTTGCATGTTGGATTCTGGTTTCCGAAGGATCTGCCTTGTCAGTGAATTCTTGTCCCTGTACCTGAAAATACTTGGAAACAATGATAAAATAAAGAAAAGCATGCCATTTACCAACACACATAATTTATCTGTGGGATTTGCATAGTGCAGTCCCTATCAGATTATTAATTTATTCCAAGAATATCTTCAGAACAATCTTGGAGGATATTTGACACCAACACTTCATTTTGATTTATTCTCAATTTTGACAGTGACAGAAATTCCATACCTTCACAAACCTTCCCTGCAGTGAGGCTGGCGGTCGCATTAGATGCCTTAAACCCTGCAACACAGTTGCACTGGTAGGAACCCATTGTGTTGTGACAAGATGCATGATGGTGACACGGAGAGGATTCACACTCATCGATATCTATGTGAATAGACAAAATACTTCACAATCATAAACATCGTTTGCTCGCTCTTCATCGTGTTTCACTTCCTCCAGGAAAAAGGTGTCACTGTGGTCATTGAAGGTATCACTGACCTTTGGTGGGACATGAGGAAGAGACCTTACTTCAGTCCAGACAAGACCACCTCCCTCAACACTTTCTCCAGTCTGTCAGGGACTGCATTAATGCTGCTTTCAATACCCATAATGAACAAACAAACTTTATCATATTTGCTGCCAATTTCCAAGCTGTTCTCATCTTTACATGGTCCATCTCTGAATCTTTCCCTCCTTCTCAAGATCATAGTCATGCCCCCATGGATTTAGAAACATAGAAAACCTACAGCTCAATACAGGCCCTTCGGCCCACAAAGCTAAGCCAAACTTGTCCTTACCTTAAAAATTACCTACGGTTAAAAATAGCCCTATATTTTCCTAAGCTGCATATACCTATCCAGGAGTTTCTAAAAAGACCCTATTGTATTTCCTCCACCACCATTGCTGGCAGCCCATTCCATGCACTCACCACTCTCTGAGTAAAAAACTTATCCCTTACATCTCCTCTGTACCTACTTCCAAACACCTTAAAACTGTGCCCTCTCATGATAGCCATTTCAGCCCTGGGAAAAAGCCTCTGACTGTCCACACAATCAATGCCTCTCATCATCTTACACAACGTTATTAGGTTACCTCTCAACCTCTGTTGCTCCAAGGAGAAAAGCTCGTGTTCACTCAACCTATTCTCATAAGGCATGCCCCCCAATCCAGGCAACATCCCCTTAGATCTCCTCTGCACCCTTTATATGGTTTCCACATCCTTTCTGTATAGTGGCGACCAGAACTGAGCACAGTACTCCAAAGGAAGTCTGACCAGGGTCCTATATAGATGCAACATTATCTCTCGGCTCCTAAACTCAATCTCACGATTGATGTAGGCTAATGCACTGCATGCCTTCTTAACCACGGAGTCAACGTGCGCAGCAACTTTTGAGTGACTCGGACCCCGATCCCTCTGATCCTCCACACTGCCAGGAGTCTTACCATTAATACTATATTCTGCCATCATATTTGAACCACTTCACATTTACCTGGGTTGAACTCCATCTGCCACTTCTCAGCCCAGTTTTGCATCCTATCAATGTCCCTCTGTAACCTCTGACAGCCTTTCACACTATCCACAACACCCCCAACCTTTGTTTCATCAGCAAATTTACTAACCCATCCCTCCACTTCCTCATCCAGGATATTTATAAAGATCACGAAGAGTAGAGGCCCAGAATAGATCCCTGTGGCACACCACTGGTCACCGGCCTCCATGCAGAAAATAACCCGTCTACAACCACTCTTTGCCTTCTGTGGACAAGCCAATTCTGGATCCACTAAGCAATGTCCCCTTGGATACCATGCCTCCTTATTTTATCAATAAGCCTGGCATGGGGTACTTTATCAAATGCCTTGCTGAAATACATATACACTATATCAACTGTTCTACCTCCATCAATGTGTTACGTCAAATCCTCAAAAAATTCAATCAGGTTCGTAAGGCACGACCCGCCACACATCCACACTGCCACACTGGCACAAAGCCACACTGACTATTCCTAATCATGTTATGCCTCTCCAAATGTTCATAAATCCTGCCTCTCAGGATCTTTTCCATCAACTTACCAACCTCTGAAGTAAGACTCACTGTTCTATAATTTCCTAAGCTATCTCATCTCCTCATTGAACCAGCTCTGACGGGGTGCTGTTGGACCACGTGAGAGTTTAGGATCCATGACTGAGATCATAACCACCATGTCTGTTACAGATGCCAACTCAGAACAGACTTGCTCTCTGACAATGCATTACACCATCAACTTTTTGCAAAGGAACCTGACTGGTCAATAAATTCATTTCACAAACACTGATCATCAGAATTGTCCGAGCAAACAGAACAAAATGACACAGAGCAGTGCCTGTGATATTCTTCTTGACTCCCAGTAATATGTAGGATTGTCAACGACAACCCCACCTTGGTGTTGCTTCTCCATTTCATGGTTATATTAAGTCCTTACCTTCACAAACCTTTCCTGATGCAAGGTGGACAGTCACAGGAGTTGCCTGAAACCCTGCAATGCAGTGGCACTGGTATGAACCCACCGTGTTGTTACAAGTTGCATGTTGGTCACAGGGCGAGGAGGCACACTCGTCAATATCTGTGTGAACAGACAAAATCCCCTAAATGTGAAGCATAATTTGCTCTATGTTACAAGTAGACACGATGCATTTGCATGGAGCAAAACACAGGTATTTTGCTTAGCACAAAAAAGAACCTTATCAGAACAAATATTTCATTGATTTTTTTCCTGGAAAATAGTTTAAGAATTGAGGTAGAAGGACAGGTGGATGGAGCCAACAGTTTGAATGCTACAGATGTACGATCGAGAGCGTTCTGACTGGCTCCATCTCCATCAAGTACGGGGGGGGGCCACTGCACAGCACCAGAAAAACATGCTGAAAGTTGTAATCTGAGCCAGTTCCTCTGGGCATTAGCCCCAATTTCATTTAGGCATCTTGAAAACACACTGCTTCAAAAAGGTGGCAACCATCTGTCATTAAGGAACCCTGCCACCAGGACATGCCTCTTCTCCTTACTGCCATCGTGCAGGAGGTACAGAAGCCTGAAGACAACATTCCCTTTTTTAAAAATACCTTCTTCTCCTCTGCTATCAGATTTCTGAAAAGGTAATGAACCCACGAATATTATGTCGCTATTTTTCCGCTCCTTATTTAGTACTCAATTAATTTTTGAAGATATATTTCTCACTACGACCTATATGATATTTTATGTGTTGCACTGTACTGCTCCTGCAAAGCAACAAATTTCACAATATATATCAGTGATAAGCAACTGGAATTTGATTTTTCATTCTGTTGGAACTGTGTATTAATGGCTGTGTGTTGCAGGGGTGGGGGGAGTGGATGATGGGGAGGTGTACAGGGTGTCCGTGGCTCTATTGAACATTAAGGTAGCTGTGAGACTAGGCTGGGGTTTGTCACATCTCAATCCCAGTCCATTGCCCAGCCACTCCACTGAATGGATTCTGTGAGTATGACTTTGCCCAAGAGAGAATTTGGGATATAGGACTGGAATAGTAATGACCAAGGCAGCTAAAGAAGCCAACTAGGTTAAATGTGGTCAAAAATGTGGTGTTGCACGGTCTCTTGTTTCCAAGGGATCATGTCATAGTAACTAAAATATTCAAAAGCACTGATAAAACAATTCCATCACTTTTTCCAACACCCACAATTTATCTGAGGGTTTACACAGTGAAGACACTGTCTGTTTATTCTTTAATTCCAAGAATAACCAGGATAATCCTGGAGCACTGATGATATTAAAATGGCCTTGAGATAAATTCTCCATTTTCAGGAAGATACAAAGACCTTACCTTCACAAACCTTCCCTGCATTGAGGCTGGCAGTTGCATTAGATGCCTTAAACCCTGCAACACAGTTGCACTGGTAGGAACCCATTGTGTTGTGACAAGATGCATGATGGTGACACGGAGAGGATTCACACTCATCGATATCTATGTGAATAGACAAAATACTTCACAATCATAAACATCGTTTGCTCGCTCTTCATCGTGTTTCACTTCCTCCAGGAAAAAGGTGTCACTGTGGTCATTGAAGGTATCACTGACCTTTGGTGGGACATGAGGAAGAGACCTTACTTCAGTCCAGACAAGACCACCTCCCTCAACACTTTCTCCAGTCTGTCAGGGACTGCATTAATGCTGCTTTCAATACCCATAATGAACAAACAAACTTTATCATATTTGCTGCCAATTTCCAAGCTGTTCTCATCTTTACATGGTCCATCTCTGAATCTTTCCCTCCTTCTCAAGATCATAGTCATGCCCCCATGGATTTAGAAACATAGAAAACCTACAGCTCAATAAAGGCCCTTCGGCCCACAAAGCTATGCCAAACTTGTCCTTACCTTAGAAATTACCCATGGTTAAAAATAGCCCTATATTTTCCTAAGCTGCACATACCTATCCAGGAGTTTCTAAAAAGACCCTATTGTATTTCCTCCACCACCATTGCTGGCAGCCCATTCCATGCACTCACCACTCTCTGAGTAAAAAACTTATCCCTTACATCTCCTCTGTACCTACTTCCAAACACCTTAAAACTGTGCCCTCTCATGATAGCCATTTCAGCCCTGGGAAAAAGCCTCTGACTGTCCACACAATCAATGCCTCTCATCATCTTACACAACGTTATTAGGTTACCTCTCAACCTCTGTTGCTCCAAGGAGAAAAGCTCATGTTCACTCAAACTATTCTCATAAGGCATGCCCCCCAATCCAGGCAACATCCTCTTAGATCTCCTCTGCACCCTTTATATGGTTTCCTCATCCTTTCTGTATAGTGGCGACCAGAACTGAGCACAGTACTCCAAAGGAAGTCTGACCAGGGTCCTATATAGCTGTAACATTATCTCTCGGCTCCTAAACTCAATCTCACGATTGATGTAGGCTAATGCACTGCATGCCTTCTTAACCACGGAGTCAACCTGCACAGCAACTTTTGAGTGTTCTATGGACTTGGACCCCAATCCCTCTGATCCTCCACACTGCCAGGAGTCTTACCATTAATACTATATTCTGCCATCATATTTGAACCACTTCACATTTACCTGGGTTGAACTCCATCTGCCACTTCTCAGCCCAGTTTTGCATCCTATCAATGTCCCTCTGTAACCTCTGACAGCCCTCCACATTATCCACAACATCCCTAACCTTTGTGTCATCAGCAAATTTACTAACCCATCCCTCCACTTCCTCAACCAGGATATTTATAAAGATCACGAAGAGTAGAGGCCCAGAATAGATCCCTGCAACACACCACTGGTCACCGGCCTCCATGCAGAACATAACCCGTCTACAACCACTCTTTGCCTTCTGTGGACAAGCCAGTTCTGGATCCACTAAGCAATGTCCCCTTGGATACCATGCCTCCTTATTTTATCAATAAGTCTGGCATGTGGTACTTTATCAAATGGCTTGCTGAAACACATATACACTATATCAACTGTTCTACCTCCATCAATGTGTTACGTCAAATCCTCAAAAAATTCAATCAGGTTCGTAAGGCACGACCTGCCACACATCCACACTGCACACTGGCACAAAGCTACACTGACTATTCCTAATCATGTTATGCCTCTCCAAATGTTCATAAATCCTGCCTCTCAGGATCTTTTCCATCAACTTACCAACCTCTGAAGTAAGACTCACTGATCTATAATTTCCTAAGCTATCTCATCTCCTCATTGAACCAGCTCTGATGGGGTGCTGTTGGACCAAGTGAGAGTTTGGGATCCACGACTGAGATCGTAACCACCATGTCTGTTACAGATGCCAACTCAGAACAGACTTGCTCTCTGACAATGCATTGCACCATCAACTTTTTGCAAAGGAACCTGACTGGTCAATAAATTCATCTCACAAACACTGATCATCAGAACTGTCTGAGCAAACAGAACAAAATGACACAGAGCAGTGCCTGTGATATTCTTCTTGACTCCCAGTAATATGTAGGATTGTCAATGACAACCCCACCTTGGTGTTGCTTCTCCATTTCATGGTTATATTAAGTCCTTACCTTCACAAACCTTTCCTGATGCAAGGTTGACAGTCGCAGGAGTTGCCTGAAACCCTGCAATGCAGTGGCACTGGTACGAACCCACTGTGTTGTTACAAGTTGCATGTTGGTCACAGGGTGAGGATTCACACTCGTCAATATCTGTGTGAACAGACAAAATCCCCTCAATGCGAAGCACTATTTGCTCTATGTTACAAGTAGACTCGATGCATTTGCATGGAGCAAAACAAAGGTATTTTGCTTAGCACAAAAAAAAACCTTATCAGAACAAATATTTCATTGATTTTTTTTTCCCTGGAAAATAGTTTAAGAATTGAGGTAGAAGGACAGGTGGATGGAGCCAACAGTTTAAATGCTACAGATGTACGATCGAGAGCATTCTGACTGGCTCCATCTCCATCAAGTACGGGGGGGGGGGGGGCCACTGCACAGCACCAGAAAAACATGCTGAAAGTTGTAATCTGAGCCAGTTCCTCTGGGCATTAGCCCCAATTTCATTTAGGCATCTTGAAAACACACTGCTTCAAAAAGGTGGCATCCATCCGTCATTAAGGAACCCCGCCACCCAGGACATGCCCTCTTCTCCTTACTGCCATCGTGCAGGAGGTACAGAAGCCTGAAGACAACATTCCCTTTTTTAAAAATACCTTCTTCTCCTCTGCTATCAGATTTCTGAAAAGGTAATGAACCCATGAATATTATGTCACTATTTTTCCTCTCCTTATTTAGTACTCAATTAATTTTTGAAGATATATTTCTCACTACGACCTATATGATATTTTATGTGTTGCACTGTACTGCTCCTGCAAAGCAACAAATTTCACAACATATGTCAGTGATAAGCAACTGGAATTTGATTTTTCATTCTGTTGGAACTGTGTATTAATGGCTGTGTGTTGCGGGGGTGGGGGGAGTGGATGATGGGGAGGTGTACAGGGTGTCCGTGGCTCTATTGAACATTAAGGTAGCTGTGAGACTAGGCTGGGGTTGGTCACATTTCAACCCCAGCCCATTGCCCAGCCACTCCATTGAATGGATTCTGCGAGTATGACTTTGCCCAAGAGAGAATTTGGGATATAGGATTGGAATAGTAATGACCAAGGCAGCTAAAGAAGCCAACTAGGTTAAATGTGGTCAAAAATGTGGTGTTGCACGGTCTCTTGTTTCCAAGGGATCATGTCATAGTAACTAAAATATTCAAAAGCACTGATAAAACAATTCCATCACTTTTTCCAGCACCCACAATTTATCTGAGGGTTTACACAGTGAAGACACTGTCTGTTTATTCTTTAATTCCAAGAATAACCAGGATAATCCTGGAGCACTGATGATATCAAAATGGCCTTGAGATAAATTCTCCATTTTCAGGAAGATACAAAGACCTTACCTTCACAAACCTTCCCTGCAGTGAGGCTGGCAGTTGCATTAGATGCCTTAAACCCAGCAACACAGTTGCACTGGTAGGAACCCAGTAAGTTCTGACAAGATGCATGATGATGACACGGAGAGGATTCACACTCATCGATATCTGCGTGAACAAACAAAATCCTTCACCATCATAAATATTGTTTGCCCTCTCTTCATCGTACCTCACCTCCTCCTGGATAAAGATGTGGCTGTGGAAATTTATATTTTGTGGACACGAAGAAGAGACGTTACTTCAGACCTGTCCAGACCACCTCCCTCAACGCTTTCTCCAGTCCATCAGTGACTGTATTGGCTGCTTTCGATACACATGCAGAGCTAACAAACTTTTTCATTTTCACTGCCAATTTCCCAGCTGCTCTAATCTTTACATGGTCCATCTCTGAATCTTCCTCTCCCTCTCAAGATCACAATCTGTCCCATTGGATTTCTCCTCCCAGAACAAGCTCCGTCTACTCCGCACTACTCTGCCTTTTATTCCAATAGGGTGTTGTTGGAGCATGTGAGAGTTTGCGATCCAGGATTGGGATAGTAACCATCATGTCAGCTACAGATGCCAAATCTGGACAGACCTGTTCCCTGATAATGCACCGTCAATATTTCGCAAAAGAACATGACTGCTCAATAAAATCATTTCACAGACTCTTAAATATACAGAACTGATTATCAGATCTATCAAAGCAAACACAACAAGACGACAGACACACACACAAAATGCTGGAAGACCTCAGCAGGTCGCAAACTCCAGAGCCATCACAATAACATGGGACTTGCACAAGAACTGCCTGTTATACTCTTATACTTCTTGACTCCCAGTAATGTGTAGGATTGTCAATGACAACCCCTACTTGGCATTGCTCCTCCATTTCATGGTTATATTAAGTCCTTACCTGCACAAACCTTTCCTGATGCAAGGTTGACAGTCGCAGGAGTTGCCTGAAACCCTGCAATACAGTGGCACTGGTACGAACCCACTGTGTTGTTGCAAGTTGCATGTTGGTCACAGGGCGAGGATTCACACTCGTCAATATCTGTGTGAACAGACAAAATCCCCACAACGGTAAGCACTATTTTATCTATGTTACTGGTGGACTCGGAGGGTCTGGATGGAGCAAAACACAGGCATGTTGTTTAGTACTGAGCCAACCTTTGTCAGAACAAATATTTCATTGATTTTTTCGTGGAAAATACTTTAAGAATTGAGATAGAAAGACAGGTGGATGGAGCTAACAGTTAGATTGCTACAGGTGTACAAGTGAGAGCATTCTGACTGGCTGCATCACCATCAAGTTTGGAGGGGTCACTGCACAGCAGCAGGAAAACATGCCGCCAAGGGTTGTAAACTCAGCCAGTTCCTCTGGGCATTAGCCTCAACACCATTTAGGACATCTTGAAAACACTGCTTCAAAAAGGTGGCATCCATCATTAAGGAACCCCACGACCCAGGACATGCCCTCTTCTCCTTACTGCCATCATGGAGGAGGTACAGAAGCCTGAAGACAACATTCAACTTTTTGGGAACACCTTCTTCTCCTCTGCCATCAGATTTCTGAACAGACCATGAACCCTTGAATATTACCTCGCTACTTTTGCTCAACTTTATTTATTTTTCTAATATATATTTCTGACTCCAACTTATATTATATATATTGCACTGTACTGTACAAATTTCATGACATATGTCAGTGATAGTCAACTGGAATTTGATTTTGATTCTGTTGGAGCTATGTATTAATGACTGTGTGTTGCAGGGAGGATGTGGATGATGGGGAGGTGTACAGGCTGTATTGAACATTAATGTGGCTCTGAACCTTGGCTGGGGTTGGTCACATCTCAGTCCAAATGCATTGCCCAGCCGCTCTACCTAATGGGTTCTGTGAGCATAACTTTGTTCAAGTGGGAATTTGGGATACAGAAGTGGAATAGTAATGACCATGGCAGCTAGAGCTGCCAACCAGGTCAGATGTGGTCCGAAAGTTTGTGTTGCATATTCTCCTGTTTCCAAGGGATCTATCGATCGATAATTTCATGTAATTGAATCTAAAATATTCAAAAGCAATGTTAAAACAAAAACATTTTTCCAACACCCACAATTTATCTGATGGATTTACAAAGTGCAGACACTACTTATTCTTCAATTCCAAGAATATCTTCAGGATAATCTTGGAGAATCAATGACACCAAAACTGCCTTGAGAAAAATTCTCTATTTTCATGAAGATACGAAGCGCTTACCTTCACAAACCTTCCCTGTAGTGAGGTTGAGAGTTGTAGTAGATCCCTGAAACCCTGCAACACAGTTGCACCGATAGGAACCCAGTGTGTTGTTGCAAGTTGCACGATAGTGACACGGAGAGGATTCACACTCATCAATATCTGTGTGAACAGACAAAATCCTTCACAATCCTAAACATGCTTGTTCCTGTTAAAAATGTCTCACTTTCTCCGGGACAAAGTGTTACTGTGGTATTTCAAATGGGACAATCTACACCTGACCTTTATTGGGACATGAGGAAGAGACCATCCTTCAATTCTTTCTGGACTATCTCGCCAAAAACTTTCTCCAGCCCATCAATGATTGCATTGATGCTGATTTTGATGATCATACAGAACTGAGAAACATTATCATTTTAGATGCTTGTTTCCAAGCTGCTTCCATTTTACATAGTCTAACACTGACACCTCCCCTCCTTCTCATCATCACTTCTGTGTCCCCATGAATTACTCAGCCCCGCACTGAACCTGCTCCGAGAGGGTGACATTAAACTTCACGAGAATTTCGGAACCAAGGTTGGAATAGTAATCACCATGTCAGCTAGAGCTGCCACTTGTAGTCACACCTGTCCCTGGATAATGCACTACTCTGTCTCCTGTTCCTGAAGGAACATGACTGGTCAATGAACTCATTTCCCAAACTCTGAAATATAAAGTCATAAAGTTATACAGCACAGAAAGAGACCCTTTGGCCATCTCATCCAAGCCAACCACAATGAGCTATTCCCATTTGCCTGTCAGTCCCTTTTGCCTTCCCATTTGAATGAATGATTATATTATCAAAGGAAACAATAGAAAAAACAATTATATCTTTCCTACCTCACACAACAACTCATCTGTGCAATTTGTACAGTACAGTGCCTAATAAATTCTTCTTTAGCTGCAGGACTCTGCAGGAGAAATGTGGAGGACTGATATCCACAATCAGTTGGGGTTTATTCTCCATTTTTATGTTGATACCAAGTCCTTACCTTCACAAACTTTCTTTGTGATGAGGTTGGCAGTCGCAGGTAATGCCTGAAACCCTGTGTTGCAGTTGCACTGGTAGGATCCCATTACGTTGATACAAGTTGCATGTTCGTGACAAGGTGAGGACTTGCATTCATCGATATCTGTGTGAACAGGGAAAATCTCTCTCAATAGTAAACATGGATTGCTCCCTTTTATACCCGGGCTCTGTGGGTCGGGATGGAGTAACTCAGCACTGTGTTGTTTAATCCAGAGAAGACCTCCACTGGAACAAAGGATTGAGTGAGTATTCTTGGGAAGGGGCCTTATGGCTTGAGAAAGAAAATCAGGTGAATGGAGTTAAGGAACAGGAAAAGGCCTTAAGAATTGAGATAGAAAAGCAGCTGGATGGAGCCAACGGTTAGAATGCTACAGATGTACAATGGAGAACATTCTGACTGTCTGTATTACCATCAGGTATGAAGGGGCCACTGCACAGCACAAGAAAAACATACTGAGGGTTGTAAACTTAGCCAGATTCACATTAGCCTCACCACCTTTTAGGGCATCTTGAAAACACACTGCTTCAAAAAGATGGCATCCATCATTAAGGAAACCCATCACCCAGGACATGCCCTCTTCTCCTTACTGCCATCGTGCAGGAGGTAAAGGAGCCTGAAGACAACATTCAACATTTTACAGATACCTCCTTCTCATCTGCCATCAGATTGCTGATAGACATTGAACCCATGAATGTTACCTTGCTATGTTTGCTCTCTTTATCTGCTACTCGTTTAATTTTCTAATATATATTTATTACTCCAGCATATAGGATATTTTATGTGTTGCACTGTACTGCTGCAGCAGAGCAACAAATTTCATGACATATGTCAGTGATAGTCAACTGGAGTTTGATGCTGATTCTGTTGGAGCCGGTATTAACGGCTGTGTGTTACAGAGGGGGACTGGGCGATGGGGAGGTGTACAGGGTGTCCATGGCTCTATTGAACAGTAATGTGGCTGTGAGCCTGGGCTGGGGTTCGACACATTTCAATCCCTGTGTTTTGCCCAGCCACTCCACTGAATGGATTCTGTGAGTATGACTTTGCCCAAGTGGGAATTTGGGATGCAGGACTGGAATAGTAATGACCACGGCAGCTACAGCTGATGTTAACGGTTGTGTTGTAATTCAATCCTGTCCAGACTTCCTCACTGGACTCCTGTGTCCAAGGGATCTGATTGATGAATAAATTCATGTCCAAAATATTCAAAGGCACTGATTTTAAAAAATCCCATCGTAATCCAACACACACAATTAATTGAAGGGATTTACACAGTGCAGACAATGTCCGTTTATTCTTTGCTTCTAAGAATATCTTCAGGATAATCTTGGAGAATCGATGACACCAAAACTGCCTTAAGACAAATTCCCCATTTTCATGAAGATACGAAGCCCTTACCTTCACAAACCTTCCCTGCAGTGAGGTTGGCATTCGCAGTAGATGCCTTAAACCCTGTAATACAGTTGCACTGGTAGGAGCCCATTGTGTTGTAACAAGCTGCATGAAGATGACACGGAGAGGATTCACATTCATCGATATCTGTGTGAACAAACAAAATCCTTCACAATCATAAATATCGTTTGCCCTCTCTTCATCGTGCTTCACCTCCTCCTGGATAAAGGTGTGGCTGTGGAAATTTATATTTTATAGACACGAAGAAGAGACCTTGCTTCAGACCTGCCCAGACCCCCTCCCTCAATACTTCCTCCAGTCCATCAGCGATTGCACTGGTGCTGCTTTCGATACACATACAGAGCTAAGAAACGTTTTCATTTTCACTGCCAAATTGCCAGTGTCGATCTGCTTCTCTACCAGTGGACTTTAGGTTCAGACCCAGGGAATAACTGTCAAACACAGTTTGTTTAAAAGTACATACTATTTATTAGCAAGCTTGCGTTCTCAGTTGGCAACACAGAGATTTTGCTCACCGGGCCTGTGAAAACCTTCAGCCAAGTGAGTCCAGAATACTGTTTGGAGCTGTTGATATAAATTGTTATCACATACAGATATTCTCTGGTTGGTCACATCAAATCGTGATGGAAGATCATGATGTCTGACCTCCATATCGGATGGCTTTTTCCAGTGGGGGACAAATGTACCAACCGTCAAAGCAGTGGCACCCAGTCCTCAACCGCATCACTGGTGCAGTTCTGGGCCTCACTAGTCTGAGTGTCATTAGAAAAGGCCCAGACTGACCTTTGGTCACTGCTGTTCAGTGGAATGGCTATTAGGAGAACCCCCATTTTCCCATGGGGAGGAATCGCTGCACACAGCCAACAGCAAATGAGTTAGTTTTCCCAGCATAACTACGGCAAAGCGCCAGGAAGGTGTTAGCTTGGTTACTACAATTCAGGCACTTAAGATTACGAGTATAGACAGTAACAGCCTCATGTTTGCACACGTTTGACGTGTCCTTGATACGTCTATTTCAGAAGTTTGACAGCCATCGGAGTGGTCAGTAACACTTGGTAGGGTCCTTTCCAGTGAGGCTCAAGTTTCTATCTTCTGTCCTGACGAAGGGTCTCGGCCCGAAATGTTGACTGCTCATTTCCACAGATGCTGCCCGACCGGCTGAGTTTCTCCAGCTTGTTGTACATGTTGCTTTGACCACAGCATCTGCAGTGTACTTTGTGTTTTCTATCTAAGATGGTTCTTTCTGAGAACAGTCTCCTGGGTGAACTCAATGTTTATTTTCCAGTTCCCCTATTTTGCAGAGGGTCTCCTTCACCTGCGAATGCAAGACCTGGAGAAATTTTGTTAGTGCCAGGATATACCCTATAATCTCATTCAACATTTGATTCAGGTCCATCTTAGGTCATTTTGATTTGGCAAGGCAGTCATCCAGGGGTTTCTTAATGCTCTGCCTTAGACTATTTTGGCTGCCAACAGATCATGTTTGGTCTGATAATGAGTTCTCATCTGGAACAAGACTATCATGGCAATTTTAGCCAATTTTGACCGGTTTCTAGTCTTAATTTAGCCAATTTGCTTTTCAGTTGTCCCATCAGCCCTTTCAATCAGGCAGGCAGCCTGCAGTCTGTGTGGTCTGTTTAATCCCCAGAGCTGGCATAGTTGGGTATTAATCTTGCCCACAAAATAAGGGCCGTTGTCAGATACAACTTGATCCAGTACCCTGAATCTGTGAATGATTTCTTTCAACAAAATATGCACCACGGTATCGTCTTTGTTATCTGTGGTGGGATATGCTTCAGTTCATCTACTAATAACAGCAAGAATCATAAGACAATACTTATAACAGTGCACACACAGTAATTTGATAAAATTGAGTTGTAGTTGGCAGAAAAGGTATCTTGGCATGAGTATATCTCTTTGGACACTGGGTGCCTTTTACTGGATTATGTTCTTGGCACATCAGACATCGTCTGGCAATATTCTCTGCTACTTTCTTCAGTCTGGGCTCCACCATGATTCCAAAATTGCTTTACTATTCCCTCCTTGCCAACATGAGTATTGGTATGTACAAAATCTACAATATAGCTCAGTATAGTTTCAGGTACGCAGACCTGATGGGCAGGAGCAAGCCAGAGGTCCTCGGTCAGTGAGTAAAACCATACGGCCGATTCCCAAGTGGCATTCTCTTTTTCAGAGGCGTCTCTCTGTAAAACATGCACATCCTCAATTCCAGGCATACCAGTTGATTCGGAGACTTGCGTATTCAGTTGTCAATATAGAGACTCTGCTCATTGAGCTGGAGAAAATCTGCAGCCAAGTGAGCCCAGTTTGGAGCTGTTAATGTACATTGTTATCACATAGTAGACTGAGTAGACTGAGAAGCTTCTCATAGAACAAACACTTCTTTCTTCATACAGTCAACCTCCTTATCCACAGGGGGTAGGTTCCCGGAGCCCTCCACAAATACTAAAGAACGTGAACCCTTATTTAACCGGTCTCAGTGGGGTCAACTTTAGGACCTGGGGGAGTTCCGGACCCACCGCCCGCGGCTGCTGATGAATCCGCAGTGTTTCTGTTTTGTTGACAGAAAACGATCACCATTGAAAATAAAGTGGAAATAATAAAGTGATCACAAGGAGGTGAAATGCCATCGGTCCTTGGAAAAGCAGGCTACAGCAGGTCAACGATCAGAACAATTTTAGACAATAGACAATAGGTGCAGAAGTAGACCATTTGGCCCCTCGAGTCTGCACCGCCATTCTGAGATCATGGCTGATCATTCACCATCAATACCCAGTCTCTGCCTTGTCCCCATATCCCTTGATTCCACTATCCATCAGATATCTCTCTAGCTCCTTCTTGAAAGCATCCAGAGAATTGGCGTCCACCATCTTCCGAGGCAGTGCATTCCACACTTCCACAACTCTCTGGGAGAAGAAGTTTTTCCTCAACTCTGTTTTAAATAACTGACCTCTTATTCTCAATCCATGCCCTCTGGTACTGGACTCTCCCAACATCTGGAACATATTTCCTGCCACAATCCTATCAAATCCTTTAATTATCTTAAACGCTTCAATCAGATCCCCTCTCAATCTCCTCAATTCCAGCGTGTACAAGCCCAATCTCTCCAATCTCTCTGCGTAAGACAGCCCTGCCATCCCACTCCAATCTCTCTGCGTAAGACAGCCCTGCCATCCCAATTTTAAAGAATAAGGTGAGAAAAATGGAGCATGTGAAGGCCCTGCCCCGATGAAAGCTACAATTATTACTGAGCAATGCAGTGGTTTAATTATTGAAATACATATGTTTCTTAAGTGCTTTATATGCACAGAAAGGTAAAATATATACTATATACTAAGACAAACGTTTGACTAACTGACGCAAAATAATACCGGATGTACCTGTTCCGACTCACGTACAAATCCGACTTAAAGACTGCCTGTACTTTAAATCATCTCTAGATTACGTATAGTACCTAATACAATGTAAATGTCATGTAAATAGTTGTTATACTGTATTGTTTAAGGAATAATGACAAGAAAAAAAGTCTGTACATGCTCAAACAATGAGGGCTGGAGAGAAACCTCTGGGTTTTCCCGATCCAGTGTTGGTTGAATCCGCGCATGCAGAACCCACGGATAAGGAGGGCCGACTGTACTGCCTGGAATGGAGGCACTGAAAACAGGATTGAAAGAGACTGAAAAGTTTTGTCCACTCTGCCAGACCTATCATGGTATAACCCTCTCCACCATTGAGGACATCTTCAAAAGGTAGTTCCTCAAGAATGCAGCATCCATCACCACCAGGACATGCTCTCTTCCCATAACTACGATGGTCATTTCTTTGGCAGTTTTAATGGGGTATGACTGCACAAGCGCGTGAAGGTCAGCCTCTGAGACAGCAGGAAAGTTTTAAAAGTGAGCAGATTAATGAAGCGGGTGACAGAGTAGTGGGAGATAGAGCAGGAAGGCTTTGGCTTGAGAGGCTTTGGCGAGCTTGCTCACATTTTTGTAAGGCCAGGTAAGCTCCTTTAATTAATCTAATTAGCTTAGAAGTAGGTAATGGAGGTAGCAGTTAGGGCAGTCGGGTGCTTCGTTTGCAGTATGCGGGAAGTCAGGGCGAGCACAATTGTCCCTGATGATTACACCTGCTAAAGGTGCATCCAGCTGCAGCTCTTGACAAACCGTGCTAGGGAACTGGAGCTGGAGCTGGATGAACTTTGGATCATTCGGGAGGCAGAGGCAGAAATAGACAGGAGTTTCAGGAAGATAGTTACCCCTAAGAGTCAGAAGACAGGTAGCTGGGTGACTGTCAGGAGAGGGAAGGGGAATAGACAGGAAGAGCAGAGCACACCTGTGGCCATACCCATCAACAATAAGTATACCGTTTTGGATATTGTTGGTGGGGATGACCTACCAGGGACAAGTTGCAGTGGTCACGTCTCTGGCACTGAGACTGGACACTCAGCTCAGAAGGGAAGGAGGGAAAAGAGGAGAGCAGTAGTGATAGGGGATTCAATAGTTAGGGGGACAAATAAGAGGTTCTGTGGGAGAGATCGAGAATCTCGGATGGTCTGTTGCCTCCCTGGTGCCAGGGTCTGTGATACCTCGGATTGAGTTCTCAGTATTCTCAAGACAGATGGTGAGCAGCCAGATGTTGTAGTCCATGTAGGGACCAATGACGTGCATAGGAAGAAGGAGGCGGTCCTGCAAAGGGAGTTAGATGCAAAGTTGAAGGACAGGACCTTCATGGTTGCAATCTCAGGATTGCCAGCAGTGCCATGTGCTAGTGAGGCTAGAAATAAGAAGCTAATGCAGCTAAATACGTGGCTAAAAGTTGGTGCAGGAGGGAGGGCTTCATGTTTCTGGACAACTGGGTCTTGTTCTAGGGAAGGTGGGACCTGTTCCAACGGGATGGGTTGCACCTGAACTGTAGGGGCACTAATATCCTTGCAGGAAAATTGGCTGGTGCTGCTCCAGGGGTTTAAACAAGATTTGCACAGGGAGGGGAACCGGAGTGTTAGAGCAGATAGTGAGGTGGAGGAAGATAAAGGTCATGCAAGAACTGCAAGTATAGTGCACGGAGTAAAGCCAGATCTAACATATAAAGAGGTTTTGAGGAAAGAGAAGCAGAATAAAGGGTGTAAAGGTAGTAAGGTAGAAGGGCTAAAGTGTGTGTACTTCAATGCAAGAAGCATCAGGAACAAAGGTGATGAACTGAGAGCTTGGATACACACATGAAATTATGATGTAGTGGCCATTACAGAGACTTGGCTGGCACCAGGGCAGGAATGGATTCTCAATATTCCTGGATTTCAGTGTTTTAAAAGGGATAGAGAGAGGGGGGAAAGGGGGAGGAGGGGTGGCATTACTGGTCAGGAATACTACTACAGCTACAGAAAGGGTGGGTAATATAGCAGGATCCTCTTTTGAGTCAGTATGGGTGGAAGTCAGGAACAGGAAGGGAGCAGTTACTCTATTGGGAGTATTCTGTAGGCCCCCTGGTAGCAGCAGAGATACCGAGGAGCAGATTAGGAGGCAGATTTTGGAAAGGTGCAAAAATAACAGGGTTGTTATCATCGGTGACTTTAACTTCCCTAATATTGATTGGCAACTGATTAGTTCCAATGGTTTAGATGGGGCAGAGTTTGTTAACTTTGTCCAGGACAGATCCCTGTCACAGTATGTTGACTGGCTGACTAGGGGAAATGCCATACCAGATCTAATATTAGGTAACAAACCAGGTCAGGTCACAGATCTCTCAGTGGGTGAACATCCGGGGGACAGTGACCACCACTCACTGGCCTTTAGCATTATCATGGAAAAAGATAGAATCAGAGAGGGAAGGAACATTTTTAACTGGGAAGGGCAAATTATGTGGCTGTAAGGCTAAAACTTGCGGGTGTGAATTGGGATGATGTTTTTGTGGGGTCCCTAAACTTGTGGTCGATCTTTAGGGATCTCTTGCAGGCTTTTAGGGTTAAATTAAACCCGGTGAGGAAGATTAAGAATGGTAGGGTGAAGGAACCATGGGTGACAAGTGAGGTGGAAAATCTAGTCAGGTGGAAGAAGGCAGCATACATGAGGTTTAGGAAGCAAGGATCAAATGGGGCTATTGAGGAATATAAGGTAGCAAGAAAGGAGCTTAAGAAGGAGCTGAGGAGAGCAAGAAGGGGGCATGAGAAGGTCTTGGTGAGTAGGGTAAAGGAAAACCCCAAGGCATTCTTCAATTATGTGAAGAACAAAAGGAGTGAAGGTAGGACCAATTAGAGATAAAGGTGGGAAGATGTGCCTGGAGCTGTGGAAGTGAGCGAGGTCCTCAATGAATACTTCTCTTCGGTGTTCACAAATGAGAGGGAACTTGATGATGGTGAGGACAATATGAGTGAGGTTGAAGTTCTAGAGCATGTTGATATTAAGGGAGAAGAGGTGTTGCAGTTGTTAAAATACATTAGGATGGATAAGTGCCCCAGGGTCTGATGGAATATTCCTGAGGCTGCTCCATGAGGCAAGGGAAGAGATTGCTGAACCTCTGGCTAGGATCTTTATGTCCTCGTTGTCCACTGAAATGGTAATGTTGGATTGGAGGGAGGCGAATGATGTCCCTTTGTTCATAAAAGGTAGTAGAGATAGTCTGGGTAATTATAGACCAGTGAGCCTTAACGTCTGTGGTGGAAAAGCTGTTGGGAAAGATTCTTAGAGATAGGATCTATGGGCATTTAGAGAATTGTGGTCTGATCAGAGACAGTCAGCATGTCTTTGTGAAGGGCAGATCGTGTCTAACAAGCCTGTTAGAGTTCATTGAGGAGGTGACCAGGCATATAGATGAGGGTAGTGTAGTAGATGTGATCTACATGGATTTTAGTAAGGCATTTGATAAAGTTCCACACGGTAGGCTTATTCAGAAAGTCAGAAGGCATGGAATCCAGGAAAGTTTGGATTCAGAATTGGCTTGCCTGCGGAAAGCAGAAAACTGTGGTGGAGGGAGTACATTCAGATTGAAGGGTTGTGACTAGTGGTGTCCCACAAGGATCGGTTCTGGGACCCCCACTTTTCATGATTTTTATTAACAACCTGGATGTGGGGTTGGAAGGGTGGTTGGCAAGTTTGCAGACAACACAAAGGTTGGTGGTGTTGTGGATAGTGTAGAGGATTGTCAAAGATTGCAGAGAGACATTGATAGGATGCAGGAATGAGCTGAGAAGTGGCAGGTGGAGTTCAACCCAGAGAAGTGTGAGGTGGTGCACTTTGGAATGTTCAAACTCCAAGGCAGAGTATAAAATAAATGGCAGGATTAGTGTGGAGGAGCAGAGGGATCTAGCATACATGTCCACAGATAGATAAAAAGAGGTCGATAGGGTAGTTAAGAAAGCTTATGGGGTGTTAGCTTTCATAAGTCGAGGGATAGAGTTTAAGAGTCGCAAGGTAATGATGCAGCTCTATAAAACTCTGGTTAGACCACACTTGGAGTACTGTGTCCATTTCTGGTTGCCTCACTATAGGAAGGATGTGGAAGTATTGGAAAGGATACAGAGGATATTTACCAGGATGCTGCCTGGTTTAGAGAGTATGCATTATGATCAGAGATTAAGGGAGCTAGGGCTTTACTCTTTGGAGAGGAGGAGGATGAGGAGACATGATAGAGGTGTACAAGATATTAAGAGGAATAGATAGAGTGGACAGCCAGTGCCTCTTCCCCAGGGCACCACTGCTCAATACAAGAGGACATGGCTTTAAGATAAGGGGTGGGAAGTTCAAGGGGGATATTAGAAGAAGGTTTTTTATTCAGAGAGTGGTTGGTGCGTGGAATACACTGCCTGAGTCTGTGGTGGAGGCAGATACACTAGTGAAATTTAAGAGACTACCAGATAGGTATATGGAGGAATTTAAGGTGGGGGTAAATATGGGAGGCACAACACTGTGCGCTGAAGGACCTGTACTGTGCTGTACTATTCTATGTTCTATGTTCTGTGTCTTACCATCAAGGAGGTAGAGAAGCCTAAAGATGCACACTCAACATCTCATGAACAGGTTTTATTTTCAACCCTATCCACAGTAACCTAAACAAATCCTCCTGTATACTGTAAATTATCTCTAGATTACTTATAATACCTAATACAATGTAAATGCTATGTAAGTAGTTGTTATACTGTATTGTTTAGGGGATAATGACAAGAAAAGAAGTCTATACATGCTCAAACAATGAGTGCTGGAGAGAGAACTTCTGGGTTTTCCTGATTCATGGTTGGTTGAATCCGCACATGCGGAACCCGCGGATAAGGAGGACCGACTGTATCATATTCTCACAGAACAGCTTGTCAAGCTGTTGATAACTCAGTTAAGTTCTAGCCCTTTTAATTCTGCATATAATTCCTCACCAGCTGCTCTCATCTTACATGGTCCATCTATGAATCTTCCTCTCCCTCTCAAGATCACACACATGTCCCATTGAATTTCTCAGCTCATCCCAGAACAAGCTCCGTCTACTCCGCACTACTCTGTCTCTTGTTCCAATAGAGTGTTGCTGGATCATGTGAGAGTTTGTGATCCAGGATTGGGATAGTAACCATCATGTCAGCTACAGATGCCAAATCTGGACAGACGTGTTCCCTGATAATGCACCATCAACGTTATGCAAAGGAACATGACTGTTCAATAAAGTTATTTCACAGACTCTTAAATATACAGAACTAATTATCAGAACTATGGAAGCAAACACAACAAAATGACAAACACACAGAAAATACTGGAGGAACTCAGCAGGTCGTGAACTTCAGAGCCATCACAATAATGTGGGACTTGCACGAGGACTGCCTTCTCCTTGACTCCTGGTAATGTGTAGGATTACTGTCCCTGGCATTGCACTACGCTGTCTCTTGTTTCTAAAGGAATATGACTGGTCAATGAATTCATTTTCCAAACTCTGAAATATAGAGTCATAGAGTACTATAATACAAAAAAAGATTCTTTGGCCCATCTCATCCACGCCAGCCATGGAGCAATTTCCATGTGCTTGTGAGTCCCTTTGCTTTCCCTTTGAACGATCAGATTTAATAAAGGAAACAATAGAAAAAAACGATAATTTTCCCACCTCCCCACAATGACTCCCCTGTGTAATTTACACAATACAGAGCCCATTCAATCCTTCTGTAGCTGTAGGACTCTGTAGAAGAATTGTGGAGGACTGATATTCAGAATCAGTTGGGATTTATCCTCCATTTTCATGCTGATACAAAGTCCTTACCTTCACAAACTTTCCCTGCCGTGAGGTTGGCGGTCACAGGTAATGCCTGAAACCCTGCATTGCAGTTGCACTGGTAGGATCCCATTATGTTGATACAAGTTGCATGTTCGCGACAAGGTGAGGACTTGCATTCATCGATATCTGTGTGAACAGGGAAAATCTGTCTCAATAGTAAACATGGATTGCTCCCTTTTATACCCGGGCTCTGTGGGTCGGGATGGAGTAACTCAGCACTGTGTTGTTTAATCCAGAGAAGACCTCCGCTGGAACAAAGGATTGAGTGACTATTCTTGGGAAAGGGCTTTATGGTTTGAGAAAGAAAATCAGATGAATGGAGTTAAAGAAGAGCTGGAATTGACCCAAGGAACCAAATGGCCAGTCACCAGTTAGAAGTGGAGATGGTTACTAACCTGTTCTCCATTCTATGGGACTGTTAATAGCAGTGTGGAAGGTCGGCAGAAGCCCTGCCTTCTGTACCGGAGCTGCTTTTCACTGGACCGGAGCAGATTAGGAAAGAGGACTCTCAGTGCTCCATTCATCTTTAATATGACTGTGGCAAGACCAGGTTTAGTCACATTTAAAATTCATTTAATTGCTCACTCCCTCCCTGAATCTGCATTGGAAGTACAGCATTGGAAATACTCAGCAGGTCAGGCAGTATCTGTGGGTGAGAAACAGGATGCTGCGAGATTCCAGCATCATCCCTGGTTTCAGATCCCCAGCATGTTCTACTCTGGATCATACATTTTATTTTACTTTCTCTCTAACTTCAATCATTCATCCATTACCTGGATGCATTGTGTTTCTTTTAGAGACTCTGTCTCCCTATCCTATCAGGGACACACTTTCCTGCCTCATTTTCTCACTTTTCCAGTTCCTCTCTCCACAGATGCTGTCTGATCCTCTGACCTTTGCCACTCTCTCATTTAGGAGTGCCAATTTCACAATTTGTAGTATTTAATCCATAAGAAATAGACCCATCGAGTCTGCTCCACCATGGCTAATTTATTATCCCTCTCCGTGTAACCTTTGATGCACTTCCTAAACTATCATCTATCTACTTGCACTTTAATTAGACACAATGACTTGGCCTCCACGGCCATCTGAGGCAATGAATTCCCCTGATTTACCACACTCTGCTAAAGAAAGTGAGTACAGGCCTAGAACATCAGACGTTCCTCATATATTAATCGTGTCATTCCTGGGATCATTCTTGTGTACCCTCTCCATTGCCAGCACATCTTTTCTTAGATAAGGGGCCCAAATACGGTCTGATCAATGCCTTATAAATCACTAACATTACATTCTTGTTTTTATATTCTATCCTCTCTTTTATTCAGCAATAATAATCAGATCTGTTCAAAGATATTAAACCTCCACTATTTTTTGACATTATCCCATCCATGATATTTCCTGGTCCACTGTAAAAGTCAACAGCCCAACGTCTGTGAATCCATGTGTCTGCTCGAGGCTGGAGGCCAAAGGCAGCCTGTCCTGGAGTTAGAGAGCTGTGTCTAGGTGTTGGAAGGGAGGGAGCAATGGGGCTTGTTTTGATGCTGTTGCTTCATCATTTGGTATGTCTGTTTTGTTGTGTTCTGAATTGTTCTGCTGAGCACGGTGAATGTGCTAGGTTGGCACCAGAATGAGTGGCGACATCTGTGGGCAGCCCCCAAAACATCCTTAGGTTGTGTTAGCTGTTATCGCAAATGAGCCATTGCACTGTATGCTTTGATGTTAAATGAATCTGAATCTGAACTCCCTTCAACCAGTTGGTTCTTCAACCAAATGCAACAACTCTGATCACTACAGTTTAGCAGCACTATGGCCACTTCAATCAATTTGCCCAAAAATAGACTTCCTTGTTCTAATTGTGTTCCTTCTTGCAAAAATTGTAATGAATTCATATACAGTGGATTATGGTTAATTGGGACTCTTAGCGACCAGTACATTTTGGCCCAACTAATCGACTGCCCCAATTAGCTGAAGTTTCATGGAAATAGCTAAAAAGGTATAAAAAGAGACAAATTGAGTAACAATTTATGTATTTAAATGAAATACAGAACAAATTAGAATGACCAATAGTAATAAAGTACTATAAAACTGTATTAGTTCCTAATAGTTATCAATGGAAGAACTCACCCAGTGTACACAACGAACAAAATCAGTGCCGACCACGAGCACAGACAATAGACTGACTTCAGACAATGCTATTGATGATTGCATCCTCCAAAGCATCTTTTTCATTGTAACATTCAAGGTGATTGTTAATACTTTCAAAATCTTTGTACGTTTGTAGTACCTAACTTGATGAAGTAGGGAAATCATTTTATTTCATTCCAGACCATTTCTGGCATCTCCAAGACTAAATGCATGAAACTGCCATGAGCAAATCCACTCAGAATTGTCGTACTACTTATTTCTCGCCAACTATCAGTGACAAAAATCACTGCTTTTTGAACACAAACACGCACAACTGATGCTACAGGTGAACTCTAATAATTAAATTATCAGTTAATTGGGGAGCCATTTATTTGGGACAACTCTTTTTAAGAAATCGCGAAAATAGCCTTGTTTCCCCTCATTTATTTGGGGCAACTATGTCGCTTAATTGGGGCAGGAGCCTTTCCAGTTTCTAACTAGTGTGAGACACGTGCACTTGTATGGCTGTTGACACTACACTATGCTCAGAGCAATCAGCTTTTAAATAGCGTCAGTTACATGCATTTATGTTCAAAAAGCAGTGACTTTTGTCATTGAAAGCTGGCAAGAAATTAGCAGCAAGACAACTTGGAACTGTTTTGCTCAACAAAGTTTCAAACATTCAGGCTTGGAGATACAGTAACAGAAATGGCCATGAGTGAAACTGAAACCATTTCAATTAGGAATTACAAAGGTATCGACAATCATCTTGAATGTTATCAATGAAAATGAAGAACTGGAGGATGCAATCATACAAAGTAATAATTAATGGCAGTCCATTATCTGCACTATCTGTCTGAGCTGATTTTGTTCATTTACAGCCAATCAAAAGTTCACAGCAGATTAATTCCTCTGTTGATAACTATTAAGAATTAATACAGTTTGATAGTACTGTAATAAAATTGGTAGTGTTTTAATTAGTCTGCATTTAATTTAATTATGTAAATTGCTACTCAATTAAACGATAGTTTGTCTTTTTTATACATTTTAACTACTTCTATGAAACTTCAGCTCATTAGGTTAGCCACTGATTGGGCCAAAATGTACCAGTCCTGATGTGTGCCAATTATCTAGAATCTATTCTATTTAAAAGCTCTGCTTAAAGCAGAGTGTAGCCTCTAATATGCACACAAGCACGTGTGATTGATACTAGTTAGAAACTTTTCGGCAACAGTCTCCTGTTCCAATTAAGTGGCATAGTATCCCAAGTAAATGAAGGGAATCCTGCTGATGTTCACGATTAATTTTTGTTCTTTAGGAGTTGTCCTAAAAAAGCAGCTGCTCCGATTAACCGATGGCCCAATTAAGCAGAATCCATTGTATTTAATGTATGTTTTTTCTTGTGAGTGATGTTCATATGATGCTATGTGCCTATGATGCTGCGGTAAGACCGAAAGATCAAAAGACGTAGGAGCAGAATTAGGCCATTTGGCCCATCAGGTAAGTTTTACAATGCACCACTGATGACGTACGTATATTGGTGCATTTCACAATAAACTAATCTTTGACCTTAACCACCCTGAGATTGGCAATTTGATCTTTATTCTATGTCACGGTTATTTATGGTCATTACCTTCACAGCTCCTCCTTCCATTGGAGCCAGCCTTCTCAGTCGACTGAAAACCTAAGCTGCAAATACACTTGAATGAACCATCTGTGTTCTGACAAGTTGCTTCATGGGGTCACAGAGAGGAATTACATTCATCGATATCTATGCAGACAGAGAAACTCTGCAGCAATCGATCGACTATACATTATGGTCCTTTCACCCTTCAATATACCCTAGCATCCTACTACATTAATGGTATATATCCAACCATTGAGATCTCCACCCTCACGTTTATCAGAGTTAAATTTCATCTACCACTACCATGCCCAGGCTTCTGTACGAACTCCTTACAGATGGCACAGGAACTGAACTCCAAACTCTGTCACCTCAAACAGTAATAGCGTTGCACTAACCGCTACTCTACTGTAGTGCCACCTAGAGACATAAAAAGTACAGCACAGGAGGAAGCCCATAAACTCATCTAGTCCATGCTGACCCACTTAAATGGCCTACTCCCATCGACTTGCACTGGGACCATAGACCTCTATCCCCCCACCATCCATGTACCTATCTAAACTTCTCTTAAACATTGAAATCCAGTTTGCATGCACCCGTTGTGCTGACAGCTTGTTCCACACTCTCACAACCCTCTGAGTGAAGAAGTTTCCCCTCATGTCCCCTGAAACTCTTCACCTTTCACCCTTAGCCCATAACCTCTAGTTGTAGTCCACCCAACCTCAGTGGAAAAAGCCTGATTGCACTTACCCTAGGTACAGTATACCCCTCATAACTTTGTTTAATTCACAGTGGTAACACATTCATAACTAATAATTCAGATCTTGAAATTTAGTCTTGATCTCAAAGTTATTTAAAGTCCTCACCTTCACAGCTCAGACTGGAGTTGATGTATCCTTGCTTACACTGACACTTGTAAGAACCAGCTGCGTTGACATTCGCTTTACAAAGTCTATTTCGAAACTTGTTACACCCATTGATAGCTGTGTAAAGAAAAAACATTCCATCATAAACATTTTGTTCTCCATTACAAGTGGATTCTACTGTAGTTGGTGGAACTTAGAAAATAACACTAGGGATGCCACAGTAGTGTAGTGGTTAGCACAACGCTATTACAACTCAGGGCATTCCAAAGTTCAGAGATCAATTCCAATACTGTCTGGGAGGAGTTTGTACATTCTCCCCAAGAGTGTGTGGATTTCCTCCAAGTGTTGTGGTTTCCTCCCAGTGTCTCGGCAGACAGGCCAAGCCAGATGAAGGTAGCCGATGGGTCTTCGACCCTCAGTGAGGTAGAGGATCTGTCTGTCCCAGCATGTGAAGTCTGGCCCTGGCAGATTGAGTGGAGGAGACTGATTAATGGTCCAACTGTCAAGAATGCAGCCAACAGGCATTGGTGGAGCGCTAAGAGCATGACAAGACACGTAGACGTCCTGGTCATCTATCACAAGAGGTGGTGCTCTCTTTAAACTCACCTGGCAGAAGGCAAAGGCAAACCACTGCTGTCACCTGCCAAATTCGTGATTTCCCAGTATGTCAGAGTGGTGTGGAGGGAAATCGTCTTCCAGCAGAAAATTCCAGATGCAACCTAATGACGACGACATACTCATTGAGGTCTTCTGCTGCTGTAGGTCATTCACTTGAAGGTTCAATATATTGTGCATTCAGAGATGCCCTTCTGCACACCATTGATGAAACGCATCGTTATTTCAATCACTGTCACCTTCCTGTCAGCTTGAACCAGTCTGGCCATTCTCCTTTGACCTTGCTGTTATGTATTTAATATTTCAGTAATATTGTAAATATATTGCTTGATAAAGCATTCTTGTTCATTTAAATAACTCATGATGGTTAAAATTAAAAGTATGTGAATGGCATACATCATCATGCCACCACATCATATTCACATGTCCCACTAAGGGAAAAACAAAACTAAATTTACATGAGTTATCCCTGGTCTGGTCTTGTGTTTTAGCTTTTAATTGGTTTTATATTTTGGAGTTACAAAACATAACACTTTCTCATTAAAAGATATTTTCACTCACAGAACTGTTGCTCACTGGATGCTCTAGAGACTGTTGTGTGTGAAAATCCTAAGAGATCAACAATTTCTAAGATAGTGAAACTACCCCATCTGGCACCAACAGCTATTCTGCAGCCAGAGTCACCTACATCACATTTCCTCCCCATTCTGATGTTTGGTCTGAGCAACAATTGAACCACTTGACCATGTCTGCATGCTTTTGTGCATTGAATTGCTGCCAAATGATTCGTTAATTGTACATTTGCATTAATGAGCAAGTGAACACATGTACTTAAAAAAGTGGGCACTGTGTGTACATTCATTGATACCATTAATTGGATTGTATCACGAATTTAAACCTCAACCAAACTCAGTCACCTGAGGGAATTTATAACTCACCTGCACAAATTTTTGTTTGATCAGAATGATCCAATTTGCACTTCTGATCTTGGGACAGAATGTCTCGGAAAACACTGAAGCACAAGATAACTAAAAGAAATAAAATGAAGCAGTTAGACTTTTGTTGCATCACTTTTACTTCTTCTCTCCTGGAACACAACACTCCAATATTGAACATAGCCAGGGCTGATGAGAACTTTTGGAAGGAGAGAGGGTTAATAGCCCCACTTCCTGAGATGTCAAAACCAGTCTTTGGATTGATGGCGTTGAACACAGGAGTGTCAGTGCTTTGTTCTCAGTGACCAAACTCCAGCCACCGGTGTTGACTTCTGACACTGGTGTCCAAAGCTCACATGACTCCACATCACCTGTTGAAGTTATCTACACTGGGTCAGGAGGCTGATGGTTATAGGGTAATAACTTCCTGAAACTGGTGGTGTGAGAACCAAGTTAGCCTTCATTTGCATGTTGCTTGTTTGTTAGTCTTTGTTCATGTAGAGTTTTATATAAATTTTACTGTGTTGCTTTATTTTCTTGTAAAAATTTTCAAAAAATAAATCTCTGGATAGTACATGGTAACTTACATATACTATGGTAATAAATTTACTTTAAACGTTGAAGTGATAAATATTAACTAATCCAAAACAAGGTGTTATGAGATAGTATTTGTGAGTTCATGGACATTTCAGAAATCTAATGACAGGACTGATGGCAGCTGTTTGGAGAATGTTGAGTGTGGGTCTTCAGGATCTGTACTGCTTTGTTGATGGGAGTGTTGAGAAGAGGCAAGTCCTGAATGGTGAGATACAGGAGCCTTAGTTCCAACACCATCATGTTCAGGAGTAGTTATTACCCCACAACAATCAGGCTCCTGAACTGCCACAGATAATTTCACTCACCTCAATGCCGAACTGATTTCAGAACCTATGGACTCACTTTCAAGAACTCTATTGTGTAAGTACCGTCCCTGTGCAATAGCCATTGGCAAGAAATAACAGATTGTACGCTGCATACAATTATAAAGAAAGTATATGTATCAATTTCAACTTTATCAGACAGTTTGTAGGAAAAAAAAGAAAAATTAAAAAGGGTCCACTGCAGTTAACCCAGTCCAAATGAGCAAATAAGCTGGAGCTCATCTTGAAGTTGTCTTTAACTCACACACTGGCCCACAATCTGCACGAAAGCACACACCACCTTCGGAATGTTGCTGGAAATCCACATTAAACAAACGGGCTGCCCCAAGGGAATATTGGTCCTTCCTCCTTGAAGCCATTCATCTGCACAAAGCACCTTGTGCAACAGGGACAGCTTCCTCAGCCACCTTCCCTCATGCCTTCTCCCAGCTCCATGATCCACACCAATGTCCATCACCGAAACCTCTTTGCCAGCGTGCTCTAGAACCTTCTCCCAATTCCACCATCCTGATTGGCTGATACAACATTGCCCCCTATCATTAGCTCAAACCATATCATGCTAAAAGTAGAACAGACTGCTCCTACAAAGCTGCAAAAATGAAATACCTTCAGTATAGCAATAAAAATCTTAACCAGGGCCTTGTACAGTAAATACCTTCAAGAAAATGAATTCAAAGGTAATATATGGTGACATATGCTTACTTTAATAATAAATTTACTTTAAACTTAAGATTCCCAGTTTAAATAAAATTTTCTCTCAACCGTCAACAAAGGAACTACTTACTTTCTGTCACATCCCTCCAAAAGATGACCTCCAATGACTGGAGTGCTGTACCATTGGACTTGCCAGGAGCACAACATATTCTGGGCTCAATACATTGATGCAGTCAACATATACAAACTCACTATACTTTGCTAGGAGTTTGAGGACATTTGGTATGTCAACAAAGGTTTGCAAATTTCTATGGAGGGGAGTATTCTGACTGGTTGCATCACCACCCGGTGTGGAAGCTCCAATGTACAGAATTGAAAGGGTCTGCAGAAGGCAGGAGACTCAGCCGGTTTCATCACAAGCAACACCCTCCCATCATCGAGGACATCTACAAAAGACAGTGTCTCAAAAGGCAGCATTCATTATTAAGGAATCTCACTATACAGGACAGAACCTCTTCTGATTACTACCATTAGGAAACAGGTACAGGATTGTAAAGACACGCACTCAACATCTTAGGAACAGCTTCTTCCCCTCCATCTTCAGACTGCTGAATGGTACAAGAACCCATGAACACTACCTCACTATTCCTTCTTCTTGTACCATGCACTTATTTTATAATTTACAGTAATTATAAGTCTGCTCTATAATGCTGACATAAAGCACAAATTTCATGTCACATAAGACAGTGATAATGAACCTGGTTCTGATACTTCTGTGCCAATTTCCCAAGGACTCAATGCCTTGATTTTGCAAATACTTAACTATTTCCACTTTACATATTCCTAATGATCCAGCCTCCACCAACCTCGTGAATTCAGAGTTCCAGGGTTTTGCTATCCTCTGGGAAGAAATATCTGTGCCTCACAACATGGTGCCACTGGGGGCAAACTTGGTTTCCCTGGAATTTGGAAAGAAAGATTTGGGAGAGAAATGGACAAGAGTATATAGTTGCAAGATAAGGGGACAATCATTTCTCTTGCAACTAAAACACAAGAAAATCTGCAGATGCTGGAAATCCAAGCAACACACACAAAATGCTGGAGGAATTCAGCAGGCCAGGCAGCATCTATAGAAAAGAGTAAACAGTCAACATTTTGGGCCAAGACTCTTCATCAGGACTGGGATGGAAGGGAAGAAGTCAGAGTATGAAGGTGGTGGGAGAGGAGGGAGTACAAGGTGGCAGGTGATAGATTAAACCGGGAAGTGGGGGATGGGGTAGAGGGGTGAACTAAAGAGCTGGAAACTGTATTGGTGAAAGCAATAAAGGATTGGAGAAGGGGGAATCTGATAGGAGAGAACCGAAGACCATGGAAAAAAGGAAGAAAGAGGGATACCAGTGGGAGGTGATAGGTGGGTAAGGTGAAAGAAAGAAACAGGAATGGAGAGGAGTGGGGGGGTGCAATCATCTGAAGTTAGAGAAATCGATGATCATGCCATCAGGTTGGAGCCGACCCAGATGGAACATACGGTGTTGCTCCTCCAACCTCAGTGTGGCCTCATCGTGGCAGCAGAAGAGGCCGTGGATTGACATGTTGGAATAGGAATGGGAATGGTGGCTACCGGGAGATCCCTTTTTGTGGCAGCTGGAGCGAAAGTGCTTGGCAAAGTGGTTTCCCAATCCTTTTTTTTGTAATTTATTTTTTATTGATGTTCATCATCAACCAAACATTTCCATAAGATGTATTTCAGATACTGTACATATATATCATATATTCATATTTGCCGCAAATCTCCACATAATATTTATCTGAGGTATACACTTACAGAGAAGAGAGGAAAGAAAACAAGCAAAAGGAAAAAAACTATGTACGAGTAGGGAGTGATCTTTTTTTTTACAACAAGTTCATTGATTTGTGAGAATACAATCAGCCCTATGAGGAGTTATGTAGTTAAACCATTTTTCCCAGTATGAATCAATTTGTTCCAACTTATGATTAACAGATACTGTTATCTTCTCCATTTTGTAAATGTCTGTTGCATATTCATTAAACATTTACCTCTTTTCAACCATTCTTGAGGTATATACCCAAAATGGTCTTACTTTCTAAGGGTATTTCACATTTTAAAATGTCTTGTAGGACATTGTCTCCAATCATCTTTGATCACAGAGCAATCCCAGAAGATATGATAAAGATTTGCATTTTGATTTCCACAATTTCTCCAGCAAACAGGGAGGTTACTATCATAATGGGATTCCTGAGAAGGTGTAATAAAATATCTTATCAGGTTTTTCCATCCAAACTCCCTCCATTTCTGTGAATTGGTACACTTCCATTGATACCTCCATATTATTGTTCATTCTTCCTCAGATATAATTATCCCTTCTTCCTTCTCCCATTTTGTTTTAATGTATGAAGTTGAATATGTTTTAAGATTTGACAAACCCTTATACACACTTGAAATGATTCTCCTACCATTATCTGAATTACATGCTGTTCTAAGTAGCTCCATCAAACAAGTACTTGCCTTGGTTACATTTTTAACCCTCCTAATAAGTTTTCTCTTTAAGTATTTCAAAACTGAACTGAGTACCTTTTTTTCATTATATTTCAAAACAGTGTTGTTCCTTTAGCTGTCCAGTCCTTAAATCTAGCATCCAGTTTATTTGACGTAAAATCTGAGTCATATGCACACCATTTAAGAATTGCAATATCTCCCTCGTTTATATTCTTTTTTAATAGTTTTCCATATTTTAAGAGTCCATTTCACCCATGGGTTATCAATAGTATTTATGTACTTTGTAGGTTGTTACCTGCCAAAATTGCCTGTATGGAAATGCAAAGTATCCTCTCTTCAATATTTTTCCATTGAGCATCATATGATGGGTTGCACCAACATATCACAGCTCTCAACTGTGCTGCAAAACAATAATCTCTAAGAGAAGGTAGTCCCCCTCTCCACTTTTCCATGGCTAATTGCAAATTTTGAGATGAACTCTAGGCATTTTACCTTGTCATATATATCTTGATAACATTGTGTTCCATTCATTGATTTGATTCTAATTAATCTCTATTGGTAGGGTTTGAAAGAGATATAATAGTTTGGGCTGTATATTCATTTTAATGCAGTCAATCCTTGAACTGAAACTAAAAAAATGAATTAGGTTCAATTTTGTTATATCTTCATTTTTTACATATATAGGTGGATAATTGCATTCTGATAATTTTGCCAAATCTTTTGGCATAATGATGCCCAAATATTTGAAAGACTCTGTTTGCCATGCCCAGGGAAATCTACTTTCAATTTCTCTTGGTGGGCTATAGTTATATCAGAGTAATTGGATTTTATCTATGTTGATTTTGTATCCTGATAATTGACCATATTGTTCAAAGGATCGCATCAATTTAGGTAAACAGTATATTGGTTGCCCTAGATAGATCAAAATATCTTCCGTGTAACAGGCCAATTTATGCTCTGTCTCATTTAATCTGATGTATTGAGCTAATAGTTCCAGAAGTAATGGGAAGAGCAGCAGTGACCATACACAACCCTGTCTTGTGCCCCTTTCTAGGAGAAGACTATTTGATAAATATCCATTGATTTTAATCCTAGCAGTTGGATTGTCATATAGTGCCTGTATAGTTTTAATAATCGTGTCATGTAAAACAAATCTACGTAAACTTTGTAAAGAAAATTCCAATTAACCAAATTGAATGCCTTTTCTGCATCCATGCTAATCACTATTGCTTCATTCCTTTTTGTACATGATCCATAAAATGAAGTGCCCTTTGTATATTGTCTTGTGTTTGGCGTTGTTGTATAAAATCTGTTTGATCATTATGTATCAGTGTGGGTAGAAACTCTTCTAATTGTTTGGCCAGGATGGAGGTAAATAATCTATAATCTACAGTAAGAACAGATATTGGTCTAAATGAGCCACATTCCATTTTATCCTTGCTATAGCTGAGATTATTGCTTCCCTGCAGCTGAGTGGCATTTGTGCCTTTTTTAGAGCCCAGGTCAGTGTGCAGAGTGAGACAGGAATTAACTCTTTTTTAAATTCTTTGTACCACTCTGCCATATACCAATCTGATCCTGGTGACTTGCTTAACTTAGGCCTGCTAATTGCAGCTTTCAATTCAACTTCAGTTATGTCAGCAATCATCGTTCCATTTTGTTCTTTGCTTAAAGTGGGTAACACTAGAGAATTCAGGAAGGTGTCAATTTGGGTTATTTATAAGCATCCATTAGTCTTGTGAGACTATGGATTTGCACCTTGGAAGGTTTTCAGGGCGCAGGCCTGAGCACGGTTGTATGGGAGACCGGCAGTTGTCCAAGTTGCAAGCCTTCCCCTCTCCACACCACCGATGTTGTCCAAGGGAAGGGCACTAGGACCCAAGCAGCCTGGCACCAATGTCGTCACAGAGCAATGTGTTGTTAAGTGCCTTGCTCAAAAACACAACACACTGCCTCAGCTGAGGCTCGAACCAGTGACCTTCAGATCACTGGGTTATGCTTCCCCTGGAACTTTGGAATATAAAGTTTTGTAACACTCTTCAAAAGCTTCTTGAATTTCCCTTGGCTTATTTTTTTTTATCATTTTTGTTCTTGGATCCCTAATTCTATGAATTGTATTTTCTGCAATCTTTTTTTTCAGTTTCCACGCCAGTATGTTCATAGACTTAGATCCACTTTCATAATGTCTCTATTTCAGAAACATTAAATTTTTCCTGATTTCTTGCGTAGCCAAACTATTAATTTCATTCCTAATTTTGAAAAATTTCCTCTAATGTACACAGTGCCAAATTTAATTTGTGTTTTTTCCCTAGTTCCTTCAGCCTATTTTGTAATTCCTCTAATGTTTTATACCTTATTTTTCTCTTATATGAAGATATCGCTATAATTTTCCCTCTTAAAACAGCCTTCAGAGTATCCCATAGAATGGGAGGTGAAACCTCTCCATTATCAGTGAATTATAAGTAAAGACCAATTTCTTTTTTAATTTGTTCCTAAAGTACGGATCATTGAGTAGACTTGAATTTAGTTTCCAAATAGTATTCTTTAGTTGTAGGTCAAAATCAACAGATAAATATATAGGTGCATGGACACTTACATCTATTGTCCCAATTCCACAGGTGTTTATTTTGTTTTTGTCTTTTCCAAATGTTATGAAATAGTCTATTCTTGTATATACAGAATGAGGGGGCCAGAATAATGAGTGTAATCCCTTCTGTCAGGGAAAAGGTCCCTCCATATATCAACTAGACCAACATCCTCAGAAAATGTATTGACATTCTTATGTAAGGATTTTGTTTCATAGGTTTTTCTATTGGAAGAGTCTAACTTTAGTTATAATTGTAAATTTAAGTCTCCCCCACATATCAGGAGACCTTCTGTTTCTGTTACCATATTTTTTTTATTTTCTGAAAGAAACCAATATCACTTCCTGGGAGTGCATATATATTCAATAGAGTAACTGAATTTCCATCTATATTCCCCCTTACCAGAATGTATCTGCCCTCCTTATCTCCCATTTCGAATACTTTTTCACAATTTAGCCTACTTGAGATAAGAATAGTAACTCCTCTCCTACTTCCTGATTTATATGAGGAGAAAAACAAATTAGTGAAGCCCATTCTCTTTTTTTCCATGCTCATTATCACTTAAGTGAGTTTCCTGAAAATATACTATATGGGCTTGTTCTTTTTTCATTTTGGATAGAATTCTACTAAGTTGGATTGGATTTAACAGCCTATGACATTAAAAGAAATGAATTTTTACTTTGTCCTTAGCCATGTGTATTTGTCTGTCAATTTAACATTGAAATTAGAAGAATAAAGCTTAATCAATCTACTCCTGAACAATTAAAAATCAAGAAACGTGAATAATAATTCAAAAAAAGGCAACTAAGGTGTGATTCTAAGGCTGAGGTCTCTAGTAGATGACCCTGTGTTGAACTAGAGGAACCTCTAGCTGTGGGGGATAGCCCCTCCTACCTGTGTGTTGAGCGTCCCCATTGCAGTACCCATAAAAATAAACAAATCTATATCCATTACACAGAAAAGATTTTCCTGTGTATTATATATATTCTCATTTAGGTGGGGAAAAAGGAGTGAATGAATGAATAAAAAAGAATAATTGAGTAATATAAAATCCACATTATAATGAGTATTTCTCGAGATAGGTATATCACCATCTATTTTTGCTTCTGTTTAGCTTCTCGACACATTTAAAGTTAGCCAAACCTTATGGCTCTTCTGCAGGGGGTGAGAGCTGTCTTCGGAAAACTCACAGTCTCTTCCTGATATATTTCTCTGCCTTCCTGCCATCCCCTGCTTTCTCCTCATTCTCTCACTATTTCCCAAGTAGAGCAGGATAACTGCTCAGGCCAGGTGTTCCCTCGGTTTGATCCCACTGACAGGCAACCCTCTGGCCTTCATGTCTGTAGTCAAACAAGCTCATTCCAACACGACCCGACTCTCCAGACATCCCACCCTGCAAAAGCTCATTTCAGGGAGGTAGCACCCATCAATTTGCGGGAGAGAGGTGAGGTATCTACAACAGAGTAGCTCCTTAGCAGCTAGCCAGCTAGTTTAAATAACATTAGCTATGCTAACGAACGAAAGAAAGACCCCTGTTAAACTCACCTCAACAATCATTTAACCCACCACGGGCAATAGAAAAGTCACTGTTGCAAACGGTGCAGCGAGCAACACTGTCATTATTTTTGACCCCTATTAGGCAGCTTTAGTGTAGTCTGGGGTGAAGTACCTTTCATATCTTCTTTCTATGGAACACTCTGC